>NC_080541.1:14724434-15324434 GCF_028640845.1 Ahaetulla prasina
GGCAGTTTGAGCTTTCTGAGTTGGCGCAGAAAGAACATTCTTTGTTGTCCTTTTTTGATGATGTTTTTGATGTTAACTTTCTATGTTGAGCTTTCCTCATGACACTTGAAATTTGATCTTCAAATGCTAACTAAAGGCCACAAGCATCATGGAATTGCTTTCTGTTGTGTGAACCAGCACCGCTACTGAAATTGCATGATGATTGTTTACTAAGACACTGCTGCCAGTTAACTCACAACCTTGGGATAGGATAGACTCCTGCTGACTATTTACAGCAGGGGTGTCCAACTCGATTTCATAGAGGGCCGCATCAGCATTGGGTTTGACCTCGGGGTGGGGGTGAGTGGGTGGGGCAGGGGGGCCTGGCCAGCTCAACTTCACACATGTCAGGGGCACCTGTGGTGGCCTGAGCGCCAGCGAAAACGGGCTCCTGAGCTCCATTTTTATAATAATAATAATAATAATATATCAGAGTTGGAAGGGACCTTGGAGGTCTTCTAGTCCAACCCCCTGCCCAGGCAGGAAACCCTACACCATTTCAGACAAATGGCTATCCAACATTTTCTTTAAAATTTCCAGTGTTGGAGCATTTACAACTTCTGCAGGCAAGTTGTTCCATTGATTAATTGTTCTAACTGTCAGGAAATTTCTCCTTAGTTCTAAGTTGCTTCTCTCCTTGATTAGTTTCCACCCATTGCTTCTTGTTCTACCCTCAGGTGCTTTGGAGAACAGCCCGACTCCCTCTTCTTTGTGGCAGCCCCTGAAATATTGGAAGACTGCTATCATGTCTCCCCTAGTCCTTCTTTTCATTAAACTAGACACACCCAGTTCCTGCAACCGTTCTTCATATGTTTTAGCCTCCGGTCCCCTAATCATCTTTGTTGCTCTTCTCTGCACTCTTTCTAGAGTCTCAGCATCCTTTTTACATCGTGGTGACCATTTGACTGTGATGGTTTTCTGCCACCCTCTGCCAGCAAAAACATAGCTCGGGCAGGCCACTTGTGGTCCTCCTGAACACCGTTTTGGGTGGCAGAGGCACCGTGGGCTGGTCCTTGGCTGTTTCCGGGGCAGCCCTGTGGGCCATATCTAAGCACCCCGTGGGCCAGATCTGGCACTCGAGCCTTGAGTTTGACACTCCTGATTTACAGAATATAAAATAACGAGTTGTGAGGGACCTTGGAAGTCTTCTAGTCCAACCTCCTGTTCAAGCGGAAGACCCTACACCAGGGGTCTCCAACCTTGGTCACTTTAAGACTTGTGGACTTCAACTCCCAGAGTTCCTCAGCCAGCTTTGCTGGCTGAGGAACTCTGGGAGTTGAAGTCCACAAGTCTTAAAGTGGCCAAGGTTGGAGACCCCTGCCCTACACCATTCCAGAAAAATGTCTATCCAATCTCTTCTTTAAAAACTCCAGTGATGGAGCATCTGTAACTTCAGGAAGAATGAATTATTCTCACTGACAGAAAATTATAAGCTGGATCTCTCTTTGATAATCTTTCATTGTTATTTCTTGTCCTGCTCTCAGGTGCTTTGAAGAATAGGTCAACCACCTATTTTCTGTGACAGCCCCACAAATATTGGAAGATTGCTATCGTATCATGTCAGAGTGTTTGCAGAGTGTTTGCAGTGACTACCATTTGCAGAAGACAAACCAGGAGCAAAACACAGCACACAGAGACTTAGATATTTAACAGTGGTTTATATACAAGACATACAGAAATATAAATGGTTGACAAATACCTTACAAGCAATCAATCCTATTAACTCTACACGGAGAACTCAGCAATGAATACCGGACACAAGGAGAGAGAATACACCCTCTCCTGGCTGAAATTTATAAACACCTCTTGAACGGGCAAAAGACTTGTGTGGACCCCTTCAGAGTCTTAAACTGGCTATACCAATTGTCGTGTCCCACTCCTCCGCTGACGACCGGGTCAGGGAAATCCGAATCAGGCGTGCCTCTGCAGCTCTGCCAAAGTCCTAGCAAAGTTCTCAAGGCAGGCAGGAGACCAGAAAGTGACTTCAGCAAGATATATTAGACTTTGCCTGACTCAGAGAATGCCAGAAAGCAGATCCTTTATATAGGCCATGAGGTGTGGCTCCATGACTCAGCACTTATCCAGGCCGGCCCCTCCCTTCCTTCTGTCGCCGCCGCCTATCAATTCTTCTGAAGCGAGGGTCACTCCAGTCTGCAGCTGTTGGTAATTGACCTTCCTCAGGCTCACATGCTGTGGGGGAGGGGGAGGGGTCTAGTTGCTCTGTTTGCCTGGGCATGGAGCCAGAGCTGGGGGCTGGAGGTACTTCTTCCTCCTCAGCCTGTCTGGGCATGGAGCCAGGGCTGGGGCCGGGAGGCATACTAGGACATTCCTCAGCATTCGGAAGCAGATAAGAAGGCCCCGGCTGCAATGAAAGCGGGCGAGACACAACACCAATGCTGATTTATTCTCATTGCATCAGCCTTACATTTCATCAGCTTTACAGTTGCATTGGCTGGTCAGCTTTAAATCATCATTACCCTGACATATCATCTCTAGCTCTGTCAGGAAATTTCTCCTTAGTTCTATGTTGCTTCTCTTCTTGATCAGTTTCCATCCATTGTTTCTTCATCTTGCCTTCAGGTGCTTTGGAGAATAGGCTGACCCTCTCTTCTTTGTGGCAGCCCTCAAACATTGGAACATATTACTGTATTTTTCGAAGTATAAGATGCTCCGGACCATAAGACGCACCTACCATTTTTGGTGAGGAAAAGAAGAAAAAGAAATCTTCCTCTGCCTCCCAGCAATTTTGCCTTGTTGCAGCCAACAGCAAACAGCCTGCTTTACTTTCATTTTCATTTTCAGCATAGCTTGATTAGCACAAGAAAAAAAATCTGCTCCCAGCAATTTACCTCCTTGCAGCAAGCAGCCGAGGCCTGCGCAAAACAGCTGAGAGTTGGGAGGCCAATCCAACAGACAATCAACTTGTGCTAATTAGACTGTGCTGAAGCTGAAATGGGCTGTTTCTTCTTGCTGCTTGCTGCAAGGAGGTAAATTGCTGGGAGGCAGAGGCCAAAGGGTGGGGGCCAGTGGGTGGGCGGGTCTACATTCAGTGTATAAGACACACCTAAATTTGTATCCCCTTTTAAGGGGGAAAAGGTGCATCTTATACTCTGAAAAATACGGTAGATCATGTCAGCCCCTAGTCCTTCTTTTCATTAGGCTAGACATAGCCAATTCCTGCAAATATTCTTCATGAGTTTTTAGCCTTCAGTCCCCTAAATCATCTTTGCTCCTCTTCCAGCCACCAACTATCTTCACTTCACTTACCTTGCACCATTTCACCTGCTCCCTTCCTGCTAGGATCCAATCCAAAATGCTTTTGGTAATGATCTGGCATATCAGTATTCTTTATTTAGCATAAGTCGCCTTATTGAATAACTCTAATTGACTTAGTTTATGTTTTGATTTAGTGTGTTCACTAAATCAAAACATAAACACGTATCAAACCCAAGCAAATACAAATAATTATTCACCCGCTGAGTCACTCATCACTGCAAGTCCTATCAGTTTTCCCTAAATGTTCTCTGATAAAATATTGTTTTTACCAACTTTTTTTTTCCTTTTCAAATGATAGCAAGGAAGGAATCATCGAAGGCGAAAGGAGATGGGGACAGCAGAGGAATTGATGGCTAGACAGTGTCATCGACGCAGTGGATGTGGGTTTGGGCAGACTTAGGGATCAGTGGAGACTGGTGGTTTGGCACGCTATGGTCCATGGGGTTTGTGAAGAGTTGGACACAACCTAGTAACTGAACAATAACAGCAACAATGAAGGAGCCGCTCCCATGGGGAAAGGGGAAAACCCTTAGAACAAAGGGGACACCACTGAGGAAACTTGTCTCTGGGCTTTTATTTTATTGGCCATAACTCAAATTTTGACTTCAATCTTACTGATGGAACTTGGACATGATTGGTGTCCCAAAGGTGCTTTTTCAGGAAGCAACTGGACTTTATCCAGTTTTTGTTGTTTTTCTTTTGAAGATGTTTAGCTTCTCATCCAAGAAGCTTCTTCATCAGCTCTGACAGGATAGTGGAGAGACAATCCTGCCAGAACTGATGAAGAAGCTTCTTGGATGAGAAGCAAAACATCTTCAAAAGAAAAAACAAGAAAGTCCAGTTGCCTCCTGGAAAAGCATCTTTGGGACAACCATGACCTGGATGATTGAGAATCGCTACAAGTACATGATTGGTGTTAACCTGTTGTATCAAGTTTCCCTGGATTCCCTTTGTCATCACAAAGTGGTCATCTCACTGTTCATACTCAGTGTTCATACTGTATATCTGACATTAATACAATTTATGTCCCACCTTTTGTATCCTTTCATTAATGTTTTCTATTCCACCATTCTTTGATATTAGTGTAACTCTTGTTCCTCAGTGAATTGTCCTGTGGTGAGTTGGCCATGGCGAATTGTCCTGCAGCGAGTTGGCCGTGGCGAGTTGACCATGGCGAGTTGGCCATGGAGTGTTGGCTGTGGCAAATCGTCATAGACCCTGATTAAGGTGGGTAGAACACACAGTCTCCTGGTGATTGGCCCAAAGTTACCCAGCTAGCTTTCATGCCTAAGGCTAGAATTCCCGCTCCTATTTTTTAGCCTGGTACCTTAATCACTAGACCAAACTTTTGCAAAGCAACAGTCTTTTCAACTCCTGACAGTCCCTGAGATTTGGAGAAAGGGGCAAGTTGCCTCTACACGGAGAGTTTGTCATATTTGTCAGCTCCTCCAACAGAGAGTTCAGACAATGATGCCTGCTAGTCCCTTCTCGGTTTTATTCTTGTAATAAGCACCACTGCTGAGACTGAGGAGCCTAGATTTAAGCTTAAACCTCCTCACTCGTGGGGTGAGCTTTAAAGCATATTTAAACAGCATGGCTGGGAAAGAAGTCTCGCTGAAAGTTTTCGAAGAATCGTTGCTGTCACACTGCCACGGTGCAGAGCCAGAGAGATCAAAAGTCTGACTCAGAAGCAGGAGAAGCCATTCAAGCAGTCTCTCCGCTATTATTTCTTCCCAAATCCACCTCCCCTCTACTACGTCCTTTCTCTCTGGGAGATTGATAATTGTACCGAGTGGCAATTAAAATGTTCAGTACCAGCATAGTTCCACTTACTTCACAAAAAGGGAGGAAGGGAGTAAAATATGAATGGTTTCATTTGCTGTTTGGAAGTCTTTGAATTGGTCTCCTGCAGGATGAGTGAGGGCCTCCAAGAAGACATTCTCAAAAGTCAGGAGACACAGGTAGGACAGAACTGGTTTAGCTAGAGAAATCTCGTTGTGTTGAAAAACTTTTATTTGGCTCACTTCTGTTTCATAGATGTTTTTGTCTTATCATCCTCTCATTCTTGGGCCTCACATCCTGGCCCTAAAACTCCCAGAAGACTTCATGGTAGCCTTATCAAAGAACATATATTATCCTGTATTACATGTAATATCCTGTGTTGAACCCCTATATTGTGACCAAGGCCCAAGCAGTGATTACTAAACACAATTCAGACCTCAACAAACTTGTTTTATTAAAACAGCTGAGAATTAATTCATTCTCAGCTTCATCCAAAACAAAATTCTTAATAACCAGTCCGTCGACCTTATCTCCGACCTTTGATGTCTTTTGCAACCTGCCAAAGGCTTTTCCTGGCAAAAACCACAAAGTTCAAGAGACGCTGACAAGAAGCATGGAAATCAATGTTGCTTTCCTACAAAGAACCCAATGGTTTGTTGCTGCTCTTTCAAGCCTTATGGGAGAGGCCAATCATTTTCTGGCCTTACTCCCGAGTTGTTCTTTTTTCTTCAACTGCTCTTGCCTTCTGGCAGCTCTTCGCATGCATGCACTAGAACAGGCTCCTCCTGTTCCTCTGCCTCTCTGCTGTCTGCCTCTGGAGGCTCTGGAGTCCATGCATTGCTCCCAGATGGCCCTGGCCCCATCTCTACCTCGGATACAGAGCCCTCATCCGGGCCTTCCCCTGACTTCAGGACTGGCCCATTGTCCTCGCAGCCTCCTCACTGTCTGACTCGGTTGCCAGGTCCACGGGCTGCTTGCAGACCACAACACCCTGATCAAGCAGTAGACCCCATACCATCCTGGACAAATGGCTGTCCAATCTCTTCTTAAGAACTTCCAGTGAGAGAGCACCAGTGGTAGGTTGTTCCTGGTTCTGTCCGATTCTATAGAACCAGTAGTAAAATCGATGGGAGACTCTGCCCATCCACCCGGACATCATAAATGATGATCTACGTATGCGCAGAAGTACATGCAACTCCGTTGCAAACCGGTAGTAAAGGTAAGTAGAACCCACCCCTGGAGAGCACCTACAACTTCTGGAGCCAGGCCGTTCCACCAATTCAATCACAGGAAATTTCTCCTTAGTTCTAGTTGTCTGTTTGGTAAGTGTCCATCCATTACTTCTTGTCCTACCTTCAGGGGCTTTGGAGAATAGGTTGACTGCCTCTTCTTTGTGGCAGCCCCCCAAATATTAGAAGAGTGCAATGATGTCAACCCTAGTTCTTTTCTTTGTTAGACTACTAGGCATACTGTACTCGCTTCCTGCTAGCATTGGTCCTATGCTTTAGCCCTAGTCCTCTAATAATCTGTGTTGCTCTTCTATGGCCCTTTTTCCTATTGTAAACAGTTAGTTGCAATGCGTTAACTCTCCCTTTCTTGTTGCAGATAAATTAACTAGAAAACTTTGATACTTAATTATCAACCTTATTAGTTAGGGACAGAAGGAGGAGGACTGTAGTAGCAAACTAATGTGCCCATCTTCTGGAAGGACCATCCTCTATCAGGGGTGCGTGTCCTTTGTTGCAAGCTATAACTTTTCCAGTAGTAATGTAGGGCTGTGTGAGTTAGATCATAAGAAAGGCTGAGCGCTGAAGAATGGATGCTTTTGAATTGTGATGCTGGAGAAGACTCTTGAGAGTCCCTTGGACTGCAAGGAGATCCAATCAGTCAATCCTAAAGGAAATCAAGCCTGACTGCCCTTTGGAAGGACAGTTCCTGAAGCTGAAGCTGAAATACTTTGGACACCAAATGTGTCATGTCCCACTCCTCCGCTGACGGCCGGGTCGAGGAAGTCCGTATCAGGCATGCCTCTGCAGCTCTGCCAAAGTCCTAGCAAAGTTCTCAAGGCAGGCAGGAGACCAGGAAGTGACTTCAGCAATCCAAGGTAGACTTTGCCTGACTCAGAGAATGCCAGAAAGCAGATCCTTTATATAGGCCATGGGGTGTGGCTCCATGACTCAGCACTTATCCAGGCCTGCCCCTCCCTTCCTTCTGTCGCCGCCGCCTATCAATTCTTCTGAAGCGAGGGTCACTCCAGTCTGCAGCTGTTGCTGTGGGGGAGGGGGAGAGGTCTAGTTGCTCTGTTTGCCTGGGCATGGAGCCAAGGCTGGGGGCTGGAGGCACGACAGGCCCTTCGTCTTGCTCGGCCTGTCTAGGCATGGTGCCAGGGCTGGGGCCTGGAGGCATGCCAGGACATTCCTCAGTGTTCGGCAGGAGATAAGAGGGACCCGGCTGTGGGGAAAGCGAGCGAGACACAACAAAATGAGAAGAGGGGACTCATTGGGAAAGACCATGATGCTGGGAAGGACTGAAGGCCAAAGGAGAAGGTGATGTTCTGACCTAGGTCCAAGTAGCTATTACCAGACACAATCAGTCTTAAACAAATGTATTTTATTAAAATAGCTGAAAATTACTTCATTCTCAGCTTAGTCCAAATTAATTCTAAAACAAGTCCTTCAGAAAAAGTCCTTCGGGCTTATCACAAACTGTTATCTTTTTTCTTGGCAAAGCCCCAGGAAGTTCAGAAACAAGAAATGCCGACTCGAAACAGATTTAGCAATGTTGCTTTCCTACAAAGTGCCCAACAGCCTTTGCTGCTCTTTTAAGCCTTATTGGAGGGGCCAATCATCACCTGGTCTTACTCCTGAGTTGTCCTTTTTGCATTAGCTGCTCTTGCCTTCTGGCAGCTCTTCGCATGCATGCACTAGGAACAGCTCCTCCTGTTTCTCTGCCTCTCTGCTGTCTGGCTCTGGAGGCTCCAGAGTCTGCACATCGCTCCCAGATGGCCCTGGCCCCATCTCTGCCTCCGATGCAGAGCCCTCATCCGGGCCTTCCCCAGAGTCCAGGACTGGCCCATGGTCCTCCCCAGCTTCCTCACTGTCCGACTCCACTGCTAGCTCTGTGGGCTGCTGGTGGACCACAACAGGTAATAGCAGAGGCTGAGATGGTTAGCTAGTATCAGCAACATATTAGGCATAGGTTTGAGGAGACTGAGGGAGACAGTGGAGAACAGGGGGGACTCGATATGCCATGGTCCATTGGGTTGCAAAGAGTCGGATATGATTTAGTGACTAAACAACAAAAGTCCTTTGTTGCTGGTTCCCTGTGGCTTGCTAATTATTATGTGCCTTTGTTTTCCAAAACGGTATAAAAGCTATGCCAACTTGTCTATCGGGGGCTCTTGATTTGTGATGTAGTCCAGCGGTGGGCTTCACATTATGTTACTACTGATGCGCTGCGTGCTTGCTTCGTGCACACATGCACCCGGTTCACACATGCACCTGCCTTCCACACATGCACCCGGCCTTCAGTGCATGCGCTTTTCTCGCGTGCGCACCTTCCACGCAAAAAAACCCCACATGCCTAAATAGGAAGGCATAGAGCCAGGACAGGTGGGAAGACCCACCTGCGATTTCCGCTACCAGTTCGGGTGAACCGGTCTGATATAATCCCAAGAACACACCTGTACAGAATAAAGAGGTTGCAGTTTCTGATCCTGTGTGATAATTTTTATTTATTTATTTATTTGAATTTATATCCCGCCCTTCTCTGAAGACTCAGGGCAGCTTACATTGGGTAAGGCAATAGTCTTCATCCATTTGTATATTATATACAAAGTCAACTTGTATTGCCCCCCCAACAATCTGGGTCCTCATTTTACCTACCTTATAAAGGATGGGAGGCTGAGTCAACCTTGGGCCTGGTGGGACTCGAACCTGCAGTAATTGTAATTGCAGGCAGCTGTGTTAATAACAGACTGCATTAGCCTGTTGAGCCACAAGAGGCCCCATGAGTTACTTCACACCAGGGGAAGAAAAAATAAACCTAGCATTTGACTGGTCCGATTCCCATTTTGGCCATCAGTGGCACCTCAAGGTCCCTAACAGAAGAGGTCTCAAGAGATTCAAGGGGCACCTTCTGATGGTGGACAGCCTTAATGCTCTTCTCTCACCCTTGATCCTCTCTGGAGTTCAGGGATGCATCATCTCTGACCACAAAAACATTATGCAACTTGTATCTTATGGGTTCTAATGTACTTAGATGAGATGGGCTATAAATAAGTGAAACATGTACAAATGTGGTTGCCAGTGCTGTGGATATAGTTCTTAGAGTTATTGCCGAATAGTACACTTTAATGGCTAAGAATTACTAGGAGGCAGGCTTAAATTAATTTTACAATGCGTTCTAATGGGCTTTATAATATTCCACAATTAAACAAACTGGAACTGCAAAAGAAGAGGCTCTGTACAGCTAAAGGAGATACTTATTTTTTGGACTATAAGAGGCATCAGAGTATAATATGCAGCTTAGTTTTTGGGGAGGAAAATAGGAAAAAAAATATCTGCCTAACAAGTATTCATCTGGCTAGTGTCCTTAGCCTGGTCAGCTTCAGCACATTAGTTTGCTGGGTTTTATCCCCTGCTTGGAGATATATAAAAAAAACAGCTTCTAAAGCACAACGATCTTTGGAGAGAGAAGCGATGAGAAAAGCAGGCAAACCACGGAGATCGCTTCACTCGTTAGCGCCTCATTAGGGCTGAAAAAAGCTTCTAAAACACAGCTGAGAGTTGGAGGGAGCAGGCAAAGCACATACAAAAATTCGCTTCACTCACTAGCGCCTCTTTAGGGCTAAAAAAAAGCTTCGAAAAAGCTACATTCAGAGTATAAGATGCACCCAAATTTTCAGCCTATTTTAGGGGCGCGGGAGCATGTCTTATACTCCAAAAAATACGGTAACTTTTTCCCGCTCTCTTTTTTTCCAAAGAAAAAAAGTTATGTATAAAAGTCATAGAATCACAGATTGACTGAAGGGACCTTGGAGGTCTTCTAGTTCAATCCCTTGCCCAAGGAAGGAGTCCTTATACCATCCCGGATAAATGGCTGTCCAAACTTTTCTTGAAAACCTCCAGGGTTTTCAACTCCAGGAGGCAAACTATTCCACTGATTAATCGGTCATATTATTGAGAGATTCCTTCATATTTCTAGGTTGGCTTTCCCTCTGATGAGTTTCCACCCATTGCTTCTGGTCCTGCTCTCAGATGCAATGGGGAGTATCTTCCCTGTGACAACCCTTCAAGTATTGGAAGATTGCTATCAGTCTCCCCTAAGCCTGCTCTTTGTTAGGGTAAATATACCTAGTTCCCTTAGTGTTCATCATATAATTTAGCTTCCAGACCACTTATCAACTTCTACAGTACATCCTTGGGAAGTTCACGGTACCCATTTTATCTTACCTTTTGTAAGCTTCCCTTTCAGAGTTTTAAGGGGAAAAATCAGAAGTGGTATTCAGCCGGTTCGAACCAGTTTGGGCGAACCGGTAGTGGCGACCTGCGGGTGAGTCTGCGCCAGCCCACCCGGGCACAATCCCATCCTATATCGCTGTGTTTTTGACACCACACGCATGTGCAGATGGCATACGTGAATTGCCGTGTTGTTTGACGTCGCACATACACACTCACATTTCCGATGCCGGATGAATCGGTTGCTACTGGTGAATTCCACCTTTGGGCAAAATGAATGCCTTAAGACACTGAAAAACTTAAAAGGTCTTCATTTTTGCTTTTTCATTCTTCCCAAACCAATCTCCCAAAATTTTGAAAAGGTCAGCTCTTTCCACTTGACGGTATTAAGATGTTGTAGCCACAGACTCTATGACTCTCAGGCACCCAGTAAATAAATCAAGGGCAGCTTCCACCCACAAGAAATTTATTTATCCCCATCTTAAAAGAATAGATTAGCAGATGAGCTGGCTGGTCACTTCTTGAAATGTTGAGGAGCTGCTGTCAGTCAAAATGTACCGTAGATGGACCAATCATTTAACAGGTGAAATGTTGCCCTCACCCATTTGCTTCAATGGAATATGGTGAGTAGGTGGATTCCCCAGAAGGGAGAGTGCATTCCAGAGGAATAAGAGGCAACTCAGCCCAGATATCAAGTGGGAGGGAAAGAGGGTGAAGTCAGCCACTCCCTAATTGTTCCCAGACTATTTTGTAAAAGCAGATAGTTGAGTCCTCACGCAAGCAAGATTTTGTCTATAGATGTGAAACAATGAAGAACTCAGCTTGGAGGAACCACCAGATATCATTCTTGGTTTTGAGCCTGATATTTTTTCACACACTTGCTCCACTCCTCTGAGATCAAGGATAACATTGTGATAGTATTGTGTATCGTCAGAATGTGCACTTCCACCCGCAAACACCAGAGTGAGATACATTTATCCCTCAACGTCCTGTTTGCAACCCTTTCCAATTCTACCACCAAATTTTAATTTCCTGCCCAATTTGGAAAAATATAGGAAATGGGGATATCCTGGAAGGGGAAAAAAAAAAGAGGGGGAAAAGCAGCCATATGAAAATGATTTGGGGTTAATGGAGCCTTGGTGGTGCAGTGGTTAGAATGCAGTATTGCAGGTAAACTCTGCTCACAGCATGGAGTTCGATCCTGATGGGGTTCAAGGTTGACTCAACCTTCCATCCTTCTGAGGTCGGTAGAATGATGACCCAGATTGTTTGGGGCAATAGGCTGACATTGTAAAGTGGACAGAGAGTGCTGTAAACACAATGGGGCTGTATATAAATATAGCAATAGCATTTAGACTTATATACCACTTCACAGAGCTTTACAGCTCTCTCTAAGCCAGGGCTTTCAAATTCCTGGCCCGGGGGCTGGATGCGTCATGCCCTGGCCATGCCCATGCCCAGTTTAGTGAAGTGGAAAAAAGTCCTGATACATCATGTGAAGCTACCGTGACAATGTGAGTTTGACAACCCTGCTCTAAGCTGTTTACAGAGTCAGCCTATTGCCCCCAACAATCTGGGTCCTCATTTTATCGACCTCAGAAGGATGGAAGGCTGAGTCAAACTTGAGCCGGTCAGGATCGAACTCCTGGCAGCGAGCAGTGAATTAGCCTGCAATACTGCATTCGAACCACTGCTCCACCATGCCTCCTAAGTACTATTAGTATTCATTATTATTATTTATCGTGACTATTATTATTATGACTATTACTAAATAGCATTGGGGACATGGTGGCTCAGTGGCTAAGATGCTGAGCTTGTCGATCGAAAGGTCGGCGGTTCGGCGGTTCGAATCCTTAGTGCCGCATAACGGGGCAAGCTCCCAGCTTCTGTCAACCTAGCAGTTTGAAAGCACATAAAAAAATGCAAGTAGAAAAATAGGGACCACCTTTGTTGGAAGAAGTGTTCCATGGGTCTTTGGCATTTAGTCATGCCGGCCACATGACCACAGAGATGTCTTCAGACAGCGCTGGCTCTTCGGCTTAGAAATGGGGATGAGCACCGCCCCTTAGAGTCGGGAACGACTAGCACATATGTGCGAGGGGAACCTTTACTTTTAGCATTAGTACTGGTTGTAAAAGTATTGCTATTGGGAGTAGCAGCAGTGGTGAGAAAGCCCTTCTCATCTGCAAAATCGAGAGCTTTTCACTTTAGTTGTTCTCCTCATTCTCATATCTTTTCTTCTCCTGTTCCCGTCCCTCCCCACACCCCCTCAGTCTTCCCAGAGTCCTTAAATGGCCAACAAAAGTTTGCTTTAATTTGCCATCAAGTTGGTTTGTGGGTGTTTGAATCATTCTGGCAAGCAGGAAGAGCTACTGAAGGAAGGAAAGCAACAGGGATATAAACTTTTTGTAGGCTTCCTTCTTCAGCCCACTTATATGCTGGCTGTTTTCTTCTGCCCACCGCCAGCCTTTTACAATTCCTGCAATTTTCCTGGTGAAAGACATTCCGAAGAGAGAGCGAGTTGCACAAAATAAGCATTACCCCCATCAAGTCATTCAGCACAAATTGATCAATTTCTCTCTTTTTTTTTGGGTGGAGGGTGGGGTGGGGGGAAGGCATTGGCAAAATGTTCTGCAAGATAAATGATTGCCAACAATTTGGGGATTTCTTTAGGCTGAATTGGTGTCGGCTCTTTTCCTGAGGTCCTGGCTGTGTAATTTCTGCTGACGCACTGAATGGCTCCTCTGACGTCAAAGGACTTTGCTGAACTGAACAAGGAGCCATAAAATGTCAGCACAAGTTTCTCTATCAGCATATGAAGGCTATTATCAGGGGAAACTGTGGACCGTTTTAATGGGTTTTACAGAAGGAAGGGATGAAAAGAATCGAGAGTTCAGTTCTTCAAACAAGATTACGGAACTCGGCCCTCAGGCTAAATTCAGCTTCCAAGTCTGCTCCGTTTGACTGATCCAAGTCCTCCACATAGATCTTTTCTGTCCTCCGAAGCCCATTTTTCTCTCCATCCTATCATTGTCGAAATTTCAGGCTCCTTTCTTCTCATTTATACCAGTGACTCTTTTTTCTTTCTTTATTTTTAGCTATTGAGGTCAGTGCCCCAGTAAGTGGCAGTGTGAGGTAAAATATTCAATGCAGAAATACCTCACGAATGAAGGCAAATATATGTGTCTCAGGATAATGTTACAAGATCCAACCTGGGTCGGTCACTGGGAGGAGACGTTTTTGTCTTCTGAGCTTTTGGATTCATGCTGATGCCCATCCTCACCTCACATCTTGGTGAGAGAGAGAACAACAACCAGGATGATTAGGGGACTAAACATAGGATGAACTAAAACATAGGATGAACGGTTGCAGGAACTGGGCATGGCTAGTCTAGTGAAGAGAAGGACCAGGGGAAACATGATAGCAGTCTTCCAATATTTGAGGGGCTGCCACAGAGAGGAAGCAGTCAAGCTGTTTTCCAAGGCACCTGAAGACCAGACAAGGAATGATGGATAGAAACTGACCAAGGAGAGATTCAACCTAGACATAAGGAGAAATTTTCTGACGGTGAGAACAATCAACCAGTGGAACAGCTTGCCTTCGAAAGTTGTGGGAGCTTCATCACTGGAGACTTTCAAGAAGAGATTGGACCGCCATTTGTCAGAAATGGTGTAGGGTCTCCTGCTTGGGTGAGGGGGGTTGGACTAGATGACCTACAAGGTCCCTTCCAACTCTGTTAATCTAAAAAACAAACCCATGAGTTCAAAAGTTTGGAAGAAACCTCTGGTTCTGATGACCGACCCATATTGGATCCTGCTGAAATAAACAAGATATTAAAATAATCATCTGTTCACACCAGTTACCTCACCACACTTTGACTGGGGTCTTTCTTTTTTTTAGGTGTGAAACCCAGGATAGTTACTTTCTTTGATCCTTCTAAAAAAGACTCCCTCTGAGGAGTTATTGTCTGGCAGGAGACCTTCTTTATGGAAGACTTGTCTATATTTTAAAATGACCCATTGGGAACCTTCTCAACGATGTTATTTCGTCTTGATGGTGAGGCAGTGGTTGGATGCTGCCGGTTCGGTGAGTGAGAGCTTTGTGTGTGCACAGTGCTGAAAATGGAGCATTTAGAAGCTCAGCTGCTTACCTTCCAAGTCAGAAACAGTAAGAAGAAGAGCAAGTGGGGATTAGCTGTGCCACGTTGTTGAGATGAGCTACAAAGCAGAAAATAAAAGACAGGATAGAGCAGAGCGGGTGGGTGGGGCCAGCTGATCATTGGAGCTACCGGTTCATCTGAATCGGTCCAAACCGGCTGAATACCACCTCTGTGGTGGAGATATATGGACATCTTCCATCTTGACCTGAAGTTGAACTATATAAAAGTCTCTCTTTCTTTTATCCCCTCAACCAATAAGTCTTGAGTTTAGCTTGAGCTGATGGAGAATGAATGGCCAAAGCCACACAATTATTCTTTGACTGAAGATGGACTGGAACCCAGGTTTTTCCTTTCTCACACCATTTTAATCAGCAGGCTACAGTTTCTCTTATTTGGTCATGGAAGAAGAGAACACAGGTTTTTTTTTTTATTTATTTATTTATTATTTAAATTTTTATACCGCCCTTCTCCCGAAGGACTCAGGGCGGTTCACAGCCAGATAAAAAATACACAATAATACAATATAAATACGATTAAAATACAATTAAAAAACTTATTAAATTGGCCAAGATTAAAAATTTAGGATAAAAACCCATTAAAAACCCATAAATTTAAAACTAACCCAGTCCAGCGCAGATGAATAAGTGAGTTTTAAGCTCGCGACGAAAGGTCCGGAGGTCCGGAAGTTGACGGAGTCCTGGGGGGAGTTCGTTCCAGAGGGCGGGAGCCCCCACAGAGAAGGCCCTTCCCCTGGGCGTTGCCAGACGACACTGTCGCGCCGATGGCACCCTGAGGAGTCCCTCTCTGTGAGAGTGCACGGGTCGGTGAGAGGTATTCGGTAGCAGCAGGCGGTCCCGTAAATAGCCCGGCCCTATGCCATGGAGTGCTTTGAAGACGTTCACCAACACCTTGAAGTGCACCCGGAAGGCCACAGGTAGCCAGTGCAGCCTGCGCAGGATAGGTGTCACGCGGGAGCCACGAGGGGCTCCCTCTATCACCCGCGCAGCTGCATTCTGGACTAACTGAAGCCTCCGGATACCCCTCAAGGGGAGCCCCATGTAGAGAGCATTGCAGTAATCCAGACGAGACGTCACAAGGGCGTGAGTGACTGTGCACAAGGCATCCCGGTCTAGAAAGGGGCGCAACTGGCGCACCAGGCGAACCTGGTGGAAAGCTCTCCTGGAGACGGCCGTCAGGTGGTCTTCAAAAGACAGCCGTTCATCCAGGAGAACGCCCAAGTTGCGCACCCTCTCCATGGGGGCCAATGACTTGCTCCCAACAGTCAGCCGTGGACTCAGCTGACTGTACCGGGATGCCGGCATCCACAGCCACTCCGTCTTGGAGGATTGAGCTTGAGCCTGTTTCTCCCCATCCAGACCCGCACGGCTTCCAAACACCGGGACAGCACTTGATAGCTTCATTGGGGTGGCCGGTGTGGAAAAGTACAGCTGGGTGTCATCAGCGTACAGCTGGTACCTCACACGAAGCCACTGATGATCTCACCCAGCGGCTTCATATAGATGTTGAACAGAAGGGCGAGAGAATCGACCCCGCGGCACCCACAAGTGAGGCGCCGGTCGACCTCTGCCCCCCCGTCAACACCGTCTGCGGCCGGTCGGAGAGATAGGAGGAGAACCACCGATAAACGGTGCCTCTCACTCCCAATCCCCCCAACCGGCGCAGCAGGATACCATGGTCGATGGTATCGAAAGCCGCTGAGAGGTCTAATAGGACCAGGGCAGAGGAACAACGCCTATCCCTGGCCCTCCAGAGATCATCCACCAACGCGACCAAAGCCGTCTCAGTGCTGTAACCGGGCCGGAAGCCGGACTGGAACGGGTCTAGATAGACAGTTTCCTCCAGGTGCAGGGGAAACTGATATGCCACCATACTCTCTACAACCTTCGCCACGAAGCGAAGGTTGGAGACCGGACGATAATTACCTAAAACAGCGGGTCCAGGAAGGCTTCTTGAGGAGGGCCTCACCACCGCCTCTTTCAAGGCAGCCGGAAAGACTCCTCCAACAAGGAAGCGCCAGAATCCCCTGAGCCAGCCTCGTGTCACCTCCTGAATGGCCAGCACCAGCCAGGAGGGGCACGGGTCCAGTAAACACGTGGTGGCATTCAATCTACTCAGCAACCTGTCCATGTCCTCGGGAGCCACAGGGTCAAACTCATCCCAGACAACATCACCAAGACCGCCCTCAGACGCCCGTCAAATCGCCACAATTTTGGTCCAGACCGTCCCGAAGCTGAACGATTTTATCGTATAGATAACCGTTAAACTCCTCAGCACGTCCCTGCAACGGGTCATCCCGCTCCCCCTGGTGAAGGAGGGGGCGGGTCACCCGAAACAGGGCAGCTGGGCGGGTATCTGCCGGCGCAATGAGGGGGGGGGCGGAGCAACGCCTCGCTTCCCTCAGTGCCACTAGGTAGGTCCTAGTATAGGATCTAACTAGTGTTCGATCAGCCTCTGAACGGCTGGACCTCCAAGAACTCTCTAGGCATCTTCTCCAGCGTTTCATCCCCCTCAGCTCCTCGGAGAACCAAGGAGCCGGTTGGGATCTGCGCCGGGTCAGAGGCCGCAGAGGCACGACACGGTCTAAAGCCCCAGCCGCAGCCCGTTCCCAGGCTGCGGCTAGTTCCTCTGCCGTGCCGTGAGCCAGACCCTCAGGGAATGGCCCAAGCTCCGTCCGGAACCTCTTTTCCCCCAGGTTACCTTTCAGGTTACCTATTTTGACATAGAACGGGAAACTTGAGTCACCAATACATGAAGAATGAGATCTGTATATCCAGACTATAGCAAGACTTATTCTCGAGCACTGGTGAAATCCAATTTTTTTTACTATGGGTTCTGTGGGCGTGGCTTGGTGGGCGTGGTGTGGCTTGGTAGGAGTGGCTTGGTGGGAGTGGCTTGGTGGGCGTGGCAGGGGAAGGATACTGCAAAATCTCCATTCCCTCCCCACTCCAGGGGAAGGATATTGCAAAACCTCCATTCCCACCCCAATCCAGGGGAAGGACATTGCAAAATCTCCATTCCTACCCCACTCTGGGTCCAGACAGAGGTGGTATTTGCTGGTTCTCCAAACTACTCAAAATTTCCACTACTGGTTCTCCGAACTGCTCAAAATTTCTGCTACCGGTTCTCCAGAACCTGTCAGAACCTGTTGGATTTCACCCCTGTTCTCGAGGATATGCACAGAAGTCTAGAGTCTAATAGCTTTATAAAGTGTAACTTTGTTTAGATCCCTGGTTCTGTTGTGTCTTGCCCGCCCTCAGAGCAGCCGGGGCCTTCTTATCTGCTCCCGAACATGGAGGAATGTATGCCTCCCGGCCCCAGTCCTGGCTCCATGCCCAGACAAACTGCAGAAGAAGGAACACCTCCCGGCCCCAGCCCTGACTCCATGCCCAGGCAAACGGAGCAGCTAGACCCCTCCCCCTCCTCCACAGCATGTGAGCCTAAGGAGGGTTTATTACCAACAGCTGATTGGAGTGACCCTCGCATCAGAAGATTGGATAGGCGGAGGCAACAGAAGGAAGGGAGGGGCAGGCCTTAATGAGTGCTGAGTCATGGAGCCACACCCCATGGCCTATATAAAGGATCTGCTTTCTGGCAGTCTCTGAGTCAGGCAAAAGTCGAACTTATCTTGCTGAAGTCACTTACTGGTCTCCTGCCTGCTCTGAGGACTTTGCTAGGACTTTGGGCAGAGCTGCAGAGGCAAGCCTGATTCGGATTTCCGTGACCCGGCCGTCAGCGGAGGAGTGGGACACGACAGGTTCCTTGGAAGCTTCGGTTTCACAGAGATTAGACTATGATTCTATAGTCTGTCAATAGGTTTACTCTAGAGTTACAATTGCAAAGAACTTTAGGAAAGTGCATAACAGCCAAGGTTCAAAAAAATCCTCATTCGTAAGATCTATGGTACCTCCATTTCTATAGCTGTCTGTGAAATCATTTGCAGTCTATCTTTTCCACCTTTTTTTCCCATTTCCTATTGTTGTGAAGTCGAGAAATAAAACTGAAGAACTATAAATTGTCTTAAGTTGACCACAATGGTCTCATCTAGGCAGCTCCCGAGTTGCCCTTGATTCTACTTTTCCAGACTTCATTGTTATTTATACAAAGAAACATGGACACATAAAGTGTCAAAGGTTCCCTAATGAAATCGCCATTCTCAGAGATTCTAGATGGAAACAAACATAGTTTAGTAACTTTTTTTTTATTCCTATCGTGTCCTTTATGGTGTTCGCTTCATCTCATTCAGGAATGAAACACAGTTAAGTAACTTTTAGCTATTAAAGTCATATTTTGTCTCTAATTCCAGCAGCATCCAAGGATAACTCAAAGCGTGTTAAATCTGTCAGATTTTATCACCCATTTCCTAAGTAGGCCAGACCTTAGCAATGGGAACAATAAATTTCAGGCCAGGATAGTTTTATGCTGACTCAAGAAGAGATAGAAAGCATTTCAATTTGTCAGTGAGGAAAGGTCAAAAGTCTCTGGAGCTTCTGAATACAAAAATCGAAATCCAAAAAAAAATAAAAATCCTTAGACATCTAAATTGAAGTTAGAACAAAACAACAAAAATCTGGGGACAAATCAAACTTTTAAAGTGTGATTATTAGCGATGCAGTGGCTCAGTGGTTAACATGCAGAGCTTGTTGATTGAAAGGCTGGCAGTTCAGCAGTTTGAATCCCTAGAGCTGCCGTGTAACGGGGTGAGCTCCCGCTACTAGTCCCAGCTTCTGCCAACCTAGAAGTTCGAAAGCACGTAAAAAATGCAAGTAGAAAAATAGGGACCACCTTTGGTGGGAAGGTAACAGCGTTCCGTGCGCCTTTGGTGTTGAGTCATGCCGGCCACATGACCACGGAGACGTCTTCGGACAGCGCTGGCTCTTCGGCTTTGAAACGGAGATGAGCACCGCCCCCTAGAGTCGGGAACAACTAGCACATATGTGCGAGGGGAACCTTTACCATAACCTAAAGTGTGATTATCTAATCTCCCAGGGCTTGGAGGGAAGAACCAACACTTCAAAGCCTTATAGAGAGTTAAAAGAATTGCGGCCTTCTCATGGTTACATGATCCAAATTCAGACTCTTGGCAACTGACTCACATTTATGAAGATTGCCATGTCCTGGGGTCATATGATCCCCCTTTTGTGATCTTCCGGCAAGCCAAGTCAATAAGGAAGTCAGGTTCACTCTACAGCCATATTACTAATGTGATAACGGCAGTGATTCACTTACCAACCATACAAGAAAAGTTGCAAAATGGGGCGAAGCTCAACAGCTGTCTCACTTAGCAACAGAAATTTTGGGCTCAGTTGTGATCATAAGTTGAGGACCACCTGTACTGTAGCATATCATGCTTCCTTTACTGACCTTGTTTAAACCCACTTAAAGGAAGGTGGCTGCTGTTCCCAAAGCCTTCGGGAATCTACCAATTTACAGATTAACAGAGTTGGAAGATAACTTGTAGGTCATCTAGTCCTGTGGTCACCAACTGGTGGTCCGTGGACCACCAGTGGTCCACAGTAAAAATTTTGGTGGTCTACAGAAAAATGATTTGCATTTTTTATATAGCACTAAATACTATTTATCTTTTTTAAAAATTCATGTTAGTGGTCCACGGGATTTAAAATTATGAATTTAGTGGTCCCTGAAATCCAGAAGGTTGGTGACCCCTGATCTAGTCCAACCCCCCATCCAAGCAGGAGACCCTACACCATTTCTGACAGATGGCAATCGAGTCTCTTCTTGAAAGCTTCCAGTGATGAAGCTCCCACAACTTCTGAAGGCAACTGCTGTTCCATTGGTTGTTTGTTCTCATTGTCAGAAATTTTTTCCTTATTTCTAGGTTGAATCTCTCCTTGGTCAGTTTCCATCCATTGTTCCTTGTCTGGCCTTCGGGTGCTTTGGAAAATAGCTTGACCCCCCCCTTCCTCTCTGTGGCAGCCCCTCAAATATTGGAACACTGCTGTCATGTCTCCCCTGGTCCTTTATTTTTTATTTATTTATTTATTTTGTCACAACATCATACAAAAAGATTATATAGCATATAAACATATATATGAGTAAATATTAGGAGGTATGAGCATATATATAAGCATATATAAGCATATATATATATATTCATATATATATATATATATATATATAGGAAGAAAAAAAGAAAAACAATAGGACAGGAACGGTAGGCACGTTTGTGCGCTTATGCACGCCCCTTATGGTCCTCTTAGGAATGGGGTGAGGTCAATAGTAGAAAGTTTTTGGTTAAAGCTTTTAGGATTATGGGAAGAGACCACAGAGTCAGGTAAAGTATTCCAAGCACTGATGATTCTGTTACAGAAGTCATATTTTCTGCAATCTAGATTAAAGCGGTTAACATTAAGTTTAAATCTATTGGTTGCCCTTGTATTATTGCAATTAAAGCTGAAGTAGTCTTTGACAGGAAGGACATTACAATAGATGATTCTGTGAGTTAAACTTAGGTCTTGTCGAAGGCGACGGAGTTCCAAGTTTTCTAAGCCTAGGATTTCAAGTCTGGTAGGATAAGGTATTTTGTTGTTTTCAGAGGAATGGAGAACTCTTCTTGTAAAATATTTCTGGACACGTTCAATTGTATTGATGTCAGAGATGTGGTGAGGGTTCCAGACAGGCGAGCTGTATTCAAAAATTGGTCTAGCAAATGTTTTATATGCTCTGGTTAGTAGTGTAGTGTTTCTGGAGAAGAAGCTACGTAAGATTAGGTTTACAACTCTTAAAGCCTTTTCTGCGATGTAGTTGCAGTGGGCCTTGGCACTTAGATCATTTGATATGAAAACTCCAAGGTCTTTAACGGGATGGGGGTCGTCTGTAAGGTAATGTCCATCTAGTATGTACTTAGTTTTTGGGTTCTTTTTTCCTATATGTAAGACTGAGCATTTGCTGGTTGAAATTTGGAGCTGCCAAGTTTTAGACCAAGCGGATAGATGATCAAGGTCGTTTTGAATGATAGAAGTATTGTCTGTGGTGTTAAATAGTTTGACATCATCAGCAAAGAGAACACAATTACTTGAGATGTGGTCACAAAGATCATTAATGTATAGTATAAAGAGTGTTGGTCCAAGGACGCTGCCTTGAGGAACGCCACTCTTGACAGGAACAGGATTTGATAAAGCATTGCCAATTTTGACCACTTGTTGTCTGTTAGACAGAAAAGCAGATATCCATTTGTGGAGGGGTCCTGAGATGCCATAGGATGTTAGTTTTAGGAGAAGTTTATCGTGTACTACTGAGTCAAAAGCTTTGCAGCTTTGTCTATGTAGATTGCATCTATTGATTTGCCTTGATCGAGATTTGAAGTCCATATGTTTTTGCAGTGGAGAAGTTGTAAGTTACATGATAATTTTTTCCTGAAACCAAATTGTTTGTTGGAGAGTAGGTTGTTAGTTTCTAAGTGTGAGGTAATGGATTGGTTGATGATAGATTCCATGACTTTGCAGGTGACGCAGCAAAGGGAGAACGGTCTGTAGTTTTCGACTACGCTGGGGTCTCCTTTTTTGAAGATAGGGATGACTGTGGCTAGTGACCAAAGTTTGGGAAGAGAACTGGTAGTGAAAGCTTTATCAAAGATAATACTTAGGGGTTCAGCTATATTAATGGAAATTTTTTTTAAGAAATATGCACATAGTCCATCGGGTCCAATAGAAAGTGATGGTTTTAAGTTGTGAAGAGCTTTACCAACGTTGTCTTCTATGAAATCTATATGATTTAGATCATCATAGTCATTGCTGGTTCGTTTGTGGAATGTCGGATATGTGTTATCGGAGTTTACAAAAACTGAGCTAAAGAAAATGTTGAAGAGGTTTGCTTTGACTATTTCGTCATTGCATTCTTTGTTGTTAGAATCTTTTAGTGGTGGGATGGATCTTGAGTCTTTAAGTTTATTGTTGACAAAATTATAAAAGGCACGATTGGAATTTGTGCGTAGAAGGTTCTCTTCTTGCTTGGTGTGGTAATTTGTGCATTCAGTTTTTATTTGGTTGCATATGTTTCTGTAGCGGTTTTTGAAATTTGCAACATAGCCTTTTTTGTTTCTTTTCCAGAGGGATTTTTTTTTTGATTGAAGCTTTTTTATTGATATGGGTAGTTTGTTTTTCTTGGACATGGTAGTCATTCGTGGTACATATAATTTAATGACTCTATTGATTTCAAGTAGGAAGACTCTATAGTGGTCATCAGCGGTTATGCAGGTTGCAAACAGATTTTGCCAGTCCAGAAATGAAAGATCGTTGTTTATGAGGTCGTAATTGGCTTTTTTGAAGTTGTAGTTGGGAGTTCTGTTGTTATGACGATTTAAGTATGGACGTATATTGAGACGAAAATCAATCATGCAGTGGTCACTGTTGGAAAAAGGTTCTTTAATTAATAATTTAATTTAATTTAATTAACTTCTCTTCACTAGACTAGCCATGCCAAGTACTTGCAACTGTTCTTCATATGTTTTAGTCTCCAGTCCTCTAATCATCTTGGTTGCTTTTCTCTGCACTCTTTCTAGAATCTCATCTTGTTTATAGTATGGGGACCAAAACTGGATGCAATGTGTCATGATCAATCAGTAAGCAAAAGCTACCTTTGACATCCTGTAAATGTAAGTATACAAGGAAAGGTACTCAACGCTGGTCCATGGTGACTTTGTTCATTTTGTTGTAACAATCCTTTTCTTTGGCATTATGTTCTTGCTGTCTTTGTTTTCCTTGCCCTTTTTCTTCTTCTTTTCTTTTTGGCTATCCCTTGTATGTTTCCCAGGCAACTTGCCGGATGTACTGTAGCCTACCTGACGATAGCATAAGTTTTGCTTGTTTTCTTTTTCTTCTTTTTTTCCTTTCTTGCTTTCTTTCTTTTCTTTTTAATTTGTTCCCAGCTGTAATTATGGTAAACTCTGAGATGACCCGGTGAGGTTGATTGATAGCAGACTGAGCAGGAGATGGAACGGTTCCCCTTTGCAAAACTGACCAGGGGTGTGTAATTCATGGAGGTGCTCTCACCTCTGAGAATACGTGACTTGAAAGGGGGAATTTAATTCATTATTGGGAAATATATCTTATCGGTGGAAATAATAAGGAGAACTGAATTTTATGCAGAATGTTTGCCGGCTCTAATGGGAATGCAATCAGAGATGGGATTCACTTACTTTCCCTACTGGTTTGCAAATTTGAGTGCGCGCCTTCCATGCATGTTCGGCCTTTGTGCATGCTTGGGCTTCTGCATATGCTCGGCCTTCCATGCATGTTCAGCCTTCCATGCATTCTTGGCCTTCCGTGCATGCTTGTCCTTCTGCGTATGCTCAGCCTTCCATGCATGCTCGGCCTTCCATGTATACTTGGCCTTCTGCATATGCTCGGCCTTATTGATTGATTGATTGATTGATTGATTGATTTGATTTGATTTTTATACCGCCCTTCTCCCGAAGGATTCAGGGCGGTTCACAGCCAACATAAAACACAATTATAAATAGAATTAAAAAACATTTAAAAAATCTTATTCAAATTGGCAAACCTCATTTAAAATACTATAATAAAAGTGATAAAAACCCCAATTTAAAACCGTAATGTATCAGCCAGCCCTGCATGGTGAAACAGAAAAGTCTTAAGTTCGTGGCGGAAGGTCCGGAGGTCAGGGAGTAATTGTAACCCCAGAGGAAGCTCATTCCAGAGGGTAGGTGCTTGCACAGAGAAGGCTCTCCCCCTGGGGGTTGCCAGCTGACATTGTTTGGCTGAAGGCACCCTGAGGAGACCCTCCCTGTGCGAGCGCACAGGTCGGTGGGAGGCTGTCGGTGGCAGCAGGCGGTCCCGTAAATAACCCGGTCCTGTGCCATGAAGCTCTTTAAAGGTGGTAACCAACACCTTTAACTGCACCCGGAAGACCACCGGCAACCAGTGCAGTCTGCGCAGGAGAGATGTTATATGGGAGCCACGAGTAGCTCCCTCTATTACCTGCGCAGCCACATTCTGGATCAGTTGGAGCCTCCGGGTGCTCCTCAAGGGAAGCCCCATGTAGAGAGCATTACAGTAGTCCAGGCAGGAAGTGATGAGGGCATGAGTGACCGTGCATAGGGAATCCCGGTCTATGAAGGGGCACAACTGGTGAATCAGGCGTACCTGATAAAAAGCTCCCCTGGCGACGGCCGTTCATATGTTCTTCTAATGACAGCCGAGCATCCAGGAGAACACCCAAGTTGCGGACCCTCTCCATAGGGGCCAATGACTCGGCTCCAACAGTCAGCGATGGAACTAGCTGACTGTACCGGGATGCTGTCATCCACAGCCACTCAGTCTTGGAGGGATTGAGTTGAAGCCTGTTCCTCCCCATCCAGACCCGCAGGGCCTCCAGAAACCGGGACATCACTTCAACAGCCTCGTTGGAGTGGTCATGGGTGGAAATGTACAGCTGAGTATCATCAACGTACTGGTGATATTGCACCCCAAAACCACGGATGATCTCACCCAGCGGCTTCATATAGATGTTGAACAGGAGAGGCGAGAGAACCGACCCCTGCGGCACCCCACACGAGAGGTGCCTCGCGGCCGATCTCTGCCCCCTGCCAACACAGTCTGTGTACGGTCAGATAGATAGGAGGAGAACCACCGAAAAACAGTGCCCTCCACTCCCATGCATGTTCGGCCTTCCGTGCATGCTTGGCCTTCTGTGTATGCTCGGCCTTCCATGCAGGCTTGGCTTTCCATGTATACTTGGCCTTCTGCATATGCTCGGCCTTCCATGCATGTTTGGCCTTCCATGCCTTCTTGGCCTTCCGTGCATGCTTGGCCTTCTGCATATGCTCGGCCTTCCATGCATGCTCGGCTTTCCATGCATGCTCGGCCTTCCATGCATACTTGGCCTTCTATGCATGCTTGGCCTTCTGTGCATGCTCGGCCTTCTGCGTATGCTCGGCCTTCTGCGTATGCTCGGCCTTCCGTGCATGCTTGGCCTTCTGCATATGCTCAGCCTTCCATGCATGTTCGGCCTTCCATGCATGCTTGGCCATGTGTGCATACTTGGCCTTCCATGCATGTTCTTTGCTCATGCGCGCGCCTTCTGTGCATGCAAATGGAAGCCAAAACGTGGCTAAATAGGATGGCATTCCATCCGGGAGGGTGGGCGGGGCCTACCGCAGTCGCCACTTCCAGTTTTCCTGAATGATCAGGGGTGAAATGCTCCCGGTTCGGTAGTGATGGTGGCGGGTGGTTCGGAGAACCGGTAGCAATAATCCCTGCCCCGCCCCCTGCCCAGCAGAGGTACGTGATCATCAGAGGGTGTTTTTTTTTTACTTTTAAAAGCATTTTATCTTTGGCTAAAAAAATGCTTTTAAAAGTAAAAAAAAAAGCCTCTGATGATCGTGTGGCTCAGCTGGGATCATCAGAACCCTTTAAAAGCATTTTTTTACAGCCTCTTCAGCCGAAGAGGTTGTAGAAAAAACATTTTAAAAGTAAAAAGAAAAAAGAAAGTTGGACACACCCACCCAGTCACATTACCCTGCCCCATCAAGCCACGCCCACAGAACCGGTAGTAACAAATTTTACGTTTCACCCCTGGTAATGATACTTTGTGGTGACTGAAGAGGTGAAGAGGGGATACATGTAGGACTTAGGACTGAGAAAAAGTCATCATATGAGTTATCCTTTTCCAACTCATTTTCCTGGCTGGATTCAATTGCAACAGCCTGGAGATGATCCATAATCTTTTGCTCTGTTCAGAAGTCTGTTCTGAGCTCTGTTGACATCCTTGTGTGCTTAGAAGCTTTCTTTCAATAATCGGTCATGCGTTCTTTCCTGCTAGGCAAACCATTTTTTGCAGGCAGAGCCTGACATTTCAAGTTGTGATCCTGCAGAAAATAATACCAAACGCAGGAGAGGAGGGAATCGATTGTTTTCCAGCATTCGGTGCAGTTCAAGCGAAGATACAGAATTTTTCCAGTGAAAGCTGAGGATTTATTTATTTATTTATTTATTTAATTAAACTTTTATACCGCCCTTCTCCCGAAGGACTCAGGGCGGTGTACAGCCTGCATTAAAACAATTTATATACACACTAAAATAACAATTAAAAAACTTATTCCATAAAGGCCAAAATTAAAACCATCCAAATTGACCATATAAAATACCCAGTAAAATACAATTAAAAATTTAAAATTTAAGAATTTAAGAATTTAGCAGTTAAAAAATCAGGCCAGTCCCGCTTGAATGAATAAACAAGTTTTCAATTCCCGGCGAAAGGTCCGAAGGTCAGGTAATTGGCGTAAACTGGGGGGAAGTTTGTTCCAGAAAGTAGGTGCCCCCACAGAGAAGGCCCTTCCCCTGGGGGCCGCCCGCCGACACTGCCTGGCGGGCGGCACCCTGAGGAGACCCTCTCTTGGGGGGCGGACGGGTCGGTGGGAGGCATGTGGTAACAGCAGGCGGTCCCGTAAGTACCGGGCCCTAAGCCATGGGCGCTTTGAAGGTGGTAACCAAAACCTTGAAGCGCACCCGAAGACCACAGGTAGCCAGTGCAGACTGCGCAGGAGTGGTGTTACCCGGGAGCAACGTGGTGCTCCCTCAATCACCGCAGCATAGTCTAGAACTAGCTGAAGTCTCGAGTGCACTTCAGGGTAGCCCCATGTAGAGAGCATTGCAATAATCCAGGCGAAGTGAGAGCATGACCGCAGCATAAGGCATCCCGGTCTAGAAAGGCGCAACTGGCGGACCAGGCGAACCTGGTAAAAGCTCTCCTGGAGACGGCCGCCAAATGAACTAACGACAGCCGCCATCCAGGAGAACGCCCAAGTTGCGCACCCTTTCCGTTGGGGCCAGTGACTCGCCCCCAACAGTCAGCTGCGGTTGCAGCTGACTGTACCGAGATGCCGGCATCCACAGCCACTCCGTCTTGGATGGATTGAGTCTGAGTCTGTTTCTCCCCATCCAGACCCATACGGCTTCCAGACAACGGGACAGCACCTCGACAGCTTCGCTGGGGTGGCCTGGGGTGGAAAAGTACAGCTGAGTATCATCAGCGTACAGGTGATAACTCACCCCAAAGCCACTGATGACCTCGCCCAATGGCTTCATATAGATGTTGAACAGGAGGCGAGAGAATCGACCCTGCGGCACCCACAAGTGAGGTGCCTCACGGCGATCTCTGTCCCCCTGTCAACACCGTCTCGTCGGAGAGGTAGGAGGAGAACCACCGATAAACGGTGCCTCCCACTCCCAACCCCTCCAACCGGGCGCAGGATACCATGGTCGATGGTATCAAAAGCCGATGAGAGATCTAACAGGACCAAGGCAGGAGGAGCAACCCCTATCCCTGGCCCTCCAGAGGTCATCCACCAACGCGACCAAAGCTGTCTCCGTGCTATGCCGGGCGGCCGGACTGGAACAGGTCTAGATAGACAGCTTCCTCCAGGTACTGAGGAAACTGCCACGCCACCACACTCTCTACAATCTTCGCCACAAAGCGAAGGTTGGAGACTGGACAGTAATTACTCAAAATAGCTGGGTCCAGGGAAGGCTTCTTGAGGAGGGGTCTCACCACTGCCTCTTTCAAGGCGGCGGGAAAGGTCCCCTCCATCAAAGAAGCATTTATAATCCCCCGGAGCCAGCCTCGTGTCACCTCCTGAGTGGCCAGCCTCACATGAAATTGGAGTGATTTGAGGTCAAAAAGATATCGAAGAGCTCCAGGATTTGGCTTCAATTGGCCAGAAGAGGAGAAGGAAGATCCATCAACATTTGCGGCCCTCTCCTTAGGTTTTTGAGATTTTTTAAAAAAATCCTCCAATTGAGCCCATTCAAAGTTTAGTCTTTTTTCTCCTAGACAGCATGATAGGGAGCTAGAGTAGACCCACCCTACTTTCCATCCAGCACCTAGCAAAGCATCTTTTGGGACTCTGCTTGAAAAATGTCAAAAACAGAGACTACAGTAGAGAATTCCATGTCAGATTTCCGGCCTAGGTACCAAACATTTGGACATAGAATCACAAGGCTGGAAAGGATCTCAGAGGTCTTCTAGTCCAACCCCTTGCTCAAGGTAGGAGACATTATATCATCCCAGTCAAATGGTTGTCCAGTCTATTTTTGGAAACCTCCAATGATGGAGCACCCACAGGAGGCAAGATAGTCCATTGATTAATTGCTCTCACGATCAAAAAATTTCTCCTTACTTCTGGGTTGGAGCTCTGTATAACAAGGTTCCATTCATTAGTTTTTTGTCCTGCCCTCTAGTGCTCTTGGGATTAAGTCAATCCCCTCTTCTCTGTGACAGCTCCATGAGTACTGGAAGACAGTTATCATGTCCCTCTTAATCCTTCTGTTTGATAGGATAGGCATAATAGATAGATGCATAGTATAGATTAGATAGATGACAGATGAAAGATAGATGAAAGAAAGAAAGAAAGAAAGAAAGAACAGAATAGAATAGAATAGAATAGAATAGAATAGAATAGAATAGAATAGAATAGAATAGAATAGAATAGAATAGAATAGAATATCAGAGTTGGAAGGGACCTTGGAGGTCTTCTAGTCCAATCCCCTGCTTAAGCAGGAAACCCTATACCACTCCAGACAAATGGTTATCCAACCTCTTCTTAAAAACTTCCAGTGTTGGAGAATTCACAACTTCTAGAGGCAAGTTGCTCCACTGATTAATTGTTCTAACTGTCAGGAAATTTCTCCTTAGGTTTAAGTTGCTTCTCTCCTTGATTAATTTCCACCCATTGCTTCTTGTCTTGCCCTCAGGTGCTTTGGGTAGATGATATATAAATGAGATAGATAGATGGATAGAGAGAGATAGATAGATAGATAGATAGATAGATAGATAGATAGATAGGAGAGAGGGAGAGAATGGGTGGATGGATGGATGGATGGATGGATGGATGGATGGATGGATGGATGGATGGGTGGATGGATGGATGGATGGATAGATAGATAGATAGATAGATAGATAGATAGATAGATAGATAGATAGATAGATAGATAGATGAGAGATGAGATAGATAGATAGGCAGGTAGGTAGGTAGGTAGGTAGGTAGGTAGGTAGGTAGGTAGGTAGATAGATAGATAGATAGATAGATAGATAGATAGATAGATAGATAGATAGATAGATAGATAGATAGATAAGAGAGAGGGAGAGAATGGGGGGATGGCTGGCTGGCTGGCTGGCTGGCTGGCTGGATAGATAGATAGATAGATAGATAGATAGATAGATAGATAGATAGATAGATAGATAGGTAGGTAGGTAGGTAGGTAGGTAGGTAGGTAGGTAGGTAGGTAGATAGATAGATGAGAGATGAGATAGATAGATAGATGCAATATAAATTGTTGCTTGCTATTCATGTTTCTCTCCCTGCTGTTCCTTGCCTTTTATCCCAATTTTGCCAATTAATGTTTTGATGTTGGCTAATGTTTCATAAATAAACATCAAGCCACATTTTTTGCTAGCTGAACTGAGTGCGGTGTGTGCTTGCTCTGATCTGTATACGGAGAGTCTGCTGGGTGCCAGCTAAAACTGGAAATTATCCACAATAATCTTCCAAGAAGTAGAAGGAAGTGATTATCTATGCCTTGGCCAGCAAAATATACTGAGACAGCTGTGCCTCCAAACTAAGGCTATCTGAGCCGTCAAGATGCAATTTTATGATGCTATGAAAATTGGGGACCTTGTCAATCAAAATAATACCATACAAGTGGTCCTTGATTTGCAACAGTTTGTTTAGCGACTGTTCAAAGTTATAATGGTGCTGAAAAAGTGGCTTATGACCGTTTTCCACATTTACAACTATTGCAGCCTCTCTTTGGTCATATGATCAACATTTAGATGCTTTGGCAACCGGTTCATATTTTATGATGGTTGCAGTGTCCCAGGGTCATGTGATCATTATCTTCTGTGACCTTCTAGCGAGCAATTTCTTCTTCTTTTTTTATATAAAAAAGTATTTTTTTAATATAAACATTCCATCTTCCCTTAAACAGTGTGTCGCCTGGGTACAAATATCTCTGTGCAATAACCATCAAAATTTTCAGCAGCATTCATTACATTGATATTAATTCTCTGATCTTACAATTGTAATGTTGAACATAGTAAACCTATTCATTTGTCATTTTTGGAAGGCAATTTTCTTTTTTGCTTCTTAACTGCCACATATTTTAGCTGGGGAAGTTGGGAGCGGGTTGTTGTTGGAGCGGTAAAAGTTAGTCATAACAACATTCCGTATTCAAGGACTTTTGCCTGCGTCTGATGGAGACTGCCTGAAGATTGTATCCAATTGAGTGTGAAGAGTTGATTGGACAATGAGATGGACTTGTGGGAATGGGGCAGGGTTGTGAACTGTCAACTGGGTGTGGAAAACCTGGAAGCTTTCAGTTTTGGGTTTTTCCAGCTGTGCCAACATGACATCGCTAATAAATTGGAATTTTGAGGAACCTCAAGCCTCAGAGCTTTATTTCATTGGGGGTGTTCCTTGAAACCCTGACATCATTTTTGCCTCTTAACATATCTTCTTATAAGGATCTTATAATAATATTAAGCATAAGAATGCTAATAATCCTAATAATAACAGCCATCATATTTTTTACACCTCTATCTTATGATATTTTCTACTCTTCTTCCATCTCCTCCTTTTATTACCAACTGACGAGTAATTTCAAATTTCAACCCTCTTAGTTAAAAAAATATCTATTTTCACATTTATGTGAAAATTAAACAGTCATGAAAGACAATTGGCATTGTCTCCCCTCTTTTCCAAACCCCTATTTTAATTATTACATTTAAGATTTTATTGCTGGCAGAACAAAAGTTTATTAGAAGACTAATATTCTAAAATGCAGGGCTAAGGAGAAATTGCACAATAACAAAATTATGCAATTGTATTTTGGATCATCTTCTGGAGAAAAGTTGTTTTGATTTGAGTTTGCGAGGGGAAAAAAATCTCTTTTTAGTGGGTTATTTGTGTAGCCCGCACATCAATTCCTGGTTGAATTTAACGATTGTGCTTTTAAATAATGTTTAGAAGGCAGTCTAAAACAAACAAACCAAAAAATCAATTTTATGTTCCATGCCGCACATCACAAGCATCTGATTAAAACAGGAGTTGTTTGCCAAATTTGCAATTATGGCTTGAAATGCTGAAGAATAAGCTAGTTAAAAAGGGTAGGAGCTTCTTGAAATGAGATACAGAAAACATGGGAAGAAATGATCTCCAATACAATTGTAAAAGCTTTAAGGGGCTTTGAGGGGATGAACAGTAAGTTCGCCTTTGCTTCAATTTACTTTGAGTCTCCTGCTTGTTTGAGGAATGGGACAATTTGTCACGGGCAATCATATAATAATAATAACAACAGAGTTGGAAGGGACCTTGGAGGCCTTCTAGTCCAACCCCCTGCCCAGGCAGGAAAACCCTACACCATCTCAGACAGATGGTTAGCCAACATTTTCTTAAAAATTTCCAGTGTTGGAGCATTCACAACTTCTGCAGGCATAATAACCGAATAACCAAAGACCTACATACAAACACCCGCGAAAACCTCAGAAAACATATATATATATATATATATATATATATATATATATATATATATATATATATATATATATATATATATATATATAGGTCTTTGGTTGTTCGGGTTGGAAATGTCTTGGCAACGTTTCGACGAAGTCTCATTCGTCATCTTCAGGCCTCAGCTTCGTGCTTCTGGGAGCAATGTGTGATCGCAGCTGTTTCTTCCTTTTAACTGCTAGTGGGGGTTTGAACTGATTGGGTGGGAGCTTGGCTGTGCTCTGATTGGATGGAGGTTTTTTTGTGCTCTGATTGGCCTCCCGCCTACCAGCCATTTGGAAACCCGCCCTTATTGACAAACGAGTCCCTAACACGAGGAATGACACCAGACCCACACTCACGAGGTCCACACAGGATATCACCACCGCACATCCACCCAGAAAGCAGACCCAAACCCACACTGATCAAGAAGCACGACCAAGGACCAGAAGCCAGACCGCAGCTGCAACATTAGCCATTTCAAACCCCTCCAATCCATACATGCAGCAGACTGACACCCACTATGAAGATGTAGCACCACCACAAAGCCAAACAACAGCTATGCAGCTCACCAGCTCAAATCCCCCTGCAACACAGACTAAATTGAGCACAACCAAGCCCCCACCCAAACAGGACACACCCCCAGCCAATCAGAGCACACACACAAAAAAAAACCTCCATCCAATCAGAGCACAGCCAAGCTCCCACCCAATCAGTTCAAACCCCCACTAGCAGTTAAAAGGAAGAAACAGCTGCGATCACACATTGCTCCCAGAAGCACGAAGCTGAGGCCTGAAGATGACGAATGAGACTTCGTCGAAACGTTGCCAAGACATTTCCAATTTTACATGGGAGAAAACCCGAACAACCAAAGACCTACATACAAACACCCGTGAAAACCTCAGAAAACATATATATATATGTGTGTGTGTGTGTGTGTGTGTGTGTGTGTGTGTGTGTGTGTGTGTGTGTGTGTGTGTAGGAAAATAAATAAAGCAAGATTACAGGAAGGGAGATTATATGCATTATATATATAACAGCACAGAGATTCCTTTTCATGCAGAGATCTGTAATAAGTGGAGATGCTCCTTCTACTGCTGAGGTTACGGCTATATTAACATTTTATGTTTATTCCTATTGTTAACGTTCATTGTACAGTATGCAATTTCATTCTTGTATCGGCACCTTGGCTATGTTTTTGCTCAATTTGTTTTAATTAAATGATGTAGCCTATGAGGACAGGGAGGCAGATGGGCTTCTGCCCAGCTGGTGCAAGAATTTCAAACAGCATAATTTCCCCTAGTTCCATAGAGGAACTCCATTTTAGATATCGCTCTATCTCGAACAAAAGGCACAGAATGCAGTCAAAAAGCACGGCACTTTTAAAAATAAAGGAAGCAGAGAAAACACAAGGCATATTTGATGGAAATGGTTAAAAATGACTTGGGACAATCTACAAAAAGGGATAAACAAAAAGGTAAGAGCAATTCGGCCTGGATACTATATGTGAGAGAAAGAGGGTGAAGACGGCCCCTCTCTAATAGTTCCCAGAGTCTATTACAGATGCAGATAGCAGAGTCATCAGTCTGGTAAGATTTTGTCTATAGAAGTGGAAGGATAGGATAGAATAGATGAATAGAGAAGAGAAGAGAAGAGAAGAGAAGAGAAGAGAAGAGAAGAGAAGAGAAGAGAAGAGAAGAGAAGAGAAGGGGCCTCTGGTGGCTCAACAGACTAAGCAGTCTTATTAACACAGCTGCTTGCAATTACTGCAAGTTCAAGTCCCACCAGGCCCAAGGTTGACTCAGCCTTCCATCCTTTATAAGGTAGGTAAAATGAGGACCCAGATTGTTGGGGGCAATAAAAGTTGACTTTGTATATAATATACAAATGGATGAAGACTATTGCTTAACACAATATAAGCCGCCCTGAGTCTTCGGAGAAGGGCGGGATATAAATTCAAAAAAAAAAAAAAAGAGGAGTAGAGTGGAGTGGAGTGGAGTGGAGTGGAGTAGAGTAGAGTAGAGTAGAGTAGAGTAGAGTAGAGTAGAGTAGAGTAGAGTAGAGTAGAGTAGAGTAGAGTAGAGTAGAGTAGAGTAGAGTAGAATAGAATAGAATAGAATAGAATAGAATAGAATAGAATAGAATAGAATTTTTATTGGCCAAGTGTGATTGGACACACAAGCAATTTGTCTTGGTGCATATGCTCTCAGTGTACATAAAAGAAAAGATACCTTCATCAAGGTACAACATTTACAACACAAATGATGGTCAATATATCAATATAAATCATAAGGATTGCCAGCAACAAAGTTACAGTCATACAGTCATAAGTGGAAAGAGATTGGTGATGGGAACGATAAGAAGATTAATAGTAGAGTAGAGTAGAGTAGAGTAGAGTAGAGTAAAGTAGAAGAGAAGAGAAGAGAAGAGAAGAGAAGAGAAGAGAAGAGAAGAGAAGAGGAGTAGTAGAGTAGAGTGGAGTGGAGTGGAGTGGAGTGGAGTAGAGTAGAAGAAAAGAGAAGAGGAGTAGAATAGCGTAGCGTAGCGTAGAATAGAATAGAATAGAATTGAATTGAATTTTTTATTGGCCAAGTGTGATTGGATACACAAGGAATTTGTCTCCGATGCATAAGCGTTCAGCATATATTCAAGCAACAAGCAATAGATCACGATCATATTCATAATCTTACAATCATCATAAATCACAAGATACAAACGCAAAGGGACACTAAATAAAAGCGATTACCATCCATCACAAGATACAAGCAACAAGGTGACAGTCCTAAGAAGCTAAAGGAATAGGTAATAGGGAAGATAAGAAGGATAATAAAGAACAGCTTGGAAGAACTGCCACATGTCATTGTTGCTTTGGGGCCTGTCATGTAATAGAATAGAATAGAATAGAATAGAATAGAATAGAATAGAATAGAATAGAATAGAATAGAATAGAATAGAATAGAATTTTTTTTTAATTGGCCAAGTGTGATTGGACACACAAGGAATTTGTCTTGGTGCATACGCTCTCAGTGTACATAAAAGAAAAGATACGTTCATCAAGGTACAACATTTACAACACAATTGATGATCAGTATATCAATATAAATCATAAGGATTGCCAGCAACAAGTTACAGTCATACAGTCATAAGTGGAAAGAGATTGATGATGGGAACTATGAAAAAATTAATAGTAGTGCAGATTCAGTAAATAGTTTGACAGTGTTGATGGAATTATTTGTTTAGCAGAGTGATGGCCTTCGGGAAAAAACTGTTCTTGTGTCTAGTTGTTCTGGTGTGCAGTGCTCTATAGCGTCGTTTTGAGGGTAGGAGTTGAAACAGTTTATGTCCTGGATGTGAGGGATCTGTAAATATTTTCACAGAGAGAGAGACAAGGAGAATGGGATTCTTGTGTTGAGAAGTCCTTGTTCTAAAGATTGTCAACTCTGAAAATAACCTTCGTCTGCTCAAGAAATGGCTGCGAGAGGGCAATTTATTGGAACACACTGCTTGCTAAGTGTCCTTCTCTGAAGCCGATTCTCTTTCTCCTTCTTTATTCATATGGAATGATTGGGGTTTGTCAAATAAAATTTACAACAGACGAAGGCCACAATCACCTCATTAAAGGAGAGAATGTGTCACTGCTCCATTTGTTGTGTCTTTTTAAAACAAATAAACGGCAATATTTACTGATTTGTAAACACAGGGTGCTCTTTTTAAAACGATCAGTTGCAGACACCATGTTTGCAATTAAATGGCATTCTGCCCCTAATTGGGAATGAATCTTAATCACAAGCAGAGCCTGATGAGAGCAGAAACCGTAAACCCTGGTACTCATATTTCCCTGTACCTCTTTATTTCTCCAAGTTCTTTTTTTTTTTTAATGACACAATTGCTTGCTTACTGGATTCTGAAGATCGTTTTGTTTTCCTTTATGGTTCATGCCGATGATATTTGATTGCTCTGCGTGGAAACACCAAGTTTTGCAAATTATAATTTAATTGTTTTGCTTACGCGTGAAAAGTTAGCTGCTGATTTAGAATTGCAAAAGAATAATCCCCAGTAGGGCTATGATATGTGTTTAAGGCTTATGATAGATAACAAAATAACAGAATTGGAAGGGACCTTGAAGGTCAACTAGTCCAACCCCCTGCTCCATCAGGAGACCCTATATCAGTGGTGGCAAACCTTTTACTCACCAAGTGCCAAACAGGTACGTTGTTCTGTCCCCCTCGCCTAAGTCCGAGCGATGGCTTAATTAGCCGGCACTATCAGCTCTGGCAGCAAACTAGCGAGCATCTGCCAAGTGTCTCTGTTATCTCCCTTGATGCTGATGAGTCAACAAACAGTACTTCAGCTCTAGTTAGGCAGTTGATTTGCCTGCTAAGAAGAGGCATATCAGCCCTTGCTGCTTTTATATCCTGTGGGGTGTGGCTCCATGACTCAGCACTTCCTAGGCCTGCCCCACCCCTGCTTCTGTTGTTCCCCCCTCTCCTGCCTACGAAACCTAGGGTCCAGCCAGGCCTGATTGCCATCAGCCGGGTCTGGAGGCGTGGCCTGGGGGGGAAAGAGTCAGGGGACGGAGACCTTGTTATCTCCTCCACCTGGCCTGCCTCTGGCTCCTGGAGCTGAGCCAGGGAAGCCGGTGCTCCTGAGGTAAGTCCTGATGGCCCTTCCCCCTCACTTTCCAAGTCACTTTCTGGCAGGGGCCCCGGCTTGGGGGGCGCAGACACAACATATGTGCTTCGCTTATGCGTGTTTCCCTTGTGCACTGCATCTGCAACTACACCATCTGTACATGCGCACAGCTTTCACATGACTCCATGCGTGGAATTGCACCATCTGTGCATGCACACGGCTTTCACACACGCAATGCATGTGCGTGAAATGCCATTTGCGCACATGCACACTGCACGCAGGTGGTCTCAAGCACATGTGCAAATGCATGTGCTTGAACAGGAGAGCTCCAAAAACCAGCTGGGTCTCCGGAATTGTGCACATGCGCACCGGAGGCCAGAACACCACCTGGGGCACACGTGCATGCATAGCTGCAGGTGAGTTGGGCAACAGCTCAAGTGCTGGGAAAGATGGCTTAACAGACTTGGAAGGGACCTTGTAGTATAGGTCATCTAGTCCAACCCCCCACCCCCAAAGCAGGAAACCCTACAGCATTTCTGACAGATGGCAGTCCAATCTCTTCTTAAAAGCCTCCACTGATAAAGCTCCCACAACTTCTGAAGGAAAGCTGTTCCATTGGTTGATTGTTCTCACCGTCAGAAAATGTCTCCTTATTTCTAGATTGAATGTCTCCTTGATCATCCATCCATTATTCCTTGTCTGGCTTTCGGGTGCTTTGGAAAATAGCTTGACCCCCTTCCTCCTCTGTGTGGAAACCTCTCAAATATTGGAAGACTGCTATCATGTCTCCCCTGGTTCTTCTCTTCACTAGACTGGCCATGCCCAGTTCCTGCAACCGTTCTTCATAGGCCTCCGGTCTCCTAATCATCTTGGTTGCTCTTCTCTGCACTCTTTCCAGTCTCAACTTCTCTTTATGACCAGAACATGATGCATTATTCCAGGTCTGACCTCACTAAGGTTTTATAGAGAGGTACTAATACCTCATGCGGATATTTGCAAACTAGGAGTAGGGAATGATCGATTTTGCAGGGTATAATTTTTTTTCCCCTAAAGCTAATCAGGTTTGAATATGCAAACAGGAAGGCTGTAAAAATTCACATTTTTCCTAAATACGTTTGCAGCAGTTTAGCACTGCAAGATTGTGCTGCCAAAATCTGATAGAAAAAAAAATTGAATTATAACAGCGTACCAGTAATGGTGGAGGCGACAACAGTGATTATGTTACCGCCCGCTCATATCAATATGAATGTGTTGATATTTTCCAAAAATACAGTACCATATATGATGTCAGAATAGGTTGAAAAACCCTTCTTTTGGAAAGAAGTGTTGGAAGAAATATCCATCTGGGTTCAGTTCCAAGTGGGGACAAAGACACTGGAAACATGGAGACTGCTTGGAAAGATGGTTTAATGGTGGTCAGGATCACATGGCTTGAGTTCCTGAACAGAAAAGGGGCTGAGATCCTGTGTGCTCCCTGGTTTTATGTTTTTTCTGAGCTTTGAACTTTCTGGGGCACAGGAAGAGTACCCTGATTGGCTGTTAGACTCCCAGGGGGTGGGGGTCTTAGCTAGCCTTGCTGGCTGATGTAATCTTCCCAGGTGCCATGTGGTGAGTTTCTGTTCTATTGTGTTGCAAATGATGGTCCATTGATAAAGGTGGAGGGATTGAGTTTCTACCTCTGACCCATTGACAAAGGTGGGGGGGAGTCAGGAAGCTGCTTTGTCTTTAAAACATGTTTCTCCATTTCTCATCCAGGGAAATATATTCTGCCTTTTTAAATATTTTCTAAAATATTTCATTCTTCTAGGAGGGGGGTGGGTGCTAAATTCTTACAGAAGAACCCAAGTTTCAAAGTCAAATAATGCCATTTTTTGGGGGGGATGCGTGTGCTCTAGGGAACAGGGTGCAACAGAAATTAGCAAGGTAGTCCATTGCAGGTTTAATCAGAAGTAAATTCTACAGGTAGTCCTCAACACAATTGAGCCCAAAAGTATTTTATTTTATTTATTATTTGTTTGTCAAACATGTACAAGATAGCAGGTATACGTATAAACATAAACATAAACAAAGGAAGTAAGTACAGATAAATGGGGACAGTCAGTCAGGGATGGTAAGGCACGCTGGTGCGCTAATGCACTTCCCCTTCGCAGACCTCTTAGGAATGGGGTGAGACCAACAGTAGACAGTTTGAAGTTGAAACTGTGAGCACATACACCTTCCCCAACCACCACCACCGACCACGGCTGTTTTTGCTCCCAGGAAGCAGCAGGGAGGCCTCCTAGGCCCAAAATGGGGCACTGGGGGGCCACATCCCCCTCCTTGCCAGTTTTTGCTTCCAGGGGGCTGCAAGAGGCCGAGTCCTGCTTGTCATACCCCCTGGCCCAGGGGTGAAATCTAAAAATGTTCCCTACCGGTTCTGTGGGCATGGCTTAATTGGTGGGTGTGGCTTGGTGGTCAGGTGACCGAATGGGCATGGTCAATAATAATAAATAATAAAAATATTAAAGTATATAAAACTTGGGAGGCCCCGGTCTACCTTCTTTAAAAACAGACTCAGGTCTACCAATTGCCTTTTACTGACAGGCACCGGTCTACCTTCTTTAAAAATAGAGGCACCGGTCTACTAGCTGCCTACAGCGCTGATCAGCTGTAGTACATCCCTTTGAAGTGCCGCAGCAGTCATTTAAGGCTGTTTGCAGCTATATCACCACTGAGCGCTTCAGGGACAGAGAAGAGGAACAGTGAGGGGTGGGCAGTGGGGGGGAGCAGGGATTTTTGCTACCGGTTCTCCGAACTACCTGCCCCCATCACTACCAGATCCCATGATCCGGTCCAAACCGGGAGCATTCCACCCCTGCCCTGGCCATGCCCAACATGGCCATGTCCATCCAGCAAGTCATTAGGGCAAAGAACCAGAGGTGGGTTTCAGCAGGTTCTGACCAGTTCTGGAGAACAGGTAGCAGAAATTTTGAGTAGTTCGGAGAACCGGTAGTAAAAATTCTGACTGGCCCCGCCCCCATCTATTCTCTGCCTCCCAAGTCCCTGCTGATCGGGAGGATTTTGCAGTAACCTTCCCCTGGATTGGGGAGAGAATGGAGATTTTACAGTATCCTTCCCTTGCCATGCCCACCAAGCCACGCCCACCAAGCCATGCCACGCCCACAGAACCGGTAGCAAAAAAATTTGAAACCCACCACTGCAGAGAACCGGTTGTTAAATTATTTGAATCCCACCACTGGTCATAAGTTACATTTTTCAGTGCTGTTGCAGCTTTGAACGGTCACTAAATGAACCATTGTAAGTGGAGGACTGCCTGTATTTGCCATCTTCGGCTGTAAAAAAATCAACAACAAAAATGCTGGTTCTCTTGGCAGTTTAATCTTTTAGTGGGGAGGATATTTTTCCACGTCTGCTGATGGTTTCACACAACTCTGTTAATCTGTTCAGTCTAAGTGAAGGTAGGAAGAAAGTGAAGGGCTGGAGAATGGCAGAACTTGTTCTTTTTTTTTTTTTTCTTCAGGTGGGAATTAGTTGAAGAAGACAAACAAGAAAAATTCTGATGCTTTGCCTTATTGATGTAACTAAGCTACATTTCATCAGAGACCTCAAAAAGTCTTAAAGTTGATCCAACTTTGTTTTCTTTAGATTTAGTAGTTTTCCAGATATTTGAAACCCCAGGCAGGAAGTCCTACGATGCGAATGTTATTAAGTCCCTATTGTCAAACCCTGGCTTAGTATGTCATACGTTTAAGTATGGATTATGGGAGGGAAAAGTATAAAATGCCCAAGGCTTTCTCATGAACAGCAAACAAAAATTGAATTTGGATGACCCAACTCTTTGTACTGTCTAAAATCTAAAACTTCCTGGAACAAAAGTTTGAGCTGAGACAACTTGTTCTCACTGGAAAACTAGTTGGATCAGTTTTTACCAACTGTTGCTGTGTAGATGCAACGGGTTGGAATAAGAGGAAAATTCATGTATGACACATCTGAATGTGCACTTTGCTAATTTCGTGTTTGGGAACCCAACGCGTAAAGGGTAACCTTGTTAGCATTCAAAATGTGCAGCTTTCTGAGTTTTGTCACAAGGTTTGCTAACCATTTTTATCTAGTTTGTTGTTCATTTTAACGTTTCAACTTTCAATCAATGCTTTAATATTTTTTCCCCTCTCGTTGTTTTATGTTGTCATTTATGCATTGTAAGCCGGTCTGAGTTGCAGCATATAAATTTAACATACAAATCAATGTATATTACAAAAGTGTATGAAATGGGGATGTATACTGTGGAAAAGTCTAAAGGAGAAAGAATTCGCGTTCCTGAGAAAACGCAAAAAGGGGCATGTTGAAACAATTATAGGCAGTCCTTGACTGATGACCACAAATGAGTCCAAAATTTCTGTTGCTAAGTGAAACATTTCTTAAGTGAATTTTGCCCGATTTTACGACCTTTCTGGCTGCAGTCATTAAATGAATCACTGCAGGTGTTGTTAGTAACACGGTTGCTAAGTGAAGAGAACCAGGGGGAGGGCCTTCTCTGTGGGGGCCCCTGCCCTCTGGAATGAGCTGCCTCCAGGGCTTCGTCAACTCCCCGACCTCCAGACCTTTCGCCGCGAGCTAAAGACGCTTTTGTTTCGGCGTGCAGGACTATCTTAAATGTAATTTTAATTGGGGTTTTTAAACAGGGTTTTTAAACAGGGTTTTTTAATTGTATTTAAAAAATTTTAGGCCATATATCGAATTAGTCTTTTATATTGTTTTTTAACCTGTATCATATGTATTTTTGGATTTTATTGGCTGTGAACCGCCCTGAGTCCTTCGGGAGAAGGGCGGTGTACAAATTTAATAAATAAATAAATAAATCTGGTTTCCCCATTGACTTTGCTGGTCAGAACGTCACAAAAGGGGATCACATGACCCCGGAATACTGCAACCGTCATAAGGTTGAGTCAGTTGCCAAGCATCTGAATTTTGATCACAATAGGGGATGCTGCAGTGGTTGTAAGTATGAAAAACTCACTCTTTCCAATGCCGTTACAATGTCGAACTGTCACTAAACAGACTGTTGTAAATTGAAGGCTGCCTTTACGCACAACGGTTGTATACATCAGACAAAATTGAATAATATAGTAAAATAATAATAAGAAAGCATATCTTTAGAAAAATGGGCACCAAATATTAAACCTATGCTTCCAAAATAAACATTCTCAAATTTGACAAGCCAAATCCGCAAGGAGAAACTGAAAGAAGCTAAAATTAAGAGTTGGCCATGCTTAATTAATTAATTAAGTAAGTAGGACTGTAGTTTCCAGAAGATCTGCGCTGGCTAAGAATTCTGGCCCAATTGGAGAGGCTAATTTGCTGTTGGGAAGAGGGAGATATAATGTGGAAAGCCCCCTCCCCCTGGAAGAATGAAATATTTTGGGAAATATTAAAAAGGCAGAATATTTTATTTTCCTAAAGGAGAAATTGAGAAACAAGCTCTTAAAGACAGAAAACAGCCCCCACCTTTTCTTAATAGTCCACAGCAGATGCCAGAACTTAAGAGATAAAGAGCTTATTGAAAGAAGAAGCCAACTATCTAGATGGCTCCATTCATAAGCAAAGCAAATACTGCAAGCAGAAATCCATTCAAGACAGGATATTTCGAACTTTGCTTGCAGCAAAGTTTGACAGCTAACTAAAGCCAAGTGATAGGATTAGAAGCAGCCCCTCACCCAAGATCCAACACAGGATGACAGCCATTTAACCAGAGGTTAACCAATTAGCTCAGACAAGCACCTAGGATTTTCATTTCCTCTTTTGCCTATAGAGCCATCTATGACCCCTACATGACCCCCATAGGAATCTGACAACAGCCAATAGAATATTAAAGGACATGTTCTTACACAGGAACAGGAAGCTTATGTAAAGGTAAAGGTAAAGGTTCCCCTCGCACGTATCTGCTAGTCGTTGCCAACTCTAGGGGGCGGTGCTCATCTCTGTTTCAAAGCCGAAGAGCCAGCGCTGTCCAAAGATATCTCCGTGGTCATGTGGCCGGCATGACTAAACGCCAAAGGCGCACGGAACGCTGTTACTTCCCACCCCCCCTCCCTCTCAACTCCATTTTGTCAGCTACCCTGAATCACATGTGGTTCTGCTTCACCAATAAACCCTCTTTCCAATCAGCCTCCATGTTTCCAGTGCCTTTCTCCCAGCTTGGAACTGAGCCAGATGGATTTTCCTTCCAACAAAAAAGGTCCAAGCTGTTTTAGCCGAGATGGAACAGAATTTTGTCAAGAAAAAACAAACAAGCCGGGTATGTTTAAGCAAACAAGACTTCGGCAGTAAAGGATGCAGAGGAAGGCAATTCCAGAAGAGTGTTGGATGGAGGAAAATTCGTTTTCGTCTCTGGAGCAAGGAGAGTGAAGGAAAGGTTGGCAAATATGAGCCACTGACATGCCACGTCGGAGGAAAGAGTGACAGTGAGGAACAGCCTTGGATCCAGAAGAGGAAAGACGCAACTGAGAAGCCACTGGAGGGGTAGACAAGTATGTATGTTTTCAAGACACGGCTAATTAATCTGCGATAACATGGCCTTAATAGTTCGCGTTGAGCCGACATAATTGTCCCCAAGGGATCATATTAAGAAGTTATCCGATTAAAATATGAGAGGGAGCCTTGAAAAAGGCAGATCCTGGCGTTGATGGTGGAGAGATCTGTAAGATGTGATTAATCTTGACATGCTCAATGCACTCATCCGTGGTGACTAGCGTCTGGTGTGTGTGTGTGTGTTTGTTTTTTACAGAAGATGGATGATGATTTATTACACTTACATCCTGTTTTCCTCTGAGAGTTCAAGGAAACTTGCAGGGGAATCTCACTTAAATTCCTTATAACAACAATCTTGTGAAATAGATACAGTTTGCTCCAGACACGATGAAGTCAACCGCAACAAACTTGGGTGATGGAAGGAAGGTTATGTCCGACAGCTGGTCTGTCTGGACAGGGGCTGGATGGAAATCTGGAATGGAGTGACCTAGAAAATTAATAATGAAATAAAATAAAGTTAGCCTTGCCAAATGCAACTGAAGGATTGTAATTATGGGAAGAGGCTTTCGATGAATTTTAAATTTGGACATCTATGCCCCTGGATTTTACAATGAGTTTACGTAAGCTCAACAATTTATTATGCCTAAAAAACAGCTCTAAAGAGTTAGACTGCTTCGCAAGGTGAAATGTGGCCTATGGGACAATGATAGAGAGGAAAGAGAGAGAGAGAGAGAGAGAAAGAGAGAAAGAGAGAGAGATTATAGATGGATAGCTAGATAGATAGATGATAGGTGGGTGGGTGGGTAGAATGATAGATAGATAGATAGATAGATAGATAGATAGATAGATAGATAGATAGATAGATAGATAGATAGATAGATAATAGATGGATATATAGATGGATAGACAGACAGATAGAGAGATGGATGGATGGATGGATGGATGGATGGATGGATGGATGGATGGATGGATGGACGGACAGACGGGCAGACTGACAGACAGACAGGCAGACAGACAGACAGATGATAGAGAGTAGATAATAGAGAGGCAGGCAGGCAGTTGACAGATATGATAGATAGACCAGTCTGGTCTAGTAGTTAAGGCACCAGGCTATAAACCAGGAGTCTGTGAGTTCTAGTCCTGATTTAGGAATGAAAACCGGCTGGATGACTTTGGATCAATCACCAGAGCACTGTGAGTTCTAGGCATGCCTTTGGCATGAAAGCCAGCAGATCAGCCAGACCCACCTCACAAACTGTTTGTATGGGAAAAAGAAGAGGAGGAAGGTGCATTCGGTATGTTTGGCTGGCGTTATAACACTGTGAGGTGGCTTGGGCTGAGAGAGAGTCACCCAGCTGACTTTTATGGCTAAGGCAGGAGTAGAACTCACAGTCTCCTGGTGACTGGCCCAAAGATACCCAGCCGATTTTCATGCCTAAAGCAGGACTAGAACTCACAGACTCCTGGTTTATAGCCTGGTGTCTTAACCACTAATTAAGCCATTTTGTTTTCCTAGCTATGAAAAAGATTTGGAGAGAAAGAACTACTGAAAAAAGCAAAGTTCTCCATGAATGAGTCCAGACATCTGCCTCTCTGAATATGAGAATGGAACTAACCATAAGGACTAGTATTTTGGCCAAAAGATTATTAGGCCATCAAGCACTTCCTAGAGAAAGTTGGTAGACACACAGTCTCTAGCCAGTGACTTTTAACAGTTTAACAGAGTTGGAGGGGACCTCGTAGGTCATCTAGTCCACCCCCCTGCCCAAGCAGGAGACCTTACACCATTTCTGACAGATGGCAGTCCAGTCTCTCCCAGACCCATTTGGGCCAAATCGTGTGCTACCAGATCTCAAAGGAGATTTTTCTAGGCTAGTGACTGACTAGAACAAGGCAAATAAAGAAGCAAAGACACCCTAAGGTGTCTTGATATTGATCAAACAATCATATTTATTCAGTCAATAACCAGCAAAATTTGAAAAGAACAAAAACCGAGCGAAGCAAATAAATATAACAATAGACTAATAACCAGCAAAATAAATCACATGGTATAACATTCACTCCTCTAAAAGCTAAAAGTAAAGGTTCCCCTCACACATATGTGCTAGTCGTTCCTGACTCTAGGAGGCAGTGCTCATCTCCGTTTCAAAGCCGAAGAGCCAGCACTGTCCGAAGACGTCTCTGTGGTCATGTGGCCAGCATGACTAAATGCCAAAGGCGCACAGAATGCTGTTACCTTCCCACCAAAGGTGGTCCCTATTTTTCTACTTGCATTTTTTACGTGCTTTCAAACTGCTAGGTTGGAAGAAGCTGGGACAAGTAACGGGAGCTCACCCCGTTACGCAGCACGGGGGATTGGAACTGCTGAACTGCCAACCTTTCGATCGGCAAGCTCAGCATCTTAGCCAACTGAGCCACCGTGTCTTCCTCTCTAGGACTATGTTAATACAGTTGTTAATTGGATGATAAATCTCAACCATGACTAGGTATAAAATAAAAATAAAAATTGCAGTATATATATCTCCTAACAATTTTTTTTTTAAGATGCTGCCAACATTGATTGATTTTTTTATTCGGTCCCGTCAGGTTGTTGGCTCCTAAGTAACCATAAAATCAATTGTGTTGTAAATGTTGTACCTTGATGAACGTATCTTTTCTTTTATGTACACTGAGAGCATATGCACCAAGACAAATTCCTTGTGTGTCCAATCACATTTGGCCAATAAAAAATTCTATTCTATTCTATTCTAATTAGTATGTCCTCATGAGAATGTCAATACAGTTTTTAAAAGTTTAGGAAAAGTCTTTTTTTTTTTAAATCACTCTTCCATTGTCCCCAAATATTCAATGCATCTGATGTGTAAGTTACTCAAGGAGAACATTCTTCAGGCAAGGAATAATGTAGAAACTCACTTGCTTTTTGACATATGGAAAAATTTGTAGGACTTTCCTGGTATAAGGAGTGAAGGAAGTGCTCTAAGATTTTGCATGCTTCCAAAACGGTGATTGGACCCAAAGGATAATATTCCGGATCTGCACTATTACTAGATTAGTGGTTGACCAGATTGAGTTTGGTGTATACTTGTTTTCGCTGCCCTCCAAAATATGTAAGGAGGATTAAAAAAAAACAATAACAGAGTTGGAAGGGAACTTGGAGGTCTTTTAGTCCAGGGGTCTCCAACATTGGCAACTTTAAGACTTGTGGACTTCAACTCCCAGAATATTTCCACCATGGGAATTCTGGGAGTTGAAGTCCACAAGTCTTAAAGTTGTCAAGGTTGGAGACCCCTGTTCTAGTCCAACCCCCTGCTCAAGCAGGAAACCCTATACCCTTTATGGTGAACCTATGGCACACTTGCCAGAAGTGGCATGCTGCGCCCTCTCTATGGCCACAAGAGCCGTTGCCCCAGCTCAGCTCTGCCACCCATGCGTGCAAACCTCCCCCTGGCCAACTGGTCTTCAGGGGTAGGGGGTAGGGGGCATACGGGAGGTGCATGTGGGGGGCACTCAGTTGGGAAAAGGTTAGCCCTCACTGCCCTACACCATTTCAGAGAAATGGCTGGCCAATCTCTTCTTAAAAACTTCCGGTGTTGGAGAATGCACAACTTCTGGAAGCAAGTCGTTCCACCGATTAAGTTTTTACAGATTAACAGAGTTGGAAGGGACCTTGTAGGTCATCTAGTCCAACACCCCCCCACACACCAAGAAGGAGACCCTATGTTGTGCCTCGTCTGCTTTCCCCGCAGCCGGGGCCTTCTTATCTGCTTCCGAACGCTGAGGAATGTCCTAGCATGCCTCCCGGCCCCAGCCCTGGCTCCATGCCCAGACAGGCCGAGGAGGAAAAAGTGCCTCCAGCCCCCAGCTCTGGCTCCATGCCCAGGCAAACGGAGCAACTAGACCCCTCCCCCACAGCATGTGAGCCTGAGGAAGGTCAATTACCAACAGCTGGAGCCTGGAGCGACCCTCGCTTCAGGAGAATTGATAGGCGGCGGCAACAGAAGGAAGGGAGGGGCAGGCCGGGATAAGTGCTGAGTCATGGAGCCACACCCCATGGCCTATATAAAGGATCTGCTTTCTGGCATTCTCTGAGTCAGGCAAAGTCTACCTTATATTGCGGAAATCACTTTCTGGTCTCCTGCCTGCCTTGAGAACTTTGCTAGGACTTTGGCAGAGCTGCAGAGGCACGCCTGATTCGGATTTCCCTGACCCGGCCGTCAGCGGAGGAGTGGGACACGACACCCTATACCCGTGATGGTGAACCTATGGCATGCGTGCCACAGGTGGCACGCGGAGCCATATCGGTGGGCACATGAGTGTTGTTTTAGCTCAGCTCTGGCACACATACGTGCACCAGCCAGCTGATTTTCGGGCCTTCCGGTCCCACCGGAAGTCAGCAAACAGGCCGTTTCCGGCCTCAGGAGGGCCTCTGGGGCAGTGGGGAAGGCCGTTTTCACCCTCCCCGGGCTCCAAAAAAGCCTCTGGAGCCTGGGGAGGGTGAAAAACGGGCCTACCGGGCCTACCATGCCACCACGTGCCAAAAGTGGGGGGAGCGCGGGGGGGGTCACGCGTGCGTGCATGGGAGGGTGAGGCGCATTGAATTATGGGTTATTACCCGCATCTGAAACACACACACACCCCGCGCTCCCCCCGATGGCAAAAAGGTTAGCCATCACTGCCCTACACCATTTCTGTCAAATGACAGACCAATCCCTTCTTGAAAGCCTCCATGGATGAAGTTCCCACAACTTCCTAATTAACATAACATAATAACAGAGTTGGAAGGGACCTTGGAGGTCTTCTAGTCCAACCCCCTGCCCAGGCAGGAAACCCTTCACCATTTCAGACAGATGGTTATCCAACATTTTCTTAAAAATTTCCAGTGTTGGAGTATTCACAACTTCTGCAAGCAAGTCGTTCCACTTATTAATTGTTCTAACTGTCAGGACATTTCTCCTTAGTTCTAAGTTGCTTCTCTCCTTGATCAGTTTCCACCCATTGCTTCTTGTTCTGCCCTCAGGTGCTTTGGAGAACAGCCCGACTCCCTCTTCTTTGTGGCAGCCCCTGAGATATTGGAACACTGCTATCATGTCTCCCCTAGTCCTTCTTTTCATTAAACTAGACATACCGAGTTCCTGCAACCGTTCTTCATATGTTTTAGCCTCCAGTAATTGTTTTAACTGTTACGAAACTTATCCTTAGTTCTCAGTTGCTTGATCAGTTTCCACCCATTGCTTCTTGTCCTGCCTTCAAGTTGTCAAAACTGAGCTGTTTTTCAAGCTTCGTTTCTGCCACCTGTTTGAATTTAGAACTGGGGAAAGAGCATTATTGGCATTCACAAGTGTGTTCCTCAATTTATTTGTAGCGTTCTCTGCTCTTTAGGGATTTGAAAGGTTTCTGCAGCCTGAGTGGGGGAACCAAAAACTGGAAGGCGAAAGCAAAAGGAAAAAAAAACAAAACACCAGCACGGAAAAGATAATTAAAGAGCCGCTGCTATAGGCAGGAATGCAAAGGGAAAATGAAATATATACCACTTGGCTCGGTTTAGATTGGCAGGTGGGAAGGCAGCTGTCCTGTTTCTGTGGGTGTAGGAAGGAAGAAGGAAGATGGCGAAGGAAAGTGGGTGATGTGGAGATCAGACCAAAAAAGACACGGCAAGATGGTTTCAAGGCAAGATGAAGGCTGCCTCCTCCCTCGGTTGAGGCATGAAGCGAGTATTACGTGAGGCGCATCTTGACGCTTAGCTGAGTCACCCAAACATCACGCCAAAGGTTGGTTGGGTTTACTAGACTTATTTTATCACTTCAATTCAAGGCAGCGAACTTATATAATACGTCTTCCTCCTCCTCTTTTTCCTCCAACAACAACCCTGTGAGGTGGGTTGGGCTGAGAGAACGTGACCGGCCCAAAATCACCCAACTGGTTTTCATGCCTAGAGCAGCACTAGAATTCACAGACTCTAATTTTCACCCAGACTCACCCTCTTTTAGTAGAATGATTCTGTATTCTACTATAGCAGGGGTCTCCAACCTTAGTAACTTTAAGATTTGTGGACTTCAACTCGCAGTTTGTGGACTTCAGGGCCTCTGGTGGCTCAGACTGCTAAGACAGTCTGTTATTAACACAGCTGCTTGCAATTACTGCAGGTTCAAGTCCCACAGGCCCAAGGTTGACTCAGCCTTCCATCCTTTATAAGGTAGGTAAAATGAGGACCCAGATTGTTGGGAGCAATAAGTTGACTTTGTATATAATATACAAATGGATGAAGACTATTGCTTAACATAGTGTAAGCTATTAACTTACGGGGTAAGGGCGGGGTATAAATGCAAATAAAATTTTTTTTAAAAAAATTTAAAAACCCAGAGTTGAAGTTTGTGGACTTCAACTCCGAGTTGAAGTCCACAAACCTTAAAGTTACTAAGGTTGGAGACCCTTGTACTCTAGGTAGTCCTCGACTTACAACAGTTTGTTTAGTGACCATTTGGGGTTACAACGGCACTGAAAAAAGTGACTTGTGACCAATAAAGGAGAATATTTGTAGCTCAGGATTGAAATGAGAAATCCTTGGTCCTCTCTGAACATGTTTTCCTGCAGACGTTTCATTACCCAAACTAGGTAACATCAGTGTTTCAAGGCCATTGAGCCAGTGCTGTCCAAAAGACGTTTCCGTGATCATGTGGCCAGCACGACATCACAGAACGCTGTTACCTTCCCACCAAAGTGGTACCTATTTATCTACTCGCGTTTGCATGCTTTCGAACTGCTAGTTTGGCAGGAGCTGGGGTGAGGATGGGGACTCACCCAGTCGTGTGGAACTCAGTCGTCTCGAACCTGGGCTGCCGGCATTCCGGCCAACCAGCCCAGCGCCTTAACCACTGAGACACTACGCTCCCCCTTCATGCTATTGTAGGGAGAGAAGGAAATCAAAGCTATTTCAATAGTAAAGCACTGCTGCTAAATTCTTTAATGTCATAAAATGTATGTATTGAAAGCGGAACACACCATCTATATAGAATAGAATAGAATAGAATAGAATAGAATAGAATAGAATAGAATAGAATAGAATAGAATAGAATAGAATAGAATTTTTTTAATTGGCCAAGTGTGATTGGACACACAAGGAATTTGTCTTGGTGCATACGCTCTCAGGGTACATAAAAGAAAAGATACGTTCATCAAGATACAACATTTACAACACAATTGATGGTCAGTATAGCAATATAAATCATAAGGATTGCCAGCAACAAAGTTACAGTCATACAGTCATAAGTGGAACTTATTGGTGATGGGAACGATTGGTGATGGGAACGATGAGAAGATTAATAATAGCACAGATTCAGTAAATAGTTTGACAGAGTTGAGGGAATTGTTTGTTTAGCAGAGTGATGGCCTTCAGGAAAAAACTGTTCTTGTGTCTAGTTGTTCTGGTGTGCAGCGCTCTATAGCATCGTTTTGAGGGTAGTAGTTGAAACAGTTTATGTCCAGGATGTGAGGGGTCTGTAAATATTTTCACAGCCCTCTTCTTGATTCGTGCAGTATACAGGTCCTCAATGGAAGGCAGGTTGGTAGCAATTATTTTTTCTGCAGTTCTAATTATCCTCTGAAGTCTGTGTTTTTCTTGTTGGGTTGCAGAACCGAACCAGACAGTTATAGAGATGCAAATGACAGACTCAATAATTCCTCTGTAGAACTGAATCAGCAGCTCCTTGGGCAGTTTGAGCTTCCTGAGATGGCGCAGAAAGAATATTTATATTTAGTGGTACTTTGGTTATCATTATTGTATGAACTCTGACATCCACAATAATCTTTCGACTATGCTGTAGAAGCAGGTGAAAACCAAAATGGAATTGAAAAATGTCAATGTGGTTTTCCCCCCACCCGCCCCGAGTTCCTCTTCAAGAAAGAAATAAGGGAGAGGAGGAAGGTATAGGAGGTTCTAAATTGCCTTGAGGCCATCAGTGTACTTCTTGGTGGTTAAAATAAAAATAAATTGGAATTCCATGCCAAGTTCACATGGAAACTGGCTCAAGCATATCTCAAGGTAACGTTACTTAATCACATGTGGATGAAGAAAATTGAATACCAACTTTTCATCGGGGATGGGGGAGGAAGGGGGGGTGGCGCATCCGGTCGGGTGATTACACAAGAGCCTCTGATGATGCCAGTTCTGACAAGATAGTGGGGGAATGGAAGGATTTATACTCCTTGCAGACAGCTGGTCATTTGCATTCTTTTAGGGAGTCATTTGCATTCTTTTAGGGAGGATGCCTAGAGGTTTACCTGTGTCATCAGGGTCACCTGAGTGCTGCAAATGGGTATGGAGCAGGGGTGAAATTCAGCAGGTTCTGATAGGTTCTGGAGAACCGGTAGCGGAAATTTTGAGTCGTTCGGAGAACCGGCAAATACCACCTCTGGCTGGCCCCAGAGTGGGGTGGGAATGGGGATTTTGCAGTATCCTTCCTGTGGAGTGGGATGGAAATGGGGAGTGTGGTTGCATGGCAGCTCCCCCGGCACCTGGAGGAAGCTGTCTATCTAGACCCGTTCCAGTCCGGCTTCCGACCCGGTTATAGCACGGAGATGGCTTTGGTCGCGTTGGTGGATGACTCTGGAGGGCCAGGAACAGGGGCTGTTCCTCTGCCTTGGTCCTATTAGATCTCTCAGTGGCTTTTGATACCATCGACCATGGTATCCTGCTGCGCCGGTTGGAGGGATTGGGAGTGGGGGGCACCGTTTATCGGTGGTTCTCCTCCTATCTCTCTGACCGGTTGCAGACGGTGTTGACAGGGGGGCAGAGGTCGTCCTCGAGGCGCCTCACTTGTGGGGTGCCCCAGGGGTCGATTCTCTCGCCTACCCTGTTCAACATCTATATGAAGCCGCTGGGCGAGGTCATCAGTGGTTTCGGGGTGAGTTATCATCTGTATGCTGATGACACTCAGCTGTACTTTTCCACCCCGGACCACCCCAACGAAGCAGTCGAAGTGCTGTCCCGGTGTTTGGAGGCTGTACGGGTCTGGATGGGGAGAAACAGACTCAAGCTCAATCCCTCCAAGACGGAGTGGCTGTGGATGCCTGCACCCCGGTACAGTCAGCTGCATCCGCAGCTGACTGTTGGGGGTGAGTTAGTGGCCCCAAAGGAGGTGGTTCGCAACTTGGGCGTCCTCCTGGATGGACGGCTGTCCTTTGATGAACATCTGGCGGCCGTCTCCAGGAGGGCCTTTTACCAAGTTCGCTTGGTCCGCCAGTTGCGTCCCTTCCTTGACCGGGATGCCTTATGCATGGTCACTCACACTCTGATTACATCTAGGTTGGATTACTGCAACGCTCTCTACATGGGGCTGCCCTTGAGGTGCACCCGGAGGCTACAGTTAGTCCAGAATGCGGCTGCGCGAGTAGTAACGGGAGCCGCTCGTGGCTCCCACATGACATCACTACTCCGTAGTCTGCACTGGCTTCCTGTGGTTTTTCGGGTGCGCTTCAAGATTTTGGTTACCACCTTTAAAGCGCTCCATGGCTTAGGACCCGGGTACTTACGCCTGCTCTTACCCTTTGCCTCCCACTGACCCGTACGCTCTCACAGAAAGGGTCTTCTCAGGGTGCCGTCCGCCAAACAGTGTCAGCTGGCGGCCCCCAGGAGTAGGGCCTTCTCTGTGGGGGCAGCGACGCTCTGGAATGAACTTCCCCCTGGCCTACGTCAAGTGTCTGATCTTCGGACCTTCCGTCGTGAGCTTAAAACACACCTATTTATTCAAGCGGGACTGGCATAATAATGTAGAATTTTAAATTTGGGGTTTATTAATATTTTAAAATTTTAAAAACTAAATTTTAATTTATCGGCCTTTATAATTTGCTTTGTTTTAAATGTTGTTTTAATTGTATATATTTTGTTTTATCGCTGGCTGTACACCGCCCTGAGTCCTTCGGGAGAAGGGCGGTATAAAAATTTAATAAATAATAATAATAATAATAATAATAATAATAATAATAATAATAATAATAATAATAATAATAATAATAATAATAATAATAATAATTTGCAGTATCCTTCTCTTGCCACGCCCACCAAGCCAAGCCATGCCCACCAAGCCACGCCCATAGAACTGGTAGCAAAAAAAAAAAAAAATTTCACTACTGGTGTGGAGCTTTCTTGGAACTGTTGAAAGGACTCTGTTGTAGACTGGAGATAGATGATGTCGTATCCCTCCCCCTCTGTTGAGAGTTAAATTGACATAGATTGGCTCTTTCATATCTCCAGTCTAGAACACAGTCCTTTCAACAGTTCCAAGAAGGCTCCTGTTTACACCACTCAGGTGACTCTGAGGACACAGATAAACCTCCAGGTGACCTCAAAGGCTCACTAAAAAAAATGCAAATGACCAACTATCTGCAAGGAGTATAAATCCTTTCATTCCCCACCATCCAGTCAGAGTGGAAGAAGCTTCTTGGATGAGAAGCGAAACGTCTTCAAAAGAAAAACCAGAAAGTCCAGTTGCCTCTTGAAAAAAAAGCACTTTTGGGACAGCCATGACCTGGATGATTGAGAACCTCCACAGCAGGGGTGAAATGCTCCCAGTTCGGACCGGATCATGCGATCCGGTATCGATGGGGGCGGGTAGTTTGGAGAACCGGTAGCAAAAATCCCTGCCGCCCCCAACTGCCCACGCCTCGCTGTTCCTCTTCTCTGACCCTGAAGCTCTTGGTGGTGATATAACTGCAAACGGCCTTAAATGACTGCCGCGGCGCTTCAAAGGGCAGCACTACAGCTGATCAGCGCTGTAGGCAGCTAGTAGACTGGTGCCTCTATTTTTAAAGAAGGTAGACCAGTGCCTCCTCAAAAAGGGCAATTAGTAGACCGATGCCTCTATTTTTAAAGAAGGTAGACCAGTATGCTCCCAAGTTTTGTATACTTTATTATTTTTATTATTTATTATTATTGACCATGCCCATTCAGTCACCTGACCACCAAGCCATGCCCACCAATTAAGCCACGCCCACAGAACTGGTAGGGAAAATTTTTAGATTTCACCCCTGCTCCACAGACATACATAAGTGCTGCTTAAAATGAGTTCATTTCTTCCTCTGACATCACTGTTCCGCTATCCAATAAATCCCAAAGTTAAACAGAAATCTGTTTCTTGGCACTTTCTATTCACTGGATTAGGCCTTCCCTCTGCGGAGCAAAACGGAGTTTATTCCATCTTCTATTTGCCAGCCCTTCAGATATTTCAAAATTAAGCCTTTAGCTCTAGCCTTAATTTCCCCCTTTTTTTTTTCAAATTAAACACATGCCACAGGGCACTGCATGCTTTGTAAATAATTTAGGAAGTATACTTCAGACCTCGCAAAAAGGGCAGCATCTGGCTCCTACTCATTAACCAAGATTAATTTTTGTCGGCCTTTCTTGCAAACCTGGAAGAAGAAGAAGAAGAAGAAAAATCTTCACCGGTTTAAAGGGAACTAGTGCATTACTGGGACATGGTTGCTCAGTGGCTAAGACGCTGAGTTGTCAGCAGTTCAGCGGTTCGAATTCCTAGTGCCGCGTAACGGGGTGAGTTCCCATTACTTGTCCCAGCTTCTGCCAACCTAGCGGTTCGAAAGCACGTAAAAGTGCAAGTAGAAAAATAGGGACCACCTTTGGTGGGAAGGGAACAGCATTCCGTGCACCTTTGGCATTGAGTCATGCCGGCCACATGACCACGGAGACGTCTTTGGACAGCGCTGGCTCTTTGGCTTTGAAATGGAGATGAACACTGCCCTCTAGAGTCGGGAATGACTAGCACATATGTGCGAGGGGAATCTTTACCTTTAGTGCATTTCTGTACATATTTTCCTAATACGCACACCTGGACAGTTAATCCTCTTCAATATATTGTTGTATTCTTCAGTTTTATAAACAATATGTGATTGTATTCTTTGCATTGCTGTTGGTCAATTTAAATAGATTTAGAAGCAGCAGATTAGCACCATGTTCATTATTTATATCAACTCTTATTTTAATACTAATACTTAATACTTAACATATCTATTATGATAACATTTATCTTCTTAACTTATTTAACTTTATAATACATTGCTTTCATATGTATTCTCTAACCATTGATAAAATAAATCCCATATATTACAGTAATCAGATTCTTCCTTTCCTTTATGCACATTCTAATATTTTCTTTATCGCATATTCATCTCTAGGGGTCTCTTCACCCTTCCAATTTTCTGCAAATATAATTCTAGCTGCAGTTATTACATGAATAATCAAATATACATTTTCTTTACTCTTAAGTTTCTGGTATTGATCTAAAACCTGAGATATTTCTGTTGGAGATTTGACCCAACTGGATATTGTCTCTCTCACGATCAAAAGCTACAGAGATGGCAAGTAGGTTACCACAATTCTTCTAAGAATTCATTGACAAAGGACTAAACACAGAAGGTTTAAGCAGAAATAAAGACATTTTCTTCCAGGAGCACAACACAATCAAGAACGAACAAAAGAGCCGAGAAAGTCCGCCATGCGTGTCGCTTTTGTGAAGCAGAAGGCAACTACGTCTCTTGCGCCCTCTTTCACAATCGCTCTGCTGGTTTTCCTTTTATTTTTTTATTTTTTTGGGTGGTGGGGGAGGTGAGGGAGAAGGGCGATTGGGAACGATTTGAAAAAAGTGAAAAGTTTTTGCAAAAAGCCGGAATGTTCAATCTGGCCCCGGAGGAGTCCTGCTGCTATTAATCAGTACCTTACTCTCGCTCCTGAATCCTATTCTGTGAAACTATTATTCGCCCACTGCAAATCTTAACGATGCAACTTCCCACTTGTGTATTTCTCTCACCTCCTACATCCCAGCATGAAATGCCATGGCCAGGAGGAATGATGGCTACTTTCCATCGACGTCTGAAGTGGGTTGGTAAGACTGGTTTTATTTATTTATTTATCGTATTTTAGAGGCATCAGGGAGCTCTCCTGAACAATTACAGCCCCATTGTTTTAAATGTGTTAATCGGAGCGATCCTCAGGTGGTTCATCTGGACTTAAACCCTCAAAGGAGGCCAATGAGCTTTACTCCCATGCATTGTTGTGGCCTCTCGGCCACCAGCCCCTCCAGCAGCCAAATCAGACGAGGAGGAGGTGTGAGAGTCAGGATCAGCAGCAAGGCAACCTGAGAGCTCTGAGGAGGAAAAGGGAATGGAGCTGGCAGAAAGAGAGAGAGAGAGAGAGAGAGAGAGAGAGAGAGAGCTGGAGTCTGGGCTGTCTATCAGCCCTCAGATGGAGAGTCAATAGCCCCCAGGTCTGGAGGTGGCTGATGAGGAAGAGGAGGAACAGCTGGGTCCATTGCCTGACGCGCGGATGCGCAGAAGGCAGAGGAGAGGAGAGCAGTGGAAATCCCTGGGCCGGTCCTTGGGAAGGAAGAGCCACCGCTGCTAGCGAAGCCCCACCCTAGCTCTGGGGATAAAGGCAGGGGGCGGAGATGAATAGATGTGGCAGACCACTATTCATCTCCCTGCCGGGTGGACTTGTTAGCCTGTGGTGAGACAGCAATTTTTTGCCATGCGCTGCTGGTGCTTCTAATAAAGGAATCATTGCTTCAACTACAGAGGATTTGTCATGTTTGGGGAGCTGGGTCAGCACATGCATCAAAGCTATGGAGCCAGAGGCAAAACTCCCCTCAAAGGCGGGATTTTTTTTTATCTCTGGCAGTCAAAGATGCATTATTATTGTTGTTTTTGTTAATAACAATAACATTCCATGATGATGGAGATAGTTCTTCTGGGAGAACAAATTTTGTTCCTCTCTAAATTTCAGGTGGGAGCTCAACTGGTTGAAATTTTATTTTTTGATTTGATTTGTATTCTGCTTTTATTACTTGAGAAAGAACTCAACATAGAGAAGGTACATATCATAATAGTTCTTCTTCCTCTTATTTTCCCCACCATAGTTCTCTGATGTGGGTTGGGCTGAAAGAGAATGACTGGCTCAAAGTCACTCCCGGGTTTTCATGCCTAAGGCAGGACTACAACTCTCAGTCTCCTGATAATTGACTCAAAGTCACCCAGTCAGCTTTCGTGCCTTAATGTGGGATGAACTCTCCATCTCCTGGTGACTGGGCCAAAGTCATCCAGCCGGTTTTAATGCCTAAGGTGGGATTAGAATTCACAGATTCCTAGTTTCTAGGTCAACACCTACGTCAACTGAAAATAACTGGGCCAAAGTCACTCCATGGCTTTCATGCCTAAGGCAGGACTAGAACTCTCTGTCTCTTGGTGATTAGCCCAAAGTCACCCAGTCAGCTTTCATGCTTAATGTAGGACAAGGACTTTCAAATCTCCTGGTGACTGGTCCAAAGTAACTCAGCTGGTTTTCATGCCTAAAGTGGGACTAGAACTCACAGACTCCTAGTTTCTAGGCCAGTACCTTTGCCAACTGAACATTCATTTCAATTCAACCATCATGTTGCAGGGAAGTATATTACGGAAAAGCGAATGTGAGGAACATACACTGGGGAAAGCATCCCATTGTGTGGGTTTCCTGGCAGAATCCTGGCCAAGACATTCATCCTTACAGGTCAGACTTTGTCTTGTGTTACTGTTGCTTAACAATTGTCAGAGTTGGTTCCAGGGGTGGGAATCAGCCGGTTCGGACCAGATCAGGCGAACCAGTAGCTCCGATGATCAGCTGAGAGTGAACCGGTAGCTCCGATGATCAGCTGAGAGCAAACAGGTAGCTCTGATGATCAGCTGAGAGTGAACTGGTAGCGCCGATGATCAGCTGAGAGCGAACCGGTAGCTCCGATGATCAGCTGAGAGCGAACCGGTAGCTCCGATGATCAGCTGAGAGCGAACCGGTTCACTCCGATGATCAGCTGGGCCCGCCTATCTGCCCGCCCTTGCACTATACCAACCTATATTTTCTTTGTTTGAAGCCCAGCTGATAGGCATGGCAGAGTGGATTGCCACACCTCAGCTGTTTTACTCACCGGGACTGCAGTAGAAGGTAAGTTTTAGAACTGTTTTCAAACGCACTGCACGTGGAGCACGTGTTTGGTGCGTGTGAGAGTGAAGTGCACGCTCAGCAAATTGGTTGTTACACCGGTTGAATCCCACCACTGGTTGGTTCCAAATATGAATCCCAAAAAGGGAAGTGGCAACGCAGTTCCTTTGAAACTCTGCCATTTGGGGAAGTGAAGAATGAACAACTGTCATTCGAGCAATCTGTCATAACGACCAAGCAGAAATAATTATAATACATCACAAAAATCGCATCCAAGTAGAAATACGGTATCTAAGCCAGAAACATTTAAGATTGGTGGGGAAAAATGTTCTATTTCAGTGTTTCTCAACCTCGATCGCTTGAAGAAGTAAGGACTTCAATTCCCAGAAGTTGAAATCCATAAATCTTCAAGCAGCCAAGGTTGGGAAACATGGATCTACTTCCTTTCTTTCCCTTTCTAGTTTTCAGTTGTACAAACACACACACACATACATAATGAGAGAGAGAGAGATTGAGAGACAAACACACAGTAAAAGCATGCAGCATTCGAAAAGCATTGTCCAATTTTTCTCTCTTGGTCTCAAAGTACCCTCGACAAGAGGATAAATTATTCTTCGTAAACTTTGTACACAGAGTATCCGGGATTTAATCACTGTGAGTACATTCTCTACATGCAATATTTAGCCTAATACAGGTGAAAACAATGGCTGGTTCTCTGCTGACAGCTTTCCTTTTCCCTCTCTCTGTTTGAAAACAATTGCTGAAACTGTGTGCCAACAGAACAAACTCCTGAATGGAGTATTTAATGGAAATCATCCACTCAAGGAGGAAAACATGCTTTTTGCAAAAGGGTGTGTATTTGCGTGCTCGAGCGTGTGTTTTTAATTGTGTCTTAACTGGGTATGCCATCCAGAGTCACATGCCAGGGAGACAGGTGGCCGCGTAAATTTAATAAATGAAATAAATGTATTGTTGTTCAAACAGGAACGTGGTGGCTCAGGGGCAAGGACTCTGAGCTTGTCGATCAAAAGGTTGGCAGCTCAGAGGTTTGAATACCTAGTGCTGCCGTGTAATGGGGTGAGCTCCCGTTACTTGTCCCAGCTTCTGCCAACCTAGCAGTTCGAAAGCATGTAAAAAAAGCAAGTAGAAAAATAGGGACCACCTTTGTTGGGAAAGTAACAGCGTTCTGTGAGCCTTTGGCGTTGAGTCATGCCGGCCACATGACCACGGAGACGTCTTCGCACAGCGCTGGCTCTTTGGCTTTGAAACAGAGATGAGCACCATCCCCTAGAGTCAGCAACGACTAGCATGTATGTGCGAGGGGAACCTTTACCTTTTTATTGTTGTTCAGTCGCTGATCGGATCACCTTGCACTCCAAGGGACTTTCAAGATTCGTGTCCAACACCACAATTTGAAAGCATCAATTCTTTGGTGCTCAGCTTTCCTTATGCTCCAACTCTCACAGCCATACATTACTACTGGGAAAACTATAGGTTTGACAACTCAATCAATAAATAAATAATGGACTCTAACAGAAACAAAGGTGTGTGTGTGTGTGTCGTGTCCCACTCCTCCGCTGACGGCCGGGTCGGGGAAGTCCGAATCAGGCGTGCCTCTGCAGCTCTGCCAAAGTCCTAGCAAAGTTCTCAAGGCAGGCAGGAGACCAGGAAGTGACTTCAGCAATCCAAGGTAGACTTTGCCTGACTCAGAGAATGCCAGAAAGCAGATCCTTTATATAGGCCATGGGGTGTGGCTCCATGACTCAGCACTTATCCAGGCCTGCCCCTCCCTTCCTTCTGTTGACGCCGCCTATCAATTCTCCTGAAGCGAGGGTCGCTCCAGGCTCCAGCTGTTGGTAATTGACCTTCCTCGGGCTCACATGCTGTGGGAGAAGGGGAGGGGTCTAGTTGCTCAGTTTGCCTGGGCATGGAGCCAGGGCTGGGGGCTGGAAGCACTTCTTCTTCCTCGGCCTGTCTGGGCATGGAGCCAGGGCTGGGGGCTGGAGGCACTTCTTCTTCCTCAGCCTGTCTGGGCATGGTGCCAGGGTTGGGGCCTGGAGGCATGCCAGGACATTCCTCAGCGTTCGGGAGGAGATAAGAAGGGCCCGGCTGTGGGGAAAGCGAACGAGACACAACAGTGTGTGTGTATCAGCAGTGAATTTCACATTTTGTTATCAGTGGCTCGCCGTGTGTGCATGCTCACTTTGTGCGGGTGTGCACCTTCCACACATGCGCCTGGCCTTCTGCACATGCACTTTGCTCACACGCACACCTTCCACGCATGCACCCAGCCTCAAAAACATGCCTTAATAGGACAGCATAGCACAGGGGTGGGTGGGCAGGCCCACCTGCGATCTCCGCTACCGGTTCTCCCGAACCGGCTGAATACCACTTCTGGTGTGTGTGCATAAAAGAGAGGGAGGGAGAGGGAGAGAGAATCTTCTGGAATTCTTTCCAAACCTTTCATAATAGTCATGTGACTATAAGAGAGACTAAAGGCATTTAGAATGCAAGTGTCAGCAACATTCTGAGCCCCTGCCCACCTCTGTCTTCCCCATGGATACATTGGAGGATACGTCTGCTTTTCTTTTACTGAAGCCCACAGTCAGACTTAGCCACTTTTCAAATGTGACCTTGCTGTGGGTGCGATTCTCTTCTCACACCAATGTTGCTCTTGTTCTGCAATAGTGGCAAATATCTGTAGCTCGGATGTAGGTTGAGGGTGAAGGTTCGTTCTCTGAGCTTGTGGGTTGGTTTCCAAATCTTTCGTTACCAGGCTGGGTAACATCTTCAGTGGAGTTTAGGGGATGTCAGTGTCGGTGTTCTTCTGTTTATAAGGGCTTCGGGTGTGGGTGTGTCAAGTGAGGGTCTTGTGATGGGTCAGGCATGAGTCATCAGTGAGTCCTGAGATGAGTTTTGGGATAAGGAGGTTAGACCAGGTCAGGGTCATTGGGAGGACTGCTGGTGGGGGAGTTGCAAGGACTGGGTGAGAATTGGAGCTGTCTATGGTTGGCTGGGTGATTGATTTGGATTCTGAGGGGCTCGTAGGCTGCTTGTAGGTTAATGTGTCTATTGATGGAATTGCTTGTGGAGTGCCAGGCTTCGATGAACTCAAGAACATGGTGGGGACTGGAGGCTACAACATACAAAAAGTGGTTGCAGGAACTGGGCATGGCTGGTCTAGTGAAGAGAAGGACCAGGGGAGACATGATAACAGTGTTCCAATATCTGAGGGGCTGTCACAGAGAGGAGGGGGTCAAGCTATTTTCCAAAGCACCCGAAGACCAGACAAGGAACAAAGGATGGAAACTGACCAAGGAGAGATTCAACCTAGAAATAAGGAAAACTTTTCTGACAGTGAGAGCCATCAACCAATGGAACAGATATTGCCTTCGGAAGTTGTGGGAGCTTCATCACTGGAAGCTTTCAAGAAGAGACTTGGACTGCCATCTGTCATAAATGATGTAGGGCAGGGGTGGTTTCTTCAGTTCCTCCATAATGACGTCCAGGTGGGTGGATGGAGCCTTCCGCCAGTTTTACTACTGGTTTGGAAGAACCGGACTGAACCGGGAGCAACCCACCACTGATGTAGGGTCTCCTGTTTGGGTGGCGAGGGAGTTGGGTTGGACTAGATGACCTACAAGGTCCCTTCCAACTCTGTTAAACTGTTAACAATTGTGGTTTGTTTAATATCCATGGCAAAAAGGGTTGTAACATTGGGCACAACTGACTTAACAAGTGCTTGCTTCCTAACTATAATTCAAGTCCCAGTTGTGTAATTCAAGGGCTACCTATATAGGACGTTGTAAATTTTCTCTTATTAGAGCCAGATCTATTTTAACCTAATGCAACAAAACCCCTCTTACATGCATAGAAATGTTCCTTTTGTCTGCCTTGAATCTTTCCCACGCCCTAATCCCTAGCTTCACGTAATGATTCTTGTTTTTATGAGACATGAAGAAAAACATCCCTGTATATATTTTCTCCACAAACATCCCAGAATTGGCATTTTGCACATGTCTGTAAATTTTATAAACATCTATCATGTCTTCTTTTGTTCTTCATGACATCCAAAGTGATACATATCTCTGCTTCTACCTCTATTTATATCTCAGTCTATATTTATCCTATCGATTCAGTTTGAGAAATCAATCCAATTCTGTCCGGCCATCCAAACTGAATTATCAGTTTGATTTGAACTGGTCCTCTGAACTGGTTTCTTTAAACCAGTTCTTGCACCCTGCCTATAAATCAGAAATCCTTTGAAAACATTTTCAAAGGATTTCAACAACTGAAATGGATTTCCCGATTTGTCTCAGAGACTCGATCAAACCTCGTTCAAATTAGATATTTAAATCAAATAAATGTGCCCCTTCCCCAAATATCTGTATTTTGGTGCTATGGCTGTTTTTTTAAAATAAATAAATAAATAAATAAATGCAATTAGGCTGCATCACCAAAAGTGTAGTTTCCAAATTAGGGGAAAAATAATTCCATCTTCTGGCCAGATCCTGAAGATGAAACTGAAATACTTTGGCCACCTAATGAGAAAGAAGGACTCACTGGAGAAGAGCCTAATGCTGGGAAAGATTGTGGGCAAAAGAAGAAGGGGACGGCAGAGAACGAGGTGGCTGGATGGAGTCACTGAAGCAGTAGGCATGAGCTTAAATGGACTCCAGAGGATGGTAGAGGACAGGAAGGCCTGGAGGAATGTTGTCCATGGGGTCGCGATGGGTCGGACATGACTTCGCAACTAACAAAACAAAAAATTCCAATTGATCAGATTCCATGATCCCATCTTAAATTTCTTGTCCAAATTGGACACCATACTTTAAAAACAGATCCAGAGTGTCTGGAAGAGACACAGAGAAAGCCAGCTATGAGGTGGCAATGTTCAACCAATAGTAAGAACGGTTCAGTAGTAGTATCCTTACCCAGAGAGGGGATGGGTAGGTTCCATTTTGCTGTGTATCTTCAATTAGACTGCTAGCTTGTGTGGATGCTGAATTTGGGTCCTTCTGCTAGCCAGCAGATTTGTTTGTTTCACTTATATGCCAATCATCTCACCTAGAAGTTGCCAGCAAAGGTCTAAATAGCTCCTTCCAAGTCTCCCTTCCCAAAAGCACAACAAAAAATGTTTCCCCAAAATGCAATGCGTGTGCAGCCCCGCCCCCCACATGCGCCCTGCCTGCGCTCATGCGCAGCACAGATCTGAAGACCAGCTGGCCAACAGGAGGTGGGAGGTGGGAGACGGGAGGCGCTCATGCATACACAGTGGATCTGAGCTAGGACGACGGCTCGCATGCCCACAGAAAGGGGGGTGCATGCCACCTCTGGCACACCTGCCATAGGTTCGCCATCACAGTTATAGGGCATTGCATACCAGAACAACTAGACACAAAGACAATTTTTTCCTGCCATCACTCTGCTAAACAACTAATTCCCACAACTCTGTCAAACTATTTACTAAGACTGTATTACTATTATTCTTCTCATCCTTCCTATCACCTATCTCCTCCTGTTGTTGTTGTTAGTTGCGAAGTCATGTCCAACCCATCGCGACCCCATGGGCAACGTTCCTCCAGGCCTTCCTGTCCTCTACCATCCCCTGGAGTCCATTTAAGCTCATGCCAACTGCTTCAGTGACTCCATCCAGCCACCTCGTTCTCTGTTGTCCCCTTCTTCTTTTGCCCTCAATCTTTCCCAGCATTAGGCTCTTCTCCAGGGAGTCCTTCCTTCTCATTAGGTGGCCAAAGTATTTCAGTTTCATCTTCAGGATCTGGCCTTATAAAGAGCAATCAGGGTTGATCTCCTCCAGGACTGACTGGTTTGATCGCCTTGCAGTCCAAGGGATGCGCAGGAGTCTATCTCCTCCTACTTAAGACTATAACCTTGTTGCTTGTGTCTTTACGATTTATATTGTTTTATTTAGTTTCCTAGCATTATTTATGTTGATTGCTTATTTAGTATCTTATGACTATCATTAAGTGTTGTATCTTATGCTTTATGCTGAATATATTTATGATGACTATGATCATGATTTATCACTTATATCTTCTATGTACACTGAGAGCTTATGCCTGAGTACAATTTCCTTGTGTGTCCAATCACACTTGGCCAATAAAGAATTCTATTCTATTCTATTCTATTCTATTCTATTCTATTCTATTCTATTCTATTCTATTCTATTCTATTCTATTCTATTCTATTCTATTCTATGATCCTCTGATCAGCTCAGGAGAACAGGTTGGAAAGCTTCCTTCCTCTAAAGAAATGGGGATTCAGAGTTCAGCAGAAGAGGAGATCCTCCTTTGAAGAATCCTTGGTGCTTTGGGCTTTCTTAAAAGCAAGCAAGCTCAGAGAGTACCAAGGATCCCTCATTTCAACTCCGAACTACAAAAATTCTCCTTTATTGCTAGATAATGTTTTCTTGCAATGTTTTCTTTTTTCTCTGGAACCCAGTACTGTAGGCTTAGGGACAAGAGTTGGTCCTTCTGCACAGATGTTGGCATTATTTCTGTGCCCTCTGCATGTAAACTACCTCACGTCCAATCCCAGGGGTATCCTTTGTCTTCTATCCCTTTGAAGCAGGGATGAAATGCTATCGGTTCGGACTGGTTCGCTGGAATCGGTAGTAATAAAATCTACCAGTTCTGGAGAACAGGTAGCAAAAAAATGCTACCAGTTCAGACGAACCTGTATTTCCGATGATCAGCTGTGCTGCACAATTTATATTCACTAGAAAGCAGGAAATCCTGCTTTCTAGCTAATCTAAATCACGCGGCACAGCTGTCCCCCCCACCCCTCGCTGTTTTACTTACCTTGAAAAAGGCTTCTTAAGCCTCCTTTTTGAGTGCTGCGAGGTACTGCCTGCGGTGTGCATACGCGTAAAGCATGCATTTGACATGCACTGTGAATGTGCTTGCACATGTGCAAGCGTGTGTTTGGCGCACACCACACCAGCGAACTGGTAGCAGACTTCAGAGCATTTCACCACTGCTTTGAAGGATGTCAACTGCTCCAATATTGGCCAATTGGACAAGCCCAGGCCGAAGAAGTCCTCTGCTCCAAGCAGCATCATAAAATTGTCTATGCTTTTAGCATACGGTCACTGATTCTATCACTCTGCTTCATTTTTAATCTGCAAGATGCTGCATATTGTTTGCACTGTTTAATCCTTTGTCTTACTGAAAAAAAACGTCAAGGTAGAAGTTCATTCTGGAATTGCTAGGAGGTTCACAATTTCTGGTGGCAAACTTTCCCAAATGGCAATCAAACAAAACTGCCGCTTTAATTCTGGAGACATCTCATGCAGGTTACAAGATGCAAATTACACAGGAAGAGTGATAGTATTCAGCCAGTTCTATCCAGTTTGGGCGAACCGGTAGCGGCAGCTGTAGGAGGTTCCGCCCACACACTTGGATGTCATCACATCCTGCTTTTGACCCCCTGCGCATGCGTGGAAGGCTCTGCGCATGCGCATAGGTGGCGCGCTCACATTTGCAAACTGATCGCGAAGATGAGTGAATACCACCCCTGCACAGAAGGTCTAATGCTCTTTAAGCAGCGTTTATGAAAAACGAATCCTTGCTTCACTTGATAAAGGTGGGTATGAAGCTAAAAGAAGACGTTTGTTCTAAAACAGGACTCCAAAGAAAATGTTTTCGCTGTACCAAGCCAACAACCATCTGGGAACTGAAATCTGGGTCTAGATTAGCTAAAATTCTTTATAGTGAAGGGAGTTAGAGAATTCATCTGGCTTGACGTTCTTAAACATCTTCTCTGTGGTCAACATTGGCTTCAACTACAAAAGAGATGTTGAGACTCCAGAAAAAGGGCAGAGAAGAGCAACCAGAATGATTAGGGGACTGGAAACTAAAACATACAAAGAACGGTTACAGGAACTGGGCATGGCCAATCTGGTGAAGAGAAGGACCAGGGGAGACATGATAGCAGTCTTCCAATATTTGAGGGGCTGCCATAGAGAGGAAGGGGTCAAGCTATTTTCCAAAGCACCTGAAGGCCAGACAAGGAATAATGGATGGAAACTGACCAAGGAGAGATTCAACCTAGAAATAAGGAGAAATTTTCTGACAGCGAAAACAATCAACCCATGGAACAGAAGTGGCCTTCGGAAGTTGTGGGAGCTTCATCACTGGAAGCTTTCAAGAAGAGACTGGACTGCCCTCTGTCAGAGATGGTGTAGGATTTCCTGCTTGGGCAGAGGGTTGGACTAGATGACCTACAAGGTCCCTTCCAAGTTTGTTAATCTAAACAGGTGTATAAATCTCTTAGCCAAGCAGATCTCAAAAGGCAAAGCACAGTCAGGCCTGATAAACCCTTGGCTGAGAGACCCTCAGGATGTTTTGAGGCTGAGATGTAGCATATTCTAGGAGGAAAGGAGGGTCTCCAAGCTCTTCCAATCTACCGGCAGTTAACCTAAGTGGCCCACCTAAAGAGACTACCTAACATCCTTTTTGGAAAAGTTTGAAGATAGAAACTCCTAAACAACCAGTCCTTGCCTCCTCCTTTCCTTTCCTGCACCAGAGGGCAGGACAAGAAGTAATGGGTGGAAGCTTATGAAAGAGAGATCCCACAGTAGAAGTAAGGCAAAATTTCCTGATGGTGAGAACAATTAATCAATGGAATACCTTGCCTCCCAGAGTTGTGTTTATTCCATCATTTGAGGTTTTTAAAACCATTTGACCTTGATAGTATAAATCCTCCTGCCTTGAGCAAGGGGTTGGACTAGAAGAACTTTGAGCGAGCTAGCTAGCTAGCTTGCTTGCTTGCTTCCTTCCTTTCTTCCTTTCCTTCCTTCCTTCCCCTCCTTCCCTCATTTACCTTCCTTCCTTCCTTCCTCCATCCCATCCCATCCCATCCCATCCCATCCCAACCCATCTTCCTTCCTTCCTTCCTTCCTTCCTTCCTTCCCCTCCTTCCCTCAATTACCTTCCTCCCTCCCTCATTTACCTTCCTTCCTTCCTCCATCCCATCCCATCCCATCCCATCCCACCTTCCTTCCTTCCTTCCTTCCTTCCTTCCTTCCTTCCCCTCCTTCCCACAATTACCTTCCTTCCTTCCTTCCTCCATCCCATCCCATCCCATCCCATCCCATCCCAACCCATCTTCCTTCCTTCCTTCCTTCCTTCCTTCCTCCTTCCCTCCTTCCTTCCTTCCTTCCTTCCTCCATCCCATCCCATCCCATCCCATCCCATCCCAACCCATCTTCCTTCCTTCCTTCCTTTCCTTCCTTCCTTCCTTCCCCTCCTTCCCTCATTTACCTTCCTTCCTTCCTTCCTCCATCCCATCCCATCCCATCCCAACCCATCTTCCTTCCTTCCTTCCTTTCCTTCCTTCCTTCCTTCCCCTCCTTCCCTCAATTACCTTTCTCCCTCCTCATTTACCTTCCTTCCTTCCTCCATCCCATCCCATCCCATCTTCCTCATTTACCTTCCTTCCTTCCTTCCTCCATCTCATCCCATCCCATCCCATCTTCCTTCCTTCCTTCCTTCCTTCCTTCCTTCCTTCCTTCCTTCCTTCCCTCCCATCTTCCTTCCTTCCTCCATCCCATCCCATCCCATCCCAACCCATCTTCCTTCCTTCCTTCCTTTCCTTCCTTCCTTCCTTCCCCTCCTTCCCTCAATTACCTTCCTCCCTCCCTCATTTACCTTCCTTCCTTCCTTCCTCCATCCCATCCTATCCCATCCCATCTTCTTTCCTTCCTTCGTCCCTCCCTCCCTCCCTCCCAATCAATCTCTTCCCACCCCTCATGAAAGGCAAAGAAATGAGCATTAGGGATGCTCCATATTTGCAGTGCTTGTTCTTTGCAAAATTTCCATCTTTCCATCTTTCTGCAGTGGGGAGCAGAATTTTGGTCAGCTGGTGCCTTCTTCCTTCTGCAGGGAGGAGGCTCTGCAGCAGCTTCTCCCTGCATTGAGCAACTGTCCAATCCTTCCCCTTGTTCTCTCAATCAGGCTGGACTATCTTTCCCTTTCCAGCTAGAGAGGACAAGTGAGAAGAGATTTCTAGAGGCAGAGTTTGGAACTCTGTCATTAAGATCCTTAATGACTCCTACTTCCAATCGAATTCTCTCCTGAGCTCCTCCCTCCCTCCCCCTTCCTCCCTTCTTCCCTTCCCTTCCCCACTTCTCCCTTGCCTTGCCTTCCCTCTTCTCATCCCCAGTTCTTTCCTTCTCCCTTCCCTCTTCTCATTCCTTCCTTTCCCTTCCCTCTTCTTTCCTTCCCTTCCCTTCCCTTCCCTTTTCTCATTCCTTTCCTTCCCTCTTCTCATTCCTTGCCTTCCCTTCCCTTCCCTTCCCTCTTCTCATCTCCATTTCTTTCCTTCTCCCTTCTCTTCCTTCTTAACATTCCTTCTCTTCCCTCTTCTTCCCTTCCCTTCTCTTCCCTTCCCTTCCCTTCCCTCTTCTCATCTCCATTTCTTTCCTTCCTTCCTTCCTTCCTTCCTTCCTTTTCTCATTCCTTCCTTCCTTCCTTCCTTCCTTCCTCTTCCCTTCCTTCCTTCCTTCCTTCCTTCCTCTTCTTCCTTCCTTCCTTCCTTCCTTCCTCTTCTCATCTCCATTTCTTTCCTTCTCCCTTCCCTTCCTTCTTAACATTCCTTCTCTTCCCTCTTTTTTTCTTTCCTTTCCCTTCCCTTCCCTTCCCTCTTCTCATCTCCATTTCTTTCCTTCTCCCTTCCCTTCCCTCTTCTCATTCCTTCCCTTCTCTTCTTTCCCTTCCCTCTTCTTCCCTTCCCTTCCCTTCCCCTTCCCTTCCCCTTCCTTGTGTCCTTGAGTCATTGTTGACTCCTGAAGACTGCATGGACTAGTCCCTAAAGCCTTCTTTGAAAGATTTCAGAAATGCCTCACCACTGTTCTCTTCCTAGGACTGAGAGAGAGGAACTGGTCCAAGGTTACACAGCTGGCTTGATGTCTCAGCTAGGACTAGAACTCACGGTCTTCTGGTTTCTAGCCTGATGCCTTAATCCAGTGTTTTCCAAACCTGGATAAATTATCCCAAACTGGCTAAAACTACTTTTACCCAATTTGGGGTAATTTAGAATGCATACTGCATTCTAACCAGAGCTGTAGTGGCGCAGTGGTTAGAATGCAGTATTGCAAGCTAATTCTGCTGACTGGCATCAGTTCATTCCTGATCCAAGCTCAAGGTTGATTTAAGTTTTCCATCTTTCTGAGATTGATAAAATGAGGACCCAGATTGTTGGGGGCAATAGGCTGACTCTGTAAATGGCTTAGACAAGACTGTAAAGTGGTATATAAGCCCAAGTGCTATTGCTGTTTTCTTTGTGGATGATAAGGGGATAGATGGATGGATGGATGAATGCACGGATTCATGGCCTGCTCCAAACCAAGGAAGGCCCACCATCTCTGAAAAATTGATATCACTCTGTTGTGAAGAATCTTCTACTCACTCAGAATCGGCTTCACTATATTTTAAGCCTCGACTCCTGGTCCTCTAGGATGATTGAGGTCTTGGTCATCTTTCAAGTCAACTCAACTTCTGGTACCAGACTAAAAACGTGGTCAAGTTTACTGAGGGCTTAAAGATACCTCTTTCTTTCTTTCTTTACCTTCCTCCCGCTCTCATTTACCTTTCTTCCTTCCTTCCTCCATCCCATCCCATCCTATCCCATCCCATCCCCCCCTCTCTTTCACCCCCACCCACTCCGTCCGCCCCTCCCTCTTCCCTCCTCTCTCCGCCTTGAGCTGAACCGGTTCTAACTCGGATCGACATTTTTTTAAAAAAAAAATAATAATCTCCTCCTGCCCACTAAAACTCCACAAACGCCCCTTCTGCAGCTTCCCCAAAAGCCAAGAGACCAAGTTTGCGCACTTGCGCGTTCGGGCAAACTCCTGGCCGGGTAGAGCCTCGGGGCCGGAGTTAGTGTTTTTTTTTTTTTTTTTTGGCCACCAAGCAGGTGTGGGGCGCGTGTGATGGGACAGGTGTGAACGGACTCCCGCGGGCAAGCCGTCGCTTCTTCTCTGGGGGAGGGAAAGGGGAGAGGAGGGGAGGGGAGAGGGACGAGAAGGAGGCTGGTACTTCTTTAAGTGGGCGCCCAGGGGAGCCGAGAGCCGAGAGCCTGACGTCACCGGGCCATCAGCTGACCGCGCTGGGTTCTGCCCTTCCCAAGCGAAGAGGCGGCTGGGCGAGGAGAAGCCCAGCCGAATCGTCCCTTCGCCGGCTCGGATTTCGACCGTTCCGGGCTGCAGGAACCGAAGCAAGCAGCCGAGCTCGGCCGGCAGACGCGGTCCGGGAACTGAGCGGCGAGCCCGGAGCGCGCAGCAACTTTGGCAAGGTGGGGAGAGGTGGAGCTGTGTGTGGGGGGGATCGTCTCTGCAAAGTCCTGCGCCAGGAGAGGCAAGTGTTCCCGCGACGGATCTGCCTCGGTTCGGGCCCCGTCCCGACGGTCTGTCGGTCTGTTCTTGTGTCCGGGGCTCCCTCGGTTTCCCCCTCCGCGGAAAGGCAGCCCGGCGCCTGGGGGAGGAAGCTGGCTTGGCGGCTGTGGCGCGCGTGACCCGGGGGAGCCGGCTGGTCCACCCGCGGCGTGGGAGCGCAAAGAGGACGGAGGGCGGCGGGTTGCAGAAACCGGTGATGCATCCCGCCGCCGCCGCTGCAGCCGGCTCTCCGGCTGCGGAGCAAACGGTCGGGTAGCCCGGAGCGGATCCATTCCTTCGGCTCCCGACTCTGCATTCCACCCACCCACCCAAACAACCAACCACTCCCCACCCCGGGCCATGCCTCGCTTCAAGATCTCCCGCAAGAAAAGAAAAAGTCCTCGCTTCCTGCCCGTCTGGTACCGCTGCAGCCTCGGGGGGCGGCGATCGCGGCAGGGCTGTCAGGACGCCCGTCCAGTGATGACGATGATGATGATGCTCCGGCCCCGAGAGAGTCAAGCCTTGTTGGGCCGCCTGCCTTGAAGCTGCTTCGTCCGCTTCCCGCCTGCTCCGTGGCTGCAAAGGCGCCCTGCCTCCGCGATCCTGGTTCCGGGGCTTGATCTTGGCCCTTGGCTTTCCTTTCCGTCGGTTCTTCCACTCGCCGCTCGTCCGGTCCCTCCTTCCCTCCCTTGCTTGGACCGATGTCGCCGCTTTTCAGCAGCCGCTCGGAGAACGACCGAGATCCCCCGCAGTTACGGCCGCCTCCAGCCTTCCCAGCTGCGTCTGTATAGCCTCAAGAGGTCGCCAGCTGGTTTCTCCTGACCCACCTGTCTCCTAACTTAAACCCGTAACTTCCAGCCCTGGAGAAGTTGCATTGCGCTCCCTCTCGCCCTTAATCTCCACCCGTGTGGGCTTATTAAAATAAAAAATAAAAAAATCCCGCCTGTCTGTGGGATTGCAGCTTTCTCTTTTCCTTGGATTCCGTCTAAGGCTGCAAGGAACTTCAGGAACTTCAAAGGATGGGAGGATAAGGCTTCTGCCTGAAACTTGGAAGGCTGCCAAGGAAAACAAGGAGGTGTGTGTGGGGGTGTGTGGCTCAGAATGTAGGATGGGAGCTTCCATGCTGGCCTCTTTGGGGGATCTGCCCCTCCCCACGATCCCAAAGGCGCCCAAGTGTATGTAGCCTTCCTTTACTTTGGGTCTAGGCTCCATGGAAGCTACCAGACAGGACTTGGGGGCCTGTGGCTTCGATTCTACTTAACCAGCCTTCCTGCCCTACTTTTCACCCTGCCCAGCTGACCTGGAAGCCGGAGGGGATGCAGTTGGCGAAGGCCCGCCTTGCTGCCAAGGTATATCCAGTGCCAACCAAGGCATGGAGAGGACCCTGTCTTCTGCCGCTGCTGACTGACCTTTGATCCCCCTGCCGAGGAGGTGGGGGGGAGGGGAGGAAAAAAAAACCCAGCTGCCTTTCAATGTGACAGGGGAGGACCTTCCTCCTCCTCCTGCTCCAACCTCCCACCAACGATGGAGCTGTCCGAGGTACGTTGCTTGAGCGACAGCGACGAGTTGTACACCATCAACCAGACACCCCCTAGCGGCGGTGCCCGCTCCCAACGCCTGCTGTGGCAGACCGCCGTGCGCCACATCACGGAGCAGCGTTTCATTCAAGAACACTGCAGTGGCAAAGCCCTCGGCTCCGAAGAGTCCTGCTGCCCCAACCACAGCCATCCTTCCCGGCGTCAATCCGGGGGAAAGAGCCTCAGTGGCCACAACAATGGGAGCACCAAAGTCTTCCCCGAACGCAGCAGCAGCAGTGGAGATCTGGGCTTCCTGCACCTGGATTGTGCTCCCAGCAACTCCGATTTCTTCCTGAACTGGGGTTATACTTACCGGGGGGTGATCTTCCCCACTTTACGCAACTCCTTCAAGTCTCGGGACTTGGAGCGCCTCTACCAACGCTACTTCCTGGGCCAGAGGCGGAAGTCGGAAGTGGTGGTGAACATCTTGGATGTGCTCACCAAGCTGACTCTCCTGTTGCTCCACCTGACTTTGGCTTCGGCCCCCATGGACCCCCTCAAGGGCATTCTGCTGGGCTTCTTCACGGGCATCGAAGTGGTCATCTGTGCCTTAGTGGTGGTCAGGAAGGACACGACCTCTTACACCTACCTGCAATACAGCGGGGTGGTCACCTGGGTGGCGATGGCCACCCAAATCTTGGCTGCGGGCTTGGGTTGTGGTCTCCTTGGCGACGGCATTGGCTACGTGCTCTTCACTCTCTTTGCCACCTACAGCATGCTCCCTCTGCCCCTCACCTGGGCTATTTTGGCTGGCTTAGTTACCTCCCTCCTGCAGCTCATCATGCAGACCTTCATCCCTAGACAGGTGGTGATCTCCATCAACCAGGTATTTCTTGTGCATTCCTTCTTCTTCTCCCCCCCCCTCCCAAACCCAGTTGGGCAAGTCAGTTCACCTCTACTCGAGGTTAGTTGGAAGTGGTGGCAGATTGTTGCTAGAGCAAACCTAAGCAGGACACGATATAGCACGTCCTGCCTAAGATGTGTAGGATTCTGAGATCATAGAATAGAATAGAATAGAATAGAATAGAATAGAATAGAGTAGAGTAGAGTAGAGTAGAGTAGAGTAGAGTAGAGTAGAATAGAATAGAATAGAATAGAATAGAATAGAATAGAATAGAATAGAATAGAATGAGTAGACTAGACTAGATTAGACTAGACTAGACTAGACTAGAATGAGTAGAGTAGAATAGAATAGAATAGAATAGAATAGAATAGAATAGAATAGAATGAGTAGAGTAGAGTAGAATAGAATAGAATAGAATAGAATAGAATAGAATAGAATAGAATAGAATTTTTTATTGGCCAAGTGTGATTGGACACACAAAGAATTTGTCTTGGTGCATATATGTTCTTGGTGTACATAAAAGAAAAGATCATCAAGAATTCTACGGTACAACACTTAATGATAGTCATAGGGTACAAATAAGCAATCAGGAAACAATCAGTATAAATCGTAAGGATACAAGCAACAAAGTTACAGTCCTACAGTCATCAGTGGAAGGAGATGGGTGATGGGAACGATGAGAAGATTAATAGTAATGCAGATTTAGTAAATAATTTGACAGTGTTTGTAAATTATTTGTTTAGCAGAGTGATGGCGTTCGGGGAAAAACTGTTCTTGTGTCTAGTTGTTCTGGTGTGCAGTGCTCTATAGCGTCATTTTGAGGGTAGGAGTTGAAACAGTTTATGTGTCCAGGATGTGAGGGGTCTGTAAATATTTTCACAGCCCTCTTTTTGACTCGTGCAGTATACAGGTCTTCAATGGAAGGCAGGTTGGTAGCAATTTGTCTGCAGTTATGGTAAGGAGAGGAAAAGATCCTTTTGCAAAACACAACAAGAATGCTCTTTGCATTTTCAGGATGGTGGCTCCTGAAAAACAACATCCTTTGCAAAAGCAAGTGTGGTTGGTAGCACTACTTAATCAGGGGGAAAGAGACTTTTTAGGATTGTGTCCGTCCCGAATCTCATTTTTCCTAAGTTGATCCTTTCCAGCTATCATGGGAGTTGAAGTCCAGCCACCCGGGGGAGCCTCAGAATGGAGGGAAAAACCACAAAATATAGTGGCGTCCCGTTCTTCTTTTACAGACGGCCAAGAAAATTGACCCAAGGTCATCCCAAATTGGCCTTCCTTCCTTCTGGGTTGCCAGATCATTTCGGAGAAATATCCCGTAGATTCCCAGCTAGAGCACAATATTCTTACACCAAATGAAGCTGCTTTAATCTGGAACACCCAGATGTAGTGCATCTCCCAGTCAGCCCCATACTTTCCCCCCACCCCTCAAAATAGTCTTCAAGGCCACCAAGGCCAGGAGGGGGAATCTGCCAATCACATCGGACAGTGTACAAATCCAGACTTTTAGAACGAAGGGAGCTTGTTTTGGTGTCCTCAGATAATGTCACGTAATTCTTTCTCCTCTGAGCTCTCATTCAAATGCTGCATTGGGTCCCTGTAGTATTTGATCAATTATTCAGCAGAGTTCATCAAGCGGAAGAAGAGCTGTTTTTGAGAGTAGCCTTATATACATATGACAAGCGGAACATGAAAAGTAAAGTCATCCTCGTTCAATTTAACAGCAACAGAGTCGGAAGGGACCTTGGAGGTCATCTAGTCCAACCCCCTGCTCGCGCAGGAGAACTATACAGTAACAGAGTTGGAAGGGACCTTGGAGGTCATCTAGTCCAACCCCCTGCTCACGCAGGAGAACTATCCTAGGGATTCGAACCGCCGAACTGTCGAACCTTCCTGATCGACAAGCTCAGTGTCTTAGCCACTTGAGCCACCGAGTCAGGACTCTTCCCCAGGTGCTGCTGTGTGCGTGTTCCCCTCTAACTGTCTGGTACTTCAACACCCATGTTGTTTTGCTGGGGCTGAGATTAGGCATTATGGGACTTGAACACACCCAGGCTGGGACAAGTTGGTATATAGGATTTCTGCCTTTATAACACTCTTCCCAGCTTTTGCTGGCTGACTGCTGTGGTTTGTTAGCTGAGATCCCTGGCCAGTTGTTATTGTTATTGTTGTTGTTGTTGTTGTTGTTGTTGTTATTGTTATTTTGGAGTGAGATGTTGTGCAATTTCAAACTTGTGCGATTCACCTGTCGTATCTGTAGGACTTTCCCATCAGTATCCCAGCTGTTTAGTTCTGATGTTTATCAAATGACAGCTTGAATGTGGTCAGGTGGCCCAAGCCACCTGCTAAATCTGTGGCTGAGGCCCCCAGGATGATATCAATTCTCATCTGTCCGTTAAATCAGGCTAGTTGAATTCAGCGTGGTTCTGCCGCTCTTCAGGTTCGTGTTCTGAAAGCTCTGAAACTCTATTTAACATGAATCAACTTGAGCTCAGTACAACCAGTTTGGCTGGTGGTCTGATTCTCAGTTGTGATTAATTTAGGGGCAAATAGGAAGACCATAGGTCAGCCATTTATTTGGTAAATTGGTAATTCGGAGATAAATTATGCTGAGTCTTTGTGGTTTGGTTTCTGGGAACTCAAAAAAAAAGGACTGGGAACTAAAACAATGCAATTATTAAAAATTTGACTTCCAGAAGGCATGGCGAATTTGTTTATTGATTTAGCTGTTTATTTTATGCAGATGCTCATTCCAGGAAAGAAAGAATACTCAGAACTGAAAACTTCCTACAGGTTTTCATCTTGTGACAGAATTCAATATAATTTGCCGCAACAATATCCAGTCCGAATGTGAGAAAGCTCTACACTTAGTTTAGAAATTGGTTTGGCCAGGAGGGTTAAAGGTCAGACTGACACATATTAATGGCATCCACACAAAATCTTTCAACGGGTCAGTAAATGATCTAACATAGGGGACTCCAACCATGGCAACTCTGGGAGTTGAAGGCCACAAGTCTTAAAGTTGCCAAGGTTGGAGACCCCTGATCTAACAGGTGCATTTGATAAGGAAGGGGAAAGCTATCATTTCAGATTTATTTCCTGTTCCAAAACAATTCCTTCCAGAAAAGAAGTTCCCCCAGGCAGACTAAAGCAGGAGAAAAACAGAATGTTCTAGAAAAGAACAGAATATTCTGCCCTTGAAATTGTGAGATTTGCACACACCTATTGCATAATAGGGTAATCTGGGTTGGTTTAAAGGGTGAATATTTTATTTTATTGTGGTTTAGTATGTTATGCAAGCCCACTTGACCTACTTAACTTATGGCTCAACATATGGTGTTACAAACCCAGAAGAAGAGATAGATTGAGTAACTCAGCTTAGCAGGTCATTAAACACAGTCCTAGTGTATTTGATGGGTGAGGTGGTAAGAATTCCTTATGGGTGTTAGACTTTGTGGCTTGGAAAATACACTGGATTCTTTTAGGAGCAAGATTCCCAACTTTTTCAGTGACTCCATCCAGCCACCTCCTTCTCTGTCGTCCCCTTCTTCTTTTGCCCTCAATCTTTCCCAGCATGAGGCTCTTCTCCAGTGAGTCCTTCCTTCTCATTACGTGGCCAATATCTTTGAGTTTCATCTTCAGGATCTGGCCTTCTAAAGAGCAGTCAGGGTTGATCTCTCCTAGGACTGACCGGTTTGATCGCCTTGCAGTCCAAGGGACTCCGCAGGAGTCTTCTCCAGCACCAGAGTTCAAAGGCCTCCATTCTTTGGCGCTCAGCCTTCCTTATGGTCCAACTTTCACAGACATACATTGCAACTGGGGAAATCATAGCCTTGACTATACGCACTTTTGTTGGCAAGGTGAACTCTGTTGATAGGAGAGATGAATGCAGTCCAAGTGAGCTGCAAGGGAAGATCTTTTAGAACAGGGGTCTCCAACCTTGGCAATTTTAAGACTTGTGGACTTCAACTCCCTGAATTCCTCAGCTAGCTTTGCTGGGAGTTGAAGTCCACAGGTCTTAAAATTGCCAAGGTTGGAGACCCCTGTTTTAGAAAGTGTGTTCTAACACTGCACGGTGTATCATGCCCTCCCTGTCATGTCTCCCTTGTTTTCTCTGCCCTGGCCCAAGTTTTTTAAAATGCTCTCTAAAACTGGCTTAAAGTCCTGAAACATTTTAATCTTCCTGGCTTATTGCAGCCACATTGTGTCTTGAGACCAGGAAACGTAGCGCTCGCAGTCATTTTGCTCTTTGGTTGAATGAGTTTTATCTCTGCTCTGTTCAGCCGCTGGGTTTTTAGAGCGATGCTGTGATCGGATTGTGATTTGACTAGATTTCTCTATTATTATTTTTTTAAAAAAGAAACCTTTGCTTTCATTTGTTCGCCACTCAGGGAAACTTGATGATGGGATTGGAAATAAGTAAAAAAGAGAAATCAGTAATCTCTATCAGGAATTGGCTAAGAACCCTATTTCCAGGTTGGACAGAAAGAACATCCCTATTTGCAAACTCTGCATATGTCAGGTTCCCCTTTAAGTAGGTAACCAGTTTTGTATAGACTCATGCATTTTTGTCATGGAAAGCTAAATGAAATTAATATATATATTAAGACTTGTGGACTTCCAACTCCCAGAATTCCTCAGGTAACTTTGCTGAGAGTTGAAATCCACAGGTGTTAAAGTTGCCAAGGTTAGAAGACCATGCGATGTCCATTCCCTTCTTGGCAGGGATGGCATTCTTTAGGGCAAGTCTGGGGAACTTAAAGAGGGAAAGAGACCATATTGTTGTTGTTGTTAGTTGTGAAGTCATGTCCGACACATTGCGACTCCATGGACAATGTTCCTCCAGGCATTCCTGTCCTCTACCATCCTCTGGAGTCCATTTAAGCTCATGCCTACTGTTTCAGTGACTCCATCCAGCCACCTCATTCTCTGTCCTCCCGTTCTTCTTTTGCCCTCAATCTTTCCCAGCATTAGGCTCTTCTCCAGTGAGTCCTTCTTTCTCATTAGGTGGCCAAAGTATTTGAGTTTCATCTTCATGGATCTGGCCTTCTAAAGAGCAGTCAGGGTTGATCTCCTCTAGGACTGACCGGATTGGTCACCTTGTAGTCCAAGGGACTCGCAGGAGTCTTCTCCAGCACCAGAGTTCAAAGGCCTCCATTCTTTGGCGCTCAGCCTTCCTTATGGTCCAACTTTCACAGACATACATTGCAACTGGGGAAATCATAGCCTTGACTATACACACTTTTGTTGGCAAGGTGAACTCTGTTGATAGGAGAGATGAATGCAGTCCAAGTGAGCTGCAAGGGAAGATCTTTTAGAACAGGGGTCTCAACCTTGGCAATTTAAGACTTGTGGACTTCAACTCGCTGAATTCCTCAGCTAGCTTTGCTGGGAGTTGAAGTCCACAGGTCTTAAAATTGCCAAGGTTGGAGACCCCTGTTTTAGAAAGTGTGTTCTAACACTGCACGGCGTATCATGCCCTCCCTGTCATGTCTCCCTTGTTTTCTCTGCCCTGGCCCAAGTTTTTTTAAATGCTCTCTAAAACTGGCTTAAAGTCCTGAAACATTTTAATCTTCCTGGCTTATTGCAGCCACATTGTGTCTTGAGACCAGGAAACGTAGCGCTCGCAGTCATTTTGCTCTTTGGTTGAATGAGTTTTATCTCTGCTCTGTTCAGCCGCTGGGTTTTTAGAGCGATGCTGTGATCGGATTGTGATTTGACTAGATTTCTATTATTATTTTTTAAAAAGAAACCTTTGCTTTCATTTGTTCGCCACTCAGGGAAACTTGATGATGGGATTGGAAATAAGTAAAAAAGAGAAATCAGTAATCTCTATCAGGAATTGGCTAAGAACCCTATTTCCAGGTTGGACAGAAAGAACATCCCTATTTGCAAACTCTGCATATGTCAGGTTCCCCTTTAAGTAGGTAACCAGTTTTGTATAGACTCATGCATTTTTGTCATGGAAAGCTAAATGAAATTAATATATATATTAAGACTTGTGGACTTCCAACTCCCAGAATTCCTCAGGTAACTTTGCTGAGAGTTGAAATCCACAGGTGTTAAAGTTGCCAAGGTTAGAAGACCATGCGATGTCCATTCCCTTCTTGGCAGGGATGGCATTCTTTAGGGCAAGTCTGGGGAACTTAAAGAGGGAAAGAGACCATATTGTTGTTGTTGTTAGTTGTGAAGTCATGTCCGACACATTGCGACTCCATGGACAATGTTCCTCCAGGCATTCCTGTCCTCTACCATCCTCTGGAGTCCATTTAAGCTCATGCCTACTGTTTCAGTGACTCCATCCAGCCACCTCATTCTCTGTCCTCCCGTTCTTCTTTTGCCCTCAATCTTTCCCAGCATTAGGCTCTTCTCCAGTGAGTCCTTCTTTCTCATTAGGTGGCCAAAGTATTTGAGTTTCATCTTCATGGATCTGGCCTTCTAAAGAGCAGTCAGGGTTGATCTCCTCTAGGACTGACCGGATTGGTCACCTTGTAGTCCAAGGGACTCGCAGGAGTCTTCTCTAGCACCACATTAAGGAATTAAAAATCTTGGTGGGCTGCAGGTGAATAGAATAGAATAGAATAGAATAGAATAGAATAGAATAGAATAGAATAGAATGGAATGGAATGGAATGGAATGGAATGGAATGGAATGGAAGGGAAGGGAAGGGAAGGGAAGGGAAGGGAAGGGAATAGAATATAATTTTTTATTGGCCAAGTGTGATTGGACACACAAGGAATTTGTCTTGGTGCAAATGCTCTCAGTGTACATAAAAGAAAAGATACGTTCATCAAGAATCATAAGGTACAACACCTAATGATAGTCATAGGGTACAAATAAGCAAATAGGACTGGGCACAGCTGTCACCTGTTTGGTGGGTAGCAGAGTGGGGACAGGAGTGAAGATAGGGGTGGTGGCAGTGAGGCTTGGAAGTCTTCTGGGGATGGAATTGGTGTTGGTGAATTTATTGACTTTCTGCACAGGTTATGTAAGGTTGCTTTGTGGGCCACGTGTTGGACAAGCCTGGCTAAGGCCAACAAGAATTCTTCAACCATTTTATGGATGAAGGGGGGGGGAAGCCTCTTCTACAATGAGCAACTAAGATGATCAAAGGCCTGGAGACTAAAACATATGAAGAACAGTTGCAGGATGTGGGCTTGGCTGGTCTAGAGAAGAGAATTAGTGGTGACATGATGGCAGTATTCCAGTATTTCAGGGGCTGCCACAAAGAAGAGGGGGGGCAAATTATACTCCAAAGCACCTGAGGGCAGGACAAGAAACAATGGTTGGAAATTAATCAAGGAGAGAAGCGACCTGGAATTAAGATAATTCCTAACCGTGAGGACAATTGACCAGTGGAAGAGCTTGCCTTCAGAAATCGTGGGCTTTTCCTCACTGGAGGTTTTTATGAAGAGATTGGACAGTCACTTATCTGAGATAGTATAGGTTCTCCTGCTTGAGCAGGGGGGTGGGCTAGAAGACCTCAAAGGTCCCTTCCAACTCTTGTTATTCTCTTCTCTTCTCTTCTCTTCTCTTCTCTTCTCTTCTCTTCTCTTCTCTTCTGCTCTATTTCTATTTCTATTATTTCTATTTCATTTTCATTTCTATTTCTTTTATTTCTTTTATTTCTCTTTCTCTTATTTCTCTTTCTCTTATTTCTCTTTCATTTCTCTTTCTCTTTTCTATTATTTTTATTATTTTATTTCTATGATTTCTATTTCTATGATTTCTATTTCTATGATTTCTATTTCTATGATTCATATTTCATTTCTATTTCTATGATTTCTATTTCTATTTTCTATTATTTCTATTATTTTATTTCTATTATTTCTATTTCATTTCTATTTCTATTTCTTCTCTTTCTATTGTTTCTCTTTCTATTTCCATTCTATATCAAGGAAGTCCTGTTGCCTTTTGAAAAAAGCACCTTTGGGTTCATCAATGAGGCCACTCTTCTTCCGGTTACCGTGACGCTGCCTCAACATCCTCTTTCTCGTGATGCACGAGCAATCCATATTTATCATCCCTTGTGGTCCATAAAGGTGGTCAGTAATGGTCAGCTGTCAAATGACCAGTCACAAGAGTGGATAAGCGAAAGGAGCTAGATCGGCCTTCCTCAGTCTGGTGCTTTGGTGGCCTTTCTCTTCCAAAGGCTGCATAGCAGAGGTGGGTTTCAGTAGGTTCTGACCAGTTCTGGAGAACCGGTACCGTAAATTCTGAGTAGTTCAGAGAACCGGTAGTAAAAATTCTGACTGTCCCCACCTCCATCTATTCTCTATCTCCCAAGTCTCAGCTGATTGGGAGGAAATGGGGATTATTTATTTATTTATTTATTTATTATTTGCATTTATATCCCGCCCTTCTCTGAAGACTCAGGGCGGCTTACACTATGTCAAGCAATAGTCTTCATCCATTTGTATAATTATATACAAAGTCAACTTATTGCCCTCCCAACAATCTGGGTCCTCATTTTACCTACCTTATAAAGGATGGAAGGCTGAGTCAACCTTGGGCCTGGTGGGACTTGAACCTGCAGTAATTGTAATTGCAGGCAGCGGTGTTAATAACAGACTGTCTTACCAGTCTGAGCCACCAGAGACCCCTCAGTATCCTTCTCCCGGAGTGGGGTGGGAATGGAGATTTTATAGTATCCTTCCCCTGCCATGCCCACCAAGCCACGCCCACCAAGCCATGCCACGCCCACCAAGCCACACCACAGAACCAGTAGTAAAAAAAAATTTGAAACCCACCACAGCTGAATAGAGTTTGTCGTTTGATAGACTTTTGTACTGGATTGTTGGGGAACAATTTTCCACCTGCCTAACCTTGGTCTGCTAAGGAGCAGCTGGGTTCATCAACATGCTGGCCTAGGTTGAAGTGGAATTGGGGAAATTGCATTCAACATATTATATGAACCTAACCATTGCAGTAAACTAGACATCACATGTAGTCAAGAATTGTGGGGGTTTTGTTGTTAAGGTTCAAGGCACTGTTGAACCTTGTTGTTCAACCTTTAATTGTTAAGAATCAAGGTATTGTTGTATGGCTATTCCCAGCTTTTGTGCATTGGCTAGAAATATTATAGATCTGCGTTCCACAGGCTGGAGTTCAATCCTGACCAGCTCAAGGTTGACTCAGCCTTCCATCCTTCCGAGGTGGGTCAAATGAGGTCCCAGATCATGGCGGGGAGGGGGGGGGAGTGCAATACGCTGACAACAGAAACCACCCAGAAAATATTGTAAAGCGCTAATGAGTGGTATATAAATTGCTTTGGCTAGTGGTGCCAAATGACAGTTACATCCGAAAGAAGGGATATGACAAGCTAGAAAAGTACCAGGCCCTGAAAGGGGAACTAAAGAAGATGTGGAAAATAAAAGCCAAAATGATCCCAGTGGTGGTAGGAAAACTCGGGGCTGGGACCTCTAGGGTGGAAACTAATCAAGGAGAGAAGCAACTTAGAACTAAGGAGAAATTTCCTGACAGAACAATTAATCAGTGGAACAACTTGCCTCCAGAAGTTGTAAATGCTCTAACACTGGAAGTTTTTAAGAAGAGATTGGATAACCAAGGGGTCTGCAACCTTAAATACTCAAAGAGACATTTCCCACAGAAAAGAAAACACCGGGAGCCACAAAACCTGGGTGGGCATGGCCAACTTGACTTCACTCACTTCCACCAGTCACATGAACCCCTTAGCCATCCCTCCCCAGCCAGTCATTAGGCAGAGAATTGGTTGTTAAAAAACACCGGGAACCAGAAAAGTCTTTTGACATCTCTTTCTCTCTTCCCTCCCCGCTCTCTCTGTATCTCTCTGTCTCTACCCCGGCCGCTTCTCCATCCCACACTGTCACCCTTACCTTCTCATGCCAGGAAAGGAGTGACTTGAAGGGGAGGGCGGGGTCGGGGCCAGTCAGTGGTGGGATCACCCAACAGAGAGCCACAGCAGAGGTTCCAAAGAGCCTCATGCAGTTCTGGAGCCACAGGTTGCTGACAGTCAGGATAACCATTTGTCTGAAGTGGTGTAGGGTTTCCTGCCTAGGCAGGGGGTTGGATTAGAAGACCTCCAAAGTCCCTTCCAACTCTGTTATTCTATTCTATTCTATTCTATTCTGTTCTGTTCTGTTCTGTTCTGTTCTGTTCTGTTCTGTTCTACTCTACTCTACTCTACTCTACTCTATTCTATTCCATGATGAAGAGCTTCAAGCTAATCTACAATTTTTTAATAGAACAGATTTGGAATTTTTTCCATGGGTGGGAGAGTGGCTCTAGCAGATCCCAAGAATGAGGGCAGAACTCTTTCTGTCGGGCAAAGTACAGTGCTAGGAACAGCTAAGCTACTGTGCCGAACCCCCAAAGTCCCAGACCCCCAAGACTAAGGAAGGCACAGACCACCCAGAAGGGTGAGAACTGGGAAATTTTTATATATCTCAAGGTGATTTTCGATTCCTAGTGACCAATATACCATATATCTTGTTAATTGCAAAGATTTGCAGATGGAGCAAAAGATCTCAGCTTGGTGACCTCTGAGTGTCCTCCTCCCCAGAGTTTCTACCAGGCTGTATTTCAGGGCTACAGTCTTATAGCACAAAGTGGTCCTCTCTTTGGAATCGTTCATAGATTTATCTGTACGGTTTGCATCAGTGGTGAAATCTAAATTTCTTTCCTACCGGTTCTGTGGGTGTGGCTTGGTGGGCGTGGCTTGGTGGGGGGTCATGTGACTAGATGGGCACATCTATGTGACTAGGGGATCAAAAGACAGAAACTCACTAACAATGTCCTGCTGGAGCAGGGTTGACTAGATCAGGGGTCTCCAACCTTGGTCCCTTTAAGACTTGTGGAGTTCAACTCCCAGAGTCCCTCAGCCAGCAAAGCTAGCTGAGGAACTCTGGGAATTGAAGTCCACAAGTCTTAAAGGGACCAAGGTTGGGGACCCCTGGACTAGATGACCTCCAGGTCCCTTCCAGCCCTGGACTATCCTCTGAAGCTGCATCTAGTGACAGGTTTGTAGTCCTTCCTTCCTCTCCTTTTTCTTCCCTCTTTCTTTCTTTCTTTCTTTCCTTCTTTCTTTCTTTCTTTCTTTCTCTCTCTCCCTCTCTCTCTCTCTCTCTCTCTCTCTCTCTCTCTCTCTCTCTCTCACACACACACACACACACACACACACACACACACACACACACGAACCCCCCCACCCGATTTTTTGCCTACCAGGCTTCAACTTTTTACCTTTTTAAAAAATGCTTTCAAAAGTAAAAAAAAAAGCCTCTGACTATCAGGCACCCCAGCTGGGATCGTCAGAGCCTTGTTTTAACTCTTTAAAAGCATTTTTTTAACAACCTCTTCGGCCGAAGTGGTTGTTAAAAAATGCTTTTAAAAGTAAAAAAAAAGGCTCTGACGATCGTGTGGCTCAGCTGGGCATGGGGGCGAGGGCAGGGATTTTTGCTACCAGTTCTCTGAACCACCTGCCGCCATTGCTACTGGATTGGGCGATCCGGTCCGAACCGGGAGCATTTCACCCATGGTTTGCATCCTAAATTTCTGCCATCTGTCGGAGCCATTATGGCTATTGAGTGGGGCAGGGGGGTGGGGGAAACCTGACTTGAGTTGTTGTCCAAAGCATCTGGATCAGCCTACAAAGAATTAGACTCAGAAACCGATTGGAAGCCAGGGCAGATGGCACAGTCAGTACACAGCAGAGTTATATTTGCCAGGGGGCCTGCCCATATTAATCAATGTCCACTCTGAACCAGTTAAATCTCGCAAATGACCATCCAAGGCAGTCTCGCAGGCGGCAGATTTTGCAATAAATCTCACCGAGATGTCTCCAGATCATGAGTGATGAATTCAGAGTAAGCTCCCGACTTCTTAGTTACCGCATGGGTAACTAAGCTCCAGCAATTTTCGATTTCCAAGACTGAGTGGAGCAAGGAAGCTTCTGTCTGGCAAAGGGGAAGGAAAGACTATTTAAGGAAGATACAGGAATATATATAATTTTAAGGTTAAGATTCTGGGCTTGTCGGCTGGAAAGCCGGCAGTCCAGGTTCGAGACCTGAGTGCCACGCGATGGGGTGAGTCCCCATCCTCACCTCAGCTCTTGCTAACAACCTAACAATTTGAAAGCATGCAAATGTAGGTAGATAAATAGGTACCACTTTGGTGGGAAGGTAACAGTGCTCCATGACATCATGGTGGCCACATGGCTGTGGAAATGTCTTTGGACAGTGCTGGCTCAATGGCCTTGAAACAGAGATTAGCAACATCCCATCTGTATGTCCATCTGTCCATTCACCATCTATCTATCTATCTATCTATCTATCTATCTATCTATCTATCTATCTATCTATCTATCATCTATCTATATCTCTCTATCTATCATCTATCTATTATCTATCTATCTATCTATCATCTATCTATCTATCATCTATCAATCTATCATCTATCTGTCTATCTATCTATCATCTACCTATCATCTATCAATTTATCATCTATCTATCTATCTATCTATCATCTATCTATATCTCTCTATCTATCATCTATCTATTATCTGTCTATCTATCTATCTATCTATCTATCTATCTATCTATCTATCTATCTATCTATCTATCTATCTATCTATCTCACAGTCATTTGAATCTGCATGTAGATTTCCATGAGTTGAAGTCTTTATTTATTTGGAGTAAAGTCTCATCTGCTAATGAAGATCAATGAATAGTTTTCAGAAGTCCCAAGCCTTCCTCAGGCAGCTCTAAAAAAGAAAGAGAAGGAAGGCAAATAGAACAGGAGGGAAAAAGGTCTATTTGGCCTTAAGAAAACCCCTTCCCCATTTTAAGGAACATCATGAATATTAATCCGAAACATACTATTTCTGTTTATTTAACGCAGGGCACAGCTCACCCCAAGAGATACGCAGCTGCCCTAAATTTAGATTACACTAATCATGGATAGTATGATTAAGGAACGTTCACTGCAGCTGTATCTGGGTGAACAGCTCCTTATCTGTACAAAGATTTCACAGAATAGAACCTATTACTAGTTCATGGAGTCACATTTTCCGTCCTCTCATATCTGAACTCAGGAACACCATAAATACTATTAATATTCTTCAGCCCCCTCACCCCTGTAAAATTTTGTCACTGGCACTGCTACACTTGATGAAGCAACCAAAGCAATGGTGGAAATCAAGCTACTGATTCTGTGGGTGTGGCTTGGTGGGCGTGGTAGGAAAGGATACTGTAAACTCCCCATTCCCTCCCCACTCCTGGGGGAAGGATATTGCAAAATTTCCATTCCCACCCCACTCCTGGATGAAGGATATTGCAAAATCTCCATTCCCACCTCACTCCAGGGGAAGGATACTGCAAAATCTCCATTCCCACCCCACTCCAGGGGAAGGATACTGCAAAATCTCCATTCCCACCCCACTCCAGGGGAAGGGTACCATAAAAACCCCATTCCCTCCCCACTCCTGGGGGGGTGAAGGATATTGCAAAATCTCCATTCCCACCCCGTACCTGGGGGAAGGATATTGCAAAATCTTCATTCCCATTCCACTCCGGGGCCAGCCAGAGGTGGTATTTCCCGGTTCTCCGAACCACTCAAAATTTCCGCTACCGGTTCTCCAGAACCTGTCAGACCCTGCCGAATTTCACCCCTGAACCAAAGTCACCCTAAGTCACATCAAAGTTGATTCTGTGAGAAGATTGTGGGTGTTTGTCTGTGTGATTCTCTGTGTTTAGTTTTCTGGGCAGCAATAGAAGAAGTGATTTGTTTGTCCTTTAGCCGGATGCTTTCCAATCTCTTCCTCTAGCCTACAGTTCTGGGATTTCCAAGTAAACGCCCATCCAAATAGGTAAGCAAGCTGGCTCCTTCTTAGCTTCCAAAGACAGAGAAAGTCAGTAAGATGCTTCCACTTGCTAAGTCATGAAAATAAATTCTATTGAACACAGTAGGGAGTTTCATTGGAGGAAGGGCTGTGCCGTATATGTATATATTTCACCTCTCTTTTATGAAGAGTTTCAAAATGTTATTCATACATTTCTCAAACAGCACTACTTTGAACTGATTAAGAAGACCAGTGTTGTGGCTCCAGCCCCCCCACCCCTGGGCCTGGCCCCCTGCCAGAGAGTGACTCAGAGAGTGAGGGGGAAGGGCCGTCAGGGCTCCCTTCTGCAGGGCCAGCTTCCCTGGCTCAGCTCCAGGAGCCAGAGGCAGGCCAAGTGGAAGAGGTAATGAGGCCTCTGTCTCCTGTATCTCCTCCCACCCAGGAAACGCTTCCAGACCCAGCTGAGGACAAACAGTCCTGGTTAGATCCCAGGTTTCGTAGACAAGAGAGGTGGGAACAACAGAAGCAGGAATGGGGCAGGCCTAGAAAGTGCTGAGTCACGGAGCCACACCCCACAGGGTATAAAAGCAGGAGGGGCTGCTATACTGCTTTGTGACGAACAAATACAATTGCCTAGAGAGAACTTGAGCTGAAGTGCTGTTTATTCCTGACTTCCTGGTTGACACGCCGGCATCAAGAAAGATAACAAAAAACCTTGGCAGATGCTTGCTGGGTTGCTGCCAGAGCTGGTAGCTGCCGTGGACTCAATTGCCGGCTAATTGAGTCATTGCTCGTGCCTCCCGGACTGCGGTGGGGGACAGAACAACCAGCCTTCTTAAGATTGGCAAGGTTAACTCTTTCACCTTCCTTTAATCTGAATTGGGCTGTTGAAACCTGAAGCCCAATCAGGGAAACAGTTAATGAATAGAACATTGGTAACATTGTGATTATAATTCAGGTTCTTTATATTGCTTCCAGGGCCTTTTGATTTTGTTTCTTTTTCTTATTTTTCCTGTGCCATATAGTTTATAGCTAATCCTCTTATATCTGCTTGGGCAGTATCCCACACATTCTGTAATGTAGTCTCTCCCTTTTTATTTTCTTTAAAAAAAGAACCTCAATTCTCTTTCCATTATCTGAATGAAACAAAGAGTGCAGAGAAGAGCAACAAAGATGATTAGGGGACTGGAGGCTAAAACATAGGTTGCAGGAACTGGGTATGCCTAGTTTAATGAAAAGAAGGACTAGGGGAGACATAATAGCAGTGTTCCAATATCTCAGGGGTTGCCACAAAAAAGAGGGAGTCAAACTATTCTCCAAAGCACCTGAGGGCAGGACAAGAAGCAATGGGTGGAAACTAATCAAGGAGAGAAGCAACTTAGAACTAAGGAGAAATTTCCTGACAGTAAGAACAATTAATGTGGAACAACTTGCCTGCAGAAGTTGTGAATGCTCCAACACTGGAAATTTTTAAGAAAATGTTGGATAACCATTTGTCTGAAATGGTGTAGGGTCTCCTGCCTGGGCAGGGGGTTGGACTAGAAGGCCTCCAAGGTCCCTTCCAACTCTGTTATTATTATTATTATCATTGATTGCTTTAAAGTCCACCTTGTTCTCTTCCTTTGACCCTTCCAACAAATTTTTATTAGGTTACGGTCTGCCCATAAATTTGATTAAATTTCAATCTCTTGTACGTTTTCACATAATTCCGAATTCCTTCAAAATCATATCTATTCTGGACCATGATTTATGCACATTGGAATAGAATGTATATTGTTTTTTCCCCGGATTCATTTATCTCCATGTGTGTTTAGAATGGATAATTCTTCTATCATTTTTATCAAAATTAAATGGGAGATAGTGCTTTGATCCAGAGAGTTCGGAATGCTGTGAAATCAGTCTGAATTTGCAAAATAACATGGCGAAGAATAGAAGATGCGAAGGTTCTTTCCAATGAGTGTCAGATCTGTGCTACAGATCTATCTATTGTCAAGAGATCTATAATTATGTTGGCAACTGATGGCTGGCCAGGGACTCCGGAGCTGTCCCCAATTTGGGTGCTGAAATTTTATCTTGCTCTTGCTTAAGGTATGTTTGAATTGCAGCATTTTCATTTGGCGCCCTCTAGTGTTTTTTTTTAATTCTTATTTTCGTTTTAATACCACTTAGAATACCGTTCTTGAATTGCTGAGCTTTGATTCAATTTTTTTCCCCATTAATCCAAAGAGTAGATGCCTCCCAGAAGGTTAATTTCATTTCAGATCAAACCTTTCCAGGAACAAACCTGACCTTCAAAATTCGCAAGAGAGACCAATATGAGAATTATAGAGTAAGGTGTATGGTGGGAGGCGGGGAAGCGAAGGGCTGTTTCTCAGCATATTACTAAATAAAAGAACGAATGATATTTAATCTATGCATTGGATGATTTCCTCCAGTGCAATAGCATATACATTTTCTGCAGATAAAATAAACACCAAAAGGTAAAGGTAAAGGTTCCCCTCGCACATACGTGCTAGTCGTTCCTGACTCTAGGGGGCGGTGCTCATCTCCGTTTCAAAGCCAAAGAACCACCGCTGTTCGAAGACGTCTCCGTGGTCATGTGGCCGGCATGACTCAACGCCAAAGGTGCACGGAATGCTGTTCCCTTCCCACCAAAGGTGGTCCCTATTTTTTCTACTTACATTTTTACGTGCTTTCGAAACTGCTAGGTTGGCAGAAGCTGGGACTAGTAACGGGAGCTCACCCCATTACACGGCAGCACTAGGGATTCGAACCGCTGAGCTGCCTACCTTTCGATCGACAAGCTCAACGTCCTAGCCCCTGAGCCACCGCGTCCCTAAAAAATAAACTAAAAAAATAAACTAAAAAATAAATACCAACATTATGTCTATTACAAGTTTTATGTCTATCATAAAAAGGTATCCCCCCCCACAATTGCTTTATCAATATTAGGACCCCCGCTATTGACAATTTTCTTTTCTGATTTTATGTCACCTTTCTTCAAGAAAACAGAAATATGGGATGTCGATTGAGATGTATCAGGAAGAATGTTTGGGAAAAAAGTATAGATGAAGGGAATCATTTTTTCAAAAGAAGAGCTTCTTCTGATATTTTGTGAGCCATTTTTTTTAATTTTTATTTACATTTATATCCCGCCCTTCTCCGAAGACTCAGGGCGGCTTACAGTGTATAAGGCAATAGTCTCATTCTATTTGTATATTTACAAAGTCAACTTATTGCCCCCCCAACAATCTGGGTCCTCATTTTACCTACCTTATAAAGGATGGAAGGCTGAGTCAACCTCGGGCCGGGCTTGAACCTGCAGTAATTGCAGGCTGCTGTGTTCTAATAACAGGCTTCTAACAGCCTGAGCTATTACGGCCCTCATTTGCCAACACATACCTACACACTCTTCAGACACACGGGCGCGCACACACACACACAATTGCATCAACCCTTCTACAACAGCTCTTCAAGTTTACTAGGTTGAAGCTATAGATCTTACACAATCTAGACAGGTAATTGAGGACACGTGGAAAACTGACTATGGTCTGGCTTGAAACCTTGCTGTTGTGTATTCACTGTTGGCCAATGAGTTGGGCAAATTTGATTTCCTGTGATTTATGTAGTGGTGTTACTGCCTAGCTTTCATAGGAGTCAACATTACATAGCTTCCTTCTTAAATATGCTGTGTAATTTTGTTAAGGGTAATCTGGGTTCGCAACTAAGGACTGTTGAGCAGAGTACCCTACTCATGAAAACGACTAAGACTGGCTGTATACAATAAGAGTCACTTGCAGACAAACTGGGGTTTGCTATTCCTTTACTTTTAGGGAAAAGGCAAAGTCATAGTCCAAAAACAATTCCAGGTCATACACATATAAAGCCAGTCAATCAGGGGTGTTACAAATATCAAGTCTTCTTACCAATGTAGACTTGTACAACAAACAAGGTCTTCTTTCAGTTTGGAAAAACACAGTTCAATTCACAACAGTCAGTATCTTGAGGAATCAGTAACTAGCCATGATCAAGCAACGATCATAAAGCTCAAATATACAGTTGCAGCATGTCATCAGGTTACAATGCTGTAGCGTCCCTGTAGATTCCCCACAAGCCATAATTTAGTAGTCCTTTTATACATTGGCTACAGAGCTCAACCAATCAGGATGCTTGCATGATGCAGCACAGCCTTAAAGCAATATCATGCCTTTCTACAAACATACATAGTTAGTTTATATATTGCCTGGCCAACTAGTTAGGCAAATAACAATTTCCTGACAAATTTGAGTCATCATAGCCCTAAAAATTCATTTAACTATGCATCATGAAGAGCCGAGATGGCAGAGTGCCGTACTGCAGGCTACTTCAGCTGACTGCTAGCTGCAATTCAGCAGTTCAAAACTCACCAGGCTCAAAGTTGACTCAGCCTTCCATCCTTCCGAGGTGGGTAAAAGGACCCAGATTGTTGGGGGCAATAGGCTGACTCTGTAACCAGTTAGAGAGGGCTGTAAAAGCACTATGAAGTGGTATATAAGCCTAAGTGCTATTGCTATCAGATCATCCTCTCAAAAATCCCTGAAAGTTTTTTCTTCTTCATTGCAGCTGTATTCAGAAGACTAAATGTGATAGGGTCTCAATTACAGAAGCGAAACAAAGCTGAGTTTTAACAGAATAACAGAGATGGAAGGATTCTCAACAATGGCACAAACAGTTCTGCAAAGTGATTTGGTGTCTGCTTCGAGCAAATTCCCTAAAGGCTGAAGGATTTATTCCCTCCCTTTTCTGAGTGTAGATTCCCCCTTTTTTTCCACGAAGGCAAGGATGGTTAAATTCTTCTTTCCGACAAACTCAATGGACTTCATGAAGGGAACAGTATTTTTATCAGGGACCACCCCATCTAGATCAAAATTAGCTAGCATTTGTACGGACTGGCTTGTGACTCAGCATTAATTGAAGATTTTTCTTGAGGGAAAACAAAGCACAGAGCTTTATTTCTCAGGCAGCTGGTGGCGTTTTATCATGCAAGGACTATAGAGCCTAAAATCACAACAAACCTTTGGATTTTGTTTTGTTTTTCTCTTCTTTTTTGTGTTGCAGTCTTAAGGAGAAAATGGCGATAAATTTCAACCAACTGCACCTTGGCCTCGCAATAGCACTTAGATTTATATACCACCTTGGTGTTCTGTCCCCCTCACCTCAGTCCGAGCAATGGCTTAATTAACCGGTACTATTAGCTCTGGCAGCAAACTAGCGAACGTCTGCCAAGTGTCTCTGTTATCTCCCTTGATGCCGATGAGTCAACAAACAGTACTTCAGCTCTAGTCAAGCAGTTGATTTGCCTGCTACGAAGAGGCAGAGCAGCCCTTGCTGCTTTTATATCCTGTGGGGTGTGGCTCCATGCCGGGTCTGGAGGCGTGGCCTGGGGGGGGAAAGAGTCAGGGGACTCATTATCTCCTCCCCCAGGCCTGCCTCTGGCTCCTGGAGCTGAGCCAGGGAAGCCGGTGCTCCCAAGGTAAGTCCTGATGGCCCTTCCCCCTCACTTTCCAAATCACTTTCTGGCAGGGGCCCCGGCTTGGGGGGCGCAGACACAACACCTGGGTGATTTACAGAGTCAGTGTATTTCCCTCAACAATCTGGGTCCTCATTTGACCGACTTCAGAAGGATAGTAGGTTGAGTCAACCTTGAACTGGTCAAGATCAAGCTCCAGACTGTGGGCAGAGTTAGCCTGTAGTACAACATTCTAATGATTGTGCCACTGAATTCTAATCACAGGTGGGGAAAAACTGTAAAGCAATAGGATCAGTTACTGTTACATTCATTTGATTTTAACATTGATTAAAATAAAATTGACAAGTTAATTTTTTGGTGTAATATTGGCTACCTGGCAGTAGGCCAGAAACTAAGAGAGTATGATTTCTAGCCCCAATTTAGGCACAAAGCCAACTGGGTGATCTTGGGCCAGTCTCTCTCTCTCTCTCTCTCTCTCTCTCCCTCCCTCCCTCCGCCTCCCCCTCCCTCAGCCTCCCCCTCCCTCTCTCTATCCCCTTCCTCCCTCCCTCTCCCTTCCTCCCTCTCTCTCTCCCTCTCCCTCCCTCTCCCTCCCTCCCACTCTCCATCTCCCTCCCCCTCCCCCTTCCTCTCTCCTCCCTCTCTCCTCCTCTCTCCTCCCTCCCTCCCTCCCACTCTCTCCTCCCTCCTCCTCCCTCCTTCCCTCCCTCTCCCTCTCTCTCTCTCAGATTCCATAGGCTCTTCAAGAGCAGTCCTGTGTGAAGGATGTTAAGAGTAGTTGTGACTTGAGACAACAGTGTATACCTGGAGAAATGTCCAGTTCAGGAAAGAGTACAACTGATGTACCAAATAGAGTTGTGCAAATGCCTTCTTGGCCACCTGGTCCTTGCTCCTTGAGTTTATGAGTTAGGAGCTCTGAGTTTTAAGAGAAGCCCACCTTGCATGCCACTCCTGGCAGGGGAAGTCCAGCTCTATCGAGGAGTAAAAATCGGAAGTCTTCAGACCTAACTGGTCCCAACAGCCACAGCCAGAGTCACTCAGTCTCTTGGTAGGACTACGTCAGAGTCAGTTTCTCAAAGGATAACACTGAGTATCATCAACATACCGATTATACAGAGCCTCAGCTAGTGGATGATCTCACACAGCAGTTTCATGTACTTGTGGATGTTTGTTGTTGTTGTTTTTGAAAAAAAGGAAGGGGAAAAGAACAGAACCTTGTGACACTCCACACAAGAAGGGCCTGGGGAATAATCATTCCCCACCCCCAATCAGCACCAACTGGAACTGGCCCTGGAGAAAGAAAGAGAATTACCAAAAAAGGGTACCCCCCCGCGTGCCCCCGATCACCAAGCCATGGAGCTGACTCAAAAGGCTACAGTGGGTCCTGGTGTCAAAAGACACTGAGAAATTACTTATTCTATGGGTTGGTTTTATTGGTTTAATTTTTTTTAAATTGTTTTTGAATGTTAGAATTTTAAACTGGTCAGAGTCACTTGGTTAAGTTGGGCAGGGAAAGAAAGGAAGGGAGGGAGGGAGGGAGGGAGGGAGGAAGGAAGGAAGGAAGGAAAGAAAGAAAAAGAGGGAGAGAAAGAAAGAGAGGGAGGGAGAGAGAAGAAGGAAGGCAGGAAGGAAGGAAAAGAGAAAAGAAAGAAAGAGAGGGAGGGAAGGAAAGGAAAGGAAAGGAAAAGAGAGAGAGAGAAAGGAAGGAAGAAAGAAAGAAGAAAGGAAGGAAGGAAATGGAAAGAAGGAAAGGAAGAAGAAAGGAGGGAGGGGGAGAGAGAGAGAGAGAGAGAAAGAAAGAAAGAAAGAAAGAAGAGTGAAGGAAGGAAGGAAGGAAGGTAGGAAGGAAAGAAGGAAGGAAGGAAGGAAGGAAAGAAGGAAGGAAGGAAGGAAAGAAAGGAAAGAAAGAAAGAAAGAAAGAAAGAAAGAAAGAAAGAAAGAAAGAAAGAAAGAAAGAAAGAAAGAAAGAAAGAAAGACAGACAGACAAGGATGGGCCACGACCTCCATCCTGGCTCCACTATAGGTCATCAAAAAAAAAACAACTGGCATTGCCTCTGCACTGAATCCCAGCTTGAATTCCAATTAAAATTTCTTCAAAGTACTGTAATTGTTGCTTTTCCACCTCCTCAATAAACTTTCCTAAAATTAAAAAAAAGGAAGATTGGAGACTGAATGACACTTGTCTACCCTAGCTGTGTCCAAGGCAGCCTCTTGAGAAGGAGGTCCACCATAGCCTCCTTCAAGTCCTCAGGCATCACCCATCCCCTCAAAGGGGTCCATGGGTCTTTGAATTTTAGGTGAAAACAATGGCCGTTCTTTTGCATCTTAATGACAATGACTCTTCCCTTGGCAAGATGGAACCCGCCAACAAAGATAATACTTCCCAGATGGTTAATGAGTCTCATGTCATATAAAGCAGCTTCTTACATTCCTATCAATTTCCAAGAAAACGTTCAATGGAAATAAATTAGTTTCTGGAACATATCTGCTCATTTTTTTATCCATTATGAAGGGAAATAAAAGTCTATTTTGGCACCATTATGGACAGGAATTAATCTGGATTTAAAAATACCAGATATTCTTTGCTTCCGTTAATATCGGTGAAGATGTGAAGTTGGAAAATCTTCTCTTTTGGCTTATGCTGTTGAAAACCTGCTAGCAAATTAGAGTTTGGAATTAGAATAGGAACTGAAATGGCTTAGAAGACTAGTTTTGCAGCTGAGAAGACATTACAGGTTAAAACTAAGTCTAAAAAAGGTAAAGGTTCCCCTTGCACATATGTGCTAGTCATTCCCGACTCTAGGGGGCGGTGCTCATCTCCATTTCAAAGCTGAAGAGCCAGTTTCCGTGGTCATGTGGCCGGCATGACTAATCGCCAAAGGCTCACGGAACCCTGTTCCCTTCCCACCAAAGGTGGTCCCAATTTTTCTACTTGCATTTTTATGTGCTTTTGAATTGCTAGGTTGGCAGAAGCTGGGACAAGTAACGGGAGCTCATCCCGTTAGGCGGCACTCGGGATTCGAACTGCTGAACTGCCGACCTTTCGATCGACAAGCTCAGCATCTTAGCCACTAAGCCACCGCATCCCTGAAAACTAAGTCTACTGCTAAATAATTAACATGCTGGTAATTTCATTTCTTAATTCGGGACTTGACTTTTCAACAGTGCATGGAAGAGCTAAAGATTTTTCATGTGAGACTGTTTAGAGCCTATATTAGGTAAAGGTAAAGGTTCCCCTCGCACATACGTGCTAGTCGTTGCCGACTATAGGGGGCAGTGCTTATCTCCGTTTCAAAGCGGAAGAGCCAGCGCTGTCCGAAGACGTCTCCGTGGTCATGTGGCCGGCATGACTCAACGCCAAAGGCGCACGGAACTCTGTTACCTGAGCCACCTGTGTCACCGTGATGTGTTACCTGTGTCACTGTGTGTGACACGGTGTCACAGTGTCACAGTGTGTGACACTCAGTGTGTGACACAGCCACCTGTGTCACCGTGATGTGTTACCTGTGCTCCTGAGCCACCGTGTCCCTATAGAGCCTATATTAGCTTATGTGTATTTCAGTTTTAAGTCTCTCTGGCCCCAGCTTCTGAATCTCTTTGTCAAACAGTACATCTGAACCAGAGATTCAGCCGGTAAGGATCGGTTCTAGCGAACCGGTAGCGGAAATCACGGATCCGGCCCCCGGCTCTATGCTGCCATATTTAGGCACATTTTTGAGGCCAGGTGCATGCGTGGAAGGCATGAACGTGAGCAAAGTACATGCACAGAAGGCTAGGCGCATGTGCAGAGGCGCACGCTCACATTTTCAGTGCTGGGCAAACCGGTAGGTAAATTATGTGAATCCCACCTTTGATCTGAACCTTAAGGCTGATTTTCTCTGTGATGTGTATTTTTAAACGCAGCATTTAATAATAATAATGATGATAATGATAATAATAATAATAATAACAACAACAACAACAACAACAACAACAACAACAACAACAACAAGAAGAGTTGGAAGGGACCTTGGAGGTCTTCTAGTCCAACCCTCTGCCCAGGCAGGAAACCCTACACCACTTCTGACAAATGGTTATCCAACATCTTCTTAAAAACTTCCAGTGTTGGAGCACTCACAACTTCTGCAGGAAAGTTGTTCCACTGATTCATTGTTCCAACTGTCAGGAAATTTCTCCTTAGTTCTAAGTTGTTTCTCTCCTTGATTAGTTTCTATCCATTGCTTCTTGTCCTGCCCTCAGGTGCTTTGGAGAATAGCTTGACTCCCTCTTCTTTGTGGCAGCCCCTGAGATATTGGAACACTGCTATCATGTCTCCCCTAGTCCTTCTTTTCATTAAACTAGAAATACCCAAGTTCCTGCAACCGTTCTTCATATGTTTTAGCCTCCAGTCCCCTAATCATCTTTGTTGCTCTTGGCTTTAGAGCCAAGAAGTGCATTTCAAAATTGGGAGATTCTTACAAGCCAAATAAAGTTCTTTTTAATGATCCTCATTATAGTGTAGAACATCCAAATAAGATTTAGTTTAAACTTTATTTAGATGAAGATGTTTTACAGATGGCATCTCCCACCAGCAAGGCTTACTAAGATATGCCCAAACAGTTCTCCAATATGCTGGAAGTGCAAAAAAGTATACGGAACATATTTACCATTCATGGTGGACATGTCCATCTGCAAAAAAATATTGGGCCAAAATCAGAAAATGGCTGGAAGAAATAACTGACCAACACATAGACTGGAAATCGGAGACCTTTTTGCTGGGAATACTCAATAGGAAATATAGTAAAGGAATAAGGTATCTAATTCTATACATAATAACAGCCACAAGAAATATCTTATGCCCAAAAATGGAAAAATGAGAACATACCATTGGAAGAGGAAGTGATAAGGAAAATTCTGGACTGTGCTGAGATGAATAAATTAACAAAGGAGCTAAAAGAAAAGGAAGATACGGAATATTATATAGTATGGAATAAATTGTATAATTGGATAGAAATTAGAAATGGTAAATGACAAAAAAGGGGGAAGGTCACAAAAAAAAAGGTAGTGCATGAAAGAAAATGTATCGTTATAATGATAGGTATGATGGAAGATGTACAGAAATAAGGGATCATGGGACAAAACGATAAGTATAATTAAAGAAAACGAGAGGGGGAAAATGTAAATAATAAAGGAATACCGATACGAAGCTGATGTAAAGAAGGAACATATGTTTTATGTTAGTGTTTCTTATGTCTTCTTGGTTTTTTTAAAAAATAAAAAGTATTTGATTAAAAAAAAGATTTAGTTTAAACAAAAGTAAAACAAATAACCGATACTATCTGATGGATTATGTACGATCAAGTCACTGCCGGGCAGGGGTGAAATGCTCCTGGTTCAGACCAGATCGCCCGATCCGGTAGCAATAGCGGCGAGTGGTTCAGAAAACTGGTAGCAAAAATCCCTGCTGCCCCCCCGCCATGCCTAGCTGAGCCGCCCGATCATCAGAGGTGTTTTTTTTTTTTACTTTTAAATACATTTTTTCTTCGGCTAAAAAAAAATGGTTATAAAAGTTTTAAAAAAAGCCTGTGATGATCGTGCAGCTCAGCTGGGATCATCAGAGGCTTTTAAAAGCATTTTTTCTACAACGTCTTTGGCCGAAGAGGTTGTAAAAATACTTTCAAAAGGCTCTGACGATCCCAGCTGAGTTGCCTGATCATCAGAGGCTTTTAAAAGCATTTTTTACAACCTCTTCAGCCGAAGAGGTTGTAGAAAAAATGCTTTTAAAAGTAAAAAAAAAAGTTGGCCACGCCCACCCAGTCACATTACCTCCCCCACCAAGCCACGCCCCCAGAATCAGTAGTAACAAATTTTACATTTCACCCCTGCTGTCCGGTGCAAGCAACCATATAGAGACATTTTCTTCATGGTGATCTGTCACTAACCTTGTTTCTCAAATCTCTTGATGGAACAGTCATAGCCGCTGTGAATTTGTCCATCCATCTTGTCTGCAGTTATCCTCTTCTTTTTCGCTTTCCTTCCAATACCTTGGAAGATGCTCCCTTAATTGTCTCTTTGGGGAGACCTCAACCGCTGAACCTGAAATCAGATCATTCTGTCCTATCATTTTTCAACAGCAACTTGCCAAGTGTTTTCAAAACCTTCCTAAAAATACCAGATACCCATTTTTTTTAATTTCATTTATTTATATTTTTTTTGCATGCAAGGCCAGTTTCATTAAAAATTAAAGTCAGGCTAAACCTGGATTTACAACCCTTTCGCTTCAAAAACAGAGCTCACAAATTCTCAGTTGCGCCCAGCTGTCACACCATAATGAGCAAACATTTATTTATTTTATTTATTTATTAATCACATTTATATACCGCCCTATGTCCCGAAGGACTCAGGGCGGTTCACAGGCAAGTAAAAACATATAAATACAAATTAAAATAACAATTAAAAAACTTATTCTAAAAAGCCGAATTATTAAAAAGCAGTATAAATAATAAAACCCATTAAAAACCAATATAAATTTAAAATCTAATCCAGTCCTGCGCGGATGAATAAATGTGTTTTAAGCTCGCGATGGAAGGTTTGGAGGTCCGGAAGTTGACGGAGTCCTGGGGGGAGTTCGTTCCAGAGGGTGGGAGCCCCCACAGAGAAGGCCCTTCCCCTGGGTGTCGCCAGACGACACTGCCTAGCTGACATGGCTTTTAATGTTGTTGTTGTTGGTTTTTTTTTCTAATAAGATGAGCACAAACCACATATTTTGAAGGTCTCACATTCCATTGCTAGAATAAAGCCTTTTTTACCGGTTACATTTTCAGACTGCACCAACTGAATACTAGATCAAATAAAATGCCGGTAGATTTTCTTGGAAGAAATGTCCATCTGGGTTCAGTTCCAAGTGTGCAGAAAGGACATTGGATTCATGGATGTTGCTTGGAAAGAAGATTTATTGATGAAACCTTGATGAAAGGTTTATTGATTGGATTGAGATCCTGGGCCGAAAAAGGGCAGATATGCTGAGAGTGCCTGGGTTTTATGCCCTCTGTTGGGCTTTGAATTTGAGCTTGTATTCTGATTGTTTGTCAGACTCCCATGGGGTCATGCAGGGGTAACTTTGTAGCTTGTCTTTTGAGTCCCAGGTTTGGTTGACTCTTGCTGGGTGATGATGTAATGAAAGGGCTTTGGGCAATTCCTACTAGGGATCTACTAGAACAGTGGTCAACAACTGGTGGTCCACGAGAAAATGTTGGTGGTCCACAGAAAAATTATTTTTATATTGCACTAAATCAGGGGTCCTCAAACTACGGTCCTTGGGACAGATACGTGCAATGAACGTTTGTGTTGCTGCAGAGAGTCTCCCCACTTCGGGGTCTTTTTGTGTGGTTCGGAGGTGGACAGAAATTCCGACTCGGGGTCTGCTTTGGTCTCCTGGTCAGGGCTTTGGGCGAAGGCTGGAGGGAAGTGCCGCTGGTGGCAAAGAGCTGGAGGACCTTGTTCCAGTGGGACTACATAACATAACATCAGAGTTGGAAGGGACCTTGGAGACCTTCTAGTCCAACCCCCTGATCATGGCCTGATCCCCTGATCCCCTGACCCCCTGATCATGGCCCCCTGATCATGACCCCACATCATGGCCTGGAACTGGCCTTGCACTTCCCTCTGCTTGGAAAGCCTATGCTCATAGTCCTCAGTGAGGTGTTTCTGCTGAGCCTCCTTCTCGGTCAGATCCAATTTGAACTGTTCTTTTGCCAACTCTTTCTCATGGTGGCTGCTTAGCTCTAACAACTGCTTCCTTTTGGGGCCCTAAGGAGCCCAGGTGGGGAGGTGAGGAGTGGCTGGGAGGAGAGGGGTGAATAGAGGCTGGTGAGGCGCCCCTTGATGTGAGTGACATTGAGTTGGCCATGCCCACCCAGTCACATGACCACCTAGCCACGCCCACCCAGCCAGTCATTAGGCAGATCATATTAGTGGTCCGTGGGATTTAAAATTATGAATTTAGTGGTCCTTGAGGTTCAAAAGGTTGGGGACCCCTGTACTAGAAGGAGGTAGATCTTTGTTGTGTAGAATAGACTGGCCCAGGCCTTAATGGCCCATTGGCAAAGGGGAGAGGGGCTGAGTTTCTGCCTCCCTTTTAGGGGAAATATTCTGCCCTTTTAATATTTCCTAAAATATCTTCTTTTCCTAAGAGAGGGGTGGGTGCTCACTTCCTACAATTTATCTATGAACTAATGCAACCAGAAGAAAATTGAATTCCTTGTCATTCATTACATTCTATTGTAATTCATTTTACTCTACATCCTCTTTTGTGAAAAGAAAAAAAATAGAGGGGAATTCCAGTGACATTCTACTGTAGTATTCACAGTATTTAATAAAGCTTGTAAAGAATTATTTATTGCTGGCCAATTAAAGATAAATATGTAATTGATAAAATAGAGTGGGTTGCCATTTCGGCTGAATAAATTAGAAGCAAAAAAAAATTGATCAGCTGCATGGTGATCATCTATTTGCCACTGAGAGGTACTTAAATGAATAGTTTCATCTTTCTGCAACTTATCTTGCTTGGACATTTTCTTTTTCCTTTATTTCTTGGCTGTTGAACAGTGTTTCCATCTGGTTTTATCTTAATTGCCAAGATACGTTGCAAGATGCAATGATGACAGTTGCTTTGTAACACCTCAGCCTACAGCTGATTGCCACAGATTAATTTCAGAAGCAACAATAAAAGTAGAACTGATCATGATAAATGTCTTTTTCTTAATATAAAGAGTAAGGGAGGTGCGATTGCACAGACACACAGGGGGAGCGAAAACTTACCATGAAGGGAAAGTTCCATAATACATAACATAACATAACATAACACAACACAACACAACACAACACAACACAACACAACACAACACAACACAACACAACACAACATAACATAACCAGTGGTGGGATTCAAATAATTTAACAAACCGGTTCTCTGCCCTAATGATTTCTTCCAACAACCAGTTCACCAAACTGCTCAGAAAGTTAACAACCAGTTCTCCCGAAGTGATGCGAACTGGCTGAATCCCATCACTGAATATAACATAATAACAGAGTTGGAAGGGACCTTGGAGGTCTTCTAGTCCAACCCACTGCTCAGGCAGGAAACCCTACACCATTTCAGACAAATGGTTATCCAACATTTTCTTAAAAATTTCCTGTGTTGGAGCATTCACAACTTCTGGAGGCAAGTTGTTCCACTTATTAATTGTTCTAACTGTCAGGAAATTTCTCCTTAGTTCTAAGTTGCTACTTTCCTTGATCAGTTTCCACCCATTGCTTTTTGTTCTACCCTCAGGTGCTTTGGAGAATAGCTTGACTCCCACTTCTTTGTGGCAACCCCTGAGATATTGGAACATTGCTATCATGTCTCTCCTACTCCTTCTTTTCATTAAACTAGCCAGGCCCACATAACACCCTTGAATGAGCCAAGAGTATCCACATGGAATGGCAGACTTGATGGTGTGGATGAAGGGAGGGAGGGAAGGAGGGAGGGAGGGAGGGAGGAAGGAAGGAAGTCCAATTGCCATCTTGACTTCTTTAATCCTAGCTGGTTATATAGATTGAAGTTTCAAAGTATGATTCCAACATGTGTACATATGCAAACAAGTCATTATTTTCCTCACTTACTATTGGAAGAAAATCCAGTACAAGCAACTAGAAAAATCTCCTAAAGTATCAAACAAGAACAATTAACACCAGATAAAACAACACGGGTAAAATATGAAAACCGAAGGACCCATAGCTTGCTTTTGGGTGATGCCATTAAACTTCCTTCATCCTTCCCTCCTTCCCCTCCCCTTCTTTCCTTCATTGGCCCCTCTTTCTTTTCCTTCCTTCCTTCCTTCCTTCCTTCCTCCCTTCCTCCCTTCCTCCCTCCCTCCCTTCCTCCCTCCTTCCAAAATGAGAGATCAGAGTCCTTCTTGTATATGGACACTTTCTCAAGTTTCAGTTTAAACCAGGATCCAATCTTGAATTGATCAAATGAATGTTTCAGTATTGGGAGATGGTTCCAGGCAACAGGGGCTGCCCAATTGAACTGACAAATCTGACTTACCAAGAATTATTGGCTAGAAATCACTTTTTAAATAGGTGTAGAAATACCCAACGGACACTGAAAACAAATAAGCATTTGATTGACAAGATAAGGGCACTTTGGCTTAAAGTAGAGATGACTAATAGCACGTAAAGACTTCCTTACTTGATGGTGACGGTGTAAGGCCATTATTTTTTTTTATTTTTTTTTATTCAAAAAGTTTTACAAAAAAAAAAAAATCCCCCCCTTTCCCCCCAACCCCCCTCCCTTCACTAATACCCTCCCCCTCCCCCCTGACTTCCCGGAACAAGCACAAGGTATAATTAAAAATAAAACAAACATATGCTAAGAAAAATTTTCCCCAAAACTATTATACCAATTTTCCCTCTTTAGCTCTGACTTCCTCCTAACATAACCAAAATCCTTCAAAAAAAAATATTAACAATTAACAGTAATAAAATATATAAATCAATAGAACAAATTAATTGTAAAGTATTTAAAACCAGCTAAAGCATAAAAATCCAATCCAATTCAGAGAATATTCTATTTAAAATTCAGTGCAACACATTATAAAATTTCAATACAGAAAATTACAATATCTATTCAACTTTAGTCCTTACTCGTCAAAATCCAGTATAGATCCAAATATCTAGTCTTTTATGATAGATATAAAACATATAATCAACCCATTTTTTCCAGATCTTCCTCACATATTGTCTTTCCGGGACACTAATATTTTTGTCTGTTAATATTTCAAAAAAACCTTGTTTCAAGGATAATACTTTTGTCTCTTGCCATTTTTTTTGATGCATTAATCTCTGTCTTTCCTTCATTACTCCTTTTGAAAAGTTAGTCACAATATTTCCTAGTAGTTCCTTATGTCCAAGAATCCACAAATTACTGCCGTATATTCCATCAGTCCAAAAAGAGAACTCTTGGAAAACATTAACCCTGTGAGTTTTTTCGGTTCGGGAGACAGCTTCCTGTAGCACAAATTCAGACATTTCATCCAAACTATTTAAAGAAAACTTCTTTACACCAACTTGTTTATTCACAATCATATCTTCATATTTATCCACTTTTGTTTGTATCTCCTCCATTCCATTTTCCAAGTCCTTCTTGCACTGGTTAATTTCCTCCAAGCTCTCATCCAAAACGTCCCCATTTTTTATCAATTCGTATTTTGAATAATTAAATACATTCTTTCTGTGTAATCCTGTATAAAGTCACGAATCCATTCTTCTGAAAGAACCTTCATGACAAAGTTCCTGCTTGTGAAATACTTAAACAACGTAATATAATCCAACAATCCACAGTCCAACACAATAAGATAAAATCTCCATTCAGTTTCGATTCTGCAGCAAGGCTCCCTTTGATTTATCGCTCTGCTTTCAGTTGCTCTCAAATGCCATTTTAAACAATTAAAAGAAGGGGGGGAAATTCTCTTTTTAAAAAAGATGGAAGTCAGGAAATCAAAAATACTTGCAAACCAATAATTGTTCACTCATGCTTCTTCTGTCTGCTTATAGAAATCCACAAAAAGAAATCAATTGTTAGCAGAAGTGGACACCTTCCTCTTTTCCTGCTTTTGCAGGAGCACAGTGAATACTGGAGATTAAGGGAGGATTCAATGGGATTCGACTTTTCGGGACTTTGCATAACAAAAACAAAGCCCCTAGGGGAATCTACCACTCTCCCCCCCCCCTGCTCTTTCTCTCTCTTTCAACCAGAGAGGAAAATTGAAGCCAGGAACAGCTGTTCATTGCTGTTTTCACCGGCTTTTACCATATCCAGTGCGGAGTGCCATAAATTAGCACCCAGCGAGAAAGGTGGCGCCACCCGGAAGTCAGGGTAAGGCTGACTTCATTATGAATCGTTTGTCAGAGGGTGTTATGTCCTCCTCGCCTCCGTCCGAACGATGGCTTAATTAGCCGGCTCTTATCAGCTCTGGCAGTAAAAGAGCCAGCGTCTGCCAAGAGCCCTCGTTGGCTGCAAAGACGCTGGTGAGTCACAACCTTCAGCTCTAGTCAATCCGTGGATTTGCCTGATACAAAGAGACACACCAGCTCTTGCTGCCTTTTATATCCTGTGGGGTGTGGCTACATGACTCAGCACTTCCTAGGCCTGCCCCTGCCCTGTTTCTGTCGTTCCTACGTCTCCTGCCTACGAAACCTGGGATTGAGCCAAGCCTGATTGCTGTCAGTTGGGTCTGCAGGCGTGGCCTGGGGGGGGGGAAGAGTCAGGAGAAGAAGGCCTCGTTATCTCTTTTGCTTGGCCTGCTTCTGGCTCCTAGAGCTGATCCAGAGAGGCCGGTGCTTCCGAGGTAAGTCCTGACGGCCCTTCCCCCTCATTGTCCAAATCACTTTCTGGCAGCAGGCCTGGCTCCAAGTCACTTTCTGGCAGCAGGCCCGGCTCCAAGGCACTTTCGGGCATGGGGCCAGGTTCGGGGGCGGGAGCCACAACAGAGGGTATGTAAAGAGTGATGGTAACTTACCATCCAGGTAATGGTAAAATTATGCCCTCAGTTAGCAAAGACTCGTGTACAGATATAAGTAAATGGCTGTATTTTTCAAGAGGTTACATCTCTTTTGTAGTTGGAAGAACAAACTTCATTTGGGCAAGGATTTCACACAGTTATGATCCCATGGCAAGTTGTCCTAGACTCCCTTAGTGCTCTCTGAACTTGGTAGTTTGCTTGCAGGTGTTTCATTACCCAACTAGGTAAAATTATCCATGCTAGTCCTAGTGCACTGATGACGTTCCTTTGTTGGGTAATGAAACGTCTCAGCAAGCGCCTATGTGTACTTAAGGCTCCGTTTTGAACCGTACAAATTGTTCTCGAAAAGGAAGGGAATTAAGTTTATTTTAACAAAACTTCACACTTTCAGATCTCAGCTTTCCCCCCCACTATTTCTAAAATAGCAGTCGAGTACGCAGAGGGCTAAATATAAATGTTTATTTGTGTTGTATTACAGACACCCCTGCATTCCATTTGAGAGAGAGATCATCTTGGCTAGATGTTCTGGTCCAATTCTGATGCTGCAGGCTCTGATTCTGCCTCATACTCATATTAATGCAGGTTTCTCCAAATTTGACTGCAAATGCATTAGTTTCTAAATCAGCTTGAAACCTGTGCTTTTTTTAAAAAACAAACAAACACAGATTCCAATCAATCAGAAGAGAACTGGGAGGAACCTTGGAGGTCTTCTAATCCAGTCCTTTGCTCAAGCAGGAGATCTGGTACAATTTGAGACCAGTGGCTGTCCAGTCTCTTCTTAAAAACCTCCAGTGATGAAGCACCCACAACTTCTGAAAGTAAGCCTTGCCACTGGTTCATTGTTCTCACTGTTAGGAAGTTTCCAAGTTGCTTCTCTCTTTTTTTTTATTTTATTTGCATTTATATCCCGCCCTTCTCTGAAGACTCAGGGCGGCTTACACTATGTCAAGCAATAGTCTTCATCCATTTGTATAATTATATACAAAGTCAACTTATTGCCCCCCAACAATCTGGGTCCTCATTTTACCTACCTTATAAAGGATGGAAGGCTGAGTCAACCTTGGGCCTGGTGGGGCTTGAACCTGCAGTAATTGCAAGCAGCTGCTGTTAATAACAGACTGTCTAACCAGTCTGAGCCACAGAGGTCCTTTGTGAATCAAGAATCCTTGATTCACTTCCATCCGTTGTTTCTTGCCTTGCCTTCTGGTGCTTTGGAAAATAAGTTGACCCCCCTCCCCTTCTTCTTTCTGCGAATACTTTTTCAATATAACATTCTCCCCACTCATCTCCCCCTTTTGAGTAAGCATTCCACCAAATATCCCAAATTCAGCTCCTTGTTCGCCCTTGTCAGATGAGCCATGGTGGCGCAGTGGTTAGAGTGCAGTACTGCAGGCTACTTCTCCTGACTGTTGGCTGCCTGCAATTTGCCAGTTCAAATCTCACCAGGCTCAAGGTTGACTCAGCCTTCCATTGTCGTGTCCCACTCCTCCTCTGATGGCCGGGTCTGTAAAGTCTGTCTCAAGCGTGGCCACAAAGCCTCTGCAGCTTTGCCAAAGTCCTGTCAGAGTTCTCAGGGTAGGCAGGAATCCAAGGTGTGACTTCAGCAATCAGATTAGACTTTGCCTGACTCAAAGAATGCCAGAAAGCAGATCCTTTATATAGGCCATGGGGTGTGGCTCCATGACTCAGCACTTATCCAGGCCTGCCCCTCCCTTCCTTTTGTTGACGTTGCCTCTCCATTCTCCGGAAGCATGGATCTGTCCAACCTCGTCTGCCTGCCCAGCTGCCGGCAATTCTAGCTCATGACTGGCTTCATGCTCATCGTGCTCACACGCTGTGGGGGGGAGGTTTATTTGCTCAGTCTGTCCGGGCATAGCGCCAGGACTGCAGGCTGGAGGCATGCCAGGCCATTCGTCTTGCTCAGTCTGTCCGGGCATGGTGCCAGGACTGGGGGCTGGAGGCATGCCAGGCCATTCGTCTTGCTCAGTCTGTCCGGGCATGGTGCCAGGACTGGGGGCTGGAGGCATGCCAGGCCATTCGTCTTCATTATCAGTCTCTGGCTGAGATAGCAGGAGATGGGAGGGGCCTGGCTGCGGAGAGGGGGGCGGGCGAAGCACAACATCCATCCTTCCAAGGTGGGTGAAATGAGGACACAGATTGTTGGGGGTAATAGGCTGACCCTATAAACCGCTTAGAGAGGGCTGTAAAGCATTGTAAAGTGGGATATAAAAGGTAAAGGTAAAGGTTCCCCTCACACATATGTGCTAGTCTAGGGGACTCATCTCCTTTTCAAAGCCGAAAAGCCAGCGCTGTCCAAAGATGTCTCCGTGGTCATGTGGCTCAACGCCAAAGGCTCACGGAACTCTGTTACCTTCCCACCAAGGGTGGTCCCTATTTTCCTACTTGCATTTTTTACCTGCTTTCGAACTGCTAGGTTGGCAGAAGCTGGGACAAGTAACAGGAGCTCACCCCGTTACGCAGCACTAGGGATTTGAACCGCTGAACTGCTGACCTTTCGATCGACAAGCTCAGCGTCTCTTATCCACTAAGCCACCATGTTCCTCCAAAAGTGGGATATATCTAAGTGCTATTGCTACTGCTATTGTCATCATTCTTATCTAGCTTGCAATTGTTCACTCCATTTCCTCTTTGAGTCACTAATTTTCAAGTCTACGCAATCTGTTAATTCCCATTCCCCTTTGAGGACAATTAAAGTATCTGGGTGTATTTAGCCTACAGAAGAGGCAATTTAGATCAGCTATAAGAGCAATCTTTAGGTATCCGAAGGGTTGTCACACAAGAGGAAGTTAATTTAATCTCAGTTGTCCCAGGGGGCAGAATTAGACTCAATAAATTGAAATTGTAAGGCAAGTGATTCAAGCTAAACATCAAAAGAAACTTCTCAACTGTCTGAGCTGCCAGACAATGAAGCAGGCTGCTCTGTGAAGTGGTGAATTCTTCTTTGTTGGACATCTTCAAACAGAAGTTGGCTGTTAAAGATATCCCAGCAAATCCAGCGTTAAGTAGGAAGTTGGAAAGCTTGCACTGAAGGTTCTCTCCAATTGCATAATTCTATTATCACTGTGATTCTGAACTAAAAACATAGCATTTGCATATAAAAGCATATCTATGCTCACTTTCTTAAGTACATCTAATAGCATTTAGTTTTTAGCATTTCTTATGCATTTACCCATAAATTCTAGAGAATCGATCATATTCCAGAAGATTCTCAGGATTTACCTGTTGCTTTTCTCCAGTTCCTCATAGCCTATAAGAAAGCAGGGATTTATATTTTTGGTGAACATTAAGGACTCAGACCTCTAGGTCAAAGACGACTAACAGAATAACAGAATTGGAAGGGGGTCTTCTAATCCAGGGGTCCCCAACCTTTTGGACCTCAGGGACTACTAAATTCATAATTTTAAATCTCGTGGACCACTAATATGATCTGCTTAATGACCAGCTGAGTGGGTGTGGCTAGGTGGTCATATGACTGGGTGGGCATGACCAACTTGATGTCACTCAGGTCGTCGGCCTCTACTTGCCCCTCCCCTCCTACCCATTCTTCCCCTGCCAGCCTGGGCTCCTTAGGGCCCCAACAGGAAGCAGTTGTTGGAGCTAAGCAGCCACCACGAGAAAGAGTTGGGAAAACAGCTGGCTCAATTCAAATTGGATCTGACCGAGAAGGAGGCTCAGCAGAAGCACCTCACTGAGAACTAGCATAAGCTTTCCAAGCAGAGGGAAGACCTGCAGGAGTGCAAGGCCAGGTACCAGTGCCTGGAGGTTCAGCGGGCTGAGATGGTCAGCCAGTTCCAGGCCATGATGCAGTCCCACTGGAATAAGGTCCTCCGGCTCTTTGCCACCAGCAGCACTTCCCTCCAGCCTTTGCCCAAAGCCCACACCAGGAGGCTGAAGCAGACCCCAACCCTCACCAAAAGACCCTGAAGGGGGCGACTCTCTGCAGCAACACAAGCGTTCACTGCATGTATGAAGTCCAGGGGCCATATTTTGAGGACCCCTGATTTAGTGCAATATAAAAAATGCAAATAATTTTTCTGGGGACCACCAACATTTTCTCGCGGACCACCAATGGTCCATGGATCACCAGTTGGTGATTGCTGTTCTAGTCCAACCACCTGCTCAAGCAGGAGACCCTATACCAGGGCTGTCAAACTTGATTTCATTGAGGGCCGCATCAAGGTTGTGTTTGACCTTGCGGGGAGAGGGCCTGGATGGGCGTGCCCAAGGTGGTCATGGCCAGCTCGATGTCACTCATGTTGGGGGCCACTTGTGGTGGCCAATTGCTAAGGCAGGACTTCCCTGAGACCCTCCCTCACTCTCATTATAGTCTTCCTTCCTTCCTTCCTTCCTTCCTTCCTTCCTTCCTTCCTTCCTTCCTTCTTTTTCCTTCCCTCTTCCCTCTTCCTTCTCCTTTCTTCTTCCTTCCCCTCTTTCCTTATTTTTCCTTCTTTGCTCTCTTCCTCTCTTCCTTTCTTTTTCTTTTTCTTTCCTCTTTCCCTTTCTCCTTTCCTGTCCCTTCTTGTATGCTCAAATGCAAAACATTTCTCCATTTGTTTTCTTTTTAATTTGTTTTGATAGCCCTCTGCCAGTGAAAATGGACCTTGGGAGGAGGAGTGCAGCCGGGCCTTTGCTGTTTCCAGGGTGGCCCCGTGGGCAAGATCTAAGCACCCTGTGGGCCAAATCCAGCCCATGGGCCTTGAGTTTGACACCCCTGCCCTATACTATTAGACAAACGGTTGTGCAATCTCTTCTTCAACACTTCCTTTTTTTTTTCATAAAAAAGTTTTATTTTTACAATCATATCAAACAGCTCATCCAATGTACAGTTAGTCGGGCTTGCACAGTCACCACTACCCTTTTTAACACTCTTCCCACTTCTACCTTCTTTTACTTTCCAGACCTTCCTCTCCTTCTCTTATCTACATCCTCTCCTCCCTCCACCCTACACCTTCCTTCTCCCTCTTCTACCCCTCTTCCTTCCTCTTCTCCTCTTTCCTACCTCCTACTCTCTCCTCTTTTCTCCCTCCCCACCGTTCTAAAATGGTAACTGGGCAGACCCGACCCTACATTAATTATATTTATACATCTTCAATAATCCCTGTACATTAACCATCACTCCATCCTCTACCCTCAACCCCCCAATTCCCCTCCCCCTTACCCCCCACCCCCCACCCCGACTTCCCAGAACAAAATGCAGGGTATCAAAACTAACAATCATAATCCAAAATAATTCCTAAATTATAATCTCTAGTCACTCCACACATAATCACACTCTCAATTCCCCTCTCCTTCAGAAATATATCTAATACAAAATATTTCCTAAATTTACTCATATGCTATTCAATATTTTTTTATCTTCTTCAACACTTCCATTGTTGGAGGACCCACAACTTCTAAAGACAAGTTGTTCCACGGATTAATTGTTCTAACTGTCAGGAAATTTCTCCTTAGTTCTAGGTTGCTTCTCTCCTAGATTAGTTTCCATCCATTGCTTGTCCTGCCCTCAGATGCTTTGGAGAATAGCTTGACTCCTTCTTCTTTGTGGCAGTCCCTGAGATATTGGAAGACTGCTATCATGTCTCCCCTGGTCCTTCTTTTCATTAGACATACCCAGTTCCTGCAACCGTTCTTCATATGTTTTAGCCTCCAGTCCCCTAATATTCTTCGTTGCTCTTCTCTGCACTCTTTCTAGAGCAGCGGTTCTCAACCTGTGGGTCGGGACCCCCATTGGGGGTCGAATGACGATTTGCCAGGGGTCGCCTAAGACCATCGGAAATATGGGAAGTATACTTGCGAGTTGAAGAATCGTGCTCCAATGGTTGACTTCACAAGCCAGCTGCAGGCTCTTCAAATAGCTAGCCGAATTCAGCTTCAGGCATGATCAATTAAAAAAGAGAGAAATCTTTGCTCTGATGTCTCCCTCTCAAGCCAGCTGCAATCACTCCCAATCGCTAGCCTAATCTGGCTTCAGGCGCGATCAACTTAATAGGGGAGGAGTCTCCACTTTAATGCCTCCGTACTCAAGGCAATCGCAAGCAGTTCAGATCGCTAGCCAATATGGCTTCAGGCGCGATAAATTCAAAATGAAAATAATTTTATGGTTGGGGGTTGCCACATCGTGGGGAATTGTATTAAAGGGGTCGCACATCATGGGGAATTGTATTAAAGGGGTCGCAGCACTATAAAGGTTGAGAACCACTGTTCTAGAGTCTCAACATCTGTTTTATTTCCCAGCAACCAAAAATTGAATGCAATATTCCAAATGTGGTCTTACCAAAGTACTATAAAGTGGTATTAACACTTCACATGATCTTGATTCTATCCTTCTATTAATGCAGCCCAGGACAGCTCTACCATATTTCCATTATTAGCCCATATAAATACAATAACAGATGAATTGTGCACTGAGCATGATTTGAATTGTTGTTAAAAGGATTACATAAGTGAAGCATTCATTTCCCTCCCCCGTGTCTATTAAAAAAACAGAATAATGAAACAATATTTGCTAGTTTCTCCACTAAATAAAATACCTGCTATTTTTAACCGAGGTGTTAATTACAAATCAACACAGTTCTTCAAACCTTATTAATCAACAGTGTCCATGACAACTGAGGTTTTGGACGGCACATCTTAAATATGTTGCAGAGAGGAGAGAGAAAAAAAACCGACAACAGCTTTTCAATATTCTCCACTTTGAACCAAAGTCTACTGCAAAACCAAGAAAGAAAAAGAAAATGAGCTCTAAATCTTCTTTGCTTTGACATTGGAGGGGGAGGGAGGAAGAGTTCCTGCCTCTTTCTCCTTACAAAATGAATTGCCTTCTGTTACATTCCACTTGTATTCTTATTTAAAGAGTGTATAGCTGTATAGTATAGTGCAGGGGTCAGCAACCTGCGACTCTGGAGCCGCATGTGGCTCTCATCCCCCTGCTGCGGCTCCCTGTCACTGGTCAGCTCCACAATTGATAGGGCTTTTAGTTAGGATAGATAGAGGAGGAAGGATTCTGTGCTAGGAGGAGACTCTATGGGGGAAACCGCACTTCTGGTCGGCAGAGGAGAAGGGACGCCACACTAGAAGGAGACTCTATGATGGGGGACTGGACTTCCGGTTAGCTCCAAAATTGAATGGGGGGCTTCCAGTTAGGACTTTCGTGGCTCTTGGAGTGTCTAAAGTTGCTGACCCCGGATATAGTGTATAGTATAGGAGCGTGCAGTGGCCTAGACGTGGAACTCTCGCCTCATAATCAGGAGGCCGTTAGTTCGATCCTAGGTAGAGGCAGATATTTTTCTCTCTCTGGGCACACTGAGAGAATATATCTGCTGAACAAAAACTGCATTGGCAACAGGAAGAGCATCCGGCCATTAAAATGCTCTGCTAGCTCCATTCAGTTGCCCAGACTCCACCCCGATTATGTGGTCATTAAATGAAGATAATAGCTCTGATTTAAAGGGGGATAAAACGCTTTTGATCTTCTTCCTATTGGTGTCTTCAATAAGAAAAGGGGAGTTTAGGGATCTTGCAAATATAGCAGCCACCCTGTTAGCTAGCAACACCTCTAACTAAGCTACTAAGTGTAAATTTTTGGGTGCTATGGTATCCCCCTCACCTGTTGGAATCCCCTCACCTCAGCCTTAAAAGTCTATTTGGCAACGGACTCGTATCTATGATCATTGTTGTGTCCCAAGGTCACATGATCCCCTTTGGCGACCTTCTGATGCGTAAAATGTCAACGGGGAATCCAGATTCCCTTTAACAGCCGTGTGACTCACTTAACAAATGCAACGATTCACTGAACAACTGTGGCAAGAAAAGTTGCAAAACGGGGCAAAACTGACTTAACAAATGTTTCACTTAGCAGCTTAAATTTGCGGCTTAATTGTAGTCGTAACTGGAGGACTACCTGTTCTGTAACGTCCCATCTCATGTCTTGACACATGCCTTATGGAACAGCTTCCCCCTAAGATTTGAAAGACCCCAACTCTCCTGGTCTTCCGGGTGTGAAGTCTTGGCTTTTCTCACAGGTATTATGTTAGGTGGATCTTAGAGAAACCCAATATATATGTGTGTTGGTGCTGTCATTCCATAGATAGCGTCTTGCTTTCTTTTTGTAGTGTGTTGTGTCTTGCCCGCCCTCAGAGCAGCCGGGGCCTTCTCCCGAACACTGAGGAATGTATGCCTCCCGGTCCCAGTCCTGGCTCCATGCCCACACAAACTGCAGAAGAAGGAGCATCTCCCTCCCCCAGCCCTGGCTCCATGCCCAGGCAAACGGAGCAGTTAGACCCCTCCCCCTCCTCCACAGCATGTGAGCCTGAGGAAAGTTTACTTCCAACAGCTGATTGGAGTGACCCTCGCATCAGAAGATTGGATAGGCGGAGGCAACAGAAGGAAGGGAGGGGCAGGCCTTAATGAGTGCTGAGTCATGGAGCCACACCCCATGGCCTATATAAAGGATCTACTTTCTGGCAGTCTCTGAGTCAGGCAAAGTCCAACTTATCTTGCTGAAGTCACTTACTGGTCTCCTGCCTGCTCTGAGGACTTTGCTAGGACTTTGGGCAGAGCTGCAGAGGCAAGCCTGATTCGGATTTCCCTGACCCGGCCGTCAGCGGAGGAGTGGGACACGACATCGTGGAATATTTTTAACTATACCTTTACTTATAATTCCAAACTGGTTTTAGCTGCGAAGAATTGTGCCCTTAAGGTGGGCATCTGTAATGTTTTTTAAATAAATAAATGCATAAAGTATACCTAGTACCGGTAGCCCTTGACTTACGACCACAATCAATATTTGTGTCTCTGCTAAGCGAGAGAGTTGTTAAGTGAATTCTGCCTCCGTTTGGGACCTTTCTTGCCATCGTTGTTAAGTGAATCACGGCAGTCGTTGAGTTAGTAACATGGTTGTTAAGTCAATCTGCCTTCCCCGTTGACTTTGCTTGTCAGAAGGTCACAAAAGGGGATCCCAGGATTCCATGGACACATCATAAATGTCTGGCGACACCCAGGGGAAGGGCCTTCTCTGTGGGGGCTCCCACCCTCTGGAACGAACTTCCCCCAGGACTCCGTCAACTTCCGGACCTCCGAACCTTCCGTCGCGAGCTTAAAACACACTTATTCATTTGCGCAGGACTGGATTAGTTTTTAAATTTATATTGGTTTTAAATGGGTTTTTATTATTTATATTGCTTTTTAATTCGGCTTTGTAGAATAAGTTTTTTAAATGTGGTTTTAGTGTGTATTTATATGTCTTTTACTTGCCTGTGAACCGCCCTGAGTCCCTCGGGAGATAGGGCGGTATATAAATGTGATTAATAATAATAATAATAATAATAAATATGAGTCAAGTGTCCCAATTTTGATCACGTGACTGTGGGGATGCTGCAACGCTTGTGGGCGTGAAAAACAGTCCCTTTTTTCAGCGCTTTTGCAACTGTGAACGGTCACTAAGTGAATGGTTGTAAGTCAAGGACTAGCTATATTAGTATTTTCTAAGATCTATTTTTTATTTTGACGACACGCTCAATTAATAGCATAGATCGGGGTGTCAAACTCAAGGCCCACGGGCCGGATCCAGCCCGCAGGATGTTTAGATCTGGCCCGCGATACCGCTCTGAAAACAGTGGCGGACCGGTCCGTGGTGCCTCTGCCAGTGAAAACAGGATAATTTTCAGCTGGAACAACTTCCCGTGGCCCTCTGCCAGGAAAAACAGAGCTCTGGGAGCCACGTGCCCCCACAAACTCCGTTTTCGCTTGCAGAGGGCTTTGGGAGGCCATCGCGGTCAAAAATGGGGCCTCAACAAGTGACATTGAGCTGGCCACGCCCCTGGCCATGCTTAGCCCCCCCCCCTTCCCCGAGGTCAAAAACAACCCTGATGCAGCCCTCAATGAAACAGAGTTTGACATCCCTGGTATAGAGTTTCCCGGCCTGAACTAGACTTGGACTAGAAGACCAATCCGTTTTGGTCGCCATGATGTAAAAAGATGTTGAGAATCTAGAAAGAGTGCAAAGAAGAGCAACAAAGATGATTAGGGGACTGGAGGCTAAAACATAAGAAGAACAGTTGCAGGAACTCTGTATGTCTAGTTTAAGGAAAAGAAGGACTACGGGAGACCTGATAGCAGTGTTCCAATATCTCAAGGGCTGCCACAAAGAAGAGAGAGTCAAGCTATTCTCCAAAGCACCCGAGGGCAGGAGAAGAAGCAATGGGTGGAAACTAATCTCCTTGAACTAAGGAGAAATTTCCTGACAGTTGGAATAATTAATCAGTGAAACAACTTGCCTCCAGAAGTTGTGGATGCTCCAACACTGGAAGTTTTTAAGAAGTTGTTGGATAACCATTTGTCTGAAATGGTGTAGGGTTTCCTGCCTAAGCAGGGGGTTGGACTAGAAGACCTCCAAGGTCCCTTTCAACTCTGTTATTCTATTCTATCTCCAACATATCCCTTCCAACTCTTGCTATTCTGTTAAGTTGCTGGCATTTGTTCTGCAGCCTCCCAGCTCCCTAATTTTTTAAAAAAATAAATTGAAAGTGTTTTTAAAAAGTCAGATGGGACAAAGATACTGGCAGATGCCAAGTAAATTGTCTGTAGACAATACAGTGGGGACTCCAGCTGGAGACAATTGCTCCTGAATGTCTGATTGACTTCTGCTTGGTGAGAGAGCTGCCTAATTTAGTTTCCCAGATGAAGATATATCATCTTACATTCAGCTCTTCTGACTCAGCCAAATCATCGTGCGTGTTGATTTCAGTCGCGCAGCCGAGGCAGCGATCTTTTTGATGTATAAGTAGTGCTTAGAAGTGGTACTGAATCACAATATCCAGCAAATTACATTAAAATAATACTAAAACCGGTGATGAGAGAGATCTAGGGCGTCTTCGTTCCCTTTTGATAGAGCAGGCATGAACAGTGGTATCTCCACTTAAATAAATGAAAATGACTTCACAGAAAAGATAGCAAGTTTACAGATTAACAGAGTTGGAAGGAACCTTGTAGGTCATCTAGACCAACCCCCGCCCAAGCAGGAGACCCTACACCATTTCTGACAAATGGCTCTCCAAACTCTTCTTGAAAGTCTCAAGTGATGAAGCTCCCATAACTTCCAAAGGCAACTTCTGTTCCATTGGTTGATTGTTCTCACTGTCGGAAAATTTCTCCTTATTTCCAGGTTGAATCTCTCCTTGTTTAGTTTCCATCCATTATTCCTTGTCTGGCCTTCAGGTGCTTTGGAAAATAGCTTGACCCCCTTCCTCTCTGTGGCAGCCCCTCAAATATTGGAACACTACTATCATGTCTACTACTATCATATTTGCAGATCCCTCCCATCCTGGACATAAACTGTTTCAACTCCTACCCTCAAAACGACGCTATAGAGCACTGCACACCAGAACAACTAGACACAAGAACAGTTTTTTCCCGAAGGCCATCACTCTGCTAAACAAATAATTCCCTCAACACTGTCAGACTATTTACTGAATCTGCACTACTATTAATCGTTTCATAGTTCCCATCACCAATCTCTTTCCACTTATGACTGTATGACTATAACTTGTTGCTGGCAATCCTTATGATTTATATTGCTATATTGATCATCAATTGTGTTGTAAATGTTGTACCTTGATGAACGTATCTTTTCTTTTATGTACACTGAGAGCATCTGCACCAAGACAAATTCCTTGTGTGTCCAATCACACTTGGCCAATAAAAATTCTATTCTATTCTATTCTATTCTATGTCACACCTGGTCCTTCTCTTCACTAGACTGGCCATGCTCAGTTCCTGCAACCGTTCTTCATATGTTTTAGCCTCCAGTCCCCTAATCCCCTTGGTTGCTCTTCTCTGCACTTTTTCTAGAGTCTTAACATCTTTTTTTATAGCGTGGTGACCAAAACTGGATGCAGTACTCTAGGTGTGGTTTTAATAGGGCTTTATAGAGTGGTGTTAGTACCTCACTTGATCTTGATTGTATCCCTCTGTTAACGCAAGAGATCTTTTGCATCAAATATCAAGTGTTCCATTATGATGCATTTCAAGGGAGTTGTTGGAATTTAACAAATACCAACAATCCTTCCTTCCTTCCTTCCTTCCTTCCTTCCTTCCTTCCTTCCTTCCTTCCTTCCTTCCAACAAAAAACAAAATGCTATTACAGGTAGTCCTCAACTTACAATAGCTTGTTTAGTGACCATTCAAAGCTACAACTGCACTGAAAAAAGTGAGCCATGACCATTTTTCACACTTATGACCATTGCAGCAATCCCCCTTCCCCATGGTCACACGATTTTACATTTTGATATTTGACTACTGGTTCATATTTACGACGGTTGTGGTGTGCCAGGGTCATGTGATCCCCCTTTTGCGACCTTCTGACAAGCAAAATCAATGAGGAAGCCAGATTCACTTAACAACCCTGATAGTAATTTAATAACTTGCAGTGACTCACTTAACAAATGTGGCAAGAAAAATCGTAAAATGGGGCAAAACTCACTTAGCAAATTTCTCACCGAGCAACCTAATGTTGGGGCTCCATTGTGGTCATAAGTCAAGGACTACCTTTACTTCATCATGATATGTAGACAAGGCGTCTACGGGTAGAGAAACTTTAGTCATGGGGAGGTGTTTTTTTTTTAAAAAATGTTTTGAAAACCAAAAGGATGCAGGCAAAAGGAATATAATTTGTGCCTGCCTGATGCAGCATTCATAGAAAGAAATGTGTTAAAACATTAGCTGTTTTTTCCAGTTAATGAATGGGTTCCACACTTTAGGTTTTATTAAATTAACTGAAAATAAATTTTGTTCAAGCGAGAGGAGGGCGTGTCTGCCTGGTAACGTTGCAATTTAAAGCAGCCCATTTTTCAATGGTTGAGACAATAGCTCTTTCGTTCCCCTGACTTCCAAAACTGAATCGAACTGTTTCATGTCTTATAAAATAATAAAAATAATTTAAAATCCTCACATTGGCATTTTTTTCTGCCTTCTTGGTAGCGTAGGATCAATCAGCATGGACTCCTCCTCCTTTATGATCCACAGCTAAAAAACAAGCTCTAAATTCCTGTTGCTTTTGATGGGACCACCTCAAAGGATTCCAGTTTTGTCTATCCCAGAACAAGAAGCGTTTGTGCAGTTTTCAAGTGTTCTTCTGGGATACAACCATGAGACATTTTGATGGATTGCTTTGAATTAAGGCTGGTTTGTTCCAAGCTTGAAACAATGTACATGTGCATTCTTAATTGGTTGAGACGTTTTTCTGTCCAGGCCATTTTTCTTTTTCTTTTCTTTTCTTTTCTTTTTTTTTGTAATTTTTTGTAATTTTTTTAACACACACACATCAACATACAATGCATTTTTTTCTGAAAAAGAATATTGGCCAGGTTTCAAATTCATACAACTTTTAGTTCTCTTCCAACGCGTTTTATAAGTTTACATTAATATATTTTCTCTCATTTTTATTTTCCTTCTTATTATTTATGTTGTATATCTAATCTTACCCTTCACCAGAGGTGGGTTTCAGCAGGTTCTGACCAGTTCTGGAGAACCAGTAGCGGAAATTTTGAGTAGTTCAGAGAATCCGTAGTAAAAATTCTGACTGGCCCCGCCCCCCATCTATTCTCTGCCTCCCGAGTCCCAGCTGATCGGGAGGAAATGGGGATTTTGCAGTAACCTTTATTTATTTTATTTTGTCACAACATCATATAAAAAGATTATATAGTATATAAACATATATATGAGTAAATATTAGGAGGTATAAGCATATATATACAGTATATATAAGAAGAAGAAAAGAAAAACAATAGGACAGGAACGGTAGGCACGTTTGTGCGCTTATGCATGCCCCTTATGTTCCTCTTAGGAATGGGGTAAGGTCAATATTAGAAAGTTTTTGGTTAAAGCTTTTGGGATTATGGGAAGAGACCACAGAGTCAGGTAAAGTATTCCAAGCACTGATGATTCTGTTACAGAAGTCATATTTTCTGCAATCTAGATTAAAGAATAGAATAGAATAGAATAGAATAGAATAGAATAGAATAGAATTTTATTGGCCAAGTGTGATTGGACACACAAGGAATTTGTCTTGGTGCATATGCTCTCAGTGTACATAAAAGAAAAGATACGTTCATCAAGGTACAACATTTACAACACAATTGATGATCAATATATCAATATAAATCATAAGGATTGCCAGCAACAAGTTATAGTCATACAGTCATAAGTGGAAAGAGATTGGTGATGGGAACTATGAAACGATTAATAGTAGTGCAGATTCAGTAAATAGTCTGACAGTGTTGAGGGAATTATTTGTTTAGCAGAGTGATGGCCTTCGGGAAAAAACTGTTCTTGTGTCTAGTTGTTCTGGTGTGCAGTGCTCTATAGCGTCGTTTTGAGGGTAGGAGTTGAAACAGTTTATGTCCAGGATGCGAGGGATCTGCAAATATTTTCACGGCCCTCTTCTTGATTTGTGCAGTATACAGGTCCTCAATGGAAGGCAAGTTGGTAGCAATTATTTTTTAATAATTTAAATAATTTAATAATTTATTAAAATTTAATAAATTTTAAAAAAGCGGTTAACATTAAGTTTAAATCTGTTGGTTGCTCTTGTATTATTGCAATTAAAGCTGAAGTAGTCTTTAACAGGAAGGACATTACAATAGATGATTCTATGAGTTAAACTTAGGTCTTGTCGAAGGCGACGGAGTTCCAAGTTTTCTAAGCCTAGGATTTCAAGTCTGGTGGGATAAGGTATTTTGTTGTTTTCAGAGGAATGGAGAACTCTTCTTGTAAAATATTTCGGGACGCATTCAATTGTATTGATGTCAGAGTGGGGTGGGAATGGAGATTTTACAGTATCCTTCCCCTGCCATGCCCACCAATCCACACCCACAGAACCGGTAGTAAAAAAATTTGAAACCCACCACTGCCCTTCACTCTAAATTCTAATCATTTACCAACTTCTCTCTTCCCTCCCCCCTCTTCTTTAGATTAAACCCTTTATTTCCCAGTTAGTATTTGTAACCTTTTATATATACTACTTATCAAACTACAAATCACTCATATATTTGCAATTCAATAGCAATTCATATAGTATTAACCATAGTCAAAAAAGAAAAAAAAGAAAAAAGAAAACTCAATGTATCTTCATAGTAGCATTTCTAATGCTTTAAGTAAATTCCATAGTTATATTTAAAGACTTTTTGTAGTTTCAAATTCCATCATTAACAATTAAGCATTCTTAATTAGTTTTTCTGTCCAGGCCATTTTTCTGTCCTGTCTACAAAATAGCTCCTTGGAGCCATGGTAAAATCTTGTACTGAATAAAGAAGATAAAAACAATATGATTTTATCGCACGGCAACGTGCACCTAGAGAGAGGGGTGGAAAAAAACAGCTTAGCTTTAAATTTTTAACAACAGATAGCCAAGTATCTAAAGAAAAGAAAAAAATGTCTGGAAACATGCTTCTTTATTGGATTTCTTTTTAATTAAAATATTCCTGTAAAGCAGGTGTGCTTGGCATTGTTCTGAAATAAAACAATGCATTTTGAAAAATGTCAAAAGACAGGTTTTGTTTTGTTTTTTAAAAAATGGCATTAAAATACAGGTGCAGAATCATGTATGTTGCCCAGAATCACTTGTTCAGATGGGCAAGTATAAAAAAATGAAATCAATAAAAAAATGCAAAGAAAATTCACTTATCCATAATGATGATAGATACATGATAGATCATATGATAGATAATAAAAGATGGAGGGGGGCGGAAGAGATATGATAGACAGACTCAGACACATACATAGATGACCCAAGATAAAAAATAAACACAGTAATTGGGAAATTTACCGCAATTTCCAATTTAATTGGCTCCCAGCACCCTTCCGATATTCAGATCACAGCAAACACAAACAGCTACCAAAAATATGTTTATGAAAATCGACAAAAATCAAACACAGTTAACTGGCAAAAAAAAATGGGATAAAAAGCAGGCAAATACAAGAAGTAAATAATAGCCAAAGGTTTAAAAGGTAGTGGATTTTGTAACAGAAATCTGCATTTCTCAATAATCATCTATCATTCTGTCCGTCCATCCATCCATCCACCCTATGAATGATAAGATCTGAATGACAGAAGAAGAAAAATTTACAATGCTGTGAGATACAATAAGAACAAAATTGGCACTCAGGAAGATTTATTTATTTTTTTTGATAAATTGAAATGTTGGAATCACTCACTGTTGAACACAATGGAAAAACGGTGGCGATGCCTTCCTTGTATTATTAATCAAAGTTGTGGGACTGTCTATTCTGGGTATGAAATGTTCCCTTGGAACATTCTGTCTTCTTCTGAGAATGGTCTCCTCCAGTGCTCCAGGGGCAGTTTGTCATTTCTGGAAGTATATTTTCTAAAGAGGGGAATGGATCATGGTGTTCCAGAGAAAAAGAATTATGCTATGAGGGCCATCAAAAATTTCCATGATCCCATATTTTAAAAGGGGTTTTTTTTGAGGAGGGAGGAGGAGGAGGAGGAGGAGGAAGGAAGGAATTAAAGCAGTATATATTATTAAAAAATAAATGCTTGGTAGTCGATGAACAATCTGAAATTTCAATGGAAACTCTCCGTCATCCAGATCATGGTTGTCTGAAAGGCATCTGGACTTTGAAGTTCTGAATGAAGAAGCTTCTTGGATGAGAAGCAAAACATCTTCAGGGAAAAAACAAAAAACAAAAGTCCAGTTGTCTTTTGAAAAAGCACCTTTCAGACCATGTGAAATTTCATGAACAGACCAATAAGTTGAAGAGATTCTGGAGGCCTGTTTTAGACCAATGTGCATTCTTTGTAATAACAACAACAACAACAACAACAACAGAGTTGGAAGGGACCTTGGAGGTCGTCTAGTTCAAACAACAACAACAACAACAACAACAGAGTTGGAAGGGACCTTGGGGTCATCTAGTCCAACCCCTTGCCCAGGCAGGAAACCCTACACCCCCTTCAGACAAATGGTTATCCAACATCTTCTTAAAAATTTCCAGTGTTGAAGCATTCACAACCTCTGCAGGCAAGTTGTTCCACTCATTAATTGTTCTGACTGTCAGGAAATTTCTCTTTAGTTCTAAGTTGCTTCTTCCCTTGATCAGTGTCCACCCATAATGAATCATATGCTCCATTATTTTTCTATGAGGGTTGAACCTGGCAAGCAAGCTAACATCCTAGGACAGTGATGTCAAATTTTTTTCTCATCATGTGCCGAAAGTGAGCGTGTACCATATGTGATAGCGCGTGCATGTGCCGGCACCCATAATGCAATGTGGGGGGCTCCGCGCATGTGTGCATGACCCCCTGCCCCTTCCCATTTTGGGCCTAGTAGGCCTCCCTGCAGCTTCCTTGGCCCAAAAAGGGGCTGGGGGGGACCCATGCCACATCCCCCTGTGTTCCCCCTCTGCATGTGTGGGATTCTCTTCTCTTCTGCTGTCTCTAAGTACTGCCACTTCTTTTTAGTAGTATTGATAGTACTATTCATTAAGGTAGTATTTATTATTACATTATTTTAACATAATAAACCTTTGGGGGATGGAATCCGAAACTTCATGAAAGGGCCGATGACCCGAAGAGTTTCTGGATTCCTATTTTAGACGAAGGTTCCTTCTTCCTGATAAAAATGGCTTGTGCTCTGTTACCCTTTGGTGAGGGCTGAACCAAGAAACCAAGCCAAGAACATTAAGTCCACACAGGCAAACTATCAAATCACAGTTTTTTTTTTACTTAACTTTGTCACAACAGTATACATAAACATTGTCATAGTAAAAAACAAAAGAAAAACATATCATGAAATATATATATATATATATATGACCCCCTTTCAAGTATATATATATATATATGACCCCCTTTCAAGTATTTCAAGTATATGAAATCCCATGCACCGCCTGCCCCACCACATACATTGGACAAACCAACAGAAGAATAAGTGCACGCATTGAAGAACACAAGAACTCATTCAAAAAAGAGGAACCAACTTCTTCCCTGGTCCAACACTTTAAAGTCACAGGACATGATATTGACTTTAAAAAGACCAGAACTATCGCCAAAACTGAACACTTTAACAACAGAATAATCAGAGAAGCCATTGAGATAGAAAAACGCCCACACAGCATGAACAAACGAGATGATACCTCCCGCCTACCAGCCATTTGGAAACCCGCCCTTATTGACAAACGAGTCCCTAACACGAGGAATGACACCAGACCCACACTCACAAGGTCCACACAGGATGTCACCACTGCACATCCACCCAGAAAGCAGACCCAAACCCACACTGATCATGAAGCACGACCAAGGACCAGAAGCCAGACCGCAGCTGCAACATTAGCCATTTCAAACCCCTCCAATCCATTCATGCAGCAGACTGACACCCACTATGAAGATGTAGCACAACCACAAAGCCAAACAACAGCTATGCAGCTCACCAGCTCAAATCCCCCTGCTACACAGACTAAATTGAGCACAACCAAGCCCCCACCCAAACAGGACACACCCCCAGCCAATCAGAGCACAAAAAAACCTCCATCCAATCAGAGCACAGCCAAGCTCCCACCCAATCAGTTCAAACCCCCACTAGCAGTTAAAAGGAAGAAACAGCTGCGATCACACATTGCTCCCAGAAGCACGAAGCTGAAGCCTGAAGATGACGAATGAGACTTCGTCGAAACGTCGCCAAGACACTTCCAATTTTACACGGGAGAAAACCCGAACAACCAAAGACCTATATACAAACACCCGTGAAAACCTCAGAAAACATATATATATATATATATGTATGTATGTATGTAAAGGATATGCATAGCTATATTAAGTAGATATAATAAAGAGAACAACAGGAACGGTAGGCACTTTTGTGCTCTTATGCACGCCCCTTATAGTCCTCTCAGGAATGGGGTGAGGTCAATAGTAGACAGTTTTTGGTTGAAGATTTTGGGATTTTTTGTAGAGACTATGGAGTCAGGTAATTAACAACAAGCATTAACAACTCTGTTGCAGAAGTCATATTTTCTGCAATCAAGTTTGAAGTGGTTGACATTAAGCTTGAATCTATTTTTTGCTCTTGTAATATTGCGATTGAAGCTGAAGTAGTCATTTACAGGAAGGATATTGCAATAGATGATTTTGTGTGTTAAACACAGGTCATGTCGAAGTCGACGTAGTTGTAAGTTTTCTAATCCCAGGATTTCAAGCCTGGTGGCATAAGGTATTTTGTTGTTTTCGGAGGAGTGAAGAACTCTTCTAGTAAAATATTTCTGGACGCGTTCTATTGTATTTATGTCAGAGATGTGGTGTGGGTTCCAGACTGATGAGCAGTATTCAAGAATAGGTCTGGCAAATGTTTTGTATGCTCTAGTTAGTAGTGTAGAGTTTTTGGAAAAGAAGCTGCATAAAATTAGGTTAACTACTTTTTGAAACTTTTTTGCTATGTAGTTGCAGTGGGCTTTGGCATTAAGGTCATTTGAAATGAGAACTCCAAGATCTTTGACAGGGTGAGGGTCGTCAGTAAGGTAATGACCATCAAGTTTGTACTTGTTGATAGGATTCTTTTTTCCAATATGTAAGACTGAGCATTTACTGGTAGAGATTTGGAGTTCATATGCCATCCCTACGTAAAACTGAGGAACAAAAGCCAGCCTTAAGATTTAAACACAAACAATTATAAAGAAAGGCTTTGATTCTACGGTAGTTCATCTTCTTTATCGGAGTCTCTTGTATCCGCAATTAAGTCCCTAATAAAGAAGATCAGGCTGGTCCCAAGATTTGTCCTTGAGTCTTCTAACAGTGCTGGCTGAGTTTCTGGAAAAAAAATAATTTATTGCTCTGCCTTGGGCTGACGTTGTGAGAGTTTCCACCAACATTTGCATGTCTAAAATTTCTGCATCCATCTTCTCCTCTTTAATAATAAACAATCTACAAATTTATCTGCTTGTTCCTGCTTTTTACCATTTTATGTAACTCCATTTTCTCAGTAAAGGACAACTCTTTTGCTTATCTGGACCCCGTTACTTGGGGTTGGGACTTGGGAGTAGACCAGAGGTGGGTTTCAGCAGGTTCTGAACAGTTCTGGAGAACTAATAGCAGAAATTTTGAGTAGTTCAGAGAACTGGTAGTAAAAATTCTGACTGGCCCCGCCCCCATCTAGTCTCTGCCTCTCGAGTCCCAGCTGATTGGGAGGAAATGGGGATTTTGCAGTAACCTTCCCCTGGATTGGGGTGGGAATGGAGATTTTACAGTATCCTTCCCCTGCCACGTCCACCAAGCCACGCCCACAGAACCGCTAGTAAACAATTTTGAAACCCACCACTGGAGTAGACGGGACTGCTTTTAGTTGTTCTCTTCCTCAGATGACTTCTGGTCTCCTTCATGCAGTTCAGGGGTTGGCTGCTGGGGGTCCGCAGGAGTTCAGGAAAACCTCTAGCTAAGATTCTGTGCAATTCGGAGAACCCCCAAATCCCACTCCTGGCTGGCCCACCCACCCCACCCCACCCCTCCCAGGAGTTCCCACACGGCCCATTTTGGATGCAGGTAAATGTAGGGTGTGAGTGGAGCCTCAGGGAGGGTGAAAAACGGGCCTACTAGAAGTTTGGGAAGGCTGGAAATGGGCCTCTGGAGCCTGAGGAAGCCATTTTCACCCTCCTAGATGCTCAAGAAAAGCCTCTGGAGCCTGGGGAGGGCAAAAATACCCTCCCCCGCCACCGCCATGGTACAGGAGGCAAACTAGGCCACGCCCACCATATCCATGCCCACCCAACAACTAGGCAGAGAACCCCTTGCTAAAATTTTTGAAGCCCACCCCTGATACAGTTGGTGGTGTTGGGATTGGGTGGAGGGTTGAGGTCCAGTCGTAGGCCCCAGCTTTTAGGGGTGCCACAAAGTTCAACTATTTAACATGTAACTGCTTGGTGAGATCCTCTGTTGGCACCTGGTTAGGTTCCCTCCATACAGGTAGTCCTAGATTTCCAACCATTTGTTTAGTAACCACTCAAAGTTTCACAGAATAGAATAAGAGTTCCACTGGTTAATTGTCCTCACTGTTGGGAAATTTCTCCTTAATTCTCCTTGATTAGTTCCTATCCATTGTTTCTTGTCTTGTCTTCTGGTGCTTTGGAAAATAAGTTGACCCCCCTCCTCTTTTTGGCTTTGTAGTCTCCCCTTGGAGATACAGATGACACAATCCTGAAAATAAAGGCAATGAAGATCTGGATTTTCTGGAGCCAGGATGTTAATACAACTGGTATGAGGTTGTGGGTGAATGGATATGAGTATTTTTCTTCTTCTTCTGGCCCTCAACCAAGTTTATACTTATAATTGGTTGATGTCTTGTATTGGTATCTTTATTTTGCTCGCCACCCACCATTCCTTTTAATAGATGGATAACTACATATATTTGTTTAATAAATAAATCCATAAATAACACCTTTGATACAATCTAGTTTTTGCATCTATATTCGTTGTTTGTCGCATCATGTAACCCATCTAAGCAGTGGTGGGATTCAACCAGTTTGCACCACTTCGGGAGAACCGGTTGTTAACTTTCTGAGCAGTTTGGTGAACTGTTTGTTGGAAGAAATCATTAGGGCAGAGAACCGGTTGTTAAATTATTTGAATCCCACCACTGCATCTAAGATTTGCTGCAAATCATTCATGTTCTCAGCCAGCAAAATGATAATATCTCCATGCAAAAGGACACATTCATTCATATCCTCAATTAGTGCACCTCTAATCTCACAAGTATTTCTTGCAAATTTACCAAAAATATATTAAATAGCCAAACAGACACCATACATCCGTTTCTTATTCCACACACAGGGGTGAACCTATTTCCCTAAGCATCCCATTTAATTGAATAGCAGAATAATAAAGTTGAATGGAACCTTGGAGGTCTTCTAGTCCAACCCCCTGCTCAAGCAGGAAACCCTACACCATTTCAGACAAGTGGTTGTCCAATCTCTTCTTCAAAACCTCCAATGTTGGAGCACCCACAACTTCTGAAGGCAAATAATTCCACTGATTAATTGTTTTCATTTTCAGGAAATTTCTCCTTAGTTCTAGGTTGCTTCTCTCCTGGATTTCTTCTCATGGATGTTTTTGCTCCATTATTTATTATTCTTATCACATTCAGCAACTGTGATTCAGTTTCACATTGGTTTTGTTTGTTTGTTTGCCATCCATCTTACCATAAAGTAACTCTGAGCAGCTTCCAGATATAAAAATACATCTACATTAAAACAAGAATAAATTAAAACCAAGATTAAAATCAAGGACACATGGGGAGGATTTGAGGTGGAATGGGCAGGGGAGGTAGGATCTATTATTACTCGATCAACATTGGCTCAAAAGACCCATAAAGGTAAAGGAAAAGGTTCACCTTGCACATATGTGCTGGTCATTCCCGACTCTAGGGGGCGGTGCTCATCTCCGTTTCAAAGCCGAAGAGCCAGTGCTGTCTGAAGACATCTCCATGGTCATATGGCCAGCATGACTCAATGCCAAAGGCGCACAGAACACTGTTACCTTCCCACCAAGGGTGGTCCCTATTTTCCTACTTGCATTTTTTACGTGCTTTCGAACTGCAAGGTTGGCAGAAGCTGGGACAAGTAACAGCAGCTCACCCCGTTACACGGCAGCACTAGGGATTCAAACCGCTGAACTGCTGGCCTTTCGATCGACAAGCACAGCATCTTAGCCACTGAGTCACCGCGTCCCTGCCCAAAAGACCCATAATTCACGCCAATTCACTTGATCCTATGTTTCCATTGCATCAGGAAACATGCAATAAATGTTCTTTTTCACTTTCTCAGGTCTGAAAAATATCTGTTCTGTTGGGGAGGTGGGGGAAGGGCAGTGCCTTGAGAAAAAGAGTTCTCACATTCCTGTTTTTAATCTTGCTCTTTTTGTGAAGTAGCGTATGAATAGCCTATCTCCTTCTTGCCAGAAACTCCATGCTTTCTGACTGATTAAAATACATATTGTAATGTCATCTAGCAAAATTCTTGCCATATTCCATATGACAGGTTGCAGATAAAAAACGAATTATGCTTGAATTAAAATCCATTTCCAAATATGAAATTATCTTACCCCATTTGACTTATTTGACGTATCCTTACCGCGTTGGCCACAGAAATGGTGGGTTTTCTTTAATATTGACTTTGTTAAGTGCTTCAAAGTCCTCCTGTGAAGGTTATCTTGTAAATATAAATTTGATTGAATCCCTCATTGAGTTTCTATGTGGATTCAAAAAAAAGAGAGATCAGTGCTCTTAGCCTCTGGAAAATTGATAATGTGACTTACTGTAATTCAGGGGTCTGCAAACTTGGCTCCTTTAAGACTTGTGGACTTCAACTCCCAGAGTTCCTCAGCCAGCTTTGCTTTGAATTACAAGTTTGCAGACCCCTGCTGTAGTTGATCTGTCTGCTGTCCGTGGATTCTTTGGAGAAAAGAAGACAAGTGTTTGCAAACTGATTCCATTTCCTCACGTTTATGACAAAATAGGATTAGGTATCCGGGTTTGGCTAAAAGGGGTATAAATTGAACTGATGGGCCTTGAGAATATCTAACAGGTGTTGAATTGAGATGGTTTGGTAGATGCTGGTGAGCATCTCAGAACTGCAAATAGCAAGAATTAAAACGATTAAAACTGTGAAGGCAATGTGAGGAATACATTCCTTTGATCACGGATGTGAAACTCAAGGCCTGTGACCCAGAACTGACCCACAGGGTGCTTCAATGTGGCCCACGGGGCCAGCCTGGAAATAGCAAAGGACTGGCCCCCAGTGCCTCTGGCAGCCAAAATGGGGTGTGAGGCAGAGGTGGGTTTCAGCAGGTTCTGATAAGTTCTGGAAAACCGATAGCAGAAATTTTGAGTAGTTCAGAGAACTGGTAGAAAAAATTCCGACTGACTGGCCCCGCCCCCATCTATTCTCTGCCTCCCAAGTCCCAGCTGATCGGGAGGAAATGGGGATTTTGCAGTAACCTTCCCCTGGATTGGGGAGGGAATAGAGCTATTACAGTATCCTTCCCCTGCCATGCCCACCAAGGCACGCCCACCAAACCATGCCACACCCACCAAGCCACACCCACAGAAACGGTAGTAAAAAAATTTGAAACCCACCACTGGTGTGGGAGGAGGGGGGGCACACGTAGCCCTCCGGAGCCCATTTTGGCTGGCAAAGTGCTGCAGGAGCTATCCAGGCCAAAAACGGGTCGCCGCCCCCCACACCCCATTTTGGCTGGCAGCGTGCTGCAGGAGGCAATCCATCCCGTCTCTTCACCCCACCCAGCCACCCACCCCGGCTGGCCCACGGAGGAGAAGTACAATGCTGATCAAAGATATCCGGTTTGACACCCCTGCCTTTGATGGTTGAAAATCATCTATAAACCTAATCATCTATAAGCCTCTGGTGGCTCAGACTGGTAAGACAGTCTGTTATTAACAGCAGCTGCTTGCAATTACTGCAGGTTCAAGTCCCACCAGGCCCAAGGTTGACTCAACCTTCCATCCTTCATAAGGTAGGTAAAATGAGGACCCAGATTGTTGGGGGCAATAAGTTGACTTTTTATATAATATACAAATGGATGAAGACTACTGTTGACATAGTGTAAGCCGCCCTGAGTCTTCAGAGAAGGGCGGGATATAAATGCAAATTAAAAGAAAAAGTAACTGTCTGGTTTGGTACAGCAATTAAACAGACTTGGACTTCAACAGATAGCTGGACTGCAGACAAAAGAATTGCAGCCAGCCTGCCTTCCACTGAGGATCTGTATACTGCATGAGCCAGAAAGAGGGCTGAGAAAATATCTACAGACCCCTCGCATCTTAGACGTTTTTTTTTTTTTTCAATTCTTTCCTTTAGGATGCCCCTGTTGGGCACTACATGCCAAGACAACTAGACAGAAAAGCAGTTTTTCTCCTATGCCATCACTCTGCTAAACACCTAATTCCCATAGCCCTGTCTTACGCCTAAGGATATCAGAATCATGTAGTAGGGCTATATTTACTATTATCCTTCTCATGTTTCCTTTTACCTACTCCTATTGGTATCTTATGGCTATCTGCCTGTCAGTTGGTTGTATCTTATGATTTATGATTGAATCTTATGATTTATCACTTTGTTGCTTGCATGTACACTGAGAGCTTGTTGTTGTTAGTTGCGAAGTTGTGTCTGACCCATCGCGACTCCATGGACAACGTTCCTCCAGGCCTTCCTGTCCTCTACCATCCTCTGGAGTCCATTTAAGCTCATGCCTACTGCTTCAGTGACTCCATCCAGCCACCTTGTTCTCTGTTGTCCCCTTCTTCTTTTGTCCTCAGTCTTTCCCAGCATTAGGCTCTTCTCCAGTGAGTCCTTCCTTCTCATTAAGTGGCCAAAGTATTTGAGTTTCATCTTCAGGATCTGGCCTTCTAAAGAGCAGTCAGGGTTGATCTCCTCTAGGACTGACCAGTTTGATCACCTTGCATTCCAAGGGACTCTCAGGAGTCTTCTCCAACACCAGAATTCAAAGGCCTCAATTCTTTGGCGCTCAGCCTTTCTTATGGTCCAACTTTCATAGCCATACATTGCAACTGGGAAAACCATAGCCTTGACTATACATTTTTTTGGCGGATTGACAGCTTATGCAATAACAAATTCTCTTCTCTTCTCTTCTCTCCTATCCTACCCTATCCTACCCTATCCCATCTTCCTTCCTTCTTTTCTCCATTCTGTTCTGTTCTGTTCTATTCTACTCTACTCCTATTCTCTTCTCTTCTGTCTTCTCCTCTCCTCTCCTCTCCTCTCCTCTCCTCTCCTCTCCTCTCTTCTCTTCCCTTCTCTTCTCTTCCCTTCCCTTCTCCTCTCCTTTCCTCTCCTCTACTCCTCTTCTTTCTTCTCTTCTCTTCTCTTCTCTTATATTCTACTCCTCTTCTCTTCTCTCTTTTTACTCTACTCTACTCTTCTATTCTATTCTATTCTATTCTATTCTATTCTATTCTATTCTATTCTATTCTATTCTATTCTATTCTAAAAATATGGAACAGTGTCAGAATCTCCCTTGAGGAAAAGCCAACTTTAGGGGTTTTTTCAGTCTGTTTTCTCTCTTTCTGCCTTTCTTCTCTTCCCTTATACACGCAGAGCAGAATCTCAGACGTGTTGTCATAAAGAACTATTTATAACTCCTGTATAACTCCATGCATATTTCAAAACGCTAAATTAAGGGGGAAAGGAGCAAGTTAATATTTATTTGAGCACTTTTGGGCAGGGGCTGGCGGAAGAGGCCTTCAGCAAAGATGTCAGAGAGATTACAGTTGACAAACCCATTTTAGATATAACAAGATAAAAACCTGGAACATGATATAACGGAATAATCCCAGGAGCGATGCCACTGTTCCAACCTGCTCTACCTGACCTATTAAAGAGCTTTTGGGGTGTATGTTTGTGTGTATGTGTTTCAATCTCCCAAATCTCTAAAGCACTTTGCCAAATTATTTCATACAGTCCTCTGGAATAATTGTTTTAGATACATACGGGAGCAAAACCCCAAAAGGAAACATTAAGTTGATGAATGTGATGCTTGTTCAACTTGGAAGAATGGAAAAAGACCCCCCTCCCCGCCTCCCATGAAGGCAGGAGCAGATCAGGGTTAGATAGGTTTGCTGTAATAAAATGAGAATGAATTAAAAATGGAAATTGCTTGCAAGTATGTAGGGGGATGAAGGGACGTGGTGGCTCAGTGGCTAAGATGCTGAGCATGTCGATCGAAAGGTCGGCAGTTCAGCGGTTTCGAATCCCTTGTGCCGTGTAACAGGGTGAGCTCCCGTTACTTGTCCCAGCTTCTGCCAACCTAGCAGAAAAGGCCATTGGTGAGATTCAGCCGGTTCTGTCCGGATCACATGAACCAGTAACAGTGCCTGCAGGAGGCTCCGCCCACCTGCCCGGACATAATGCAAGACTACTGCGCATGCGTAGAAATTGCATTCACATTTGCAAACAGGTAGCAGTGGTGGGTTGCTCCTGGTTCTGTCCGGTTCGATAGAACTGGTAGTAAAATCGACGGGAAGCTCCGCCCATCCGCCCTGGACCATTATCAATGGTTATCTGCGCATGCGCAGAAGCGAGTGCGCGTGCTCCCATTGCAAACTGGTAGTAAAGGTAAGTAGAACCCACCCATGACCGGTAGGGAAGGTAAGTGAATTCCACCTCTTGAAAAGGTATCATTCCACCTCTTGAAAAGGTATCATTTTCTTTGAAAGACCGGCTTTTCCTGATAGATACCAGAGCAAAGGAGATTCAGCTAATGAGTATAAAAAACTCACAGTTCTCTCTCCTGTTGCTGGGCGTCTGGCTTTAAAGAAGTGAGGAGTGTAGAAAATTACTTTATGAACTAACTGCTGTAACAGTTCAGGGACTAATTGTCCGTCAACAATCATACTGCTTCTGCCAAACGGACCAAGAGCCTCCAGTCTTATGAAATGTAATTGCCACTGAATTTTCCATAGGAGTTAATCAAGATCATTTAAAACTTAGCTGGCAATCTTTTTGAGGCTGGCAAAACCTAGTTTTTTCTTCCTCTTTGGGTCTCTTTTTCAGTCTTTGGGAATTTGCACAGGAGAGGCAGATCCCACACTGTGTTGTCATCTTGCCGACTCTTTTTTTGCTTATTCTGAGTCACTTTGAAGCCCGCATTCCTTTAGCAACAAAGAATACTTAATTCTCATCTTGCTTGCCAGCTAGCCATCTTCCTCTTCCTTCCCCTCTTCCTTTACGTCTCCAACATCCACACCTCTCCAACTTTCTCTCAGGTTTTCACCCATTTTAATGTTTTCCCTGCTGTGAGAGACTATTTCTACAGTATGTCAAGTGCTTATCTGTTGTTCTTGAAGCACTATTCCAGACTCGGGTTATCCCACTTAAAACTTGACAAAATGGCAGACAGTCAGAGATAGTATTCAGCCGGTTCAGAGCAGTTCACCCGAACTGGTAGCGGAAATCGCAGGTGGGCCCGCTCCAGCTCTATGCCATCCTATTTAGGCACATTTTTGAGGCCGGGTGCATGCACAGAAGGCATGCGTGCGAGCAAAGCACATGCATGGTAGGCCGTGCGCATGCGCGGAAGTGGCGCGTGTGCTCACATTTGCGAACCGTTAGGGAAAGTAAGTGAATACCACCCCTGCAGACGGTGTTTACCTTCTCTGTTCTTTCATAAATACATTATTAACTGTGTCTATAAAGTTTGTCTCCAAAGAACACTGTGTGTGTGTGTGTGTGTGTGTGTGTGTGTGTGTGTGTGTGTGTGTGTGGGCACTATACCATATTGGTAGGTGAGCACTGTATGTTCATTTGGCTTTACCGGCATCAGAAAAGTGGTACATGTGAACACCTGCACAACTTTTTGAACTTTGAATGGTATCCTGAATGCGCCAAATGGGGCTCCTGTTTCACCAAAATCTCACACAACTTTGAATGAGAGGATCGAAGTTTGTAAGATATGCAATGAGACGTTGTCGTAGTTTGACCATTTTTGAGGAGTTGGAGAATATATGCCGGTGAAAATTTGAGGGCACTCGGTGCTAGGAATGTTGACTCATATATCTCCAGCTATTTTTGCATTCTGGAACTTCCTTCCTTCCTTCCTTCCTTCCTTCCTTCCTTCCTTCCCTCCCTCCCTCCCTCCCTCTTGTCTTCATCCTTTTCCTCCTCCTCCTCCTTCACCACCACCTCTTCCTCATTGTCCTCCTTCTCTTTCTTCTTCTTTCTCCTCCAATGGAGATAGTAAAGAAATTGAAGTAAAGAACTGCAATCCAGTCTCTGCAATTTGCCAGCTTTATGAGATCAGTGGCCTGAGCAGCCATAACAAACAATGTTCTTTGATAATTGCTCCTTTCAGAATGAAAGGTGTCTTCCATGACAGGGGATGTCAAAAAAAAGGCAAGATGGCTGCTAAGCAACCCAAACCCTACCCCTTCAACTCCCAGAATTCCTCACAGCCACCATGAAACAATGGATGGAAACACAACCTTTTTTTAATTTTTTATTTATTTATTTATTTGTCACAAGAGTATATATAAGCATAAGCAAGAAATAACTATACGATATATAAGCATATATATAAGCACAAGCATGAAATAACTATACGAATTGGATACAATCAAAGGGAACATTAGGACAGGAACCATAGGCACACTGGTGCTCTTATGCACGCCCCTTACAGACTTCTTAGGAATGGGGTGAGGTCAACAGTAGATAGTCTTTGGTTAAAGCTTTGGGGATTTTGGGAAGAGACCACAGAGTCAGGTAGTGCATTCCAGGCATTAACAACTCTGTTATTGAAGTCATATTTTCTACAATCAAGATTGGAGCGGTTCACATTAAGCTTAAATCTATTGTGTGCTCATGTATTGTTGCGATTGAAGCTGAAGTAGTGTTGTGTCTCGCTCGCTTTCCCCGCAGCCGGGTCCCTCTTATCTCCTGCTGAACGCTGAGGAATGTCCTGGCATGCCTCCAGGCCCCAGCCCTGGCACCATGCCCAGACAGGCCGAGCAAGACAAAGGGCCTGACGTGCCTCCAGCCCCCAGCCCTGGCTCCATGCCCAGGCAAACGGAGCAACTAGACCCCTCCCCCTCCCCCACAGCATGTGAGCCTGAGGAATGTGAATTGCCAACAGCTGGAGCCTGGAGAGATCCTCGCTTCAGGAGAATTGATAGGCGGCGTCAGCAAAAGGAAGGGAGGGGCAGGCCTGGATAAGTGCTGAGTCATGGAGCCACACCCCATGGCCTATATAAAGGATCTGCTTTCTGGCATTCTCTGAGTCAGGCAAAGTCTACCTTGGATTGCTGAAGTCACTTCCTGGTCTCCTGCCTGCCTTGAGAACTTTGCTAGGACTTTGGCAGAGCTGCAGAGGCATGCCTGATACGGACTTCCCCGACCCGGCCGTCAGCGGAGGAGTGGGACACGACAAGTAGTCTTCAACAAGAAGGACATTGTAACAGATGATTCTATGAGTTAAACTCAGGTCATGTCGAAGGCGGTGGAGTACTAAATTTTCTAAACCCAGGATAAACCCTAGAACTAAGGATAAATTTCTTGACCATCAGAACAATCAAGCAATGGAACGACTTGCCTTCAGAAGTTGTGGATGCTCCATTATTGGAGGTTTTTAAGAAAAGATTGGACAAATATTTGTCTGACGTGATAGAGGGCTTCCTGCCTGAGCAGGGTTTGGACTAGAAGACCTCCAAGGTCCCTTCCAACTTTATTATTCTATGTTCCCATGGCATGTTGTACATTTTGCACATGTAAAATGGGGCTGGATTGCATTGTCATCCGTTTGGCTCCTGAATGTGCAAAATGAATGTCTGAATGTCCTACAAAGAGCCCAAGAACTGTTGTTGCTCTTTTAAGCCTTATGGGAGGGGCCAATCATCTCCTGGCCTTACTCCCAAGTTGTCCTTTTTGCTTTAGCTGCTCTTTCCTTTTGGCAGCTTTTCGCAGGCGTGCACTAGGAACAAGCTTCTCCTGTTACTCTGCCTCTATGCTGTCCACCTCTGGAGGCTCTGGAGTCCGTGCATTGCTCCCAGATGGTCCTGGCCACATCTTTGCCTCCGATGCAGAGCCCTCATCTGGGCCTTCCCCTGACTCCAGGACTGACCCATTGTCCTCCCCAGCCTCCTCATTGTACGACTCCGCTGCCAGCTCCACAGGCTGCTGGTAGACCACAACAGCAACAAGTATGCCTGGCTTTCAGAGTTTCAGTTGCTCATTTTTAAAAATTTATTCTCATTTTGGATCACGTCATCACCCTTCTGGGAAACAAATTATACTTTATAATTTTATTCGATCTCTGAACGGTGGGAATCATGATGTCCACGGAAAGGGAACGATGATTAAAGGTCTGATGCGATATTCTGATGCAAACGATGCCCCTCAATGCTGACATGTGCCCTAAGTACAAAACAGAAGAACCTGTTATCATGATGTCCTTGCCAGATCCTGCAAAATTCTTTTTTTTCTCTGGAATTTACAATTCTAACAGAATTTGGAAGGGACCTTGGAAGTCTTCTAAGCCCCTGCTCAAGCAGGAAACTCTATACCATTGTAGACACATGGTTGTCCAATCTCTTCTTAAAAACGTCCAGTATTGGAAGCATCCATAACTTCTGGAGGCAACTTGTTCCACTGATTAATTGTACTATCTGTCAAGAAATTTCTCCTTAGTTCTAGGCTGCTTCTCTCCTTGATTTGTTTCCTCCATTGCTTCTTCTTTTGCCTTCAGGTGCTTTGGAAAATAGGTTGACCCCCTCTTCTTCTTTCTGGCAGTCCCTTAAATATTGGAACACTGCTATCATGTCAGACCTCTAAGAAGACCTCAATCCATGTACTTTGTACCTTTGAAACATTGACGTTTAGAAGCTGTCATTATTCTATTGATAGCAATAGCAATAGCCCTTAGACTTATATACTGCTTCACAGCCCTCTATAAGCAGTTTACAGAGTCAGCCTATGGCCCCCAACAATCTGGGTCCTCATTTTACCCACTTCAGAAGGATGGAAGGATGACTAAACCTTGAGCCTGGTGAGATTTGAACTGCCAAATTACAGGCAGTCGCCAGGCAGCAGAAGTAGTCTGCAGTACTGCATTCTAACCACTGTGCCACCATGGCTCATATGATGCTGTGGTGGCGCAGTGGTTAGAATGCAGTATTGCAGGTAACTCTGCTGACTGCCAGCAATTCGATTCTGAGTGGCTCCAGGTTGACTCATCCTTCCATCCTTCCGAGGTTGGTAAAATGAAGACCCAGATTGTTGGGGGCAATATGCTACTGCTGTAAACAGCTCAGACAGGGCTATAAAAGCACTGTGAAGCGGTATATAAGTGCTATTGCTATTTCCAAAATGTCCAAGAATGCTAAGTTTGGTGGCCAAGATCTATTATGACAACTTTGAGGCACTCTTATGTAGCCAAAGAGAGGTAAAAGGTAAAGGTTCCCCTCGCATATACGTGCTAGTCGTTGCCGACTCTAGGGGGCGGTGCTCATCTCCGTTTCAAAGCCTAAGAGCCAGCACTGTCCAAAGACATCTCCGTGGTCATGTGGCCAGCATGACTCAACGCCAAAGGCGCACAGAATGCTGTTACCTTCCCACCAAAGGCGATCCCTGTTTTTCTATTTGCATTTTTATGTGCTTTCAAAACTGCTAGGTTGGCAGAAGCTGGGACAAGTAACGGGAGCTCACCCTGTTACACGGCAGCACTAGGGATTCGAACCACTGAGCTGCCGACCTTTCGATCAATAAGCTCAACATCCTAGCCCCTGAGCCACCGTGTCCCCTAGAGCCAAAGAGAACCAACCCAACCCTTATTACCAACCGAACCCCTCCCAAAAAGCAACAAAGCCTAAATATGAACCTGCCGAATGATTTCATTCTGTGTTCATTATTTCCCCAAATAAACTGACAGCAATAACAACAGTGCCACGCTGAGTATGATGTATGTTTTTCCTGACCCCTCTCGTTCTATATTACACCAAACTGCCAAGCGAGTCACAAGATGTTCTGTGAAAATAAATGAAATAAAAATATATTAAAAATGGCTAATTGTGTTTGCAATCCATCCTGACTCTGGTACCATGACTCATCCCTTACAAACATTTATAGTTCAGTGAGAGTTTAATGCTTCCAAGTGCTTCTTATCTCTCTTTTTTTTTATCTCCGTGCAGAATCAGCATTTTATGTTTTATAAATGTTTTCATTGAAATCCATTGTTACTTTCCATTCCTGCTCTTGCCAGCCAGATCTAATTATTCATAGCCCAAATGTTGACTTCTTTTTAGAACATAGAATATAGAATAACAGAGTTGGAAGGGACCTTGGAGGTCTTCTAGTTTCTTCCCTGCAGGAAAACCCTACATCACTTCAGACAAATGGTTACCCAACATCTTCTTAAAAACTTCCAGTGTTGGAGCATTCACAACTTCTGCAGGCAAATTGTTCCACTCATTAATTGTTCTAACTGTCAGGAAATTTCTCCATAGTTCTAAGTTGCTTGTCTCCTTGATTAGTTTCCACCCATTGCTTCTTGTCCTGCCCTCTGGTGCTTTGGAGAATAGCTTGACTTTCTCTTCTTTGTGGCAGCCCCTGAGATATTGGAACACTGCTATCATGTCTCCCCTAGTCTTTCTTTTCATTAAACTAGACATACTCAGTTTCTGCAACCGTTCTTCATATGTTTTAGCCTCCAGTCCCCTAATCATCTTAGTTGCTCTTCTCTGCACCCTTTCCAGACTTTCAATATCTTTTTAAATATTGTGGTGGCCAGAACTGGATGCAGTATTCCAAGTGTGGCAGTACTAAAGCTTTATAAGCCTTACACAATGTAAGCCACCCTGAGTCTTCGGAGAAGGGCAAGATATAAATTCAAATTAAAATAAAAAATAAAAAATATATAAAGTGGTGTTAATAGTAATATTCAACTCTGACAGTGATCCAGAGAAAGTTGGTATGTTCATTTCTCATTTAGGAAAGGCTTCTTTGTGTCACTTCCTTGATTGTGAATTTTGACTCAACTACTTGGAATGAGTAGGCAGGGTGTTATAAATGGATTTCCCACTGGAATTGCACCCTTGGTAGAAGAGGATGTCCATCCCAGATAAGAGCAACATCTTGTTCTTGGTCGAGGACAGGGGTGAAATCCAGCAGGTTCTGACAGGTTCTGGAGAACCGGTAGCAGAAATTTTGAGTAGTCCAGAGAACCTTCAGATGCCACCTCTGGCTTGTCCCAGAGTGGAGATTTTGCAGTATCCTTCCCTGCTATGCCCACCAAGCCACACCCACTAAACCACACCTTGCCCACCAAGCCACGCCCACAGAACCGGTAGGAAAAAAAATTGGATTTCACCACTGTTCGAGGATATACAAAAATGGTACTCCTCTGCTAGAATTTCCAGACAAACATAGATTAATATATAAGAAGTATTTCTTAAGTGCATTAATCAATTCCGCCCTCAGTTTTTATTCATCTGGGGGTGTTAATGGGATCAATTAAAAAAGCATGTGTGTGTGTTTGCAAATCCTGAAATATGTGGGATTCTGGTATGTGACTATATTAGCGCATGGAATGATTGGACACTAATTGCTCCAACTGGGACAGCTAGTTTTCATTCATGTGAGCACTACTTCTTACACTTTCTTCAGCATCTCAAATAGATACCCATAGTATAGTTTGTCGAGTTGGACCATAAGAAAGGCTGAGCACCAAAGAATTGAGGCCTTTAAATTCTGGTGCTGGAGAAGACTCCTGCAAGTCCCTTGGACTGCAAGGCAATCCAACTGGTTAGTTCTAGAGGAGATCAACCCTGAGTGCTCTTTAGAAGGCCAGGTCCTGAAGATGAAACTCAAATACTTTGCCCACCTAATGAAAAGAAAGGAGTCACTGGAGAAGAGCCTAATGCTGGGAAAGATGGAGGGCAGAAGAAGAATGGGACAACAGAGAACAAGGTGGCTGGATGGAGTCACTGAAGCAGTAGGCATGAGCTTAAATGGACTCCAGAGGATGGTAGAGGACAGGAAGGCCTGGAGGAACATTGTCCATGGAGTCGCGATGGGTCGGACATGACTTCGCAACTAACAACAAAATAGATTGGGGAATGTAGAAAGTGATTTCAGCTCATTGGTTGACCGCCTAAGTATTGTTTTAGTTTTCTATAGCCTGAATGTGGAGATAATGTGGAGAATATCAGATAGTCCTCAACTTACAACAGTTCCTTTAGTGACTGTTCAAAGTTACAACGGATCTGAAAAATGTGACTTACGACCGTTTTTTCATAGTTACAACCTTAGCAGCATCCCCAGGATCTTGTGATCAAAATTCAGACTGTTGGCAACCGGTTCATATTTATGATAGCTGCAATGTCCCTGGGTCACGTTATCCTCTTTTGTGACCTTCTGACAAGCAAAGTCCATGGGGAAGCCAGATTCATTTAACAATCCTGTTACTAACTTTACAACCCCAATGATTCACTTGTTAACAACTGTAGCAAGAAAAGTCATAAAATGGGGCAAAAATTCCATTCTTAACAAATTGTCTCACAACAACAGAAATGTTGGGCTCCATTGCAGTTGTAAGTCGGGGACTACCTGTGTTTGTACTATCAGGGAGCAGAGAGAAAATATCTGCTGTGAACTCCACATAGGTGTCAGGAAGGGCATCCAACCAGTAAACATGCTTAGCTCCATTCAGTCAACCCAACAGAAAGGGATTTCAGGTCGTAAAAAGAAAAATAAATGTACTAAATTTGCATGCAGGCCTCTCATTTCTGTTCATTTCCTGTTGCCCCCTGCAGACAGCAGCTCAGGCGGTTTTATTTATGTGCATGAATACCGCTGGAATCTTCATTAGCTACCTGTCAGATCGAGCACAACGCCAAGCCTTCTTAGAGACCCGAAGATGTGTAGAAGCTCGACTGCGGCTGGAAACCGAAAATCAGCGGCAGGTAAGGCAAGAGGAAACATCTGGAGAACTTCCCCTGTGTGCTCTCCAGCGGTGGGATTCAGCCGGTTCAGGCCGGTTCGGGCAAACTGGTAGTTAAATTGCTGGCTGGCTTTGCCCCGCCCCTTTCAGGAGTCCCCTTGTACCCTGTTTTCACTCCCAGGAGGCAACAGAGAGGCCTCCTAGGCCCAAAATGAGGCGTGGGGGGGGTGCAGCGTGGCTCCCACGTGGCCCATTTTTGCTCCCAGAAGGCTGCATAGAGGTATCCTAGGCCCAAGGGGGATGCAGCATGACCTCATGCAGCCTGATTTCACTCCCAGGAGGCTGCAGGGAGGCCTACTAGGCCCCAAATGGGGCACCGGGGGAGCTGTACAGCCCCCTCTCCCATGGCCTATTTTTGCTCTCAGGTGGCTGCAGGGAGGCCTACTAGGCCCAAAATGGCGTGGGGAGGTGTGCATCCCCCCTGCGGCCCATTTTTCCTCCCAGGGTGTGCAGGAGGCCGAGTGCTGCCTGTCACACTATTGTGTTTGGTGTGCCGTCCTGACAACTCAGAGGCTGTTTCCCTCAAGGCTTCCCATGGGACCGTATGCCCTGGCTGGGGGGCGACCAAGGCTCTGGCAGTTGCAAAAACTTCGGGACCACATGCATTTAGAAAATGCGCTGCTTGAAAGATCAGTGAAGTCATTCACCTCCAGAAAACACTCAACCTTTCCTTATACGCTTCCTATGTCTCAGCGGCAGCGTTGAACAGGGCAAAGGTTAGTGGTGCCATTGGACTGACCGGCTCAGGAGTGTAATGGAGTTGCCAACTTTTGCGACGTCTCATCGCCCGTGACTCGTGGCAGCACTATCTCAGTGCTAGCCGCTCCAGTAGTGACTTAGCTCACAATCGCCTCAGAAATCCCATCCTCATCGCCAGTGCTCTATCTGGAGACTGAGGTGAATAACTGAGGTGTCGAGAGAAGGCTAATATAAGGCTAATGTCAGAGTTCTTTAATGAACAGAACTCGGCTAACAGGCAACTCCAGGAACCGGCAACAACAACAGCATCTGACAACTCTTATATAGCAAGGCTGTCAGACCGAACAGCCAATAAACATAAGGAGAACTCCCGTGCGTGCAGTAACTATGTGCGTCGGCCAATAGGTTAACAGCCTCTGAGTTGTCATGGCAGCATGCCGAACACAACACTCACACCCTGGCCATGCCCACCATGGCCACGCCCACCCAGCCAGTCATTAGAACAGAGAACCGGTTGTTAAATTATTTGAATTCCACCACTGGTGCTCTCCATTCTGCCTTTGGCTTTGCAACAGTGGAAGACTTCTGGCAGCATTTTTGTTCTTGCAGAAAATTAAGAATACTGAATATTTTCATCCAATCTTCAGGTTTAGGATTAAAGTTCTTCTTAGTGAAAAACACTTACTTGATGCTTCGCTTTTCTCGCCTTAAAATAAGTTCCATGCTTAATAAGAACCTAGCAACAATACATTAAATGCACTTGGAATGAAGACAAAAAGGGTTATTAGTGCTGTGATTAAATGGCTTTTTAAAAAGGAGCAAACTCTTAAGCACCAAAGGAGAAAATAGTTACCTTTTTTCTTGAATATTCTTTGAATATGAGCTTACCCATGGCCAGTCATTCATTCAGCTGAAAACCTCTAGATAGAAAGTTGTGAGTCATTGTGCTTTGAGCTAAAATGCGAGATCATCCATAACTATTTATATTCAAACATTTGGGCATAGCCCAGGAAGTTTAATTTCTCTCCTCCTTCAGTGGAATGAGATATATGATAAGCGCTGGTCCAAAGAAACAGCAAAACTTTGTTCTATCCCAGGGCGAAGTTTTGAGGAATTAGAAAATCGATCTTGATCTAAAGTCTTCGATGTGTGAAGTGAGTTCTCTTCTCCAAAATTGTGTGTACTTAAATTTCGGGATTTTTTTAAGCTAGAAGACAAAGGCAATACCAATACAAAATAGCTTTAACAATCAGAGATATAGGGGGAAAAAATCTGCTATTATGCATTGATCGTACTCATTAATATCCCATTCTTTCTATTGAAATAGAAATAATAGAATAACAGATTTGGAAGGGACCTTGGAGGTCTTCTAGGCCAACCCCCTGCCTAGGCAGGAAACCCTACACCACTTCAGACAAATGGTTATCCAACATCTTCTTAAAAACTTCCAGTGTTGGAGCATTCACAACTTCTGGAGGCAAATTGTTCCACTGATTAATTGTTCCAACTGTCGGGAAATTTCTCCTTAGTTCTGAGTTGCTTCTCTCCTTGATTAGTTTCCACCCATTGCTTCTTTTCCTGCCTTCTGATGCTTTAGAGAATAGGTTGATCCCCTCTTCTTTGTGGCAGCCCCTCAAATATTGGAACACTGCTATCATGTCTCCCCTAGTCCTTCTTTTCATTAAACTAGACATACCCAATTTCTGCAACCGTTCTTCATATGCTTTAGTCTCCAGTCCCCTAATCATCTTTTTTGCTCTTCTCTGAACTCTTTCTAGAGTCCACATCTTTTTTATATCGTGGCAACCAAAACTGGATGCAGTATTCCAAGTGTGGCCTTACCAAGGCTTTATAAAGTGGTGTGAACATTGATCATTCAACTTCAGAAAAGCAGTCCTCCTACACTTCATTAATAGAAAATGAGTTTTCTAATGATAAGAAATGGGTTCTTTCAAACCTGCATTTATCAGCTGAGTCTAGTTTTAGATAATCCTACATTAGGATTCAAACAGGATTATGGAAAGCTGTTATGAAGAGAAGCTGTGGGAACGCAACATTAAACTAGAATTTAGGATAAGTCTGGTAGATTGAAACCCACCTATCTCCTCAACAATAATTGGCCTGCAGACCAAGCAGTGCTTATGACTAAGTATTAAAACTTCAACAGGAGGAGTTCAAAATGGTTGACTTCTCCCATTCAAGAGTCTAGGATAATGGTTTTCAACCTCAGCAACTTTAAGATATGGGGGCTTCAACTTCCATGGCTGGAACCAAATCTGGTGGACCCTCAGAAATAGGAATGAGGGAAAAAATATAATAACCTATGTTTCCTCCATTAACAATTTTCAAGAGGCCATGGCAGAAGATTTAAATGGAACTTGTGGGATCATATCTTTCTCTCCAATGTTTGAAATTTCCAAATTGTTTCCTGAGCTATTTTGACACGAGGGAAGGTTTTTACATTTCTTTTTGCTGCAAGTTGATTTTTTTGGGGTGGGGTGGGGGGAATCTAATGTCTATCTCCTTTTAAACAAGGTTCCATGCACAGTTGTTTTTAGCAAAAAAAGGAAAAACAATTCAATACTCATCCCATTTCACCAGAAACTGAGTCACAATTTGGAGATCAAGGACAACAATGAATCTGAAATTCCAGATTTCCATCATGTCATGCACATAAAAAAAAAGAGAAACAACCTAGAATTAAGGACAAATTTCCTGACAGTGAGAGCAATCAACCAGTGGAACGGCTTGCCTTCAGAAGTTGTGGGTGCTCATCATTGGAGACTTTCAAGAAGAGACTGGACAGCCATTTGTCTGAAATGATATAGGGTCTCCTGCTGGAGCAGGGGGTTGGACTAGAAGGCCTCCAAGGTCCCTTCCAACTCTATTATTCTATCTTCTAACATTTCAAAAGAACTGTCCAAGTGCTTATATTTTTATTCGTTCAGTCATTTATCAAATTTATACTGCTGCCTTTCTCACCAGAATCTTCACCAATGAAAGATTCAAATACATAAATATTTTCCACTGAATCAATAGACTTCAGGTGAAAGTCGGGTGTTTGGGTTTTTTTTTTTTTTTTGGTTGGTTGCAATTTTATTGGTTCATTAAATCCAGAGCCTATTAACTCCTCTCCCTGTTGTTTTGTTGTTTCAGGAGCGGCTGGTTCTGTCTGTGTTACCTCGATTTGTCGTGCTAGAAATGATTAATGACATGAGCAATGTGGAGGGCGAACATTTACAACACCAGTTCCATAAGATCTATATTCACCGTTACGAAAACGTCAGGTGCTTCTCCTTTTTTTCCAGATTAACTGTGTCTTCTTCTGCTGAATGCATGTTCGTCTTTTGCTCAGTTTCTTCCTCAATGGTTTGGAAGGTTTAGGAGACGTTCCTGAATTGTTGAGTTCCTCTTCTTGTTGTTGTTCTCCACTTCTTCTTCTTCCTGTTGTTGTGACTCCAGCCCCCGAACCTGGCCCCATGCCGGAAAGTGACTCCGAGAGTGAGGGGGAAGGGCCGGTAAGGCTTACCTCGGGAGCACCGATTCCTTTGGCCCGGCTCCAGGAACCAGAACCAGGCCAGTCGGAGGACGTAATGAGGCCGTCATCCCCTGATTCCTCCCTTCCCCAGGCTACGCCTTCAGACCCAGCTGATAATAATAATAATCAAGCTTGGATTGACCCACGCTTGAGAAGATTAGAGAGGCAGCATCATCAAAGGGGAGGGTGGGGCAGGAGCCCCACCCCACAGGATATATAAGGAGCTTTGGGACTGCTCTTACTCCACAGGAAGCAAAAGTTTAGCTGAACCGTTTCAAAAAGAGCTGAAAGTCTTGCTACGTGAGTCATTTGTTTGAACTTTGGCAGGCAGCTATGATTTCTCTTCCAGGACTGATAAGAGCCGTGAATCCACTGGCTGAAGGCCAGCTCGTTAATCTGAAGTGGGGAACATCTGTTTGGAAACGGAGATGTCCCTGTCTAATTCCTCAAAATATCCAGGTCTTCTTTTGCTCGTTTCACTTTCTGTTACAAATGAGAGGGGACTGATATCATTTTAGTGCTCCAGTTTTCCATTGTAGCCCGCTGAGTCTGCCATCCCAAGCATGCTAACTTCAAAGGATGTGTTCTGCCCCACCCAACAGAAGACACATGAGCCGACTGTATTTGCCAGCAATTTATTCTTGCTACAGATATCAGCTCTGGCAATGAACCTGCGATGGCCTGCCAAGTCCTCCTTATCTCTTCAATGCTACTGCAGTCTGTTGCTAGAGCAACCCAGAGTTCAGAAGTAAACAGAAGTCCGAAAAGCCAATTCCTGAATAAAGCAACTAAAGTTTCCAAAAGTCAGTCTTTGTCCATCACGGAGCCCCAAAGGCAGCTCCACCCACTTTTATACCCTGTGGGGTGTGGCACTCCCTGGGCTGGCCCCTTTCTTTCTTTTGCTGCGCACGCTTCACTCGGCGTCGCTGCCTTGCATCTAGCCACAATTGATCCTCCTCCTCAGCTGGCTCTTGGGGCATTGCCAGGGGGAAGGAGGGGTCAGGGGAAGTAGGCCATGTCAGCTCCTCCTCCTCCACCTGGCCTGCTTCTGGAATCTGGAGTGGAGCCAGAGAGGAAGATTCTGCAGGGGGAAGCCCTGTCGGCTCTTCCCCCTCACTCTCCGAGTCACTCTCTGCCAGGAGGCCAGGTTCGGGGCCCACAGGCACAACAGATGTATGGACACAATGGATGGGACTTGCTTCCTTGTAAATACGATTAAGCTTCAGCAACAATCTTTTCAGTTACTGCTGTATGCCCAGGCCCTTGCAGCAATCGCACAGATGTGCACAATTCAAGATATGGAAGACTGATTTATCCCTGGCTGGGCAACCGCCAGGAAACAGAAAGAAAAGCAGAGCTATCAAAGCATGGATGAAAAAAGACTAACCCTCCTGAATGCAATAGGGCATCCTGAAACCCAATTTCGTTTGGACTGCTAGCTAGCAATCCTGCCAGTTGGAATCACATTTTTTTAAACTATTCAGTTAAAATAACTATTCGGGCCTGCATATTTTATTATGCTTGAGAGGAATTATCCAGTTATTTATTCCATCCTGTCACAGGCTTAATAAATTAATTCCTCTCCCTCTCTTTCTTTCCCACTCCCTCTCCCTGGTTAGGGTTAAGGGAAGTAGTGGGTTTCAATTTAGTTTGCTACCAGTTCGCTCATGCGCAGAAGCCTCCCACTGCCACCACTACCAGTTTGCCCAAACCGGGATGAACTGGTAGCAACCCACCACTGGTTAAGGGACTTTGGGTTAGATGGATGGTGATTGCAGAGACAAATGTTGCCTGCCTAATTACTACAGGTAGTCCCTCACTTATGACCACAATTGAGGTCAAAATTTCTGTTGGTAAGCAATGCAGCTGTTAAGTGTGCTTGGCCCCATTTTACAACATTTCTTGCCACAATTGTTAAGTGAATGACTGCAATTGTTAAGTTAGTAACTCAGTTGTTAAGTGAATCTGGGTTCCACATTGTCTTTGATTGTCAGAAGGCTGCCAAAGGTGATCACATGACCCCAGGACACTGCAACCATCATCAATATATATATTGCCAAGTGTCTGAATTTTGATCACGTTGACAGTGGGGGTACTACAGTGGTCGGAAATATGGAAGTCACTGTTTTCCGTGCCGTTGCAACTTTGAATGGTCAACAAATGGTTGTAAGTCGAGTTCTAGATGTATTAATTCCTCTGTTCCTTCAGCTTATCTGTTCCCTTTTCTCTCTTCTGTCTCCCCCAAACTTGATTCTGCCACAAACATTATTTTTAGTCTACATCATTGGAAAATCAAAGGATCAGGTTGGGGAAAGATCATTCTGGAAAAAGTCTATATAGTCACTAAAACTTTGGTTTGGTTTGGTGACTGAAGTGCCTCAGATAGAAAGTCCATACAGAGAGTGGTGAGGACAGCCGAGAACATGATAGGAAGCTCGCTTTCTGTTATTCAGAATACTGTTTATAAACACTATGTGCTTAGAGCTCAAAGCAGCTCATGGTCTGTTTCTGTTGCTCCCCTCTGGAAGGAGGTTTTGAAGTATTTCTAGCAAGACTACTAGATTCTGTAACAAATTTGTTCCTTATGCCATCCATCTAGTAAACTTGCAAGATTCGTTTTTCTCGCCATGTACATGTATACATCTGAAATAGACTGTGTTGTTTCTCTGTGTGTCATATATGTGTGTGTGGATATGCATAATGGTTAGCCTTTGAGAGCTGAATGCAACGAAATTTCATTTTAATGTGTCCTGATTAGTGTACATTTAAAGTGACAATAAAGCTCTATTCTATTCTATTCTATTCCATTCCATTCCATTCCATTCCATTCCATTCCATTCCATTCTTGATGAGAGGATCAGTCATACATGATTACTTCTCTGTGTAGCATTGCTCTTTGAGTACTACATCCTTACTAATCTGATTGTTCATCTCCTTTCTGTGTTCAGCATTCTTTTTGCAGATGTGAAAGGATTCACCAATCTCTCTACAACATTATCGGCTCAAGAGCTGGTTCGGATGCTGAATGAACTTTTTGCCAGATTCGATCGCTTAGCACATGTGAGTCCAATTGCTGATGTCTTTTCTCTGAACTTCGGTAGAGAAGCATGACGGATAAAAGAAAAATGCATACACAAATGACACTTAAATCAGATTTGCACATTGGGTGACTCACAAGGCCAAATGCAAAATTTTGCTATTAGTTTCCGGTTTTTCTCAGTTTTTTAGTTTTCGGTTTTTCTCAGTTTTTCAGTCTAAGACGGGCACAACTAACATGTGCTCGGCAGGCTGTACATAGTTGTTGCACAGTCTTGAAATATCCCTGATTTTAATTTTGCTGGGTTAACTGTTCCTTCCATTTATTTGCCTAGCTAAATTGCTTTTTTCTTCATTTGAAGCAAATGTTTCTTTCCCATCTCATGTTTCATGAAACTAGACAATGTTCCTTGAGAAACCGACTCAAACCAGAATAAGTAGCAAGTTATATTCTCCATTTCTCCTGATGTACCTCCCACATGCCCCATTTTGGCCCTAGGAGGCCTCCCTGCACTTACCTGGGAACCAAATGGGGTGCATGGGGACTCCTGAAAGGGATGGGGCAGGAAGGGGCAGGGCCAGCCAGCAATTTAACTACTGGTTCACCCAAACCGGCCCGAACCACCTGAATCCCACCATTGGTCAAGAGTAAGCTTCAGTTAAATAGCCTTCAAACATCCCTTAAGCTGCAATGATTCATATTTCATCTTCATTCATTAAGTCATGACAAGACCGAGCTATTACTAATCCATCATATTAAATGAGTAAATATTCAATGAACGAAAAACATCTCACTGAGTCATCGAGGAATGCATCTGCTATCATGAACTAATTTTAGTGGGTTCAATCTGGCATGCTGTCCTGTGGTTAGCGGCCTACAGCTTTGGTTATCAGAGTTCATGACATTCCTCTCCACAGTTCTGCTCATGTAAGGAGAAGCTGGGAAATGCAGAAAATTGTATTGTCAAAAAACTGTATCGTCTCTGCTATGTTTACAGGCTTAGGTGATGATTGGTGGTGGTAATGATTGTGAGATTTACAGATAATCCTCAATTTACAATCACAATTCAGATCAGAATTTGGGTTGCTAAGTGATTGCAGTCATTAAGCAAGTCATCATAATAACACAGCTGGAAGGGAGTTTGGAGGTCTTCTATCTAGTCCAACCTGCTGCTCAAGCATGAAACATTTACCATTTGAGACAAATGGCTGCCCAGCCTTTTCCTAAAAATCTCCGGTGTTGGAGTACCCACAAGTTTTGGGAGCAAGTTGTTCCACTGATTAATTGTTCTCATTGTCAGGAAATTTCTCCTTAGTTCTAGGTTGCTTCTCTCTTTGATGACTTTCCATCCATGGCTTCTTGTTTTGCCCTCAAGTGCTTTGGAGAATAGCTTGACTCCCTCTTTTTTGTGGCAGCCCCTCAGATATTGGAACATTGCTATCATTTCACACACACCCTAGTCCTTCTTTTCATTACATCACAATGCCAGGTCTGATTTTATAAACTTTTTTACTCTGGTCATTAAGCAAATCACATGATCATAACGCAAATCCAGTTTCCCCAACAGACCGGGGTTGTCAGAAACTGGCCCATAACATTGCAAATTGTTCCGTAACCAACATAAATGTGAGCGGGTTGCCAAGTGCTCGGATTGTGATCATGTGCCCACAAGGGTGGTCGGATAGTTGTAACTTCAAGGACAGGATGTCAGCATTCCAGGAAAAAAAAACACCCAACTCCAAGTAAAAACTCTGAAGCAAGTATTTTTCAACGTTTTATTCAGTGGTGGGATTCAGCCAGTTCGCACCACTTCGGAAGAACCGGTTGTTAACTTTCTGAGTAGTTTGGTGAACTGGTTGTTGGAAGAAATCATTAGGGCAGAGAACTGGTTGTTAAATTATTTGAATCCTACCACTGGTTCTATTTACTAGGATAGGTAAACTGGCACATCTGGGAAAACCCAAATCTGAGAGTTCTGGGTTTTCCCTCAGTAAACCAAAACCCCCAAAACCATCCCCTCATTCTTCAGTCGATCACATGCTCCAATCGCCAACCGTCCATTTCGAGACAACACTCCAACCAGTGGTGGGATTCAGCCAGTTCGTACCACATTGGGAGAACCGGTTGTTAATTTACTGAGCAGTTTGGCGAACTGGTTGTTGGAAGAAATCATTAGGGTAGAGAACCGGTTGTTAAATTACTTGAATCCCACCACCTACTCCAACCACTCCTTCTCCAGATGCAGGATTGGCCTGACCTTGATTGACAGGAAGAATGCTATTATGTCTAAAGACAATCCCTCTACTAAATCCCCCCCCCACTCCCACACATGAGAAAGTGGCAGCACGGAAGCTTCCGGCTGACACGGGACATGTCACTTTTTCCAAAGCCATTCAAACAGTCATTAAATGAACAGTTGTAAGTTGCAGTATTTTATTTCAAACAATGGATTTATATCTGGTAATGTGATTTTACCATCTATACCTGGTGCCCCTTGTGAGTGGCGTGGTGGCTCGCCTCCCACTCAGAAGTTTCAATCCTAGGTAGTCGCAGATATTTTTCTCTCCTAGGGTGCAAAGAAAAAATATCTGCTGTGAACACTGCGTAGGCATCAGGAAAGGTATATGGCCAGTAAACTCTCAATTTCATCCAGTCACCCCAACTCTAACTCAAATTAAGGGGTTATGGGGTCATAGAAAGGGAGGGTTTTTTATATATCTGGTATCCCTTAGATCAGGGGTCTCCAACCTTGGCAACTTTAAGAGTTGCAACTTTAAGACAGCAAAGCTGGCTGAGGGATTCTGGGAGCTGAAGTCCACAAGTCTTAAAGTTGCCAAGGTTGGAGACCCCTGTCTTAGATGATGGTCTCTTAGCCCATCTTTGAGTTTCCTACTCTGAATTTGTTCCTATTGTGCTTTGATAGTATTTTAGTACTTTATGGCTTAAATCATATTCTAGATCAAAATACATGTGTTGCAGATTGTATCTGATTTGCATACAAGTCACATTTTGTCAAATAAAACCAAGAACCATGAAGACTGGAGGACCATCAAGTAAACGAGAGAAAAGATTTTCGAATATTTTGAGTCATGCTCTGATAGAAACAGATATTTTTTTTAAAAAAAATACCCCCATCTTTATGATTTCTGTGTCTTCGTGATGTAATTCTTATGACCTTTTTTTTTTCAAGCTGCCATTACTACATATAGTGCGGAGACCATCTGGAGACGCAACAGAGCACAGATGGAAATCTGTCATCTTTGTCCTGCTAGGCAGCCAACTTTCCAGGGATTGTAACCTATTCTAGAGCAGGCTCATAAACATACACACTTGCATCATCTTTGTCTGCAAGATATCCAATTCATTGCATTGGCTAATCCAATTTTTACTGTGGTCTAATAGAAGATAAGGAGAATAGAAGAGTTCTCCTTATCCTCAGGTGGCACTGTGGCTCAGTGGTTACTGGGCTTGTCGGCTGGAAAGCCAGCAGCCCAGGTTCGAAACCCGAATGCCACATGATGGAGTGAGCTCTCATCCCATGCTGCAGCTCCTGCCAGTCTAGCAGTTCGAAAGCATGCAAATGGGAGTAGATAAATAGGTACCACTTCAGTGGGAAGTTAACAGTGCTCCGTGATGTTATGCTGGCCACATGACCACAGAAATGTCTTCAGACAGAGCTGGCTCAATGGCCTTCACATGGAGATGAGCATCAAAATGACCAGTGGAGTAAAATCCTCCGGGACTCCTTTAACCCAGGGTTCTCCAACCTTGGCAACTTTAAGCCTGGAGGACGTCCACCAGGCTTAAAGTTGCCATGGTTGGAGACCCCTGCTTTAACCTTTACTTTCCTTATCTTCTATTAGACCAGAATAGAAGTTGGATTCTGTCCAATACAATATTCCCAGCCTTTCTAGATTATGAAACACACATCACATTTTGGAATTAACAGGGTTAGGAGAGGTGATATAAAACATTACTACCACATCTTGGGCCTCCTTCAAAGTTTTTAAAAATTTCTTATAGTATCATTAAAAAAAATATTTTTTGCCCTTTGTTTCTGCCAAGAAACTGCTGTAGACTGAGTGCATTGTAATTTAAATGGCAACATCCAGATGACTTTGACTAAATGTACATCATCATTGATCATTTTCATTCTCATCTCTAGATAAATCAGTTAAAGACTGTTTGGCCAAAACTTTGTTCCAAATAAGAACTGAAGAGCCAGTTTTTGTCTAGTAGTTAAGCTGCCAGGTTAAAAGACTGGAGACCATGAGTTCAAATTGTACCTTACTCATGAAAACCGGTTGGGTGACTTTGGGCCAATCACCAGGAGACCGTGAGTTCTAGTTCTTCTTAGGTATGAAAGCCTGCTGGGTGACTTTGCACCAGTCACTCTCTCTCTCTCTCTCTCTGCCCACTAAAGACCAGATCCAAACAAATAAATAAGCAAACAAACAAAAGTGCCCTACAGTTGGATAACAACAGCAGCTCTTCATTGCCCAAGTAGATCACCAATACCTTGTAATCTGAGAACTCTAATCTGCATTCAGATTGCCATCTTCATCATTGTCCAATCTCTAGATTCCTCTTATTATAATCTAAACATGGGGAATTTTTTCCTTTTGAGTTCTGATATGGGTAACTTACCAAGGGTCTCAGACAGAGGTGGGTTTCACACAGTGGTGAAATCTAAAATTTGTTACTACCGGTTCTGTGGGCATGTCTTGGTGGGGGGGTAATGTGACTGGGTGGGTGTGGCCAACTTTTTTTTTTATTTTTAAAAGCATTTCCTCTTTTTGGCTGAAGAGGTTGTAAAAAAATGCTTTTAAAAGGCTCCTCTGACAATCCCAGCAGAGTTGCCTGATCGTCAGAGACTTTTCTTTTCTTTTAAAAGCATTTTTTTTGCCTTTAAAAGAAAAAAAATGCTGACAATCAGGCAACTCAGCTGGGATCGTCAAAGCCTTTTAAAAGCATTTTTTTACAATCTCTTTGGTCGAAGAGGTTGTAAAAAATGCTTTTAAAGGGCTCTAATGATGCCAGTTGAGCTGTGCAATCATCAGAGGCTTTTTTTTTACTTTTAAAAGCATTTTTTCCCCATGGGGGGAGCATGGATTTTTGCTATCAGTTCTCCAAACCATCCGCCGCCATCCCTATTGAATCAGGCGATCCGATCCAAACTGGGAGCATTTCACCCCTGGTTTCACATAATTTTACCACCAGCTTGCCACGCACCGAAAATGTGAGCACGCGCCTTCCACACAGGTGTGTGGCCTTCCATGCATGCGCTGTGCTTGCACGCGTGGCTTGCATGCATGTGCGTGGTGTAAAATGTGGCTAAATAGGACAGCATAACTCCAGGGTGGCAGGGCACCTGCAGGTCGCCACTACCGGTTCATTCAAACCGGTCGGAACCGGCTGAATACCAACCACTGGTCTCAGATCTTGAAAGTAATTAAGATGCCGTTCTTTGTGGAAAATAGCAAGACTTGTTTCTTTCTGGATACAGATAGGCATGTCCAGTGGTGGGATTCAGCCAGTTCGCACCACTTCGGGAGAACCGGTTGTTAATTTTCTGAACAGTTTGGCAAACTGGTTGTTGGAAGAAATCATTAGGGCAGAGAACCGGTTGTTAAATTACTTGAATCCCACCACTGGGCATGTCCATCCTTTTCTCCCCGGTGTTTATCCTATCCATCTTTCTTTTTGTATAAAGAATTTCAGAGCTGCAATTCTTCTTCTTCTTCTTTTTATCTCTAGGAACATCACTGCCTTAGAATTAAGATCCTGGGAGATTGCTACTACTGTGTATCTGGGCTTCCCGAGCCTCGGCAGGATCACGCTCACTGTTGCGTTGAGATGGGACTCAGCATGATCAAAACCATCAGGTAACTTGTGTTTGGTTTCATTGCTGCCCTCATACTGTGCTCACTCTTGTACTGCAGCGAGTCTTGGACCCTTTATGCACGACAGGAGAGAAAGTTGAACCCCTTTCATATGCGCTGTCTCTGGCGTATTTTTTTTGGCATCACCTGGCAGGACAAAGTTCCAAATAGCGCAGTCTTGGAACGTGCTGGAATTTCTAGCATGTATACACTTCTGAAACAGCGATGTCTACGCTGGCTTGGGCATGTCATGAGAATGGCTGATGGTTGGATTCCGAAAGATCTCCTGTATGGAGAATTAGTGCAGGGAAAGCACCTCAGAGGGAGACCACAGCTGCAATATAAGGATATCTGCAAGAGGGACCTAAAGGCCCTGGGAATGGACATTAACACCTGGGAAACCTTGACCTCCGATCGTTCAGCTTGGAGACTAAAGACAGTAGCATGGCCTTCTCCAATTCGAAGAGACATTTGTTCGGCAGGCTGAGGCAAAGAGGCAGTCCCGGAACCAGCGAAAACTGGGGGCTGGGCAGGCGACAGAATGTATCTGCCCTTAGTGTGGAAGGGATTGCCACTCTCGAATTGGCCTTTTTAGCCACACTAGATGCTGTTTTAGGATCTCTTTCCAGAGCACGATACCATAGTCTTTTGAGACTGAAGGATGCCAATGCCAGTCCTATACTGTGCTACGGTCTGTGGTTTTACAGCTCTTACATTGGGATAATAGAATATTTTGTAGGAACTTTGGCTTCCCCGCTCCTACCCACTTAGAAAGAAAGAAAGAAAGAAAGAAAGAAAGAAAGAAAGAAAGAAAGAAAGAAAGAAAGAAAGAAAGAAAGAACATTCGTTGCAAAAGACATTGGAGCAGAAACTTGAATTCAGGATTGTGTATTGAATTACAGGGGCAGGAGATAGCCATTCTGAGGCAGATTCCCAGACAGGTGCGTGAAAAAGAAAGAAATATTATTTTTGTCAAGCAAATTGTACCAGAAGGAGTGGGCTTCAGATGGCTGATGCCAGAGGATTGATGATTTTCCGGGAGGCATTACGAAAAAATCAGTACAATTGCGGAGGCTACGGCCTATGTGGAGGAACACAAAGCCCTCCTGGAATCAGATGACCCAGGAATTGAAGAAGGGAGGTTATAGATCATGGGGAGGAACTGCAGCTGTTCGGCCCTGAGTTGGGTCAGGCTGAACCCAGAGTTCTGAGATCTAAAACTAGGAAGTGATAAAGATATTTGGGATTGTGTTGGTTTTCCTTACTCTCCTTTGTACGATATTCTGTTTATTCTTGACTCTTCTTTATTACGTATTTAAAATTTGTAAACTTAGCTACTTCGTGTCACCTGCTTGCCATATGGCTGTTGTATGTGTTAAAAAATTTGAGTAAAATTCTTATTTTAGATAAGAAAAATGAAAATTTACCATACCTGAAATGTATTTGTATAAACCTTTTTTGACTAATAAAAACTTTTTGAATATAAAAAAAAAAAAGATGCCGTTCTTTATGGAAAATAGCAAGACTTGTTTCTTTCTGGATACAGATAGGCATGTCCAGTGGTGGGATTCAGCCAGTTCACACCACTTCGGGAGAACCGGTTGTTAATTTTCTGAGCAGTTTGGAAAACTGGTTGTTGGAAGAAATTATTAGGGCAGAGAACCGGTTGTTAAATTACTTGAATCCCACCACTGGGCATGTCCATCCTTTTCTCCCCGGTGTTTATCCTATCCATCTTTCTTTTTGTATAAAGAATTTCAGAGCTGCAATTCTTCTTCTTCTTCTTTTTATCTCTAGGAACATCACTGCCTTAGAATTAAGATCCTGGGAGATTGCTACTACTGTGTATCTGGGCTTCCCGAGCCTCGGCAGGATCACGCCACTGTTGCGGAGATGGGACTCAGCATGATCAAAACCATCTAACTTGTGTTGGTTTCATTGCTGCCATCTAATGTGCTCACTCTTGTACTGCAGCGAGTCTTGGACCCTTTATGAATACAGGAGAGAAAGTTGAACCCCTTTCATTTGCGCTGTCTGTTTTTTTTGGCATGGATGAGGACAAAGTTCCAAATAGCTCAGTCTTGGAACGTGCTGGAATTTCTAGCATGTATACACTGCTGAAACAGCTGAAGTCTACGCTGGCTTGGCATGTCATGAGAATGGCTGATGGTTGATTCCAAGACTCCTGTATGGAGAATGCAGGAAAGCACCTCAGAGGAGACCACAGCTGCAATATAAGGATATCTGCAAGAGGGAACCTAAAGGTGGACATTAACACCTGGGAAACCTTGTGCCGATCGTTCAGCTTGGAGAGTAAAGACAGCATGGCCTTCCAAAGAGAGACATTTTATGCCAGGCTGAGGCAAAGAGGCAGTCCAAACCAGCAAAATCTGCTGGGGGCTGGGCAGGGGACAGTATCTGCCCAGTGTGGAACGGATTGCCACTCTGTTGATCCTATTTTTGAAATTAGATGCTGTTTTAGATCTCTTTCCAGAGCGCCCATACCATAGTCTTTTGAGACTGAAGGATGCCAGTGCCAGTCCTATACTGTGCTACGGTCTGTGGTTTACATTCACATGGGATAATAAACATTTTTGTAGAACTTTGGCTTCCTCCTACCCACTTAGAAAGAAAGAAAGAGTTCAACAAGAAGAACAGAAAGAAGAAAGAAGACATTCTGAAAGAATAGAAGTCCTTGCTAAAAGACATTGGAAGAAACTTGAATTGTGATTGTGTATTGAAATACAAATCTTATTTAATTATTTATTTATTTGTTGAGTAATTATATATATATATATATATATATATATATATATATATATATATATATATATATATATATATATATATATATATATATATATATATATATATATATATATATATATATATATGATTTTTCTGAGGTTTCACAAATTGTTTGTATATAGGTCTTTGGTTGTTCGGGTTTTCTCTAAAATTGGAAGTGTCTTGGCGACGTTTCGGAAGTCTCATTCGTCATCTTCAGGCTTCATTATTTTTCTGAGCAATGTGTGATCGCAGCTGTTTCTTCCTTTAACTGCTAGTGGGGTTTGAACTGATTGGGTGGGAGCTTGGCTGTGCTCTGATTGGCTGGGGGTGTGTCCTGTGTTGGTGGGGGCTTGGTTGTGCTCAGTCTAGTCTGTGCTGCAGGGGGATTTGAGCTGGTGACCTGCATAGCTGTTGTTTGGCTTTGTGGTCGTGCTACATCTTCATAGTGGGTGTCAGTCTGCTGCATGAATGGATTGGAGGGGTTTGAAATGGCTAATGTTGCAGCTGCGGTCTGGCTTCTGGTCCTTGGTCGTGCTTTATGATCAGTGTGGGTTTGGGTCTGCTTTCTGGGTGGATGCGGTGGTGACATCCTGTGGGGACCTTAAGATGGGTCTGGTGTCATTCCTCGTGTTAGGGACTCGTTTGTCAATAAGGGCGGGTTTCCAAATGGCTGGTAGGCGGGAGGTGTCATCTCGTTTGTTCATGCTGTGTGGGCGTTTTTCTATCTCAATGGCCATTGAATGACCCGAAGACCAACTGGCTGGTGGGAGGCATGCGTACATGCACAGAAGACCTGAACTGGGCAACGGTTCGCATGCCCACAGAGAGGGCATTGCGTGTCACCTGTGGCACGCATGCCAAAGGTTCGCCATCATGGGTCTAGACTCTTTTATTAAAAAGTTTTATTTTTACATTCATATCCAACAACTCATCCAATGTACAGTCTTTTCCAATAGTCAGGCTTGCCCAGTCACCACCCCCTCCTTTTAACTCTCTTCCCTCTTCTACCTTCTTCCTTCCTCTTCTCCTCTTTCTTACCTCCTACTCTCCTCTTTTCTCCTCCCACCGTTCTAAAATGGTAACTGGGCAGACCCGACCCTACATTAATTATATTTATACATCTTCAATAATCCCTGTACATTAACCATCACTCCATCTCTACCAACCCCCAATTCCCTCCCCTTACCCCCCACCCCCACCGACTTCCCAGAACAAAATGCAGGGTATCAAAACTAACAATCATAATCCAAAATAAATCCTAAATTATAATCTCTAGTCACTCCACACAGAATCACACTCTCAATTCCCCTCTCCTTCAAAAATATATCTAATACAAAATATTTCCTAAATTTACTCATATGCTATTCGATATTTTTTTATCTGATACTTATTTTGAATATAATCAATCCACATTTTCCATTCTAAAATATAGAATGGAAGACTCTTCTTAACAACATCTATTGATGCAGTGCCCAGGATTTCTGGAAACAAGCTAGTCATTGTTATTATTATTACCTGTTTCTCTCACTATTATTTGTGCACTGTCATCTGCACTTATCTGGCCTTTTGGGACCTTTGGCCAGGATTGCTCTTTGGAATTATTGTGGAAGAGACTTGGAGACCGATTTGAGATCTAGCAGTGGACATACCCAGGAACAGCTGTAGACAGTGCCGAGGGTGGTAGAAGATCTACCCACCCACCTCGTTTTCCCCCATGGATTTTTGGACTGGGCTATTTTTTCCATCTTTCCATCTTTAGCCTATTTATCATCATTATTAGCCACCATCGGACGATGGGTATCCGTGTGAAGCACTATGGACTAATATTCTGCCATCCTGGACAATGATCATCTCCTGCCACTGTTTTCCCTAGCTAAGTAGTATTATTTCACGATTCGCCTATGTTATTCGGCACAGGAACTCTTGCGCCTGGTGCCCCGCCGCAGGAATGGCCTGCTTATTATTACAAGGGCCGGCCTCAATGACGGATCTTGGGATCCACAGAGGTTAAGAGGAAGAGCCTTTGGGGTTTTTAGATAGGGCATTTTTAAGGGGTGGGAGGGGTAGGCGGTGTTGGGGAAACCCGCCGGTGGGGTATCAGCCCGCATGCTCGTGGCGGTGAGCTAATAGGTCCAAGGTTATGGGGAGTTCAGGTTCCATTGGTGGAGGGTGGCTATTTGCACGGTTTGGGGAGGGCAGATATGGCGGAAGGGGGCTCGGATCGTGTTAAGGGGCGCCGATATTTGCAGGCGATCGCCCGAGCCCCAGACTTCTCCTGCCTCGGATAGCCAAGACCCTCAGAGCCTGGGCCTCGCTGATGTTATGTAATGCACGGTCCGTGGCCAATAGGCCCCTAATTTACGACCTTATTCAGGGGTGCGGACTTTATAGGCTACGGAAACCTGGTTGGGCGCAGAAGGCGTGCCCTGGTGCAGATGTGCCCACCAGGTTTCCGCATTTCATCATCCGAGCCCAGGGTAGGGGTGGGGGTGGCGGTTGTGATTAGAGAGAGTCTGGAGCCGAGGGAGACCACTGTACCTCAGATTGTCGGTGTGAATCCTCCTTGTGAAGTGGGGCCATAGATGTCAGATGGGCTTGCTGGTCGCACCTGGCTCCTTGCTGCGTGACAGCTGCCCTGCCCGAGCTCCTGGAGGTGCTTGCTGGGGTGGCAGTTGAAACCCCAGACTTTTAGTCATGGGGACTTTAACTTCTTCCGCTCGCCATCGACAGCAGCTCGGGAGTTCATGGCTTCCATGACGGCCTTAGACCTGACGCAAGTAGTTGATGGCCACCCACACCGGGTGGTACACTGATTTGATTTTTGTCTCTGGTCAGTGGTTGAGAGATCTGGACTTAAAGGAAATAGTCACCGAACCTTTGTCATGGTCAGATCACTCTCTCCTTCGCCTAGACTTTCTGACCGCCACCCAACACCGCAGGGAGACGGAGCCGACGCGCTGGTTCCCCAGGCGCCTGATGGACCCGGAGAGGTTCCGGACGGAGCTTGGGCCATTCCTGAGGGTCTGGCTCACGGCACGCCTGAGGAACTTGTTGCGCCTGGGAACGGGCTGCGCGGGGCCTTAGATCGTGTCGTGCCTTTGCGGCCTCTGACCCGGCGCGGGTCCCAACCGCCCCTGGTTCTCCGAGGAGCTGAGGGGATGAAGCGCCGGAGAAGACGCCTAGAGAGTTCCTGGAGGTCTAGCCGCTCAGAGGCTGATCGGACACTAGTGAAGTCCTATACAAGGACTTACCTAGTGGCATTGAGGGAAGCGAGGCGCTACGCCTCCTCCTCATTGCGCCGGCAGATAACCGCCCAGCCGCCCTGTTCCGGTGACTCGCCCTCTTCACCAGGGGAGCGGGATGACCCGCTGCAGGACGTGCTGAGGAGTTTAACGGTTATCTATACGATAAAATCGCTCAGCTCCGGGATGGTTGGACCAAGATTGCAGTGACTCAGGTGAGGCGTCCGAGGGTGGTCTTGGTGACATTGTCTGGGATGAGTTTGACCCTGTGGCTCCGAGGACATGGACAGGTTGTTGAGTAGACTGAATGCCACCACGTGTTTATTGGACCCGTGCCCTCCTGGCTGGTGCTGGCCACTCAGGAGGTGACACGAGGCTGGCTCCAGGCGATTACGATCGCTTTTTGGTGGAGGGTGTCTTCCGGCCGCTTTGAAAGAGGCGGTGGTGAGACCTCCAAGAAGCCTTCCTGACCCGCTGTTTTAGGTAATTATCGCCCAGTCTCCAACCCGCCGCGCGAAGGCTGTAAAGCACTGTGAAGTGGAATAGAAGTCTAAGCGCTATTTCTTGTTGGAATCTACTTTAGAGCAGGAACATTTTGGTCAATGTTAGGAATGGAGCAGCCTGACGGATATCTAAAGGTGCTATCGTAATAAGTATTTTATTCAAAGTAATGCATCATATTTGTCATGTTTCATTACAATCCTATCCATTCCTATTATGCTATCTTGGGATAGTACCCAGTGCACTAAGCACCATTAGCACCACTACAGCTTTATTTTTCCACATTTACTAAATTTCTGTTTGTTGTGATTTAGGCCCAAATAGTTATTACCAGAAGCAATCAGTCCCAAACAAACATATTTTATTAGAACAGCTGAGAATTCATTCTCAGCTTAGTCCAAATTAAGTCCAAAACAAATCCTTCAGAAACAGTCCTTTGGCCTTATCACAAACCTTTGTCTTCTTTGGCACCCTTTTGGCAAAGCCCCACAAAGTTCAGAAACAACAGATACCGACTAGAAACAATTGTAGCAATATTGCTTTCCTACAAAGAGACCAAGAGACGTTGCTGCTCTTTTAAGCCTTATCGGAGAGGCCAATCATCTCCTGGCCTTACTCCTGAGTTGTCCTTTTTGCTTTAACTGCTCTTGCTTTCTGGCAGCTCTTCACCTGCATGCACTAGGAACAGACTCCTCCTATTCCTTTCCCTCTTTGCTGTCCACCTCTGGAGGCTCCGGAGTCTGAGTTGCTCCCAGATGGCCCTGGCCCCATCTCTGCGTCCGATGCTAAACCCTCGTCCAGGCCTTCCTCTGACTCCAGGACTGGCCCATTGTCCTCCCCAGCCTCCTCACTGTCCAACTCAGCTGCCAGCTCCGCAGACTGCTGGCAGACCACAACACTATTTGAAGATCTTCCTATTTCCCTATTTTTTCCCCGGTGGTTTCTCATTCACCCTTCAATCTCCATCTACTAACATGTCAATTATCTGCACTTGCTCCCTAGTAATAGCAATAGCACTTAGATGTCTATACCGCTTCACAGTGCTCTCTAAGCAGTTTACTGAGTCAGCACATTGCTCTCAGCACTCTGGATCCTCTAGTCTAGATTAGACTAGAATGAATGAGCTGAAAGGGACCTTGGAGGTCTTCTAGTCTAGCCCCCTGCTCAAGCAGGAGAACCTATACCATTTCAGATAAGCGACTCTAGACCAGTGGTAGCTAACCTTTTCCAGACCGAGTGCCCAAATCGTGAGCGGGCATGCACGAATCTGTGTGCACCCAAACCCTCAAAATACAATGTGCGTGCATGAGCCCCGTCCCCCATGCATGTGGATGTGCCCCCTGCATGCGCCCCCTGCATGCGCGCACAGCCCCCTGCATGCGACCCCCCCACGCATGTGCAGCAGAGACCCGAAGACCAACTGGCTGGTGGGAGGCATGCGCACATGCGCAGCAGACCTGAACTGGGCAACGGTTCGCATGCCCACAGAGAGGGCATTGCGTGTCACCTCTGGCACGCATGCCAAAGGTTCGCCATCACGGGTCTAGACTCTTTTATTAAAAAGTTTTATTTTTACATTCATATCCAACAACTCATCCAATGTACAGTCTTTTCCAATAGTCAGGCTTGCCCAGTCACCACCCCCTCCTTTTAACTCTCTTCCCTCTTCTACCTTCTTCTACTTTCCAGACCTTCCTCCCCTTCTCTTATCTACATCCTCTCCTCCCTCCACCCTATATCTTTCTTTCTCCCTCTTCTACCCCTCTTCCTTCCTCTTCTCCTCTTTCTTACCTCCTACTCTCTCCTCTTTTCTCCCTCCCCACCGTTCTAAAATGGTAACTGGGCAGACCCGACCCTACATTAATTATATTTATACATCTTCAACAATCCCTGTACATTAACCATCACTCCATCCTCTACCCTCATCCCCCCCCCCAATTCCCCTAACCCCTACCCTCCCCCTGACTTCCCAGAACAAAATGCAGGGTATCAAAACTAACAATCATAATCCAAAATAAATCCTAAATTATAATCTCTAGTCACTCCACACAGAATCACACTCTCAATTCCCCTCTCCTTCAAAAATATATCTAATACAAAATATTTCCTAAGTTTGGAAATATGCTATTCGATATTTTTTTATCTGATACTTATTTTGAATATAATCAATCCACATTTTCCATTCTAAAATATAGAATGGAAGACTCTTCTTAACAACATCTATTGATGCAGTGCCCAGGATTTCTGGAAACAAGCTAGTCATTGTCATTATTAATTTATTTTAAGACCATACATATTAATACATATCATTTATATTTGGAATAATATCACTTTTCCAATTTCACAGTAAAGATCTCCCTGTGCATGATGCAACCATGATGCCTCACAAACCGATTCTTGAGCTATGGTATATAATGGTATGCACATTAACATCTTTTAACATCTCCCCATAGATCAACTTATGTCCATTAAAATGCAATTCTGGAAAACTGTCAAGAATGCATAGGACCACATCACATAGGTCAGGGGTCTCCAACCTTGGTCCCTTTAAGACTTGTGGACTTCAACTCCCAGAGTCCACAAGTCTTAAAGGGACCAAGGTTGGAGACCCCTAACATAGGTTAACGCAACCTACTGATTTTACATCTCCAACAGAGAAAATCTTTGTCCTCCTTTTCAAGTAGGACAATCTTTTAAATATGAGCCAGCTGTGTACTACAGCTGCCAAAAAAGCCAACACAGTTCTAGGTTGCATAAACAGAGGGATAGAATCAAGACCACATAAAGGGCTAATGCCACTTTATAATTTATTTATTTATTTTATTCGATTTTTATACTGCCCTTCTCCCGAAGGACTCAGGGCGGTGTACAGCCAAATAAAAATCCACAATATACACATTAAAACAAGATGTCTTGGTAAGGTCTTGGTAAGGCCATACTTGGAACATTGCATCCAGTTTTGGTCACCACGATGTAAAAAAGATATTGAGACTCTAGAAAGAGTGCAGAGAAGAGCAAAAAAGATGATTAGGGGACTGGAGGCTAAAACATATGATTGCTGGAATTGGATATGTCTAGTTTAATGATGGTAGACATGATAGCAGTGTTTCAGTATCTCAGGGGTTGCCACAAAGAAGAGGGGATCAACCTATTCTCTAAAGCACCTGAGGGTAGAAGAAGAAGCAATGGGTGGAAAATAATCAAGGAGAGAAGCAACTTAGAACTAAGGAGAAATTTCCTGACAGAACAATTAATCGGTGGAACGACTTGCCTCCAGAAGTTGTAAATGCTCCAACACTGGAAGTTTTTAAGAAGATGTTGGATAACCATTTGTTTGAAGTGGTGTAGAGTTTCCTGCCTAAGCAGGGGGTTGGACTAGAAGACCTCCAAGGTCCCTTCCAACCCTGTTATTCTGTTCTGTTGAAATACATTCTTCAAAAAAAACAATATACATTCTCATAGCCTGCATTCCTCGAAATAAAAACACCATTTCTGCTTTACGTTGTTCTAAAAACTTGCCATGACTACAAAGGGAATAAAAATAGCTTTCCAATATGGGCTATAAAAGACAATGTTCCATAAATTGTCATTCCATGCATTTATGGCTGATAAAATAAGCCCAATTATATTTTTTGTAAATTAGATATATTAAAACCACCCTCCTCCAAGGATAATCTCAATTGAAATAATGAATGTCTCAAGGGCCCACTATCCCAAATAAATTTCCTAAATAACCTAGTAATGTGGAGAAAATTTGCACTAGGTATTAACATTAGAACACTTCTAAGGACATCAATCAAATGAGGGATGATATCTATGTTAATAACATTAACCCCATAGGCATAATGGGATCTTAATGCCTCTATTCATAGCCGATTAAACTTTCTAAAAGTTTCAGCGTATTTATTTTTGCATATTTAGAAATGTTTTGGGGGACATAAAAGTGTTTCATATAATCGGTTTAGAACTGGCAATGAAGGTATGAAAGTGATGGATAGCTTCTGTTTTTTAGGATCAGCACTAAAGGAAAAGTCAAGAAATACGTCATAGATTCTCACTTGGTAGAGCATGAAGGCCTTGGTAAAGATATCCCAGTGCTGTGATCTGTCTATATTTACAAAGTTCAAAGGTCAGGACAAGAAGTAAATAGTGAAAGCTTATCAAAGAGCAATCCAACCTAGAATTAAGGAGAAATTTCCCGTCAGTAAGAGAAATTAATCAGTGGAAGGACTTGCCTTCAGAAGTTGTAGGTGCTCCATCACTGGAGTTTTTCAAGAGAAGACTGTACAGCCATTTGTTCAGAGTGGTGTAGGATCTTCTGCCACGGGCATTTGGTTAGTTTAGAATATCACCAAGGTTCCTTCCCACCCTGTTATTCTATGTTCTGTGTCTTTTTGGAAGATAATTTCAGCATGCAACCAAAACACTAAATGTAATTCTTCGTTGAGAAATATTGCCTGTTCCTTAGATTGTCAGATGTGTCCATCTTAAATATCATGATGGTTCTGCAATTTTAGATTGGATTCTCTCTCTCTCTTTCTCTCTCTCTGTCTCTCCCTGACTTTCTCTCTCTCTCCCTCTCTCCATCTCTCTCTCACTCTTTCTCTCTCTCTCTTCTCTCTCACTCTCTCTCTTTCTCTTTCTCTCTCACTCTTTCTCCCTCCCTTCCTCTCTCTCTCTTTCTCTCTCTCCCCCCCCCAATAGGCCATAATTGGAACACTGCATCCAGTTTTGGTTGCCACAATGTAAAAAAGATGTTGAGACTTTGGAAAGAAGCAAGAGAAGAGCAACAAAGATGATTAGGGGACTGGAGGCTAAAACATATGAAGAACAGTTGCTGGATATGTCTAGTTTAATGAAAAGACGGACTAGGGGAGACATGATAGCAGTGTCCCAATATCCCAGGAGCTCCCACAAAGACGAGGGAGTCCAGCTATTCTCAAAAGCACCTGTAGTCAGGACAAGAAGCAATGGGTGGAAACTAATCAAGGAGAGAAGCAACCTAGAACTAAGGAGGAATTTCCTGACAGTTAGAACAATTAATCAGTGGAACAACTTGCCTCCAGAGTTGTGGATGCTCCAACACTGGAAGTTTTTAAGAAGAGATTGGACAACGCTTTGTCTGAAATGGTAGAGGGTTTTCTGCCTGAGCAGAGGGTTGGACTAGAAGGCCTCCAAGGTCCCTTTCCAACTCTGTGTATTCTATGTGTATATGTATATCTCATATAACTGAATTGAATCTTTTCTTAGGTATGTTCGGTCAAGGACAAAGCATGATGTGGACATGAGGATTGGCATACACTCTGGATCTGTGCTGTGTGGAGTCCTGGGTCTGCGGAAGTGGCAATTTGATGTCTGGTCGTGGGATGTAGACATTGCGAACAAACTTGAGTCAGGTGGAATACCTGGGTAAGTGGAGTCTAGTCAAATTACACCATCATGTTCTAGATTTTGAGTCTTACTCCTACGGCAAGAATACTGAAGTTTGGGCTTTTCCCAGGCCCCGTCTGTGTGGAATCAAAACTCCTGCCTCTCTTAGACCTCTCGGTTATAAGCATTGTTTTCTCGGATTTGCTCATCATTCTGATAAGGAAGGATCTTCTCAATCAAACTTCGTGCCAAGAGTGGTCTACAGCAGGCATCTCCAAACTTAGCAAGTTTAAGACTTGTGGACTTCAACTCCCAGAATTGAGGAACAGTAGAGGAATTCTGGGAGTTGAAGTCCACAAGTCTCAAAGTTACATTCAAAGGGAACATTAGGACAGGAATGGTAGGCACGCTGGTGCTCTTATGCATGCCCCTTACAGACCTCTTAGGAATGGGGTGAGGTCAACAGTAAATAGTCTTTGGTTAAAGCTTTGGGGATTTTGGGAAGAGACCACAGAGTCAGGTAGTGCATTCTAGGCATTAACAACTCTGTTACTGAAGTCATATTTTCTGCAATCAAGATTGGAGTGGTTAACATTAAGTTTAAATCTATTGTGTGCTCATGTATTGTTGCGATTGAAGCTGAAGTAGTCTTCAACAGGAAGGACATTGTAATAGATGATTCTATGAGTTAAACTCAGGTCATGTTGAAGGCAGCGTAGTTCTAAATTTTCTAAACCCAGGATTTCAAGTCTGGTGGTGTAAGGTATTTTGTTGTTTTCAGAGGAGTGGAGAACTCTTCTTGTAAAATATTTCTGCACACGCTCAATTGTATTAATGTCCAAAATGAGGTGTGGGTTCCAGACAGGCGAGCTGTATTCGAGAATTGGTCTAGCAAATGTTTTATATGCTCTGGTTAGTAGTATAATCTTTCTGGAGAAGAAGCTATGCAAGATTAAGTTTACGACTCTTAAAGCCTTTTTGGCGATATAGTTGCAGTGGTCTTTGACATTTAGATCGTTTGATATGAAAACTCCAAGGTCTTTGATGGGGTGAGGGTCATCTACAAGGTAATGTCCATCGAGCTTGTATTTAGTGTTCTGATTCTTTTTTTCCAATGTGTAAGACAGAGCATTTGCTGGTTCAGATTTGGAGTTGCTGAATTTTTGACCATTCTGACACAAAGTCAAGGTCTTTTTGAAGGGTAGCCGCATTGTTGGTAGTGTTAAATAGTTTAACATCATCGGCAAAGAGAACACAATTATTTATAATATGGTCACAGAGGTCATTAATGTATAATATGAAGAGTGCTGGTCCCAGAACGCTGCCTTGGGGGACACCGCGATTGACAGGAGCGGGATTTGATAGGGCACTGCCTATTTTGACCACGTTGCCAAGTTGCCAAGTTTGGAGAACCTTGATCTCCAGGGATGGACTAGTGGTGAAAGTGCTAAACTCATTATGCGGAAATCCAAATTCAAGTCCACTCTCAGCCCTGGAAACTCACTGGGTGACTTGGAGGGAAGTCTTGGTGTATCATTCAGCCCATATCACAGACTTCTCGTTGCAGAAACACGGGCATCTTATGTACATGGCTTGAAGTTCCTGAGATCTAGTGTTCTGTTTCCCTCCCCCCAATACTCCCAGCAAAGAGTCAGTCAGAGGCCTTCTTTTCTCCTTTTATTTACATAGATATATGTCCTGGCCACGTCTACCCACGGGCCTGCCAAGTTTCTGGAGATAATGAGGAAATTATAGATAAGGCCAGAATTACTCACGAATATATTCTTCCCTCCATTGAGACAGTTTGCCCGCGCCAATTCATTGCTTTGTCCAAGACAAAAAACCAGGAAGTCCCGCCTCCTATTTATAGTCTCTGCAGATGTCACTGCATGACCATTATGACTTGGCTTTATCCCAATGCTGCTTCTGCTGCGCACGCCAGTCACGCCTGCGCAGCCTTGCATCACTTCAAAACTGTTCTTGGGGCGTTGCCAAATCAGAAGAAGGCTCCAGGGAATCAGGTCTTGCCGGCCCCTCCTCCTCCCTTTGAGTGGGTGCCAGGGAGGGAAAGGGCTCAAGAGAAGCAGGGCTTGCTAGGTCTTCTCCCTCACTTTCTGAATCATCCGGGTCCAGGAGTCCGGGTCCAGGAACCTGGGTCACAACATCTAGCCTCTTCATAACTTCCCTTCTTCAACTCTACAGATAGCTCTTGACTTATGACTGTACTGGAACTTTTCCACTATGGTTGTAAGCTGCGACAGTTCTGATTTTACAACCATTTTTTGGTGGTGTTAAATGAATGCCACAGTCATTAGGTAAACCCATTGGGTGGTGCGGGGGCCTAGAGGTGGAGCTCTCACCTCACAATCAGGAGGCTGTGAATTCAATCCTAGGTAGAGGCAGATATTTCACTCTCTGGGCACAATGAGAATATATTGGCTGAATATAACCCCTCATTGGCGACAGGAAGGGCATCCGGCCAATAAACGCTCAGCTCCATTCAGTTGTCCAGACTCCCCCCTACAAGGGATTACGGGGTCATTAAAAGAAGATGATTAAGTAAACCCATGGTTTGCTATGAGGCATGTTTACCACAACCAGAAATAAACCCAGTTTCCGGACAAAATGTTGTAAATTATGATCATGTGACTGTAAGACACTAAGAATGGCCCTAAATGTGGGCCAGTTACCAAGCGCCTGAAAGGTGGTCACCTGTCCTGGGGGGCAGCCATCAGAATGTCAGAATTAGATACAGGTAGTCTTTGACTTACAACCATTTGTTTAGTGATGGTTCAAAGTCACCCAGCACTGGGGGGAAAAAGCGCTTCTGACCATTTTTCACATTTATGACCTTTGCAGCATTCCCACGGTCGTGTAATCAAAATGGGGCACTTGGCAACTGGCATGTATTTATAGCAATAGTACTTATGTACCGCTTCATAGTGCTTTACAGCCGTCTGTAAGTGGTTTACAGAGTCAGCCTATTGCCCCCAACAACCTGGGTCCTCATTTTACCCGCCTCGGAAGGTGTTGTGACCCAGGCCCAAGCAGGTAGCAACAAACTTAGTCCGTAGAAAAATAAACTTTATTCGAACAGCTGGGAATTACTTCATTCCTAGCTTCGTTCAACTCAAAGTAAAACAAATGCCTGTCCATCAGTCTTTTACAGGAAGGACATTGCAATAGATGATTCTGTTTTATACTTCTTTGTCACTCTTTTTTTTTAATTTTATTTTATTTTGTCACAACAGTATACACCAACATAATATATAAGCAAAAGTATGCAACAACTATATTAATTTGATATAATGAAAGGGAACATTAGGACAGGAACTGTAGGCACGTTGGTGCTCTTATGCACGCCCCTTACAGACCTCTTAGGAATGGGGTGAGGTCAATAGTAGACAGTTTTTGGTTGAAGTTTTTGGGATTTTGAGAAGAGACCACAGAGTCAGGTAGTGTGTTCCAAGTGTTAACAACTCTGTTACAGAAGTCATATTTTCTGCAATCAAGATTGAAACGGTTAACATTAAGTTTGAATCTATTGTTTTCTCTTGTATTATTGCGATTGAAGCTGAAGTAGTCTTTTACAGGAAGGGCATTGCAATAGATGATTCTGTGTGTTAAACACAGGTCTTGTCAGAGTCGGCAGAGTTCTAAGTTTTCTAATCCCATGATTTCAAGTCTGGTATATACCAATACCTGGTATAAGGTATTTTGTTCTTTTCAGAAGAGCGGAGAACTCTTCTTGTAAAATATTTCTGGACGCGTTCAATTGTATTAATGTCAGAGATGTGGTATGGGTTCCAGACAGGTGAGCTGTATTCAAGAATTGGTCTAGCAAATGTTTTGTATGCTCTGGTTAGTAGTGTAGAGTTTTTGGAAAAGAAGCTGCATAAAATTAGGTTTACAACTCTTAGAGCCTTTTTTGCTATGTAGTTGCAGTGGGCTTTGGCACTTAGGTCATTTGATATGAAAACTCCAAGGTCACTCCGTATGTCACTCTGGAGAAGAGGACTAAGCAATCTGTGGTGCAGAGTTTGCAAAATACTCTTTAGAATTCCGTGCTTGCAGAACCAAAAACATGACTCTGGTATATAATCCATCTGGCTTTGCTGCAAGGGTAAACACACAATGCTATAACAGTGCTCTGAAGTATAATAGCGTCAAGACATTTGACTGCTTGATCTTCTGTTCCATTTTTCTTTCTGGCATTTCATAATTCCGGACAAAGCCCTTTATCTCCCTGCCGGCCAGACTCAACTGCGTGTCACTGATCTCTGCATATCAGAAATGTTGCAGTCATCGGAACGAGAATGCCTCTCTGAAAAAGATGCTGATAGCTTAATAACAATACTTACTACCCAGGCAGAAAGCTGACATATGCTCAAAATTACATAGCCCTCCGGCCCCATTTCAGCGTTACTGCTAGTAATGCAGGCATCGTTCAAAAGTGGTTCTTATCTACATAGGATCGTAATAAAACCAATAAAAACCACTAATAAAAATAAAATCCAATTTAATCTAGTGGTTAAGGCACCAGACTAGACACCAGGAGGCAGTGAGTTGTAATTCTGCCTTAAGCATGAAAGCCTTGAGTTATGTATAAAAATAATAAAGGGAGGATATTTTTTTTTAAAAAAATAAATTAATAATATTAGAAGATCAAGAGCAAGTGGGAAGATCCCATATCACAATATCTGGACTGGAGGCTAAAACATATGAGGACTGGAGGTTAAAACATATGAAGAATGGTTGCAGGAACTGGGTATGTCTAATTTAATGAAAAGAAGGACTAGGGGAGACATGATAGCAGTCTTCCAATATCTCAGGGGCTGCCACAAAGAAGAGGGAGTCAAGCTATTCTCCAAAGCACCTGAGGGCAGGACAAGAAGCAATGGGTGGAAACTAATCAAGGAAAGAAGCAACCTAGAACTAAGGAGAAATTTCCTGACAGTTAGAACAATCAATAAGTGGAACAACTTGCCTGCAGAAGTTGTGAATGCTCCAACACTGGAAGTTTTTAAGAAGATGTGGGATAACCATTTGTCTGAAGAGGTGTAGGGTTACCTGCCTAAGTAGGGGGTTGGCCTAGAAGACCTCCAAGGTCCCTTCCAACTCTGTTATTCTATTCTGTTCTGTTCTGTTCTGTTCCGTTCCGTTCCGTTCCGTTCCGTTCCGTTCCATTCCATTCTATCTCTATCTTTTTATCTACTTTCTAACAGCCATGTTTGGTTCATCATACAGAAAATGGTCCCAATCTTTGAATGGAGCATTTCTCTTCAAAACTTGAAAATCTTCTGTTAACAGTCTTTTATTGTATATGATTTCCAGAAAGTCTATAGTGGCTTCTTATTTACCACAAATTACCACAATCAATGTCTCTGATCCATCCAGGACATGCACTGTTTTTAAAATGTTTGCTTTTGTTTTGTTTCATTTTTATACATTTTCTTTAATAAAATAAAATTTAAAGAGTGGAGGAAAGTGGTTCTTTGATCAGGCCAGGAAGTACTGAAAGAAAAAAAGAACAAATTGCTTTCCAGAGCAGGGATCCACAACCTTTTGGACCTCAGGCACCACCAAGTTCATAATTTTAAATCCCACGGACCACTAATATGAATCCAGAGCGTCACTTGCTGAAGTGCCTGGACTCCCAGTGATTGGATAGGGTCCTTCAGGCACTTTCCCTCCTCTCTCTTTCTCCCCCTACTCTCTCCCACTCTTTCTCTCTCATTCTCTCTTTCCCTCTCTCTCCCTCACTCTCTCATTCTGATTCTCTCATTCTGATTCTCTCTCTCTCTCTCTCTCTCTCTCTCTCTCTCTCTCTCTCTCTCTCTCTCTCTGATTCTTTCTCTGTCTCTTTCCCTCTCTTTCTCTCATTCTCTCTCTTTCATTCTGTCTCTTTTTCTCTATTTCATTTTGCACGGCATCAGCATTCCACCTCGATATATTTGTGCCAGCCGGTGGAGCAAAGCAGCCCTCGTCTCCTGCCGCTTGGGACTTGGAGCGGTAAACAGAGTCTGGTCAAGAGAGCAGTCGGATTTTGCTCTCCATTGCAGATGCCAGATTGGCTCCCTGCAAGCTCTCATCTCTCGAGGAGCCCAGCTGAAGTTTCCCGCACCACTTCAGCGAGCACTCCTCGAGAGACGAGAGCTTGCAGAGGGCCAATCTGGCATCCGCAATGGAGAGCAAAATCTGGCTGGTCCCCAGACCAGGCGCCGTTTACCGCTCCGAGTCCCAAGCGGCAGGAGACGAGGGCTGCTTTGCACCACCAGCTGGGCAAATATACCAAGGCGGTGTTCTGTTTCCCTCCCCCAATACTCCCAAGAAAGAGTCTGTCAAAGGCCTTTTCTTCTTCTTTATTTACATAGATAAATGTCCTGGCCACGTCTACCCACAGGCCTGCCAAGTTTCTGGAGATAACGAGGAAATTATAGATAAGGCCAGAATTACTCACGAATATATTCTTCCCTCCATTGATACAGTTTGCCCGCGCAAATTCATTGCTTTGTCCAAGACAAAAAACCAGGAAGTCCCGCCTCCTATTTATAGTCTCTGCAGATGTCACTGCATGACCATCATTCCTTGGCTTTATCCCAACGCTGTTTCTGCTGCGCACGCCGGTCATGTCTGCGCAGTCTTGCATCACTCCAAAACTGTTCTTGGGGCGTTGCCAAATCAGAAGAAGGCTCGAGAGAATCAGGCCTTGCCGGCCCCTCCTCCTTGCTTTGAGTGGGTGCCAGGGAGGGAGAGGGCCCAAAAGAAGCAGGGCTTGCCAGGTCTTCTCCCTCACTTTCTGAATCATCCGAGTCCAGGAGTCCGGGTCCAGGAACCTGGGTCACAACAGCGGAATGCTGATGCTGCACAAGTATACGTAGTGCTTCACTCCCACAGCTCCCAGCCATCGCAATTGCTTCTTTGGCCCGCTTGCTCCGCAGCTCCTCCACGAGGCTGCACCGGCAAAAATACGAAAGTTTCTCCACGGACCACCAAAATTTTCTCGCAGACCACCAGTGCTCTGCAGACCACCGGTTAGTGACCATTTTTCCGGAGTGTCTCATATTAGCATGTGAGGCTTTTTGGCTTTTAAAAAGGAAGAAACTTCAAGAGTTTTCTTACCCCACTATAAGGACTTTATATATTTCCAAAAAGAAGCTTTTTTTAAAAAAGGAGAACAATTAATACTAACTGTTTCAGCTAATATTGCTGTTAGGCTAGAAACTAGGAGATTGTGAGTTCTAGTTCCGTCTTAGGCGCGAAATCATCTGGGTGAAATTGGGTCAGCCATTCTCTCTCAGCCCTAGAAAGCAGGCAAGAGCAAATCACTTCCCAAGAAAACTCCAGGGACTGGTGTAGGTATTTGTCAGGAATCAACATTGAGTCAGCACATAGAGGTAGTCCTCGACTTACAACCACAATTGTACCCCAAATTTCTGTCCCTTAGTGAGACATTTGTTGAAGAGAGTTTTGCCCCCTGTTTATGACCTTTCCTGCCACAATTGTTAAATGAATCACTCCAGTTGTTAAGTTAGGTTGTTAAATAAATCTGGCTCCCCCATTGGCTTTGTTCATCAGAAGTTTGAAAAAGGTGATCGCATCACCCCCAGGAAGCTGTAACCATCATAAATATGAACTGGTTGCCAAGCATCTGCAATTTGGGGATGCTGCAATGATCAAAAATGTGAAAAACAATCGTAAGTCCCTTTTTTCCGTACCGTTGTAACTCCGAATGGTCGCTAAATGAACGGTCGTAAGTGGGGGATTATCAGTACCTACAGTATTACTCTACCCAGTGATTCATTGGGAGCCAAACATGCAAATCCACTCCTGGCAGAATCTGCAGCAGAATTTTTTTCAGCTGCAGAAAAGCATTTTGTAACATTTTGCAACTTGGTATTCCTCAGAATTGCCCAATCTGTGCCTCCCTTCCAGCGGTAAAATCCAGCAGGTTCTAACAGGTTCCGGAGAACTGGTAGCGGAAATTTTGAGTAGTTCAGAGAACCGACAAATGCCACCTCTGGTTGGCCCCAGAGTGGGGTGGGAATGGAGATTTTGCAGTATCCTTCTCCCAGGGGTGGGGAGGGAATGGGGATTTTGCAGTATCCTTCCCCCAGGAGTGGGGAGGGAATGGGGATTTTGCAGTATCCTTCTCCTGCCACGCCCACCAAGCCACGCCCACAGAACCGGTAGTAAAAAAAAATTGGATTTCACCACTGCTCCCTTCCATCCATTCTGCTCCTTCTTTACCTCTCTGTCTAGGCGAATCCACATATCCAAGGCGACTTTAGATTGTCTCAACGGGGATTACAAAGTGGAGGAAGGACACGGCAAAGAACGCAACGAATTCTTAAGGAAGCACAACATCGAGACCTACTTGATCAAACAGCCCGAGGAGAGCTTGCTGACTTTACCCGAAGACATTGTCAAAGAGTCGATCCCTTCTTCGGACAGGAGAAGCAGCGGAGCCACCTTCACCGAAGGATCCTGGAGCCCCGAGCTGCCTTTTGACAACATCGTGGGAAAGCAACATGTAAGTTTAATGTTCCTCTTTAAGATCACCTGCCACCTAGGGTTGACTTCATTTTCGTATCTCTGCTTAGCCTTTCCACTAAATGACAAGAGCGAATTAAAAATGCTGCCACTGGGCAGAATTAGGCTAGGTATCCAAATGTCCCTTTTCTCTGAGTGTTAGTTGAACTGGAGACATATCAGAGGTCATCGCTCTGCTCCACAGAAAGCGCGAGAGGCACCATCAAAACACGGTGGCTGGAAACTTGTCATTCCAGACTATGAAATGAGGTGTGCTGTAGATTTTAGGCATGTTTTAAGCTTAATGTGTTTTTTACTTTGGTGGACCCATGGCTGCAAGAGAGAGAGAGAGAGAGAGAGAGAGAGAGAGAGAGAGAGAGAGAGATGGAAGATGGATGGGGAGATGGATAAGTATTTAGAGGTGGATGAAAAGAGAGAGATACTTAGATACTTTAGATAGCTACCAGTAATGCATGAGAGAGAGAGGAGAAAGAAAGAAAGAAAGAAAGAAAGAAAGAAAGAAAGAAAGAAAGAAAGAAAGAAGGGAGGGAGGGAGGGAGGGAGGAAGGAAGGAGATGGGAGGGAGGGAGAGAGAGAAAGAAAGAAGATGGGTGGGTGGGTGGACTGATGCATGGATGGATGGATGGATGGATGGATGGATAGATGGATCGATCGATCGATCGATCGATCGATTGATGGATCAATGGAGAGAAATGATTAGTAGATCAATGAGGAATGGGTGGATGAATGGATAGACAGGGAGAGAGAGAGGGAGAGAGACAGATAGTGAAAGAGGAAGAAAGATGATATATGGATAGATGGAGAGAGACAGAGAGAGAGAGAACATGACGGCTAGATGGATGGATCAGTAGTTGGATGGATGGATGGATGACAAAAGAGGGTTAGGTAGATAGATGACAGATAAATGGATGGATGGATGGATGGATGGATGGATGGATGGATGGATGGATGGATGGATAGAAGAGACAGACAGAGTGACAGAAAGGCAGACAAACAGGGATGGATGGATGGATGGATGGATGGATGGATGGATGGATGGATGGATGGATGGATGGATACAGATGGATGGATGAATGGATGGAGAAAGATGGTTAGGTAGATACATAGATGATGGATAACTGGATTGATGGAAAGAGAAATAGATATCAATTTAAACTCCCAACTATTACTACCACATAAATGTCATAAAGCTAGCCATAATCTTCCCAGGTGGGCAAGTGGTAAGTGCCCTTGAAGGCTCTTCAGATAGCAGATGGGAAACTGAACATTTCCCTGCAATGCAGTATCATGAAGAAAATCCTCATAGGGCTGAGGAGAGACACTTGACAAAACAAGCATGTTATTGCTTGCAAGCTCCACCTCTTTCCTACCTGTGTTGCGATGTCAACATGCAAGTAGTAACGGGAGCAAGCAGTTGCAGCAAAACAGTGTGGCACATTTGTCATTCCATTTTTTAATCACATTAACACCCATTGCAATGAATCAAGATTCTCAACCCTTTCTAGTAATTAAGAAAAAATTCTTTTACAATACGTAGAATAGGAGGGAGGAAAACAAGCCAATCCCCTGCCCCATTAAATATAAAAATAAATGTCAGTTTATCTTGGCTATCCTGGCCCTCACATCAAGCTGATTTTCATTATTTCTGGACGTCCATCCAGATTTCTAAAAAGGGTCACCTCTGGGCAATAAGAGACACATGTAGAGACAAAGCGTTATTTGCATGCTCTTTTTCTCTACATCCAGAATTGGATGATTACAATGAGGAAAAAAATTAGGTTCCATTTTCCCGCCTCGTATAGGGATTTATTTACTCACTAGCTGATAACCTGGCATTGCTCAGGTATTTATTTATCCCAATCCCACCTTTGAGGTGATTATCTGCATTAGCAGGCACCTCCCACACACACAACTTGCCATTTTGGCCTGAAGCTGAGGGCCTAGGGTGTTGTTGTTGTTTTTACAGAACTAATCCCCTTACCAGAGGGAGCCCCCTTGTGGAATAATGTGAAGCTATTACCATGGTAACTCCACTTTGCTGTACAGTAGAAGACATTTTAAGGCACAACAGGCTGTATCTTAACAGAACTTGAATGCAAAACGAACACTATCACTGTCAAAAGTACTGTGATTTGACACTAAAGATATAATTCATTCCTTTTCATTTCAGTGGCCCAGGCATTCCAGAGTTATGCTGGAACACATACACATGCACACACCAAGGGGTGTCTTACCCTCACAGTATCTTTTCCAGAGAGTAAGTCATCTGTGTGCTAAGTTTGGTTGAAATTGCTCGAGGCATTCCAGAGTTATGCTGGAACATACGCACACACACACAGCCATATATATATATATATATATGGCTTATATTTATATATATAAGAAGATTACTTCTGCAAAGAGAAGGCTTTGTTTCTGTTCAATCTCTCCTGCCTTTGATTTTGTCAAGTCATGACACAATTGGTTACTTCCTCTGCTTTATGTTAGAAACTAAACCATTATCCAACAGGGAAAATACTGGTTGGGTTTGTGCAATATGCTAGAGATGGCTTGTCTGTCACTCCAATTTTTCCATGAGATTAGGTTGACCCCAATCTTGGTGGTTATTCAGAAGACCTTAAGACTTGCTCTTCTTCTAGGCTCACAGGTTGGGAGGTTAGTTGACCCTATGAGTTATAGTTATTATTACACATGATATAATTATAATGATATTTAATTAATTATAACATAATTATAATTAATTCATTATAATATAATTTATTTTCAATGGTTGTTCTCAGCTACTATTCTTTTTTTAATTTTTGTCATGTAGTTATTTTTGTTGGGCATTTATGGTAATACTGGTATTACTATATAGAATAGAATAGAATAGAATAGAATAGAATAGAATAGAATAGAATAGAATAGAATAGAATTTTTATTGGCCAAGTGTGATTGGACACACAAGGAATTTGTCTTGGTGCATATGCTCTCCGTGTACATAAAAGAAAAGATACGTTCATCAAGGTACAACATTATCTGTTGGCCACCAGAATGATTTGGGGAAATGATGTTAAACGCCAGGTAAATCAGGAGATTCAGGCAGTTCAAATGAGTTTAAAGATTTATTGCAAGCTTAAGTTCTCTACAAGAATCTGAACGACCAACGGTCAAGGGAAATGAGCGGAAGATAAGAGAGGCATTCAAGGTGGGCTGGAATAGAATAGAATAGAATAGAATAGAATAGAATAGAATAGAAGAGAAGAGAAGAGAAGAGAAGAGAAGAGAAGAGAAGAGAAGAGAAGAGAAGAGAAGAGAAGAGTTGGAAGGGACTTTGGAGGTCTTCTAGTCCAATCCCCTGCTTAGGCAGGAAACCTTACACCACTTCAGACAAATGGTTATCCAATCTCTCCTTAAAATCTTCCAGTGTTGGAGCATTTACAACTTCTGGAGGCAAGTTGTTCCACTGATTAATTGTTCTGTCAGGAAATTTCTCCTTAGTTCTAAGTTGCTTCTCTCTTTGATTAGTTTGCACCCATTCCTTTTTGTTCTACAATGGCTTTGGAGCATGGTTTGGAGCATGGTTTGACTCCCTCTTCTTTGTGGAGTTAGCTCTCTTGCAGGCGCGCAGGGACTCGTGACTTATGATGCATTTGACCCTCTCCCTCTGGCTCAGCCTGGTCATCTCCTACAAATGAGTGGACATGTACACTGAAGTTATTATACTATATGTCATTCAATCAGCCAGATGTTTAGGTTGGATTTGGCATTTTTGTCCACTTAGTGAGTCCTTCCCACGGACCTGAGATAGGCGGAAGTGGATGTTTAAGAAACTGTTATGGTTTGTAATGCAGTCAGCCAGCTGTTCAGACTGGATTTGGCATTTTTGTCCACCTATCGAGTCTTACCCAAAGACCTGGGCTAGGCAAATGTGGATGTTTGATGGTATTACAGATATCATCACAGGATGTAAGCCGTTCTGAGTAAATCTGCCTTTTGCAATTGACTGATGCTGAACATCTCAATGCCGATGGTGTTTAAGAGATGCTCCAGTTGTTGTTTTCAATCAGAATAGAGCTGGAAGGGACCTTGGAGGTTAGTTGACCCTATGAGTTATAGTTATTATTACACATGACATAATTATAATATTTAATTAATTATAACATAATTATAATTAATTCATTATAATATAATTTATTTTCAATGGTTGTTCTCAGCTATTATTCTTTTCGTCATGTAGTTATTTATTTTTGTTGTGCATTTATGGTAATACTGGTATTACTATATCTGTTGGCCACTAGAATGATTTGGGGAAATGTTGTTAAACGCCGGGTAAATCAGGAGATTCGGGCAGTTCTTTTTTTTTTTTGTTCAAAAAGTTTTTATTGGTCAAAAAAAAGTTTATACAAATACATATCAGGTATGGTAAATTTTCATTTTTCTTATACAAGATAAGAATTTTGCTCAAATTTTTTAACACATACAACAGCCATATGGCAAGCAGGTGACACGAAGTAGCTAAGTTTACAAATCTTACATACTCAATAAAGAAGGGTCAAGAATAAACAGAATATCATAAAAGAGAATAAGGAAAACCAACACAATACCAAATATCTTTATCACTTCCTAGTTTTGGATCTCAGAACTCTGGGTTCAGCCTGACCCAACTCCAGGGCCGCAACAGCGGCAGCCGCCTCCGCCCCATGGTCTATAACCTCCCCTTCTTCAATTCCTGGGTCATCTGATTCCAGGAGGGCTTTGTGTTCCTCCACGTAGGCCGTAGCCTCCGCAATTGTACTAATTTTTTAATGCCCTCCCGGAAAATCATCAATCCCTCTGGCATCAGCCATCTGAAGCCTACTCCCTTCTGGTACAATTTGCTTGACAAAAAGTAATATTTCTTTCTCATTTCACGTACCTGTCTGGGAATCTGCCTCAGAATGGCTATCTCCCTGCCCCTATAAGTCAGTGCCCCACTCCTATGTTTTCTAAGAATTTCATCTCGTCTCTCTTCTCACAAATTTGACATGAACCTCTCTGGGAACTGCATGCGTGCGTGCATATTGTGAATTAACTCTATAAACTCGATCCACATCCCAATTCATGAAATCAACACCTCTCCCAAGAAATTCTCCCAACAATTTAGTCACAACATCTCTCAAATCTTCTTGGTCCACTTCTTCCAAATTTTGAAACCTAAGAAAATAAGACATTTTATCCATCTGTAGTCCAAGCACAGCATTGCCTGTCGTCTCCTCTTTCTGCACTGCCCGATCTCACCCTCCAGACCTTCCACTTTCTGCTTGTTTTCTGCTGAGACTTGTTGAGTATCCTTTAAATCCTTTTGGATAGTCACAATTTCTGCTCTTATTTCCGTTGGCCTCTTTGCAAATCATCCAGTTTCTTGTCCATATTGGATAACTTTTCCAGAATTCTCCATCTCTCCAGCAGTTGGTCTCTGACCTTTGCCATTTAAAAAATTCAAAATCCTCAGGCAAGCACAGTATCCTTGTAATTTCCTCCGGATCCACCAGGGGCACTCACAGGAGCAACGAGTCCAGAGTACAGTTAGTCAACCAGGAAGCCGAAGGAAGTGATGTCATCAAGATTCTCATAGTGAAGGCGGAAGCTGGACGCCACCACTGTTCCCCAGAGGAGGGGCCTCAAACCTCCCTCCTAAATTTCTCCATCACCTCTTCTCTCCAGAGCTCCACAAAACCGGTAATCTTCTTATTTTAAGTTCTCCTCTCTCCAGAATGACTCGTGCTCCTTCCAGCTGCAGGGGAGAAAAACCCCCCCGCACTCCGGGGCACTCCACCTGCCATTTGACATCCCTTCCCTTCTCCATTCCTCAATTCTTCTCCGTTCCCTGTTCACCACCAGGCTGCTGCAGTTATAAATCCAAAGCCCCGGTGTCACCGGGCACAGCGGCCCAGGCGACGACCAAAGTAATGGCCGTGGCCCGTGGCCTCCAAACCCCGCCGAGCCTAGGACGCGCCAGCATCGGTCCCCCCAGTCCTGTATGTCGGCTGGGAGACCCCTGGCGAGCCGTCCGTGCGGCAGGTGTCCTTTTTCGGAACACCTGGCCCCTAGGGGCCTCGGCGGCGGCCGGATTCGGGCACTGGAGGCAGGAGAAGCCTCCAGACGACCGTTGCCCCTGGACACCGGAAGTCGTCTCGGAGATTCGGGCAGTTCAAATGAGTTTAAAGATTTATTGCAAGCTTAAGTTCTCTACAAGAATCTGAACGACTAATGGTTAAGGGAAATGAGCGGGAGATAAGAGAGACATTCGAGTTTGACGCCCCTGTTCTAAAGCTTTTGACTATTGATTTATCGCCCCTGAGAGTGAACCCATTGCTGTTTTCTTTTTCAATCCTCCATCACTGAGTGTAGTTGGGGGAGTAGATAGGATAGAGCTCATAGTTTGTGTGTAAATGATTTTATTTATTTATTTAATAATTTTTTTTTTTAAATTACAAATAATTCAGAGGTGAATTTACCTAATTCTTCTTCCTCCTTTTTTTTTCTTCACAACAATGCTGTGAAGTGGGTTGGGCTGAGAGAGAGTGACTGGACCAAGGTCATCCAGCTGGCTTTCATGCATAAGGTAGAACTAGAACTCACATTCCTCCGGTGATTGGCCCAAAGACGCTCAGCTGTCTTTCAAGCCTAAAGCGGGACTAGAACTCACAGTCCCCCAGTGATTGGCTGAAAGTCACTCAGCTGGCTTTCATGCCTAAAGCAGGACTAGAACTCACAGTCTCCTGGTGATTGACCCAAGGTCACCCAGCCAGCTTTCATCCCAAAAGCAAACTAGAACTCACAGTCTCCCAGTTTCCAGGCTGGTGATTTGACCACTAGACCACACTGGCTCTAGATCCTAGTTTGCAGATTTCATGTAGATGAGATTTTGCAGAACTGCAGCCATGCATAATAAAGCAAATATGAACTATGTTTAACTCAGCAGAAAATAGCTGCATTTGCTGTAACAATTGCTAAATTTCACCTCAATATCCTTGCAGAGATTCTTTTTTTCCTCCCAAGAATAACTAAATGGCATATTTAGGGTATACATTATATTCTATACTCACCTCCCCTATCGCATCTCAAGAAATTCCAAGCCATCCAATCATTATTTGGGCTTTGCTTTCTTGTTGTTAGTTGCGAAGTCATGTCCGACCCATCGTAACCTCATGGACAATGTTCCTCCAGGCCTTCCTGTCCTCTACCATCCTCTGGAGTCCATTTAAGCTCACGCCGACTGCTTCAGTGACTCCATCCAGCCACCTCGTTCTCTGTCATCCCCTTCTTCTTCTGCCCTCAATCTTTCCCAGCATTAGGCTCTTCTCCAGGGAGTCCTTCCTTCCCATGAGGTGGCCAAAGTATTTGAGTTTCCTCTTCAGGATCTGGCCTTCTAAAGAGCAGTCAGGGTTGATCTCCTCTAGACTGACTTGTTTGTTCGCCTTGCTGTCCAAGGGACTCGCAGGAATCTTCTCCAGCCCCATAGTTCAAAGGCCTCAAAAAAATAATTGTTTACCACTATGGTTGGGTAGATTTTTGTCTCTATTTTTTTTACCCAAACTGAAGACGTCCTCATTTGTTCTCATTCTGTTTGTCTTGAGAGAGGGAGAGAGGGGGGAGAGAGAGAGAGAAAGAAGGAGAGAGTGACAGAGAGAGGAGGGGAGAGAGGGAAAGACAGAGAGGACAGAGAGAGGGAGAGAGAGACAGAAAGAAGGAGAGAGAGACAGAGAACGAGAGAGAGAGAAGGAGAGAGAGAGACAGAGACAGAGACAGAGAGAGAGAGAGAAGGAGAAAGACAGAGAGGACAGAGAGAGGGAGAGAGAGACAGAAAGAAGGAGAGAGAGACAGAGAACGAGAGAGAGAGAAGGAGAGAGAGAGACAGAGACAGAGACAGAGAGAGAGAGAGAAGGAGAGAGAGAGAGACAAAGAGAGAGATAAGAGAGAGAGACAGAGAGAGAACGAGAGAGAGAGAGACAAAGAGAGAGACAGACAGAGAGAGAGAAGGAGAGAGAGAGAGAGAGAGAAAGAGAGAGAGAGAGAAGGAGAAAGAGAGAGAGACAAAGAGAGAGACAGACACACAGAAAGAGAGAGACAGAGAGAGAGAGAAGGAGAGAGAGAGAAAGAGAGAGAGAGACAAAGAGAGAGACAGAGAGAGAAGGAGGGGGAAATGAGAGAGAGACAGAGAGAAGGAGAGAGAGAGACTTCTTCATATAAATGCTGCCTTTAGGACTTTTTCATAATAAAGCCCATCATTGTGACAAGCAGGGAATGTATGGAAGAACGTGGTTGAGTTTCTCCAAGGCAGTGATAGAAAATGGTGCACATGTCAAAATGTACATCATTACATCATGATAATGATCTATACCCCTTTTATATCTGTCTTCTGCCATCTCACGGACAGGCCTAAAGGGTGGATCTTGTCTCACAAGATCATGACACCTACCTTCTCATTCTGAAGAAACCTTTAGTTGGGGGAACGGATATCTCAAAAGTCAATAACACTTACGGTGATGGAAACAGAAGCAAGCACTTTGAGATTCCTCAGGAATGAAGGGAGAGAGATAGAAGTTCTGTTCAAGGCAATTTTTCATCTCAGAGATCTCGCCCAACAGTGCCTGAAGCTCACTGGAGGTGTGGTTGTGGTTTTTCCAGCAAGCAATTTCAACAATTTGCACAGCCTAGATAGAGAAATGATTTCTGACCTCATAACTAGAAATTTTGGCAGCTTCAACATGAGTGGGTTGTGACTTTCTCTCTCTCTCTCTCTCTCTCTCTCTCCATCTCTCTCTCTCTCTCTTCCTCTACGAGCTATCTCATCAAAATCCCTTTTGAAGGCTGTCGAGAGAAATTAAAGCGGAAAAGGTTAAAATGCCCTAAGACACCAAGTCTTTTCTGCCACACTTGACTGGACTATGAGTCAGTCTGGAAGAAAGTCAACCGAACACCACCTCCTTCCTTGCTAGGGCAGAGTGATCTCAGCCACTAAATTAAGCCATAATGTGGCTCAGGGACTAGGATGTTGAATTTGTTGATCGAAAGGTCGGCAGCTCAGTGGTTCGAATCCCTAGTGCTGCCGTGTAATGGGGTGAGCTCCCGTTACTTGTCCCAGCTTCTGCCAACCCAGCAGTTTGAAAGCACATAAAAATGCAAGTAGAAAAAATAGGGACCACCTTTGGTGGGAATGTAACAGCATTCTGTGCACCTTTGGCATTGAGTCATGCTGGCCACATGACCACAGAGACGTCTTTGGACAGCGCTGGCTCTTCAGCTTTGAAACGGAGATGAGCACCGCCCCCTAGAGTCGGCAATGACTAGCACGTATGTGCGAGAAGAACCTTTAGGGTTAGGGTTAGGGTGAGGGTTAGGGTTAAGGTGAGGGTTAGGGTTAGGGTGAGGGTTAGGGTTAGGGTTAGGGTTAGGGTTCGCTATATACAGCATTTGGGGCTTGTGGATCCAGATTTACAGTTTAGTGTGTTGGGTGGCCACAGTAGTTGTGTGAACAGGAATCTGTTAACTATGTCTGCATGGCTTCACATTGGATAAAGGACCATGGAATATTTAGACTGGCCCATTTTGGGCGGGAAAACTTCTCTGGAATATTTTACAAATAGGCTGTGCTCTATTGAACGTCCCCACTATCTACTGTTCTGGTATTTCTGAGTTTTATTAGAAATCAAAATTGGCATTATTGTTGTGACCCAGGCCCAAGTAGGTAGTAGGAAACTCCGTTCGTGAAAAAACAAACTAACTTTATTCGAACAGCTGAGAATTCCCAGCGTCATTCAACTCAAATTAAAGCAAATTCCTCCCAACACAAATTCCTCAGTCCTATCGCAAACCTTGGTCCAATTAGGCAATTAGACTTCTGAACATTTTTTTGGCAAATGTTCAGAAGTCACAAAAATAAATGCAAAACATAGATGAAGCAGAAAACAAAGCTACCAACGTTGTTTTCCAGCAAAGCCCAAACGCCGTTACTGGTCTGTTTTAAGCCTTATGGGAGAGCCCAATAATCTCTTGGCCCTACTCCCGAGTCATCCTCTTTGCTTGAGCTGCTCTTGCCTTCTGGCAGCTCTTCTCATGCATGCATTAGGAACAGGCTCCTCCTGTTCCTCTGCCTCACTAGTATCAGGCTCTGGAGGCTCTGGAGTCCGCACCTCACTTCCCAATGGCCCCGGCCTCACCTCAGCCTCATCGCTGTCCGACTCCGTTGCCAGCTCTGCAGACTGCTGGCGGCCCACAACAATTATAATTTAGAAACTGTATTTCAGCAGGATCTATTCCTCCCTTGTATACCTATCCTATGCATGCCTATTTGATAAAAAAAATAAAAATATGAATGCCGTAGTGCTATACTTTATGGAAATTCTGCTCCCCTTGATGCCAAAAACGGTGTTCAAAATAGCTAAAAATAATTTTTAAAAAATATTCATAAAAAGAGAATTATAATTAAAATAATCACAAAGTTTAAAACTAGAATAAAGATGTTGAGCCAAAGGACGACTAAGTTTAAACAGCAGGTTTCTAAAAGTTACTTGGGGAGAAAAAAAAAAATGATAGAAAATGGCATTTTCGGGATCACACAGAGCATTGCTTGCAACCTGATTTTGTGAAGCAGGGTTGTCAAAGTCAAGGCCTGGAAGGCTGTTTCCGGCTCACAGGGTGCTTAGATCTGGCCCACGGGGCCACCCTGGAAACAGCGAAGGACTAGCCCGCGGTGCCTCTGCCAGCGGAAATGGAGCTCGGGAGGGCTGCACATGACCCTTCCAAGTTCTTTTTTCCCTGGCAGAGGGTTTCAGGAGGCCCTCCCAGCTGAAAGCAGAGCTCAGGAGCCCCTTTTCACTGGCAGAGCACTCGTGCTCCCACAGGCGCCTCGTGATATGAGTGACGCCATGCTGGCCACGCCTACCCTGGCCACGCCCACCCTGGCCCTCCGAGGTCAAATACAACCCTGATGCGGCCCTCAGTGAAATCAAGTTTGACGCCCCTGTTCTTAAGCTTTTGACTATTGATTTATCGCCCCTGAGAGTGAACCCATCGCTGTTTTCTTTTTCAATCCTCCGTCACTGAGTGTAGTTGGGGGAGTAGATAGGATAGAGCTCATAGTTTGTGTGTAAATGATTTTATTTATTTATTTAATAAATTTATTTTTTAAAAAAATTTTTTACAAATAATTCAGAGGCGAACTTACCTAATTCTTCTTCCTCCTTTTATTTTCCTCACAACAACCCTGTGAAGTGGTTTGGGCTGAGAGAGAGTGACTGGACTAAGGTCATCCAGCTGGCTTTCATGCCTAAGGCAGAACTAGAACTCACAGTCCCCTGGTGATTGGCCCAAAGACACTCAGCTGTCTTTCAAGCCTAAGGTGGGACTAGAACTCACAGTCCCCCAGTGATTGGCCGAAAGTCACTCAGCTGGCTTTCATGCCTAAAGCAGGACTAGAACTCACAGTCTCCTGGTGATTGACCCAAGGTCACCCAGCCAGCTTTTATCCCAAAAGCAAACTAGAACTCACAGTCTCCCAGTTTCCAGGCTGGTGATTTGACCACTAGACCACACTGGCTCTAGATCCTAGTTTGCAGATTTCACATAGGTGAGATTTTGCCGAACTGCAGCCATTCATAATAAAGCAAATATGAACTATGTTTAACCCTGCAGAAAACAGCTGCATTTGCTGTAACAATTGCTAAATTTCACCTTAATATTCTTGCAGAGATTCTTTTTTTCCTCCCAAGAATAACTAACTGGCATATTTAGGGTATACATTATATTCTATACCCACCTCCCCTATCGCATCTCAAGAAATTCCAAGCCATCCAATCATTATTTGGGCTTTGCTTTGTTGTTGTTAGCTGCGAAGTCGTGTCCGACCCATCGTAACCCCATGGACAAAGTTCCTCCAGGCGTTCTTGTCCTCTACCATCCTCTGGAGTCCATTTAAGCTCACGCCGACTGCTTCAGTGACTCCATCCAGCCACCTCGTTCTCTGTCATCCCCTTCTTCTTTTGCCCTCAATCTTTCCCAGCATTCGGCTCTTCTCCAGGGAGTCCTTCCTTCCCATGAGGTGGCCAAAGTATTTGAGTTTCCTCTTCAGGTTCTGGCCTTCTAAAGAGCAGTCAGGGTTGATCTCCTCTAGGACTGACTTGTTTGTTCGCCTTGCTGTCCAAGGGACTCGCAGGAATCTTCTCCAGCCCCATAGTTCAAAGCCCTCAAAAAAATAATTGTTTACCACTATGGTTGGGTAGATTTTTGTCTCTATTTTTTTTACCCAAACTGAAGACGTCCTCATTTGTTCTCATTCTGTTTGTCTTCAGAACTTGTCTTGAGAGAGGGAGAGAGGAGAGAGAGAGAGAGAGAGAGAGAAGGAGAGAGTGACAGAAAGAGAAGGAGGGAAGAGAGGGAGAGACAGAGAGGACAGAGAGAGGGAGGGAGAGACAGAAAGAAGGAGAGAGAGAGAAGGAGAGAGAGACAGAGAGAAGGAGAGAGAGAGAGACAAAGAGACAGACAGAGACAGAGAAGGAGAAAGACAGAGAGAGAGAATGAGAGAGAGAGACAAAGAGAGAGACAGACAGAGAGAGGAGAGAGAATGGCTCATATCTAAATGGTTGTCCACTAGGACTCCATGTAGCTCTTGTTAGCTAGCCATACCCGAACCCAGGCTACTTACATACTAGGTAGATCAGGGGTCGGTTCTACTTACCTTTACTGTTGGTTTGCAATGGGGCCGCAGGCGCGCTTGCGTTGCTCACGCGTGTGCACTTGCATCGCTCACACACATGCACTTCTGCACATGCACAGAAGCTTCCTGATGACATCCGGGTCAGTGGGTGGAGCCTCCCACCGGTTTTACTATCAGTTCTTGCGAACCAGTCCGAACCAGGGGCAACCCACCACTAAGGTAGATGTATTAACCTCTAAGCCACGGGCTCTCCTCGCTTTGTCAGCTATACCAGGGGAGAGAGATTAAGTGTTTTTTATCAGGGACGGAGCTATACTGCTTCTGCTTCCGCCTTTCAGCCCCAATCCAGAAGCCTTCACTGGCAGTTGCTTTCGCCACAAACTAGTTTTGTGTTAAATTTATATTTACCGATACAGAAATAAAGGGAGACGAGTATAGATCTGTTTCAAGCTATGTAATAATAATAATAATAATAATAATAACAACAACAACAACAACAACAACAACAGAGTTGGAAGGGACCTTGGAGGTCTTCTAGTCCAACCCCCTGCCCAGGCAGAAAACCCTACACCATTTCAGACAAATGGTTATCCAACATTTTCTTAAAAATTTCCAGTGTTGGAGCATTTACAACTTCTGGAGGCAAGTTGTACCACTGATTAATTGTTCTAACTGTCAGGAAATTTCTCCTTAGTTCTGTCCTTGATTAGTTTCCACCCATTGCTTCTTGTTCTACCCTCAGTTGCTTTGGAGAATAGTTTGACTCCCTCTTCTTTGTGGCAACCCCTGAGATATCGGAACACTGCTATCATGTCTCCCCTAGTCCTTCTTTTCATTAAACTAGACATACCGAGTTCCTGCAACTGTTCTTCATATGTTTTAGCCTCCAGTCCGCTAATCATCTTTGTTGCTCTTCTCTGCACTCTTTCTAGAGTCTCGACATCTTTTTTACATCGTGGCGACCAAAACTGAATGCAATATTCCAAGTGTGGCCTTACCAAGGCATTATAAAGTGGTATTAATACTTCACGTGATCTTGATTCTATCCCTCTGTTTACGGAGCCCAGAACTGTGTTGGCTTTTTTGGCAGCTGCTGCACACTCCTGGCTCATATCTAAATGGTTGTCCACTAGGACTCCATGTAGCTCTTGTTAGCTAGCCATACCTGAACCCAGGCTACTTACATATTAGGTAGATCAGGGGTCGGTTCTACTTACCTTTACTATTGGTTTGCAATGGGGCCGCAGGTGCGCTTGCGTCGCTCACGCATGTGCACTTGCATCACTCACACACATGCGCTTCTGCACATGCACAGAAGCTTCCTGATGACATCCGGATCAGTGGGCGGAGCCTCCCGCCAGTTTTACTATCAGTTCTTGTGAACCAGTCCGAACCAGGGGCAACCCACCACTAAGGTAGATGTATTAACCTCTAAGCCACGGGCTCTCCTCGCTTTGTCAGCTATACCAGGGGAGAGAGAGGGAGGGAGAGAGAGAGAGAGAGAGAGAGAGAGAGAGAGAGAGAGAGAGAGAGAGAGAGAGAGAGAGAGAGAGGGAGAGAGATTAAGTGTTTTTTATCAGGGCAACCTGGTCTACACAATATGGGTCGGAGCATACTGCTTCCGCTTTCGCCTTTCAGCCCCAATCCAGAAGCCTTCACTGGCAGTTGCTTTCGCCACAAACTAGTTTTGTGTTAAATTTATATTTACCGATACAGAAATAAAGGGAGACGAGTATAGATCTGTTTCAAGCTATGTAATAATAAACAACAACAACAACAGAGTTGGAAGGGACCTTGGAGGTCTTCTAGTCCAACCCCCTGCCCAGGCAGGAAACCCTACACCATTTCAGACAAATGGTTATCCAACATTTTCTTAAAAATTTCCAGTGTTGGAGCATTTACAACTTCTGGAGGCAAGTTGTACCACTGATTAATTGTTCTAACTGTCAGGAAATTTCTCCTTAGTTCTAAATTGCATCTCTCCTTGATTAGTTTCCACCCATTGCTTCTTATTCTACCCTCAGGTGCTTTGGAAAATAGTTTGACTCCCTCTTCTTTGTGGCAACCCCTGAGATATCGGAACACTGCTATCATGTCTCCCCTAGTCCTTCTTTTCATTAAACTAGACATACCAGTTCATACCAGTTCATACCAGTTCATACCAGTTCATACCAGTTCATACCAGTTCATACCAGGCGAACTGATAGTTGTGACCTGTGAGTGGGCCCACCTACTCATCCCGGCGCTATGCCATCTTATTTAGCTGTGTTCTTTTAAACCACATGGATGCATGCAAGTGCACATACAAGCAAAGTGCATGCACAGAAAGCCGTGTGCACGCTCAAATTTTCGGTGCTGGGGTGAACCGGTTGTTAAATTATGTGAAGCCCACCTCTGGCTTTAGAGGTGCTGGAGATAAATGTACATTCAAACTTGCAAGATTCTCTTAATCCTATAATAATCCTATGGCAATATAGTAGGATTTGTTCATCTGGGAACGCTTCCTGCCTGGACTACCTAACAAGGCTAAAATCAAGTTTGCAAGACAAGAGATTTATTTCTCCCCTATCACCTTTACAGTCCCAGAAACTAAAGTGGGTCCCTCTTTAGAGATTGGACAGCCATTTGTCTGAAACAGGAATAAGGTTTTCCTGCCTGAGCAGAAGGTTGGACTAGAAGACCTCCAAGGTCCCTTCCAATTTTGTTATTCTGTGACCCTTATGAGATATTTGCCATGCCCACGTTCCTTCTGCAGGCAAGTTGTACCACTGATTAATTGTTCTAACTGTCAGGAAATTTCTCCTTAGTTCTAAGTTGCTTCTCCTTGATTAGTTTCCACCCATTGCTTCTTGTTCTACCCTCAGGTGCTTTGGAGAACAGTTTGACTCCTCTTCTTTGTGGCAACCCCTGAGATATTGGAACACTGCTATCATGTCTCCCCTAGTCCTTCTTTTCATTAAACTAGACATACCAGTTCATACCAGTTCATACCAGTTCATACCAGTTCATACCAGTTCATACCAGTTCATACCAGTTCATACCAGTTCATACCAGTTCATACCAGTTCATACCAGTTCATACCAGTTCATACCAGTTCATACCAGTTCATACCAGTTCATACCAGTTCATACCAGTTCATACCAGTTCATACCAGTTCATACCAGTTCATACCAGTTCATACCAGTTCATACCAGTTCATACCAGTTCATACCAGTTCATACCAGTTCATACCAGTTCATACCAGTTCATACCAGTTCATACCAGTTCATACCAGTTCATACCAGTTCATACCAGTTCATACCAGTTCATACCAGTTCATACCAGTTCATACCAGTTCATACCAGTTCATACCAGTTCATACCAGTTCATACCAGTTCATACCAGTTCATACCAGTTCATACCAGTTCATACCAGTTCATACCAGTTCATACCAGTTCATACCAGTTCATACCAGTTCATACCAGGCGAACTGATAGTTGTGACCTGTGAGTGGGCCCACCTACTCACCCCGGCGCTATGCCATCTTATTTAGCTGTGTTTTTTTAAACCACGTGGATGCGTGCAAGTGCACATACAAGCCAAGTGCATGCACAGAAAGCCGTGTGCACGCTCAAATTTTCGGTGCTGGGGCGAACCGGTTGTTAAATTATGTGAAGCCCACTTCTGGCTTTAGAGGTGATGGAGATAAATGTACATTCAAACTTGCAAGATTCTGTTAATCCTATAATAATCCTATGACAATATAGTAGGATTTGTTCATCTGGGAACGCTTCCTGTTTGGACTACCTAACAAGGCTAAAATCAAGTTTGCAAGACAAGAGATTTATTTCTCCCCTATCACTTTTACAGTCCCAGAAACTAAAGTGGGTCCCTCTTTAGAGATTGGACAGCCATTTGTCTGAAACAGGAATAAGGTTTTCCTGCCTGAGCAGAAAGTTGGACTAGAAGACCTCCAAGGTCCCTTCCAATTTTGTTATTCTGTGACCCTTATGAGATATTTGCCATGCCCACGTTCCTTCTGCAGGCTATGTTGCTGCTTATCGAACCTTTACCCTGGCTGTGAATCTTCAACAGATTAACAGAGTTGAAATGGACCTTGTAGGTCATCAACCCTCCCGCCCAAACAAGAGACTCTACACCATTTCTGACTGATGGCAGTCTAGTCTCTTCTTGAAAGCCTCCAGTGATGAAGCTCCCACAACTTCCGAAGGCAATTTCTGTTCCATGGGTTCATTGTTCTCACTGTCAGAAAGTTCCTCCTTATTTCTAGGTTGAATCTCTCCTTGGTCAGTTTCCATCCATTATTCCTTGTCTGGCCTTCAGGTGCTTTGGAAAACAGCTTGACCCCCTCCTTTCTATGGTAGCCCCTCAAGTATTAGACACTGCTATCATGTCTCCCCTGGTCCTTCTCTCCACTAGAGTCTTCCTTCCACCTCCAGAGATGGAGGTCCATTTCTCCTGTCTCCCAGAGTCCCATGTACCATTACAGGAACAAAGTCAGGATGCAAAGTCACATTAAAAAGAGCTCATCTTTTTCCTGCAAGGTTGGAAAAATCCACTTTGTAGATCAACATCAGAGGTGGGTTTCAGCAGGTTCTGACCAGTTCTGGAGAACCAGTAGTGGAAATTTTGAGTAGTTCAGAGAACAGGTAAATACGACCTCTGGCTGGCCCCGTCCCCATCTATTCTCTGCCTCCTGAGTCCCGGCTGATCGGGAGGAAATGGGGATTTTGCAGTAACCTTCCCCTGCCACGCCTACCAAGCCACGCCCACCAAGCCACGCCCACAGAATCGGTAGTAAAAAAATTTGAAACCCACCACTGATCTACATGGATACACAGCTGAAAGCAGGAACATGTTTAGCAATTCTAATAAGATACCTGCATGAAAGACTCACCCATGCTCAAATCTGATGTTCATATAGGGTTCATTGTTATTCATTATTCCGCTTTAAATGTCTGTGCTTGTGTCTTTTACGATGTGTAAACTCCACCCGTTGGTGCTGTCGTGTGGAAAATTTGACTGAAATCAGGCTTAACGGTTAGGAGCAAATGGCGCTGTTAAAATAGTAGTGATACTTTGTCCCAGTATTGTTCAAGGGCTTCCCTTTATACATGGGATAGGTGAAATCTATAGGGTCTGTGCAAATATGCTGAAGTGCACAATCTTCTTTGTGGCTATGAAGCATAACTTTTTAAGGTCAGGAGTGGGGAGGGGGGAAATCAAGGAACTGTGGATCACAGCGAAGTGTGTTTCCAAGGGAGAACTGCAGTGGAAGGACAATACTGAAATAGTGTGATTTTTAGGGTCAGTGTTGTTGTTACTGTTGTTTCTGTAGTTCAAATGTCAGATCTCATCATTTATTACTGGTGGCTATGGAGATTCTCAGTCATCCAGGTCATGGCTGTCCCAAAAGTGTATCATCATTCTGTCTATCATCAATTTATTACTATATCTATCTATCTATTTCTATCATCTATATCATCTCTCTGTCTCTCATATATATATATATATATATATATTTGTTTTCTGAGGTTTTCGCGGGTGTTTGTATGTAGGTCTTTGGTTATTCGGGTTTTCTCCCGCATAAAATTGGAAGTGTCTTGGCGACGTTTGACGAAGTCTCATTCGTCATCTTCAGGCTTCAGCCGTGCTCCCAGAAGCACGAAGCTGAAGCCTGAAGATGACGAATGAGACTTCGTCAAACGCCGCCAAGACACTTCCAATTTTACGGAGAAAACCCGAATAACCAAAGACCTACATATATATATATATATATATATATATATATATATATATATATATATATATATATATATATATATATATATGTTTTCTGAGGTTTTCGCGGGTGTTTGTATGTAGGTCTTTGGTTAATTATAAATTGGTTAAAAATACCAGAACTATCACCAAAACTGAACACTTTAACAACAGAATAATCAGAGAAGCCATCGAGATAGAAAAACGCCCACACAGCATGAATAAACGAGATGATACCTCCCGCCTACCAGCCATTTGGAAACCCGCCCTTTATCGACAAACGAGTCCCTAACATGAAGAATGACGCAAGACTCACACTCGTGAGTGCCAACAGCATGTCACCACCACACATCCATACAGAAAGCAAACTCAAACCCACACTGATAATGAAGCACGACCACGGACCAGAAGCCAGACCGCATCTGCATCATTAGCCATTTCAAACCCCTCCAATCCATACATGCAGCAGACTGACACCCACCATGAAGATGAAGCACGACCACAAACGCGAAGCCAAACAACAGCAATGCAACTCACCAATTCAAATCCCCCTGCATCTCAAACCAACCTAGCACAACTAAGCCCCCCCACAACAGAACACACCCCCAGCCAATCAGAGCACAGCCAACCCCACCATCCAATTAGAGCACAGCCAAACTCCCAACCAATCAGAACACACCTCCACCCAATCAGAACACAGCCAAGCTCCCAACCAATCAGTTCAAACCCCCACTAGCAGTTAAAAGGAAGAAACAGCAGCGATCATACATTTCTCTTTCTCTTCAAATCTCATTCGTCATCTTCAGGCTTCAGCTTCGTGCTTCTGGGAGCAATTGCTGAAGCCCAATTGATTGCTCCCAGAAGCACGAAGCTGAAGCCTGAAGATGACGAATGAGACTTCGTCGAAACGTCGCCAAGACACTTCAAATTTTACGCGGGAGAAAACCCGAATAACCAAAGACCTACATATATATATATATGTAGATATACATTTTTTTAAAAAAAATCTATCTATCATCTATCTCTTTATATATATCATCCTTCTATCTATCTATCTATCTATCTATCTATCTATCTATCTATCTATCTATCTATCTATCTATCTATCATCTTCTATGTAATTTACTGTAATTTATATGCTTCCCATCTCACTCTGAAAAACAAATAACTCTGGTTATTCATATAAGAACATGGAGAATCTGCCAGGTCATAGCATCTCCAATTACACAAATAATCAGGAAGCCAGCTAGAAATATTGCATAAACGTTGCACAAGGGTTAAAACCGTGATCCTGCCCGCTTCCCAATACACAACCAGAGCACACATATGAGTGCTGCCAGCGCATGGACACACTCCTACACATTCCCAGAAGGTTCCTGCATAGATCTTTGTGCGCTGAAGTTTGAAGGTCTGGGCAAAGGTTCAGGGTGCATTCAGTAGAAGGTATTGAGAAATTCCTACAGGTCAGGAACTTCAGGAAGTTGCCTCAATACAGTATATTTGTAAGCACTTTCCCTTGATCATATTTGTACAGATAGTCCTCGACTTATAACCATTCGTTTACTGACCATTCCAGAGCTACAACAACACTGAGAAAAAGTGACTGGTTTTCCCACTGATGACTGTTGCAGCATCCCAGAGTCACATGATCAAAATTCAGGCTGGTGGCACCTGGCACGTATTTTGTGACATGCAATCACCTTTTGTAAGCCTCCCCACCTGGTTTCTAAGAAGCAAAGGCAATGGGAGAAGTCTGCTTTGCTTAATGGGTCCCTTAACAGCTGCAGCGATTCACTTAACAGCAGAAGGTCATAAAATGGAGGCAAAACTCACTTCATCATTAACCCTTAACCGTCACCTAGCAATGGAAATGTTGGATAGTTGGAAGTTGAGGGCTGCCTGTAACCCTTCTAGAGAACTATGCAAGCAAGTTAGGTAGCTATCTGGAATTAATTAATAATTAATTAATTAATTAATTAATTAATTTAGAAGCCACCCATCTCGTTCACAGAGTGACTGTCTGCCCAAAGATCTTGCATTAAGTCCAAGGCTTGTTCCCACCAGTGCAGACTCTGTGTGCATGCTCACAGAGAGGTTTAGAAAGAGTCAGCCTTGACCAGATAGGTAAATCATCTAAAATGCTTCGAGAAAGGACCATAATACACAGCCCTGGAAAACATTGACTTGATGTGCAATGAAAGTACGCTCAGGCCTGTCTATGATCAAAGTCAAAGGATGTTTTTTGTCTCTGTCTTGTTTCAAGACTGTCGATGCACAGAATCTGCTTCGGATAGATTCTTCTTACTTGGGGCAAACTACTGCATAGAAACAGGGAGCACACTTCACACTCCTAGCACTGATGATGTTACCTAGTCAGGTAATGAAACATCTGGAAGCAAACCCCAAAGTTCAGAGAGCACCAGAGTTTTTAATTAGAGTAGAGTAGAGTAGAGTAGAGTAGGGTAGGGTAGGGTAGAATAGAATAGAATAGAATAGAACAGAACAGAACAGAACAGAACAGGGTAGGGTAGGGTAGGGTAGGGTAGGGTAGAGTAGAATAGAATAGAAATAGAGTAGAGTAGAGTAGAGTAGAGTAGAATAGAATAGAATAGAATAGAATAGAATAGAATAGAATAGAATAGAATAGAATAGAATAGAATAGAATAGAATTCTTTACTGGCCAAGTGTGATTGAACACACAAGGAATTTGTCTTTGGTGCATATGCTCTCAGTGTAAATAAAGAAAAATAAAATACATTCATCAAGAATCATAAGATACAACACTTAGTGATAGTCATAGGTTACTAATAAGCAATCAAATCGTACTAGGAAACAAATAAAACAATATAAATTATAATTTATAAACAATATAAATTATATACAAGCAACATGGTTATAGCCGTAAGTGGGAAGAGATAGGTACTAGGAAGGATGAGAAGAAGAATAGTAATACAGTCTTAGTAAATAATCTGACAGTGTTGTGGGAATTATTTGTTTAGCAGAGTGATGGCATTCAGGGGAAAAGCTGGCCTTGTGTCTAATTGTTCTGGTGTGCAGTGCCCTATAGCGTTATTGTTTCCAGGGTAGGGCAGATATGTCAGCATGAATCCCTCCAAATGACTGATCACAGATTTGGAGTGCTGTAGCCAGTTCTAATGTGGAAACAGTCCTTTTCTTCCTGGGATCATGTGTTCAGGTTCATCATACTCCTTTATAACATGAGCCATGGTGGTGCAGTGGTTAGAATGCAGTATTACAGGCTACTTCTGCTGACTGCTGGTTGCTTGCAGTTCGGCAGTTCAAGTGTCATTGGCTCAAGGTTGACTCAGGCTCCCATCCTTCCAAGGTCAGTAAAATGAGGACCCAGATGATTGGGGGGGGGGCAATATGCTGACTCTGTAAACTGCTTAGAGATGGCTGTAAAGCACTGTGAAGTCTAAGTACTAAGTGTGATTGCTAATTGGATAAGAAAAAGCCCATGATAGGTGTCCTGCTTTTAACAACATTTCAGTGAATTTCATAGGATAACCCAACTGGGTCTAGGACAACTCACTCCTGCAAACTTACTGTGGCCAACTCACTGCAGGACAACTCGCCATCACCAACTTGCTGCAGGACAAGAATTACACTAATATTGAACTAATATTGAAGAAAAGGGAATAGAATCATTCAAGAAAGGATGCAAAAGGCGAGACAAAAGGAAATGCAAATGACAAAAATTAAAGTAATTATTTTAAATAATTAAGTTGAATTGTTGAATTGTCCTGCAGCGAATCACCCCATGGCAAGGTATCTTTCGGCAATTTGGCCATGATGAGTTCATCATGACAAGTTGGCTGCAATGAGTTCACCATGGTGAGTCGCCAACGGTGAGTTTACCATGGCAAGTTGGCCATGATGAGTTCATCATGACAAGTTGGCTGCAATGAGTTCACCATGGTGAGTTACCCATGATGAGATGGCCATGATGAGTTCACCATGACAAGTTGGCTGCAATGAGTTCACCATGGTGAATCGCCAACGGTGAGTTCACCATGGCAAGTTGGCCATGATGAGTTCATCATGACAAGTTGGCCGTGATGAGTTCACCATGGTGAGTTGCCCATGGTGAGTTCATCATGGAAAGTTGGCTGCAATGAGTTCACCATGGTGAGTTACCCATGATGAGATGGCCATGATGAGTTCACCATGACAAGTTGGCTGCAATGAGTTCACCATGGTGAATCGCCAACGGTGAGTTCACCATGGCAAGTTGGCCATGATGAGTTCATCATGACAAGTTGGCCGTGATGAGTTCACCATGGTGAGTTGCCCATGGTGAGTTCATCATGGAAAGTTGGCTGCAATGAGTTCACCATGGTGTTGCCCATGGTGAGTTACCCATGATGAGATGGCCATGATGAGTTCACCATGACAAGTTGGCTGCAATGAGTTCACCATGGTGAATTGCCAACGGTGAGTTCACCATGGCAAGTTGGCCATGATGAGTTCATCATGACAAGTTGGCTGCAATGAGTTCACCATGGTGAGTCGCCAACGGTGAGTTTACCATGGCAAGTTGGCCATGATGAGTTCATCATGACAAGTTGGCTGCAATGAGTTCACCATGGTGAGTTACCCATGATGAGATGGCCATGATGAGTTCACCATGACAAGTTGGCTGCAATGAGTTCACCATGGTGAATCGCCAACGGTGAGTTCACCATGGCAAGTTGGCCATGATGAGTTCATCATGACAAGTTGGCTGTGATGAGTTCACCATGGTGAGTTGCCCATGGTGAGTTCATCATGGAAAGTTGGCTGCAATGAGTTCACCATGGTGAGTTACCCATGATGAGATGGCCATGATGAGTTCACCATGACAAGTTGGCTGCAATGAGTTCACCATGGTGAATCGCCAACGGTGAGTTCACCATGGCAAGTTGGCCATGATGAGTTCATCATGACAAGTTGGCCGTGATGAGTTCACCATGGTGAGTTGCCCATGGTGAGTTCATCATGGAAAGTTGGCTGCAATGAGTTCACCATGGTGTTGCCCATGGTGAGTTACCCATGATGAGATGGCCATGATGAGTTCACCATGACAAGTTGGCTGCAATGAGTTCACCATGGTGAATTGCCAACGGTGAGTTCACCATGGCAAGTTGGCCATGATGAGTTCATCATGACAAGTTGGCTGCAATGAATTCACCATGGTGAATCGCCAACGGTGAGTTCACCATGGCAAGTTTTCTTTTATGTACACTGAGAGCATATGCACCAAGACAAATTCCTTGTGTGTCCAATCACACTTGGCCAATAAAATAAAATTCTATTCTATTCTAATTCTATTCATGACAAGTTGGCTGCAATGAGTTCACCATGGTGAATCACCAACGGTGAGTTCACCATGACAAGTTGGCCATGATGAGTTCATCATGACAAGTTGGCTGCAATGAGTTCACCATGGTGAGTTCACCATGGTGAGTTGCCCATGGTGAGTGCACCATGGCGAGTTGGCCATGATGAATTCACCATGGCAAGTTGGCCGTGATGAGTTCACCATGGTGAGTTGCCCATGGTGAGTTTATCATGGAAAGTTGGCCGGAATGAGTTCACCATGACAAGTTGGGCCTTGCAAGTTCACCATGACAAGTTGGCCACGGTGAGTTCACCATGATAAATTGGCCATGGTGAGTTATCCCATTCCATACCCAACTTCATTCTCTTTTTTAAAGGGATGAATGGCAAGATGAATGTTAAGCAGACAAATCAAGAGGCTCAATGCCGCTTAGAAAAGATGCCACCCTGAGAGTTTGCTTGTTCTTCTCGGATGTCCTTTGCTAGCTGAGCCTCCTCCCCCTCCTCCTAAAATGTTCAGATGGCTGGATGAATGAATTGCATGGGATGCCGTTTAACAATTTGCAATGCAACATGATCATTTTGAAAAGAACAGAACATTTTGCATTTTTTTTAACCCACAAGGGGACTAGCCGGTTTATTCTTTTTGCATGTGCTTTCCCCTAGACTCTGGCTGCCCTAACAAGAAATTCAATAAATCTGCTTCCAAACCATCTTGCACAAGCTTTGCATGTCCAGTCTGGGCCTGAGGAAATTAACAAGCGAATAGAACACACCATCGACTTGCGGAGTGGCGATAAGTTGCGAAGAGAGCATATCAAGCCTTTTTCCCTGATGTTTAAAGACTCTGGCCTGGAACATAAGGTAGCTGGGTCTTGATAGATTGACTTTTGCCATCTCAGATTGACTTGCAGTGACCGTTGATTAGCAAAGACCAAATGGTGGTGGGTTTCACTTCTAAATTTCCCCCTTCCCTTTCTTCCCACCTTTCAAAGATGGAGTTATTAAGATTCCTTCAGACACGAAGGGTGCAGATCCTGAGATTTGGGATCTGTGGGCAGCTCCTGAAAGCTTAATGGAAGCTGAAAGCTCCCACCACACGTTGCCTCCAGACGTCTTGGATGGGATCAGAGGAGGAAAACTGAAAAATATGGAAGGTGTGGTGGTCAGCAGTTTTAATAAATTACAGTTTAGTTAAATCAGATGTAGGGTTTTCCTTTTTTTCCCCAGGGACAATTTTATCCCTCTTTGTCATCAGCAGGTGACCTCCAGAGGCCCTAGGAAAAGTTGCACATGCTTAGCTAGGTCAGATAAAGACTTAGCTAGGTCAGATAAAGACTTAAGAGATGCCTTTGCACAGCAGGTGAAACTTAGAGTGATAGATTGAGGTGGAGGTGGACAGCCATTTGTCCAGGATGGTGTAGGGTGGAAGTAGAGGTGGACGAGGAGGTGCAGTGGTGGGATTCAGCCGGTTCACACCACTTTGGGAGAACCAGTTGTTAACTTTCCGAGCAGTTTGGAAAACTGGTTGTTGGGAGAAATTATTAGGGCAGAGAACCGGTTGTTAAATTACTTGAATCCCACCACTGAGGAGGTGGAAATGGAAATGGAGGTGGAGGTAGAGATGGAGGAGGAGACAGAAAGAGAGAGTTAGAGAGAGTCAGAGAAAGAGACAAAGAGATGCAGAGTGAGATGCAGAAAGAGGGTGATAGACCTTTTGTGCAACAGTGCAACATGTTTGGTTACTTATAGTTTCATCTATGGCAGGGGTGTCAAACACAAGGCCCAGGGGCCAGATCCGGACTGCGGGGTGCTTAGATCTGACCCTCCCTGAAAACAATGAAGGACTGGCCCGCAATGCCTCTGCCAGCGAAAACAGAGCTTGGGTGGCAGAGGGTTGCAGGAAACCGTCGCAGCCAGAAAGGGAGCTCGGGAGCCCGTTTTTACTGGCAGAGTGCTCAGGCCGCCTCAGGCATCCCCATCACCCAGTGATGTCGAGCTGGCCACACCCACCATGGCCACGCCCCCCCTGTCACCCCCCCAAAGTTCAAACACAACCTGGATGCAGCCCTCAACGAAATTGAGTTTGACACCCCTGATCTATGGTGCGAACCCCAAAATGGTATACAGATCATCTTTTGACTTCCAACCATCCATTCAGTGGGCCGTTTTGACGTTACAGCGGCACTGAAAAAAAACGTGACTTGACAACTGGTCCTTACACTTACAACCGTTGCGGCATTCCCCATGTTATGCGACCCGAATTCGGGGGCGTGACAGATGGCGTGTTTTTACGACGGTTGCAGCATCCCAGGGTCATGGGGTTGCCGTTGGCAACTTTCTCGGCCATCTCCTGGCAAGCAAAATCCATGGCATTAAGCTGGATTTGCTTAACTACTTCATGAGTCACGTGAGAACGGCAGTGATTCGTTTAACGACTGTGGGGGGAAAAGGTGGTAAGATTGGGGGCAACTGACTTGTCATTGTGGAAAAAGGAACCCAGGAGAGAGGCCATGGGTAAGTGAAAGAGTGGGAGCTTCAGGGAAGCAAAGGTACCACAGATGAGACCACCTAAACATCTGACGTACTACCTTATTCTTGCGTCTCCTTGCCATTATTACAATTTCTGTCATTTCATTTGGATAAACAATCACACTTACAAGTTTATGGTTTCCTCATTTCTTCTTTACTTCTTGGTCTCATTTAGAATAGAATAGAATAGAATAGAATAGAATAGAATAGAATAGAATAGAATAGAATAGAATAGAATAGAATAGAATAGAATAGAATAGAATTTTTTTTATTGGCCAAGTGTGATTGGACACACAAGGAATTTGTCTTGGTGCATAGGCTCTCAGTGGACATAAAAGAAATAGAATAGAATAGAATAGAATAGAATAGAATAGAATAGAATAGAATAGAATAGAATAGAATAGAATAGAATAGAATTCTTTATTGACCATGTGTGATTGACAGACAAGGAATTTGTCTTGGTGCATAGGCTCTCAGTGGACATAAAAGAAATAGAATAGAATAGAATAGAATAGAATAGAATAGAATAGAATAGAATAGAATAGAATAGAATAGAATAGAATAGAATTCTTTATTGACCATGTGTGATTGGACACACAAGGAATTTGTCTTGGTGCATATGCTCTCAGAGTACATAAAAGAAATAGAATAGAATAGAATAGAATAGAATAGAATAGAATAGAATAGAATAGAATAGAATTTTTTATTGGCCAAGTGTGATTGGACACACAAGGAATTTGTCTTGGTGCATATGCTCTCGGTGTACATAAAAGAAAAGATACATTCGTCAAGAATCATAAGGTACAATACTTAATGATAGTCATAGGGTACAAATAAACAATCAGGAAACAATCAATATCAATACAAATCGTAAGGATACAAGCAACAAAGTTACAGTCATACAGTCATAAGTGGAAGGAGAAGGGTGATGGGAACGATGAGAAGATTAATAGCAGTGCAGATTTAGTAAATAGTTTGACATATTTGAGGTGTTTTTGCTTCCCTGAAGCCCCTTCTTTTCATTTAGCCAAGGTCTGTCCCCGGGGTTCAAAAGAACAGAGAAACCAAGTTGGAAAGGACCTTGGAGGTCTTCTAGTCCAACCCCCTGCTCAAGCAGGAGACCTTACAGCCAGTGGTGGGATTCAAATAATTTAACAACCGGTTCTCTGACCTAATGACCAGCTGGGTAGGCGTGGCTCGGTGGTCATGTGACTGTGTGGGCGTGGCCAACTCAACATCACTCACGTAGATGAAGTGCTTCGCCTTAGCTGTTACAATGTAATAAGGGTTAACCCGAGAGGCAGTTTCTGTAAGCAGGACAATAAAGATTAGGCTAGAAATACCAGAATGTTACCTTCCTGCCTTCCTTACAGGATTAGCCCTGTAAAGTGGAAAAAAAGCAAAATAAGATTTCTTCCAACAACTGGTTCTTCCAAATAGGTGCAAACTGGCTGAATCCCACCACTGCTTACAGCCATCCTGGACATATGGTTGTCCAATCACATCCTAAAAACCACCAGTGATGGGGCATCCAGAATTTCTGACGGCAACACATTCCACCGATTAATTGTTCCTACTGTCAAGAAATGTCTTCTTAGTTTCAGGTTGGATCTCGCTTAGATAGGTTTCCATCCCTTTTTCTACAATTCCCCTTGTTATGAGTTCAGATACTTGAGAGACGAAGAATTGGTTGGTCTGAAAACAAGACCTCGAAGGATGAAATGAACAGGAAAGTTTGGTTGGGTGCGCATTGCGTGCTAGTCTAGACTAAGAAGATAGGAAGTTGTAGTTTATTTTGTTGGGCATGTGGTGTGGTGTGATATATGTTTTGTGGATTAGGGCATGAGGTTTAGCACGCCTGGTGAACCTAACTGCAAAGGGATGGATAAGAGAACAGCAGACTAAATAACACTGTCACAGAGCTTATATAACTATATAAATTATATATAGAGGGAGTATGAATAGTAAGAAACCAGCAAGCCAAAGTTATGGGCTGAAACATTTCTTATATCTTTAAAATGGGATACGTCACCTGGGGCTCAGGGTTATAGTAGCCCCCTAAGCACTGATTCTGAGACACCCCCAAGCACCTAAGAATATGCTGCTAAAATTTATTTATTTATTTAATTAAATTTTTATACCGCCCTTCTCCCGAAGGACTCAGGGCGGTTCACAGCCAGATAAAACAACAGTGAATAAATACAAAATAAAACAGTAATTAAAAAACTTATTAGATATGGCCCCAAGTTAAAATGTATTTAAAACAATAAAACCCACTAAATAAAATTAAAACCGAATAAAAAACATCTAAAATTCTATGCCAGTCCTGCGCGAATAAATAAATATGTCTTCAGCTCGCGGCAAAAAGTCCAAAGGTCAGGAAGTTGACGAAGTCCTGGGGGAAGTTCGTTCCAGAGGGTGGGAGCCCCCACATGCTTGGCTGACGGTACCCTGAGGAGTCCCTCCCTGTGAGAGCGCACGGGTCGATGGGAGGCAAACAGTGGCAGTAGGCGGTCCCGTAAGTAACCCGGTCCTAAGCCATGGAGCGCTTTAACGGTGGTAAGCAACACCTTGAAGTGCACCCGAAAGACCACAGGCAGCCAGTGCAGCTTATGCAGGAATGGTTTTACATGGGAGCCACGAGTAAAATACAGTGCTGAGTGGTTTATTCTCTCCTACTTTTCTTTCTTTTTCCCAAAATAAGGTTGAAAATGGGAAGAGGTTGCTACTTTCTGATTCTGTGGGTACCATCTTTTTAGAATAGAATAGATTTTTTTATTGGCCAAGTGTGATTGGACACACAACGAATTTGTCTTGGTGCATAGGCTCTCAGTGTACAGAAAAGAAAAGATATTTCATCAACAATTCTAAGGTACAACACTTAATGATAGTCATAGGGTAAAAATGTAAAGGTAAAGGTAAAGGTTCCCCTTGCACATATGTGCTAGTCATTCCCGACTCTAGGGGGCAGTGCTCATCTCCGTTTCAAAGCCGAAGAGCCAGCACTGTCCGAAGACGTCTCCGTGGTCATGTGGCCGACATGACTCAATGCCAAAGGTGCACGGAATGTGTTACCTTCCCACCAAAGGTGGTCCCTATTTTTTCTACTTGCATTTTTTATGTGCTTTCAAACTGCTAGGTTGGCAGAAGCTGGGACAAGTAATGGGAGCTTACCCCGTTACATAGCACTAGGGATTCAAACCACTGAACTGCCGACCTTTTGTTCGACAAGCTCAGCGTCTTACCCACTGCCACCGTGTCCCTATAAGTCATAGGGTACAGTGCCCTTAAATCATTTTCTAACTATTTTACAAATGAATTACACTCCTGGTGGTTGACTTTATCTTTAATATTGTTATTAGAATTGCTGAGACATTAAATCCACTTAGATCTGGGGAAGTATTCCATGAAAAGGTCTTTATTGGAATATATTACTTTCAGACACTACTATTTTTTTATTAACAATGATACAGATTTTCTTTTAAGGCCTGGATACTTGAGAGATAGAGGTTAGAACCTACTTCAAGGAATTAAGTTTTGTTTCTCCTGAGAAGAAAGAGCTTAAACACTCAGCTTGGTATTTTTTGAGGTTGTTAGTTCCGAAATTGTGTCCGACCCATTGCGACTCCATGGACAATGTTCCTCCAGGCCTTCCTGTCTTCTACCATCCTCTGGAGTCCATTTAAGCTCACGCCAACTGCTTCAGTGACTCCATCCAGCCACCTCATTCTCTGTCATCCCGTTCTTCTTTTGCCCTCAATCTTTCCCAGCATTAGGCTCTTCTCCAGTGAGTCCTTCTTTCTCATTAGGTGGCCAAAGTATTTGAGTTTCATCTTCATGGATCTGGCCTTCTAAAGAGCAGTCAGGGTTGATCTCCTCTAGAACTGACAAGGTTGGATCACCTTGCAGTCCAAGGGACTCGCAGGAGTCTTCTCCAGCACCATAGTTCAAAGGCCTCAATTCTTTGGTGCTCAGCCTTCCTGATATCTTTTAGATGACTTACATATTCCATCAATTCAGTTTGGTCAATGGTCAGGAAAGTTCAAATCCAAGCCAACCAATTTCTAAAAATCAAGACCTTTCCCATTGCCTGAGTTCCTCATCCATCCTTGAGTTGGTTAAAAACTATAGGAAATGTTCTGTCCCTATTACTGTACTCGTCCATCCTGCCTTGATTGTTCTTCTCCAATCACTGAATACCTTGGCTGTCCTTCATCTGTTGGATGCCAAAGCCTAACAGATTTGATCTTCTGGTGGACCTTGGATGACCATGATATAAGGAGGGGAGGGAAGTGTTAATTTAACTACTAGTATAGCTAAGGCTGAGTAAGCCTACTGTGTTTCCCTAAAAATAAGCCCTCCCTGAAAATATTTAACTGCATGTGCAGCCGGTCCCTGATATTTCCTCTGTCTAGGGTTAGGAAGACAGAGATGGAATCAGGTAAGATAGCAAGAGGATTCCCGTCTTGCTCCATGCACCCCAAAATAATAAGACCTCCCCAAAAGTAAGGCCAAGCACTTATTTCGGGGTTCAAAAAATATATTTATAGGAAAACACAGTATCTCATTCATAACTTGAGAAAGCGGCTCTATCCTAGAGGACATGGCAAAAAACCAGATGCTCCAAGAAAGCATTTGTAACCCTGGTTAAGTGCAGGTATGAGAAGGTACTCGATGATAGCCAGCTCTATTTAGGTTTAACAAAAATAATAGACGTGGAAGGGACCTTGGAGGCCTTCTAGTCCAACCCTCTCCTCAGTCAGGAAACTCTATACCATTCTATACCAACCCCTATACCAAGTGGCTGTCCAGTCTCTTCTTAAAAGCCTCAGGTGATGGAGTACCCACAACTTCTGAATGCAAGCCGTTCCACTGGTTAATTGTTCTCTGTTATGTCCTCCTCGCCTCCGTCCAAACGATGGCTTAATTAGCCGGCTCTTATCAGCTCTGACAGCAAAAGAGCCAGGGTCTGCCAAGAGCGCTCGTTGGCTGCCAAGACGCTGGTGAGTCACAACCTTCAGCTCTAGTCAATCCGTGGATTTGCCTGATACAAAGAGACACACCAGCTCTTGCTGCCTTTTATATCCTGTGGGGTGTGGCTCCATGACTCAGCACTTCCTAGGCCTGCCCCTCCCCTGCTTCTGTTGTTCTCTTCTCTCCTGCCTACGAAACCTGGGATTGAGCCAAGCCTGATTGCTGTCAGCTGGGTCTGCAGGCGTGGCCTGTGGGGGGGGGGAAAGAGTCAGGAGAAGGAGGCCTCGTTATCCCTTTCGCTTGGCCTGCTTCTGGCTCCTGGAGCTGATCCAGGGAGGGCGGTGCTTCCAAGGTAAGTCCTGATGGCCCTTCCCCCTCACTGTCCAAGTCACTTTCTGGCAGCAGGCCCGGCTCCGAGTCACTTTCGGGCATGGGGCCAGGTTCGGGAGCGGGAGCCACAACATTCTCACTGTTGGGACATTTCTCCTTAGTTTTAGAGTAGCTTCTCTCCTACATTAGTTTTCAACTACTGCTTCTTGCATTGCCTTCAGGTCACCTTTGGCAAATAGGTTGACCCCATCTTCTTTATGGCAGCCCCTCATATATTAGAACACTGCTATCATGTCATCCTTCTTTTCCCTAAACTAAACCTATCCACTTCCTGCAACCATTCTTCATATGTTTTAGCTTCCAGCTTTGTAATTCTCTTCTTTGGGAAGCTTCTCCTGATTCCATGAAGACATACAAGCAACATGCCAAGACCCTAAATTATAGAACAGAACCAGCTCTTGGTTGGAAGATTTCGGCCTAATTTATGCCACAAGACCATTCTTGCCATTATCCTCCTACCCTTTGTTTCACCTTTCCCTCCTGAAATGCACATCAACCCAAGAAGGAGAGCAGGGCTTAATGGAATTTGGAATAGTGCATTCAGTTTTGGTTGCCACGATGTAAAAAAGATGTGGAGACTCTAGAAAAAGTACAGAGAAGAGCAACGAAGATGATTAGGGGACTGGAGGCTAAAACATACAAAGAACTGTTGCTGGAACTGGATATGTCTAGTCTGATGAAAAGAAGGACTAGGGAGACATGATAGCAGTATTCTGATATCTCAGGGGCTGCCCCAAAGAAGAACCAACCTAGAACTAAGGAGAAATTTCCTGACAGAACAATTAATCAGTGGAACAACTTGTCTTTAGAAGTTGTGGGTCCTCCAACACTGGAAGTTTTTAAGAAAATGTTGGATAACCATTTGTCTGAAGTGGTGTAGGGTTTCCTGCCTAAGCAGGGGGTTGGACTAGATGACCTCCAAAGTCCCTTCCAACTCTGTTATTCTAAGATTCTAAGATATTTTTTTTATTTGAATTTATATCCCGCCCTTCTCCAAAGACTCAGGGCGGCTTACACTGTGTTAAGCAAGAGTCTTCATCCATTTGTATATTATATACAAAGTCAACTTTATTGCCCCCAACAATCTGGATCCTCATTTTACCTACCTTATAAAGGATGGAAGGCTGAGTCAACCTTGGGCCTGGTGGGACTTGAACTTGCAGTAATTGCAAGCAGCTATGTTAATAACAGACAGACTTAGTCTGCTGAGCCACCAGAGGCCCAGAGATTAGAATCTTAGATTCTAAGATCTTAGAATTTTAGATTCTAAGATTCTAATTCTCCTTCTGATCAGGTAAAGAGATATCAAGGTGTTAGGAAAATAACCTTCCCACCGCCCCAGGTTGCTACTATGTTCTCTTGTAAGTTATGAGCCTTGAGTTTTACAGATAGTCCTCAACGTACAACCACAATTGAGCCCAAAATTTCTATTGCTAAGCGAGAACGTTGTTTATTTTTTTTTTTAAAGGTAAAAAGTATCAGCTGAAAGGCTGATGGGGTGAACGTTCTGTCACAACAGCTCTCGGGAGGCTTATTTTTAGATCAAAACAAAATTTGCGCAGGGGAGGCAGGAGACGGCGTTTTGATAGCCGTTGTAATCTTCACTGCATGTACTCCTCACGTTCAGTGTTTGGTGTGTGGAAGTGGCCCCAGCCCATCCTGATTTTCTCTCTCACACACACACACACACACACACAACCTGGCCTTTAGCCCTTGTCTCTCTCTCTTCTAAATACATAGAAGAGAAGCGTTTTGAATATGGAGATCAGTTCATTCTCCTTGTGCATTTCACAAACTGCCCTTGTTCTGTTCTGTCAGCTGTCTGTCTATGGATTGATCAATCTATGTATCTATCTACCAGAATGATAGATGTATTGATCTATCTCAATCTATGTATCTCTATCATCTATCAAGCTATGGATGTTGAGCTATGTATGTATGTATGTAAGCTATGGATGTTGAGACTCTAGAAAGAGTGCAGAGAAGAGCAACAAATATGATTAGGGGACTGGAGGCTAAAACATATGTAGAACGGTTGCAGGAACTCCGTATGCCTAGTTTAATGAAAAGAAGGACTAGGGGAGACATGATGGCAGTGTTCCGATATCTCAGGGGCTGCCACAAAGAAGAGGGAGTCAAACTATTCTCCAAAGCACCTGAGGGTAGAACAAGAAGCAATGGGTGGAAACTGATCAAGGAAAGAAGCAACTTAGAACTAAGGAGAAATTTCCTGGCAGTTAGAACAATTAATAAGTGGAACGACTTGCCTGCAGAAGTTGTGGATGCTCCAACACTGGAAGTTTTTAAGAAAATGTTGGATAACCATCTGTCTGAGATGGTGTAGGGTTTCCTGCCTGGGCAGGGGGTTGGACTAGAAGGCCTCCAAGGTCCCTTCCAACTCTGCTGTTATATTATATTATATTATATATCTACCAAAATGATAGATGTATTGATCTATCTCAATCTATATATCTCTATCATCTATCAAGCTATGTATATCTGTCTATTCATCCATCAATCCATCCATCCATCTGTATATCTTCTCAACAGCGTGAAAGTGTTCAGCAGTTCAAAAAGATTGGTACTCCACCCTTAATGACTGCAATGGATGATTCAGTAGCTAAACAAGCTTGTGAAACCCAGATAGACCTAATTTTTCAAGACACTACAGTCACAATCTAGTGCAGGGGTCTCCAACCTTGGCAACTTCAAGACTTGTGGACTTCAACTCCCAGAGTTCCTCCTTTGCTTTGCTGGCTGAGGAATTCTGGGAGTTGCAGTCCACAAATCTTCAAGTTGCCAAGGTTGGAGACCCCTGATCTAGTGGGCTACTGCTGTAATTGTGTACAGATACTCCTTGATGTATGACCGTAATGGAGCCTGCCCATCACCGCTGTAAGTCGTGATGATTGGGACTGACCTGATTTTATGTCCTTTGCTGCGACACTCATTAAGTGAATGCTACAGTCATAAAGCAAATCCGTTGTTTTGTGGTCCCATTTTTAATGACAGTGGGAAGTCGGTGCTGGTTGTTGTTGTTTTTTTTCTTTTTGGCAAAAACACTGTAAATTGTGGTCATGTGACCATGAGATGCTGCAAATAGCCATAAATGAGGGCCGGTTGCCAAGCAACCAGAATGGAGCCATGTGACTGCATGGGGGGGGAGGGGAGGGACTCAACTTTGGAACTTCAAAACTGAGTCATAAGTCCATCATAACTTTGAATAGTCACTTAAATGATCAGTCGTAAGTGTTACAAGGGTTATGTCTGCAGTCTTGGCAGGATCAGTTTGAGATGTTTGAGGCCAGCAGTGTGACATGCAGCTGCCAGTTGTTTAGCTGGTGTTGTCTTTTGCTATGCGTTGAGTTTTTTCCAACAATCTAGGCCAGTGTTGGCAAACCTTTTCGGCATTGAGTGCCGAAATGGGAGCGCGTGCATGAATGCACATGTCAGAAGCCGGAAGAGTAGCCACCCGGTGCACACATGCAAGCGATTATCTTCTGGTTAATCTGGTCCTCACATGCGCAAGCATGCCATTTTCTTTATTCATTAAACATGAAACTCAGTCAACTGAATATTCAGAAATGCATCACAAATACCATTGACTGGTGCTAATGGTTGATACGGGTTGCTGCCAGCGTCCTAGGTATCAACCAAGTACCTATTATTATTATTATTATTATTATTATTATTATTATTATTATTATTATTATTATTATTATTATTATTATTATTATTATTATTATTATTATTATTAACTTATTCATTTAACATGATTAAAAATGCATCACAAATACCATTGACTGGTGCTAATGGTTGATACGGGTTGCTGCCAGCGTCCTAGGTATCAACCAAGTACCTATTATTATTATTATTATTATTATTATTATTATTATTATTATTATTATTATTATTATTATTATTATTATTAACTTATTCATTTAACATGATTAAAAATGCATCACAAATACCATTGACTGGTGCTAATGGTTGATACGGGTTGCTGCCAGCGTCCTAGGTATCAACCAAGTACCTATTATTATTATTATTATTATTATTATTATTATTATTATTATTATTATTATTATTATTATTAACTTATTCATTTAACATGATTAAAAATGCATCACAAATACCATTGACTGGTGCTAATGGTTGATACGGGTTGCTGCCAGCGTCCTAGGTATCAACCAAGTACCTATTATTATTATTATTATTATTATTATTGTTGTTGTTGTTGTTGTTGTTGTTGTTATTATTATTATTAACTTATTCATTTAACATGATTAAAAATGCATCACAAATACCATTGACTGGTGCTAATGGTTGATACGGGTTGCTGCCAGCGTCCTAGGTATCAACCAAGTACCTATTATTATTATTATTATTATTATTATTATTATTATTATTATTAACTTATTCATTTAACATGATTAAAAATGTGTCACAAATACCATTGACTGGTGCTAATGGTTGATACGGGTTGCTGCCAGCATCCTAGGTATCAACCAAGTATCTTCTTAAAATATATGTTGTTGTTTAAAATGAGACTGCAGTATCCAAGCAAGCTCCTAAGGATATTCCCATTAGATGCACTCCTTCCTACTTATCTCACTGCATTTCTAGATCACCATTTCCCTTCAATGGGGCCACCCATCCTTTAAAAAATGTGCACCTGATTAGGTGACAAAGCCATCTTAGTAAAACTCCAGCGCAAAGGTGGAATGACTGCTCTCCTGGGCTTGCGGGTGCACAATTCTTTAATGGGTTTTGCAAGCATGTTTGTTTTGATGGGCTATTTCTTTGTATGGATGTTAAACAATATGGGTAGGTGCTTGGTGCTCTCTGAGCTTAGTTGTTTTCTTTCAGACATTTCATTACCCAACTAGGTAACATCATCAGTGCTAGTAAGGAGTGGGGCTTGCTCTCAGTTTATATTCTAGTAGCTAGAATATAAACAGCCGCTAGAATATAAACTGAGAGTTAACCCACTCCTTACTAGTTCTGATGATGTTGCCCAGAAAGAGGGTGAAGACAGCTCCTCCATAATAGTTCACCTAATTTATGCAGCTAGTAGAGTCCTCAGTCTGGCAGGATTTTTTTTTCTACAGGTGTGAAACAATAGCAAAAGGAAGCTTGAGAGAATCACTACTTGTCATTCATGGTTTGGGGCCTGATAATAATACCTAAAGAGAGGAATATTGCAACAAGGGCATGATATGTACTATTCTAACGAATCAGTGCTACATATCCAACCACAGTAGTGGTCAATTGTGGAAACCTTTTGGGAAAAGTGTATTTTCGAAAACTAGCTAATAACACCACTTTTTTTTTTTAGTAGTACCATAAAATTATATATCAATGGAAAGATAATTTAATCAAGAATGTAATGCAATTACTTTTAATGAAGGATTTGCTATTAGAATAGCAGTTACAGTTCAAAGAAGAAAAGTGAAACATGTAGAAAAAACGAGATAGACCAAAATTATCACCATGTCAGTTCATACTTAGTTGGGTAACCTTCAGTTGGGTAATGAAATGTCTGAAAGAAAACAACAAAGTTCAGAGAGCACAAAAGATCCCCCCCCTCCCATTCCAACCCTGAGCTACAAATAGAATAGAATTTTTTATTTTTTTTATTGGCCAAGTGTGATTGGACACACAAGGAATTTGTCTTGGTGCATATGCTCTCAATGTACATAAAAGAAAAGATACGTTCATCAAGGTACAACATTTACAACACAATTGATGATCAATATATCAATGTAAATCATAAGGATTGCCAGCAACAAGTTATAGTCATAAAGTCATAAGTGGAAAGAGATTGGTGATGGGAACTATGAAACGATTAATAGTAGTGCAGATTCAGTAAATAGTCTGACAGTGTTGAGGGAATTATTCGTTTAGCAGAGTGATGGCCTTCGGGAAAAAACTGTTCTTGTGTCTAGTTGTTCTGGTGTGCAGTGTTCTATAGCGTCGTTTTGAGGGTAGGAGTTGAAACAGTTTATGTCCAGGATGCGAGGGATCTGCAAATATTTTCACGGCCCTCTTCTTGATTCGTGCAGTATACAGGTCCTCAATGGAAGGCAGGTTGGTAGCAATTATTTTTTCTGCAGTTCTAATTATCCTCTGAAGTCTGTGTTTTTCTTGTTGGGTTGCAGCACCGAACCAGACAGTTATAGAGGTGCAAATGACAGACTCAATAATTCCTCTGTAGAATTGGATCAGCAGCTCCTTGGGCAGTTTGAGCTTACTGAGTTGGCGCAGAAAGAACATTCTTTGTTGTCCTTTTTTAATGATGTTTTTGATGTTAGCTGTCCATTTGAGATCTTGCGATATGATAGAACCCAGAAATTTGAAGGTTTCTACTGTTGATACTGTGTTGTCAAGTATTGTGAGAGGTGGAAGTATGGAAGGGTTTCTCCTAAAGTCTACCACCATTTCATAAATATTCTCATTTATTAATATACTGAATACTTATCCCAGCAGCGGGCTTCCTTTACTGAGCTGTGTTTGCTAGTTTCTCAGAAGCCTCCTATATGTGCCTTGCTCTGTTTCTAGAGTTAATTTAGAAACGTCACTTACTTGATTCCCTTTTGTGTTCTGTTTTCTATTTCAGTACTCCCAAATGAGGGATGAGGTGTTCAAGTCAAACTTGGTGTGTGCATTGATTGTCCTGGTATTTATCACCGCCATCCAAAGTCTACTTCCGTCTTCGAGGTGAGTTTGGTTTGGAATGGGGAGATTAATCGGAGTTGGGATAAACTTTCTATTTTATGGCGGTTTCTATAGCATCGGAAAACTGGGTTCCTGCAAAAGATAGTTTAGCAGTTAGCACCTCTTTGTAGTGATTGCAGTGAGGGCAGTTTGGTGTAGCGGTTATTATTATTATTATTATTATTATTATTATTATTATTATTATTATTATTATTATTTTATTATTATTATTATTTATTAGATTTTTATATCGCCCTTCTCCCGAAGGACTCAGGGCGGTTCACAGCTAATATAAAAGTGACAATTTACAATTAAAACAGAAATTAAAAAACTTATTATATAATTGGCAAAATTTAAAACATTTAGACCTAAAACCCCCTAAAATTTATATTAAATATAAATTAAAATTCAATCCCTATTAAAATATTAAAATTTAAAATTTAAGCCAGTCCCGCGCGAATAAACAAATACATCTTCAGCTCGCGGCGAAAGGTCCGGAGGTCAGGCAATTGACACAGAGAAGGACCTTCCCCTGGGGGCTGCCAGCCGACATTGCTTGGCGGATGGCACCCTGAGAAGTCCCTCTCTGTGTGAGCGTACGGGTCGGTGGGAGGCGTGGGGTAACAGTAGGCGGTCCCGTAAGTACCCTGGCCCTAAGCCATGTTAAAGGCACCATGCTAGAAACTGAGAAATGAAGCCAGTTTGATGACTCTGATGTCCATCCATTCTCGAAAGAAGTCAGTGGCACACCACATCTGAAGATAAAGATACAGATCAACAGAGTTGGAAGGTCAACAGAGTTGGAAGGTCATCTAGTCCAACCCTTCCCCACTCAAGCAGGAGACCCTACACCATTTCTGACAAATGGCAGTTCAATCTCTTCTTGAGAGCCTCCAGTGATGAAGCTCCCACAACTTCCAAAGGCAACTTCCGTTCCATCTCAGTGTCAGTGAGAACAGAGCAGACTCCATGAAATTATCCATGGGGTCCAGGCTGAGAAGACTCCATGAACTTATCCATGGGGTCGTCAAAAGTTAGGACTGGCTTAGAGGTACACAACAGTACAAAGATGGTTTTAGTAAGCTTCAAAAAAGTTGCCAGGAGCGGGGTCTATTGGCTAGCACCCCAAAGTTCATCTTCGTTCTAAAGCAGTATTATGTTTATTTTGTAATGTTTCTCTTTGTGTATATACTTCATTTTTTTATTTATTTAGTTTGTCAAACATGTATAAGAAAACAGGTATAAGTATAAACATGGACATGAACATAGGAAATGAGTACAAATAAATGAGGACAGTAGGACAGGGATAGTAGGCACACTGGTGCTCTTATGCACGCCTCTTACAGACCTTTTAGGAATGGGGTGAGGTCAACAGTAGACAGTTTAAGCTTAAAGTTTTGGGGGTTTGGGGAAGAAACCACAGAGTCAGGTAGTGCATTCCAGGCATTGACCACTCTGTTGCTGAAGTTGTATTTTCTGCAATTGAGTTTGGAGTGGTTTACCTTGAGTTTGTATCTATTGTTTGACCATGTATTATTGCAGTTGAAGCTGAAGTAGTCATTGACAGGTAGGACATTGTAGTGGACAATTTTGTGTACTATGCTTAGGTCAGACCATAGGCAGCGTAGTTCTAGGTTGTCCAAGCCCAAAATGTCAAGCCTGGTGGCGTAAGGGATTCTATTGTGAGCAGAGGAGTGGAGGAGTCTTTTCGTGAAATACTTCTGGACCTGCTCAATTGTATTAATGTCCGATATATAGTGTGGATTCCAGGCAGACGAGTTGTATTCAAGAATTTTGTATTGTATGTATTGTTTTGTATGCCCTAGTTTGCAGTACAATGTCTTAGAGAAGCACTGTTTTAGTCATCCTGTCATATAAGAACAGGTTATATCTGCATGGGTCCCCTGCAGTCAGGATCAGACCATATGTTAAAATGTATTGCCTGTACACAAGAATGTAGTCAACTAAAGTTCAATACTAAATTGGCAGTAGATTCGGGTCAATGGAATTCAAGAGGTGTGGACCGTTTGTGGCAACATGGCAATTCTAGGCTGATCACACACTTAACTCCCCCCCCCAGCTCTGCCTGCTCCTCTCCTACATCTACAAGTATATTGCATGCATATGCACAATAATAAAAATGAATTGATTAAGTGCTATTAAGTTGGCATCAACTCCTAAGGACCACCTGGGTAGACATTCTCCAGGATGACCTGTCCTGAGAACATGAAATTAGAAGATTTAATGAAGACCTGAAACGTTAGATTTTATTCTTCCTATAAATGCAGGAGAAGGCTGTTTTTCTGTCTTCTAAGGACGTGCGTCTGTCTTTCTTCTCCAGAATGATTCCAATGATTGTCCAGTTTTCAATTCTAATTATATTACATTCATCTCTCGTGCTGATAACCACTGCAGAGGATTACAAATGCTTACCCCTGGTGCTCCGGAAAACTTGCTGCTGGATTAATGAGACCTACCTGGCCCGAAATGTCATCATATTTGCCTCAATTATGATTAATTTCTTGGGAGCCATCATCAATATTGTAAGTATTTCAAAAGGGAAAGGTTGTCTGAATGGAGAAGGGAGCAGAAAAAGCATAAACTAGTTATTAAAAGCCACTTTACTGTGAAGTCTGAGCTACAAATAATTCTGTTCTATTGGTACTTTCATAATATTCTGGCTGGCTATGATGAGAGCTACAACCCAAAAATCTGCAAAGTGAAAGATTGGAGAAAGCTGATTTCCCAGAATAGTAGCTTCTGATATTTTGCTCTTGAAAGCATTTAAATATACTCCCTCTGGAAAGTGAAAGGAGGGAGGGAGGGAGGGAGGGAGGGAGGGAGAAAGGAAGGAAGGAAGGAAGGAAGGAAGGAAGGAAGGAAGGAAGGAAGGAAGGAAGGAAGGAAGGAAGGAAGGAAGGAAATCAAACCCCAGATTATTTAGTCTATCTGTTCATTATCATCACCATCATCATCTAGCAATCATTTAGCATTTATATATCAATCACCTGTATCTATCAGCTATCAATCATATTTTATCTATCAATCATCTGTATCTAGCATCTATTTATCATCTATCTGTCTATCTATCTATCTATCTATCTATCCATCCATCATCTATTTATCATCTATCGTATTTCTATGGCCACCCATTTCACAAAAGAGTGTGGCTTAAAGCAAAACACTCTTTATATCTCTATTTCTATCTCTATATCTACATCCATCCATCTATCTATCTATCTGTCTATCTATCTATCTATCTATCTATCTATCTATCTATCTATCTATCTATCTATCTATATTTGAAATAGTAAAATAGAAATCTGGCGTAATACAAGGTGGGGAATTCCAGTCCTAGAACCATACAGCATGGAGAGGTTGTCTGTGACCCTCATAAAATTCCCACAGGGAGGAAAGAAACTGGGAACTGTCTGATTTGCTTTCTAATATGCTTGAGTGGCTGATGCTTTTAATATGGCTTCCAATGGAAACATCTTGTAAACCCATGCACTACAGATTCTTCATCCTTTCAAAAGAGTTGCTCGCTATTGCCCTCAGTATATGACTTCTCAAAAAAAATACAGGGTTATTTTTCTGCTTTTTCTTAAGTGGTTTTTTATTCCAGAGTATTCTCCCAGTTGGAAGCATTAACACTAATGTCGTCGTCTTCTTCTTCTTCTTCTTCTTCTTCTTCTTCTTCTTCTTCTTCTTCTTCTTCTTCTTCTTCTTCTTCTTCTTCTTCTTCTTCTTCTTCTTCTTCTTCTTCTTCTTCTCCTCCTCCTCCTCCTCCTCCTCCTCCTCCTCTTCTTCTTCTTCTTCTTCTTCCTCCTCCTCCTCCTCCTCCTCTTCCTCCTCCTCCTCCTCCTCCTCCTCCTCCTCCTCCTCCTCCTCCTCCTCCTCTTCTTCTTCTTCTTCTTCTTCTTCCTCCTCCTCCTCCTCCTCCTCTTCCTCCTCCTCCTTCTTCTCCCCCCAATCAAGTATTCTCATTCCTACATTTCTCAACACAGACTCTACAAAACAATTGCACTGTTTTTCTTACTCGTCTTTCTTTTCTTCATCCACAGCTCTGGTGTGACTTGGACAAACAACTGCCTTTTAAGAATCAAACTTTCAACTCTTCGGTATATTTTACAGATATTTGCTCATATCCAGAGGTAATCCTAAGCATATCATTTTGCCCAGAGAAAAGCCAACACAATATGTTAGGCTAGGCAATGATGGCCGATAACAAACTGTGGGATGATGTGAACCTTCAAAGCAAAGTTTTATTTCAGTGACGCTGTAAACTACAGGTAGTTCTCGACTTACAACAGTTCATTTAGTGACCGTTCGAAGTTACAACGGCACTGAAAAAAAGGGATTTATGGCCATTGTAACACTTATAAGCGTTGTAGCATTCCCATGGTTGCGTGATCAAAATTAAGTTGCTTGGCAACAAATCCATATTTATGACGGTTTCAGTGTCCCGGGGGACACCTGATTCCCTTTTGTGACTTTCTGACGAGCAAAATCAACTGGAGAAGCCAGATTCACCTAACAACCGTGGCAAGAAAGGCCGTGAAATGGGGCAAAACTCACTTAACGAATGTCTCACGTAACAACATAAATTTGGGGCTCAATGGCGGTCATAAGTCGAGGACTACCCATATCAAGTTGCTTCATTTCAAGTGGGTTTGAAAGAACCCTTCCAAACTGTCTCTAACTCAGCCATTTGCATCCTGATGCTCTCCAGATGTTCTGGAGTATGCATGGTCTACTGCCAGGATATATAGGGAGTATGGTCCAAAACAGAAAGTGGGCAAGAACAGGATATTCCAATCTTAAAATTCAGGAATTTCCCCTATATAATTCCCCTATGTAAGAGTGAAAAAACAGATTGTCAGTGGTCAATAAGCCCATTGTGGTAGAAGGCCTTCTGGCAGTTGACTTTGAGGGCGACTTAGAACTACGCCGACTTCAGTCTGACCTAAGCATAGTACATGTCAAGGTTTCAGAAAAACCTCCTCTGCATAAAAAAAACTCAGAAGCCATTGTCTTTCAGAGTTCTTTACTAGCATAAGGAAACTGGCACACGATGAGTGAAATTCCAAAACTGAACTTCCGGATTTTTTTCCCAGTTATACAAACCCCAAGAGTCCCACCCCCCTAACCCCTTTGCTGGTCACATGGTCCAACGTCCTTCCACTTTATTTGAAACCTCTTCTTGCCCTCATTCTGCAGATGTGAACACAATCCGACCTTGACCGCTTGAAGAATGTTACCATACCCCTCAACCCCCCTTCTTCCCCTCAGGGGAAAAATGTGGCAGCGTCTGGAAACCTAAGGCCTAGTATGGTTTCCAGGCCTGACAGTACATAAAATTATCTACCACAATGTCCTACCTGTCAATGACTACTTCAGCTTCAACCACAACAATACACGAGCAAATAAGAGATACAAACTCAAGGTAAACCGCTCCAAACTCAATTGCAGAAAATATGACTTCAGTAACAGAGTGGTCAATGCCTGGAATGCACTACCTGACTCTGTAGTTTCTTCCCCAAACCCCCAAAACTTTAAGCTTAAACTGTCTACTGTTGACCTCACCCCACTCCTATGAGGTCTGTAAGGGGCGTGCATAAGCGCACCTACGTGCCTACCGTCCCTGTCCTAATATTCCTTTTTACTTACTCTTTTCATGTATCCAAATTATGTTTATACCTGTTATCTTATATATGGTTCACAAAATAAATAAATCAAAATAAATAAAATAAATAAAAAACTTCAGCACATTCGTACATTCTCAAGAGCTCTCAAAAAGTCTTCAGCTGTTGTACATGTATATGTTAGCAGACCCAGAAGTGTTTTTTCAAGAGGCGACTGGACTTTCTGGTTTTTCTTTGAAGACGTTTCGCTTCTGAGCTCTGACTTCCAGCCAGAACCGAAGAAGCTTTTTGGATAAGAAGCGAAACGTCTTCAAAGAAAAACCAGAAAGTCCAATTGCCTCTTGAAAAAGCACCTTTGGGACAACCATGACATGGATGACTGAGAATCTCCACAGACATATATGTTAGCGGAGGAAATCCCTCTGTATTTTTTTCCTGCAAAGTCTAATTTAGTCTAACAAAGTTGCTTTTTATTATGAGGCCCCAGAAAGAGTGCAGAAAAGAGTAATGAAGTTGATAAAGGGTCTCGATGTTAGATTATAAGATGAATGGCTAAGTGAACTAGGTATGTTTAGCCTAACATGAGCCATTGGTGGTGCAATGGTTAGAATGCAGTATTGCAGGCTAATTCTGCGGAATGCCGATTGCCAGCAGTGTGGCAGTTCAAATCTCACCAGGCTCAAAGTTGACTCAGCCTTCCATCCTTCCAAGGTCACTAAAATGAAGACCCAGATGGTTCCAGGGCAATACGCTGACTCTGTAAACTGCTTAGAGAGTGCTGTAAAAGCACTGTGAAGCGGCATATAAGTCTAAGCGCTATTGCTCTGGCTAACAAAGAGAAGACTTAGGAGAGATGTAATATCCGTTATCCAATACTTGAAGGACTTACATGGTTCTATATGAGATTCTGAATACATTAGTTTAGGTCGCTGAGCTAAAAGCTGATGTTTCTCCCAATTTTCTTTATAAAGTATTTCGTCTTTACTGGTATCCTGGCAATGGTGACCTGTGCCGTGTTTCTCCGTCTCAATTCGGTCCTTAAATTAGCTGTGCTTCTCATCATGATTGCAATCTACTGCTTCCTGACTGAGACCATTTATGCTTCCCTGTTTCTCCAGTACGATGACATCAATCATAATGGAGAGTAAGTCTTTCTTTACTTATTTGTTTATTCGTTAGATCTTTATCCCGCCTTTATTGTTTTTTTATAAATAACTCAAGAGGGCAAACATATCTAATACTGCTTGCTCCTCCTATTTCCCCCACAACCCCGTGAAGCAGGCTAGGTCAAGAGAGAGGGATTGGCCCAAAGTCATCCAGTAGCTGTCAGGCCAAAGGCAGGATTAAAATTCACAATCGCCTGATGATTGGCCCCAAATCATCCAGCTGACTTTCAGATGGAACCCATCATCATCATCATCATTCATCATCATCATTTTAGCCATTGTCTATCCGCTGTGGGATGAAGGCGTCTTCCGTATGTTCCCAACCAATACAGTCCTAGGCTTTCTTTTTGCCAATTGGGCCCACAATACTTGCTGATGTCATCGATCCATCTTGTTTCAAATCTCTTTTGTAGACACTTTTTATCAAGTGGGAAAGGTGGAACTAGAACTCACAGTCACCTGGTGATTGGCCCAAATTCATCCAGCTAGCTTTCATGCCTAAGAAGGGACTAGAACTCACAATCAACCTGATGACTGGCCCAGATTCACCCATCCAACTTTTCATGTCTAAGGCAGGCCTAGAACTCACAGTCTCCTGGTGATTGGCCCAGATTCTCCCATCCAATTTTTCATCCCTAAGGCGGGCCTAGAACTCACAGTCTCCTGATGATTGGCCCAGAATCACCCATCCAACTTTTCATGCCTAAAGCGGGCCTAAAACTCACAATCTCCTGGTGATTGGCCCAGAATCACCCATCCAGCTTTCCATGCCTAAGGCGGGCCTAGAACTCACAGTCTCCTGATGATTGGCCCAGAATCACCCATCCAACTTTTCATGCCTAAGGCGGGCCTAGAACTCACAATCTCCTGATGATTGGCCCAGAATCACCCATCCAGCTTTCCATGCCTAAGGCGGGCCTAGAACTCACAATCTCCTGATGATTGGCCCAGATTCACCCATCCAACTTTTCATGCCTAAGGCGGGCCTAGAACTCACAATCTCCTGATGATTGGCCCAGAATCACCCATCCAGCTTTTCATGCCTAAGGCGGGACTAGAACTCACAATCACCTGATGATTGGCCCAAATTCATTCCGCTAGCTTTCATGTCTAAGAAGGGACTAGAACTCACAGACTCGTGATGATTGGCCCAAAGTTACCCATCCACCTTTCTGTCAACTCGCAAAGCATATCTGGGCTGCTCTCGAGTTACCATAGGCCGGGGGGGGATAGGAAACCCTGACACTTTCATGCCTACGGAGGGACTAGAACTCACAGTCTCCTGGTTCTAATCCAGCGACTTTAACCATTACACCGAATTGCAGCTTAACTGGGCATAACTGTTTTTAATTGGACCCCTTTAACAAAGATTTAGCCACACAGGGGCACTTTAGATAGTGGGATAGGTGGCATATACATTTAAAAAGTAAATAACAACCCTGAATGGATGTTCCTCTGCTCTGCATCATATTCCTTATATAAAATAGTCCCTCACAGTAAAATGCAACTATCAAAAATAGAGTTGCTACAATTTTCCAAATCCCCCAGCTTGTCAGTCATTTTCATGACAGCTGGCTGGAGTCAAATGCCTTCCAGCTACATCAATTACATTACAGTAATCCTTCCAGAGAGGAGTGGCATCTGGCATTAGAGGTGGGTTTCAGCAGGTTCTGACCAGTTCTGGAGAAACGGTAGCCGAAATTTTAAGTAGTTCGGAGAACCGGTAAATACCACCTCTGACTGGCCCCGCCCCCATTTATTCTTTGCCTCCCAAGTCCCAGCTGATCAGGAGGAAATGGGGATTTTGCAGTACCTTTCCCCTGGAGTGGGAAAGGAATTTGAGTAGTTCGGAGAACCGGCAAATACCACCTCTGGATGGCTATAGTAGGGGGGGAATGGAGATTTTGCAATATCCTTCCCCCAGGAATGGGGAGGGAATGGGGATTTTGCAAAATCCTTCCCCTGGAGTGGAGTGGGAATGGAGATTTTGCAGTATCCTTCCCCCAGGAGTGGGGAGGGAATGGGGATTTTGCAGTATCCTTCCCCCAGGAGTGGGGAGGGAATGGGGATGTTGCAGTATCCTTCCCCCAGGAGTGGGGAGGGAATGGGGATTTTGCAGTATCCTTCCCCCAGGAGTGGAGAGGGAATGGGGATTTTGCAATATCCTTCCCCCAGGAGTGGGGAGGGAATGGGGATTTTGCACTATCCTTCCCCCAGGAGTGGGGAGGGAATGGGGATTTTGCACTATCCTTCCCCCAGGAGTAGAGAGGGAATGGGGATTTTGCAATATCCTTCCCCCAGGAGTGGGGAGGGAATGGGGATTTTGCAGTATCCTTCCCCCAGGAGTGGGGAGGGAATGGGGATTTTGCAGTATCCTTCCCCCAGGAGTGGGGAGGGAATGGGGATTTTGCAGTATCCTTCCCCCAGGAGTAGGGAGGGAATGGGGATTTTGCAGTATCCTTCCCCCAGGAGTGGGGAGGGAATGGGGATTTTGCAATATCCTTCCCCCAGGAATGGGGAGGGAATGGGGATATTGTACTATCCTTCCCCCAGGAGTGGGGAGGGAATGGGGATATTGCAGTATCCTTCCCCCAGGAGTGGGGAGGGAATGGGGATTTTGCAGTATCCTTCCCCTGGAGTGGGGAGGGAATGGGGATTTTGCAGTATTCTTCCCCTGGAGCGGGGTGGGAATGGGGATTTTGCAGTATCCTTCCCCTGCCATGCCCACCATGCCACGCCCACCAAGCCACACCATGCCCAGCAAGCCACACCCACAGAACGGGTAGTAAAAATATTTGGATTTCGCCACTGCTCTCAGACTCTATTTATTTGCAGTATAACAGAACAATGGAGTTGGAAAACCTGTCCTGGTTTTCCACCTGATGCTAAAAAAAAAACTATCTCCAATTCCATGTTTCCGTTGAGATGAGACTCAATGAAAAGCCCCTGACAATAAAAGATTGACACATCAAACCAGCCGTGATGTTGTTTTCCTCTTTGAGGAGCCATTATAAAGACTTTCTCCTTTCATTTCTGCCCATATTTTTTCCAGCTGATGAGATATTTCTAGCATCTTTGCAGAATTATCTTGTCTAGGGATGAGATGATTCAGGTAAGGCTCTCTGCTGGTCGAGGCTATTTTTGTTCCATTGTTCTGAAGAAATAAGAAGAGGCTGCGGAATAATTGCATGGTGATATGCACAGCATCTTAGCGCACTTTTTTGGGGGGGTAGATTATTTCCTTGCATGTAGAAACCTAGCATGCCAGACAGTGGTAGGATTCAATTTTTTTTACTACTGGTTCTGTGGGCGTGGCTTGGTGGGCGTGGCTTGGTGACCATGGCATGGCTTGGTGGGCGTGGCAGGGGACGGATATTGTAAAATCTCCATTCCCTCCCCACTCCAGGGAAAGGTTACTGCAAAATGCCTATTCCCTCCCCACTCCAGGGAAAGGTTACTGCAAAATCCCCATTCCCTCCCCACTCCAGGGAAAGGTTACTGCAAAATCCCCATTCCCTCCCCACTCCAGGGAAAAGTTACTGTAAAATCCCTATTCCCTCTCTACTGCAGGGGAAGGTTACTGCAAAATCCCCATTCCCTCCCCACTGTAGGGAAAGGATACTGTAAAATCTCCAATTTTCTGCTACCAGTTCTCCAGAACCTGTCAGAACCTGTTGGATTTTACCCCGTCTGAGAGGGAACCAATGCATCCACTTCCTGGTATCTTCTCCATAAACAATCTATACCCTATTCTTTGACGCTTTCCTTCCTGCATTCACACATGAATAAACCAGTGGTGTGACCCAGGCCCAAGTAGGTAGCAATAAACTTAATCCATGGAAAAATAAACTTTATTCAAACAGCTGGGAATTACTTCATTCCCAGCGTCATTCAACTCAAAGTAAAACAAATGCCTCCCAAACACAAATTCTTCAGTTATCTCACAAACCTTAGTCCAATTAGGCAAACTGCCAAAGGCCCTTCCTGGTAAACGTCCAGAAGTCACACAAACAAAGATATACGTGAAGCAGAGGACGCAGCTACAACGTTGTTTTCTGGCAAGCTGAAACACTGGTGCTGGTCTTTTTTAAGCCTTATGGAAGGGGGCCAATCATCTCTTGGCCCTACTCGCGAGTCGTCCTCTCTGCTTGAGCTGCTCTTGCCTTCTGGCAGCTCTTCTCATGCGTGCATTAGGGACAGGCTCCTCCGGTTCCTCTGCCTCACTAATATCAGTCTCTGGAGGCTCTGGAGTCCGCACCTCACTTTCCGATGGCCCTGGCCTCACCTCAGCCTCATCGCTGTCTGACTCCGTTGCCAGCTCCGTAGGCTGCTGACAGACCACAACAAGTGGTGGTATCCAGTTTGGATAAACCAGTAGCAGCAGCGGTGGGACTTCCACCCACCCGCCTGGACGTCATCACATCCCGTTTTTGATGCTCTGCGCATGTGCGGAAAGTCCTGCATATGCGCGCTCACATTTGTGAACCAGTAGCGAAGATAAGTGAATACCACCCATGGACCAGGCCTAAGGCAGGTCTAGAACTCACCGTCTCCTGGTGATTGATTGGCTCAAAGTCACCCAGCTGACTTTCATGGCTAAGGCAGATCTAGAACTCACAGTCTTCTGAAGGTGGTTGGCCCAAAGTAAGCCAGCCAGCTTCCATGCCTAAGATTGGACTAGAATTCATTGTCTCCTAGTGATTGGCCCAAAGTCACCCAGCCCACTGTCATACCTGACGAATTAAAAACAAAACAATAAAAAATGTATTTTAGTTTAAGCTTTCCTCTTCTTTTCTGTTTTTTTTTTAATGGCCTCCTCATTCTCTTTTTTTTCTCTCTCTCTCTTTATAGCACGGATTTCCTGGGAACGAAAGAAGCTTCCTTGCTCCTCATGGCCATGTTTCTCTTAGCTGTGTTTTATCACGGCCAACAGGTAAGGCAAATGTTTCTTTTCCATTTGCACATATTCCCAGCAGAAAATATCTCCCCTTGCTCTGCTAGAACCTGGCAATCACAGCTCCCCTTTGGAGCAAATAATTAAATATCAGACTAGAATATTTTATGACCTTCAATAATTGAAGACCTGATTAACCTCAAAGAAAGGGCCAATTAAAATGAACACACGGCCAGGTCCATGCAGCTTCTCTTTTTTTTTTATTGCTATGAAAATATTATTAAAGAGAAAGCTGTTTCAGACTATCTGATCTGTCTCTATTCAATTTGCTGTGGTCGGGAAATTCAAAATTGACGGCAAAATCCAAACCAGGGCAGACAGATTCTACGAGAATGGCAGATTTCCTGTTAGGGAACTGTAAAAAAGGGGATTTTTTAAAAAATTAAAATTGCAGGAAAGTAATATCTGATTACATATGGCAGGGGTCTTAAACTCAAAGCCCCAGGGGCAGGGGTGAAATGATCCTGGTTCGGACTGGATCGTCTGATCCGGTAGCAATGGCGGCAGGTGATTTGGAGAACTGGTAGCAAAAATCCCTCCCCCTCCCCATGCCCAGCTGAGCCGTGCGATCATAAGAGCCAAAAAAATGCTTTTAAAAGTAAAAAAAAAGCCTCTGATAATCGCATGGCTCAGCTGGGATCGTCAGAGCCTTTTAAAAGCATTTTTTCTGCAACCTCTTCGGCTGAAGAGGTTGTGAAAAAAATATCCTGTAAGAACCAAACAAAACCAAGTCGACAATTCTCCATGATGACTTGGCCCACATGCAGTGATGGGATTCAGCCAGTTCGCACCACTTTGGGAGAACCGGTTGTTAACTTTCTGAGCAGTTTGGTGAACTGGTTGTTGGAAGAAATCATTAGGGCAGAGAACCAGTTGTTAAATTATTTGAATCCCACCACTGCCCACATGATTAAGTCATGGCTAGGATCTGACCAGGTTTTGGATGTGAGACCATCATGAACTCCCTCAGGCTGTGGATTAGATTAGGAAATTGAAAAACCTACCAGTATGGCGAGAAGAAGGGCAAATGATTTCCTTATCACTGCCCAGAAAAATTAGTGGATGGTGGTAAGGATGGCAGTAAGGGATGCGGTGTCTCAGCGGCTAAGATGCTGAGCTTGTCAATCGAAAGGTCGGCAGTTCAGCGGTTCGAATCCCTAGTGCCGCATAACGGGGTGAGCTCCCATTACTTGTCCCAGCTTCTGTCAACCTAGCAGTTCGAAAGCACATAAAAAATGCAAGTAGAAAACTAGGGACCGCCTTTGGTGGGAAACTAACAGCATTCTGTGCACCTTTGGCATTTAGTCATGCAGGCCACATGACTACAGAGATGTCTTCGGACAGTGCTGGCTCTTCAGCTTTGAAACGGAGATGAGCATCGCCCCCTAGAGTCAGGAACGACTAGCACATTTGTGCGAGAGGGAACCTTTAGCTTTAGCTTTACTATGTCAGTGTTTCTCAACCTTGACCAATTTAAGGGGGTGGCTGGGGAATACTGGGAGTTGGAGTCCACCCCTTTTAAAGTTGCCAAGGTTGAAAAACATCTTATCGGTCTATGTCGTTGCTTGACCCAAGGGAATGATTGTAAAAACGAGATATTTGCTCGTATCGTTTTCTCCTTCTTGTGAAAAAGAATAACTGGAGGAAATGAATTTCTCAGGAGAGGAACAACCAGGTGCTAAAGAGTCTTTCAGATTCTTATCCATGCTGAGGTTTATCAGCGCTTTTAGCTACTCAACGTTGCTCTATGCTTTCAAAGCTTTTTTCAAATGGAACGACTCAATCCTTAGGGGGAGCAAATGTCCTACCCCTAATTCACAAGGGGGGTTGATAGCAAAACTGTTAGACTTCCCACTCAAGTTGCAATCTTCCCCCCTGTACTTCATACAGTTCGCTATTTTTGTTCCTGCTTTGGTTTGTTTATCCTTAGTAAGAAACTTTAATTTAATTAGTTTTTAGAAAATCCTGAGACTAGCACTTTTTTTCCCCTACCATAATGTAATTTCTTCTAGAGGTCTCTCGTCGCACAGTCAATAGGTCTGCATGATGTCTTCTGCAAAGTCCTCAATTTATATTTAAAAAATAATAATGTTTAACAAGGACTGCATTAGACTTCATTAGCCTCGTGGTAAATCAGATATCTTTTGAACAGTCGTTGGGAAATAGAAGCAGAGGCTTTTGAACTTAAATATTATAGGCTTCTAAAATCATTTTGTTGCACTCTGGTGTCCAGGAACATAATCAAGTTCCACTAAAGCAAAAAAGGAACTCATAAACCTGCAATATTTTTCCAAACAAACAAGATAAGAAGGAAGTTTAGCTAGCTGGCAACATCTATTAGACCTTAATGGATCTCAATAGCAGAAGAAGGTTTTTATGTGGTCAATATTTGGATGGTCCCAAGCTTGTAAACTACATAAAGTAACAAAGGGTGGGGGAATCAGAAAAGGATAATGGAAAACCACTTTTGTGTTGCCAAAAACAAAACAAAACAACGTGGACGGGTCTATGAAAGTCACCAGAAGTCAAGCTCAACTTGACTGAAATTTCATTTTGTTTAAACTTTGTTTAAAGAGCAGATAATGATCTCAAATAGCGTCTGGTAAAAAATTTCTTGGCTCTGTAAAGACAGATGGTTTTCTATCCATTTGTTAGACAACAAAAAATTGCCAAGGGAGAACAAATATTCAGTGAAAATCTCATAATTTTTTTTCTCCCCACTTATTCCAGTTATGAACTGGACAAGGGATGCCTGACAAGCATTTTCCACTCAGTTTTCATGTGGTATGGAGTCTCCCTGATAAGTGTGTGTGTGTGTGTGTGTGTGTGTGTGTGTGTGTGTGTGTGTGCGCGCGCATGTGCGTGTGTGTGTGTGTGTATGTATCTGTGTGTATATTGTGTGTGTTGGTGGGGGAAACCTTCAAGCCAATGTTGAGTCCTTGCAACTGTCTGGACAGGTTCCTGCAGTTTTCTTGGCAAGACTTTGCAAGTGGTTTGCCATTTCCTCCTTCTTAGGGCTGAGAAAGATTGACTGGCCCAAGGTCACCCAGCTGGCTTGGTGCCTACGGCAAGACTACAATTCACATTTCTCTATTCCTAGCCCAACGCTTTAACCACTAGACCCATGCTTCTCACCCTAGGCAACTTTAAGATGCCTGGACTTCAACTCCCAGAATTCCCCAGTCAGCATGCTTGGGGAAGTTGATATGGTTAAAACGTAATGCACTAGACCTACCCGTATTTTTAGGAGTATAAGACACACCTTTTCGCCCCCAAAAAGAGGGTGAAAATCTGGGTGCGTCTTGTACTCAGAATGTAGCCTCACCCAGCTTCTCAAAGGGAGGTTTCAGAGGCTGAAAAAAGCATCAGAAACTAAGCTTCAAAAAAGAAGCCCCCAAACAGAGCTTCAGAAAAGGAGCCCCCAAACAGAGCTTCAGAATCTTTTTTTCTGAAGCTGTTTTGGAGGCTTTCAGAGGCAGAAAAAAAAGTTTTTTCTGAAACAGTTTCAGAAGTTTGAGAGGCAGAAAAAAGAGCAAAAAAAAAAAGCAAGGCACAGAGCTCACAACCAAGGAACCTGTTGCTAAAATTCACCTCTGGGAACAGCTGTTTGGGGGTATTCCGGGAAGCAATCCACCTGCCAATCAGTTTTTTCTTATTTTCCTCCCCCAAAACTAAGGCGCGTCTTATAATCCGGTGCGTCCTATACTCTGAAAAATACGGTAGGTTTTTGTACATCTATTGTGACATATAGTCATTAAGCATTATGTTTGTAATTTATCTCTGCTTAGGAATCAGAAATATAACATAGAATAGAATAGAATAGAATAGAATAGAATAGAATAGAATAGAATAGAATAGAATAGAATAGAATTTTATTGGCCAAGTGTGATTGGACACACAAGGAATTTGTCTTGGTGCATATGCTCTCAGTGTACATAAAAGAAAAGATACGTTCATCAAGGTATAACATTTACAACACAATTGATGAAAACATGAAAAAGGGATGGTATCAAATATAAGAAGGACAAAGGCCATAATACCCAGAAATTCCAGTTAACTTTAGGATCAAATGTCTTCACATTTGGTAGTATATAATAAGCATTACCCACCTCCCCCAATAATATGTGATGTGATAATAGCACTTTATAATGCTTTGGTAAGGCCACACTTTGAATACTGCATCCTGTTTTGGCACCCACGATATAAAAAAAAAATACATTGAGATTCTACAAAGACTGCAGAGAAGAGCAACAAGGATGATTAGGGAGCTGGTGGATGAAACATGAGAAGAACAGTTGCAGGAATTAGCTATGTGAAAAAAAGAACTAGGGTTGACATGGTAGCAGTGTTCCAATATTTGAGGGTCTGCCAGAAATAAATGGGGGTTAACGGTTAACCTATTCTCCAAAAACCTGAAGGCAGGACAAGAAGCAATGGATGGAAGCTAATCAAGGAGAGAACCAATCTAAAACTAAGGAGAAATTGCCTGACAGTGAGAACAATTAATCAGTGGAACGACTTGCCTCCAGAAATTCTAGTTGTTCCATCACTGGAGGTTTTTAAGGAGAGATTGGACAGCCATTTGTCTGGAATGGTAAAAGGTCTCTTTCTTGAGCAGGGGGTTGGATTAGAATACAATCCTAAATTGTATTAACAGACAGATACAATCAAGATCAAGTGAGGTACTAAGACTACTCTATAAAGCCTCTAGTAAGACCACACCTAGAGCACTGCATCCAGTTTTGGTCATCACACTATAAAAAAGATGTTGAGACTCTAGAAAAAGTGCAGAGAAAAGCAACCAGGATGATTAGGGGACTGGAGGCTAAAACATATGAAGAACGGTTACAGGAACTGGGCAAGGCTAGTCTAGTGAAGAGAAGGACCAGGGGAGACATGATAGCAGTCTTCCAATATTTGAGGGGCTGCCACAGAGAGGAAGGGGTCAAGCTGTTTTCCAAAGCATCCGAAGGCCAGACAAGGAATAATAGATGGAAACTGAACAAGGAGAGATTCAACCTAGAAATAAGGAAAAATTTTCTGACATTGAGAGCCATCAACCAATGGAACAGAAGTTGCCTTCGGAAGTTGTGGGAGCTTCATCACTTGAGACTTTTAAGAAAAGATTGGACTGCCATTTGTCAGAAATGGCGTAGGGTCTCCTGCTTAGGCGGGGGTTGGACTAGATGACCTATAAGGTCCCTTCCAACTCTGTTAATCTGTGACCGCCAAGATCTCTTCCAACTCAGTTATTCTGTTGTTAGTCCTTGTTTATCTTCAGCTAATTTTGTCCAGCCAATAACTAAGACGTGACCCCAGCACAAAAGGTTACTTTAACATGGAGTGCAGTAAAAGTGTAATGATGCCCATGGGGAGGGTTTGCTAAATTACACATTCAGAGATTCAAAGGACACATCATTGGTGCAATGACATTTATAATTCTTCACACTGGAATTGATTTGATGTCTTTTACAACTTTGACTTAGATGGCTATTCTGAAGAACAAACTGCACATTACATGAATTACATATTGTGCAACTCCTGCCCTAATTTTATGTACTTCAAAGTATCTATGCAGCCCTGTTGATCCACATCGGGATCCTTTCAGAGAGGGAGAAGAGTTTTAACCCTTTCCTCTCGAGCTTATCCCCAGGGAACATTTTAAAATGAATCGCGGTGGCGCAGTGGTTAGAGTGCAGTACTGCAGGCCACTTCTGCTGCCTGCCAGCTGCCTGCAATTTGGCAGTTCAAATCTCACCAGGCTCAAGGTTGACTCAGCCTTCCATCCTTCCAAAGTGGGTAAAATGAGGACCCAGATTGTTGGGGGCAATAGGCTGACTCTGTAAACCGCTTAGAGAGGGCTGTGCAGGTGATAGAGATATAACACCTCTCCTGCGTAAGCTGCACTGGTTGCCTGTGGTCTTCCGGGTGCACTTCAAGGTGTTGGTTACCACCTTTAAAGCGCTCCATGGCTTAGGACCGGGTTATCTATGGGATCGCCTTCTGCCACCGTTTGCCTCCCACCGACCCGTGCGCTCCCATAGGAAGGGCCTCCTCAGGGTGCCGTCAGCCAAACAATGTCGGCTGGTGGCCCCCAGGGGGAGGGCCTTCTCTGTGGGGGCCCCTACCCTCTGGAACGAGCTTCCCCCAGGACTTCGTCAACTTCCTGATCTCCGGACATTCCGCCGCGAGCTGAAGATGTATTTATTCTTCCGCGCAGGACTGGCATAGAATTAGTATTATTATTTGTAATTTTAAATGGGTTTTTATGGTTTTATGTATTTTAATTTAGGGGCCAAATTTAATAAGTTTTTTATCAGTGTTTTTATTTGTATTGTATTGGTGGTTTTTTTCTGGCTGTGAACCGCCCTGAGTCCTTCGGGAGAAGGGCGGTATAAAAATTAAATTATTATTATTATTATTATTATTATTATTATTATTATTATTATTATTATTATTATTATTATTATTATTATTATTATTATTATTATTAAAAGCACTGTGAAGTTGCCTATAAGTCTAAGCACTATTGCTACTGCTAAAAGAAAAATTGACTCAGCTGACTTTTCCAAAGGTGCTTTTTCAAGAAGCAACTGGAATTTCTGGTTTTTCTTTGAAGATGTATCGCTTCTCATCTAAGACGTTTCTTCATCTCTGACTGGATGGTGGGAAATCAGAGCTGAAGAAGCTTCTTGGATGAGAAGCTGAAACGTCTTCAGAGAAAAACCAGGAAGTCCAGTTGCCTCTTGAAAAAGCACCTTTGGGACATCCATGACCTGGATGACTGAGAATCTCCATAGACGATGGAGATTCTCAGTTGACTTTTACTTTACAAAGGAAAAAAAAAAACACATGGAAATGGCTAATTTTTAGAGAAATGAATTAAAATATATACTAGGGATCCCAAATGATTAGTTGACTAGATTAATATCAGGCACAAAGGATCAGGACCATGCATTAAGTTGTAGTTTATTTATTTATTTATTTATTCATTCATATTTTTATACCGCCCTTCTCCGAAGACTCAGGGCGGTGTACAGCCAATAAAACGACAAGAATCCCCAAAAATTTAAAATACACTATCAAATTTAAAAAACTGATTCAATCGCTGTAACATTAAAATATTAGCTAAAATTTATCAAAACTAAAACTTAGGTAAAACCCTATAAAAAACCCACTAAAATCCCCATACTAAAATCAATTCAGGCCAGCCCCGCTTGGTGAAAAAAGAAAGTCTTGAGCTCAGGCTTAAAGGTCCGGAGATCAGGGAGGAGACGGAGTCCCACCAGCAGCTCATTCTATAAAGCCGGGGCCCCCACAGAGAATGCCCTTCCCCTGGGGGCCGCCAGCCGACATTGACTAGCCGACAGCACCCTAAGAAGACCCTCCCTGTGGGCGCGCACTGGACATACCGGACAATGGGAGGTAACTGTCGGCAGCAGGCGAACCTTGAGCAAGGTTCATTGCTCAAGCCCCTAAACAAGATCTAGTCAACTAAAGTTCAGTACCAAATTGGCATCAGATAAAAGTCAACAAAATTCAAGAGGAGATGGACGTGGAGCATCTGTTGCAATGTAACAACTCTAAGCTGATGGTGCATTTCACTCCATCACCCAACTCTGCCTGATCTTCTCTTACCCTGCAATGTACTAGAACTGTATTTGTCCTTGAAGACAGTCTACAAACCACCCCCAATAGTCTAGTTTGAACGTCTCTGAACCAAGTTTCATTAACTGCCAGACTGTTTCTAAGCCCAAATATGGAAGTTGGTGCTTCTCTACTGGGTCACCCTAGAATTAATTTGATATACCCACACTTCTCTTAGAGGACCCAGATTGTTGGGGGGGCAATAAGTTGACTTTGTAAAAAGTATACAAATAGAATGAGACTATTGCCTTATACACTGTAAGCCGCCCTGAGTCTTCGGAGAAGGGCGGGGTATAAATGTAAACAAAAACAAAACAACAACAAAAAGATGCCTAGTCTTAAGGATGGACCACGTGTTCAATTAAAATGAAGCTAAGAGTACCGGGATGCAGTGGCTTAGTGGCTCAGTGGCTGAGATGCTGAGCTTGTCGATTGAAAAGTCGGCAGTTCAGCGGTTCGAATCCCTAGTGCCATGTAATGGGGTGAGCTCCGGTTACTTGTCCCAGCTTCTGCCAAGTTTGAAAGCACGTAAAAAATACAAGTAGAAAAATAGGGACCACCTTTGGTGGGAAGGTAACAGCGTTCCGTGCGCCTTTGCCGTTTAGTCATGCCAGCCACATGACTACAAAGACGTCTTCAGATAGCGCTGGCTCTTTGGCTTTGAAATGGAGATGAGCACTGCCCCCTAGAGTCTGGAACGACTAGCACATATGTGCGAGGGGAACCTTTATCTTAAGAGGCCTTCTTGTCTTTGCAGCTTGAATACACAGCAAGGCTCGACTTTCTGTGGCGCGGCCAGGCCAAAGAAGAAATCAACGAGATGAAGGAGTTAAGGGAACACAACGAAAATATGCTACGCAATATCCTGCCAAGCCACGTGGCCCGTCACTTCCTGGAAAAGGACCGAGATAATGAAGTACGTAAGAACTGGGTTCTCGTAATGGACGTGGCCAAAAAAAAAAAGCTAAGCTTCTTTTTTAGAGTTTGCTTTCTGGTTTTAATAACAAAGGTTGGCAAGCTGTCAAGAGGAATGGAGAGAGCCTTGAGGGAGGTATTGACACCCTTTGCCAAAACATCAGCTTAACCCAGAAAGACAGGAAAGGTTGAGGAAGAAACTCAAAACTGGCCTGTCTTGATGAAGGGGAGGAAAAGAGAATTTTTATCAGGCTGTCAACAGTCTGTCATTGTACCAGGGGTGAAATCCATCAGGTTCTGACAGGTTCTGGAGAACCGGTAGTGGAAATTTTGAGCAGTTCAGAGAACCAGTAAATACCACCTCTGGCTGGTCCCAGAGTGGGGTCAGGATGGGGATTTTGCAGTATCCTTCCCCTGGAGTGGGGTGGGAATGGGGATTTTGCAGTATCTTTCCCCTGGAGTGGGGTGGGAATGGGGATTTTGCAGTATCTTTCCCCTGGAGTGGGGTGGGAATGGGGATTTTGCAGTATCTTTCCCCTGGAGTGGGGTGGGAATGGGGATTTTGCAGTATCTTTCCCCTGGAGTGGGGTGGGAATGGGATTTTGCAGTATCTTTCCTGGAGTGGGGTGGGAATGGGATTTTGCAGTATCTTTCCCTGGAGTGGGGTGGGAATGGGATTTTGCAGTATCTTTCCCTGGGTGGGGTGGGAATGGGGATTTTGCAGTATCTTTCCCTGGAGGTGAGAATGGGGATTTTGCAGTATCTTTCCCCTGGAGTGGGGTGGGAATGGGGATTTTGCAGTATCTTTCCCCTGGAGTGGGGTGAGAATGGGGATTTTGCAGTATCTTTCCCCTGGAGTGGGGTGGAAATGGGGATTTTGCAGTATCTTTCCCCTGGAGTGGGGTGAGAATGGGGATTTTGCAGTATCTTTCCCCTGGAGTGGGGTGGGAATGGGGATTTTGCAGTATCCTTCCCCTGGAGTGGGGTGGGAATGGGGATTTTGCAGTATCTTTCCCCTGGAGTGGGGTGGGAATGGGGATTTTGCAGTATCTTTCCCCTGGAGTGGGGTGAGAATGGGGATTTTGCAGTATCTTTCCCCTGGAGTGTGGTGGGAATGGGGATTTTGTAATATCCGTCCCCTGCCACGCCCTCCAAGCCATGCCCAACAAGCCACGCCCATAGAACTGGTAGTAAAAAAAAATGGATTTCACCACTGCATTGTACCCTAAAACACATCCTTTTTTTTTTTGGAAAAAAAAGGGGGGGGTGGGAAATCCCCTATAAATATTGGAATAGCCCACCTTCTGGAGTTGTGGGGGTTCCATTCTTGAACATCTTCAGACAAAGTTTGGACAGTAGAACACTTGGTGCTCACTGAGCTTGGTTGTTTGCTTGCAGATGTTTCATTACACAACTAGGTAACATCATCAGTCTGGTGAGAGTGGGGTTTGCTCCATTTATATATGGTACTTGCCTTGCCAGTATTGGTAAAGATGTGGTCTCCTTGGTCATTCCAAGCAAAATTACTTTTCATTATTTGTATCAGAAGCACCTACAGATTATAGACATAGGACAGGGGTCTGCAAACTTGGCTCTTTTAAGACTTGTGGACTTCAACTCCCAGAATTCATCAGCCAGAAAAGCTGGCTGAGGAACTCTGGGAGTTGAAGTCCACAAGTCTTAAAAAAGAGCCAAGTTTGCAGACCCCTGACATAGGAGAACGAAGAGCCATCGAAAGGTTGGGCCACAGTTTGTCCAGGATAATATCCAGATTTGTACCCTGGGTAAAGGATTGGATTATGTGTTTTTTTTTCATGTTGTAAAATGCCCAGAGTCACTGGATATGAGATGAGTGGCAAATACATTTTATAAATAAATAGATGAAATAAATTAGAAGCGGTCAATGTCCCTTCCAAGCCCGTGATATTAACTCTTTCCTGCCCTCTGAAGTAGCTATATAAGGTAAAAGACATCACCTGCTTCCTAATGGTAAGCCACATGCAGGGGTGGGCTTCAAAAATTTTAGCAAGGGGTTCTCTGCCTGGTTGCTGGGTGGGCGTGGCATGGTGGGCGTGGCCTAGTCGGCCTCCTGCACCACGGTTCGGATGGGGTGCCCTCCAGGGGTGGGTTCTACTTACCTTTACGACTGATTCGCATCGTGCCCACACATGCACGCCACTCGTGCACACGCATACTCTTCTGCACAGAAGCTTCTGCACATGCACAGATCACTTTTGATGATGTTCGGGTCAGTGGGCAGATCCTCCGACCAATTTTACTACCAGTTCTATAGAACCAGTCCCAACCAGGGGCAACCCACCTGTTGTGGCTCGAGCCCCCAAACCTGGCTCCATGCCTGAAAGTGACTCCGAGAGTGAGGGGGAAGGGCCGATAAGGCTTACCTCAGAAGCACCAATTCCTTTGGCCCGGCTCCAGGAGCCAGAACCAGGCCAGTCGGAGGACGTAATGAGGCCGACATCCCCTGATTCCTCCCTTCCTCAGGCTACGCCTTCAGACGCAGCTGATAATAATACTAATCAAGCCTGGATCGACCCGCGCTTCAGAAGATTAGAGAGGCGGTGTCATCAAAGGGAAGGGTGGGGCAGGAGCCCCACCCCACAGGATATATAAGGAGCTTTGGGACTGCTCTCATTTCTACAGGAAGCAAATTAGCTGAACCGTGTCGAAGTGAGCTGAAGTCTTAATCTGTTTGAACTTTTTGGCAGGCAGCTGCCTTTTCTCGGCCAGGACTGATAGGAGCCGTGAATCCACTGGCTATAGGCCAGCTCATTACTCCAAAGTGGGGACGGAGACAGAACACCACCACTGGTGCCCTCCCTGGGCTCTGGAGGCTTTCCTCGAGCCTCTGGGAGGGCGAAAATGGCAGCCTACAGAGCTGTCGGCAGAATCGGACTGCGATGAGCCTGTTCCTAATGCCCACATGAGACAAGCTGCCAGAAGGCAAGAGCAGCTCAAGGAGAGAGGTCACTTCGGGAGTAGGGCCAAGAGATGATTGGCCCCTCCCATAAGGTTTAAAAGGAAACCAGCACCGGTGTCTCAGTTTGCCGGAAACCAACGTTGCAGCTGCTCTCTTTGCTTTGCTCTATTCTCTGCTCTGGACATTTATCAGAAAGGACCTTGGCAGTTATCCAAACTGAACTCAGGTTTGTGATAACCAAAGAACGTTTGTTTGTTGGTGAAGCCTTTGTTTTGTTTCGAGTTACCCAGCGCTGGGAATGAATTAATTCCCAGCTGTTTGCATAAAGTGTATTTTTACTAAGGACTGCATCTGTTGCTACCTGCTCGGGTCTGGGTCACAACATCCCTAGGCTCCGGAGGCCTGTTTGGGTTCTGGTAGGCCCATTTTTTTTACCCTCCCCAAGCCTCCGTGCACGCCCTGCACTTGCTTGCATCCAAAATGGGCCGCACTGCACAGAATCTTAGCTAAAGGTTCTCCCGATGTTCTGTCCCCCTTGCCTCAGTCTGAGCAATGACTTAATTAGCCGGCACTATCAGCTCTGGCAGCAAACTAGCGAGCGTCTACCAAGTGTCTCTGTTATCTCTCTTGATGAGTCAACCAGGAACAAACAGTAATTCAGCTCTAGTTAAGCAGTTGATTTGCTTGCTACGAAGAGGTATAGCAGCCCTTGCTGCTTTTATATCATTTGGGTGTGGCTCCATGACTCAGCCTGGGCCTGCCCCACCCCTGCTTCTGTCGTTCCTGCCTCTCCTGCCTACAAAACCTAGGGTCCAGCCAGGCCTGATTGCCATCAGACGGGTCTGGAGGCGTAGCCTGGGGAGGGAAAGAGTCAGAGGATGGAGGCCTCGTTATCTCCTCCACCTGGCCTGCCTCTGGCTCCTGGAGCTGAGCCAGGGAAGCCGGGTGCTCCCGAGGTAAGTCCTGATGGCCCTTCCCCCTCACTTTCCAAGTCACTTTCTGGCAGGGGGCCCGGCTCGGGGGGCGCAGCCCACTCCTGGCACATGTGTTCTTAGCAATGAAAGCATACTAGCTATTTGCAAGAAGAATCCTGTAATGCTCTCCCCTCTCCCCGCCCTCCCTCCACTCCACAAACCACCCAGGCTTATTCTCTTCCTGCTGTTACATTGAATAATCAGACCTGCAGAGAGTTTCAGCATCAGCTGCCTGGATCATTCAAGGTTCAATACCATAAACACTTATTTACGTAATATTCTAACCTCCCTCTTCCCCAGGGGAAGTGAATAGGGAAATGAATGCTTTCCTTTCTGCACAGATTGGCTTAAGGCTCGCCGCACGGAAGCTTCTGAATCGATTAAAACAAGCGACTGCAAACAGATTGCATTTCAACCCTTTCCCCAGCCTCTCCAGATGTGTGGGCAGCTCCTGTTTGAACGGCAGTTATGTAAGGGAGTCAGGTGTTTATAGGGTGTTAATTCTTGGACTCTGCCTTTTGGGGAACTAAAATTAGATTTTGTCAGACATCCCAAGTCAAGCCAGACAGAACCACATGAGCTGATTCGACTTAATTGTAAGGCCACATTGTCACAATCTTGCAAGTCTGAAAGTACAAATCTCCCGCCGTCTTCTTTACAGTCTAAGAATTTGGGGAAAGAGGGTGTCACTTCTCAGGGTTTTTTCTCCACCCATTATGAAGCTGTGGGTCATGCCAGCAGTCCCCAACCTTTCCAGTTTGGTGGCCCAGCCTAGGGGGCAAGGGGGGGGCATGTGAGTGGTGGGCGCACGCACACAGCTCCATTTGTGTGAGCAGCAGACACATGCACCCTCTGCTTCCGCGAATGAATAGAATCAAGATCATGTGAAGTACTAATACCACTTTAAAAAGCCTTGATAAGGCCACACTTGGAATACTGCACCCACATTTGGTTACCACAATACAAAAAAAGATGTTGAGACTTTGGAAAGAGTGCAGAGAAGAGTAACCAAGGGATACTTAAATATGAGCCAGCAGTGTGCTGTAGCTGCCAAAAAAAGCCAATACAGTTCTAGGCAGCATAAACAGTGGGATAGAATCAAGATCACCTAAAATGTTAATACCACTTTATAATGCCTTGGTAAGGCCGCACTTGGAATACTGCATTCAGTTTTGGTCACCACAATGTAAAAAAGATGTGGAGACTCTAGAAAGAGTGCAGAGAAGAGCAACCAAGATGATTAGGGGACTGGAGGCTAAAATATTGCAGAAACTGGGTAGGTCTAGTTTAATGGGGGGGGAAAGGACTAGGGGAGACATGGTAGAAGTGTTCCAATATCTCAGGGGTTGCCACAAAGAAAAGGGGGTCAACCTATTCTCCAAAGCACCTGAGGGCAGGACAAGAAGCAGTGGGTGGAAACTAATCAAGCAACTGAGAACTAAGGATAAGTTTCCTAACAGTTAAAACAATTACTGGAGGCTAAAACATATGAAGAACGGTTGCAGGAACTCGGTATGTCTAATTTAATGAAAAGAAGGACTGGGGAGACATGATAGTGGTCTTCCAATATCTCAGGAGCTGTCACAAAGAAGAAGGAGTCAAGCTATTCTCCAAAGCACCTGAGGTCAGGAGAAGAAGCAATGAGTGGAAACTAATCAAGGAGAGAAGCAACCTAGAACTAAGGAGAAATTTCCTAATCAATGGAAAAACTCACCTCCAAAAATTGTAAATGTTCCAACACTGGAATTTTAAAGGGTGTGAATCCCTCTTTGTGAGGTGGGGTCTTAGATGTCAGATGGGCTTGCTGGTCGCGTACCTGGCTCCTTGCTGCGTGACAGCTGCCCTGCCCGAGCTCCTAGAGGTGCTTGCCGGGGTGGCGGTGGAGACCCCCAGACTTTTAGTCATGGGGGACTTTAACCTGCCATCTGCCGGCTCGTCATCGACGGTAGCTCGGGAGTTCTTGGCTTCCATGACGGCCTTGGACCTGACTCAAGTAGTGGATGGCCCCACTCACATCGGGGGTGGCACACTGGACCTGATTTTTGTCTCTGGTCAGTGGTTGAGAGATCTGGACTTAAAGGAAATAGTCATTGAACCTTTGTCATGGTCAGATCACTCTCTCCTTCGCCTGGACTTTCTGACCGCTACCCAACACCGCAGGGAGACGGAACCATTACGTTGGTACCGTCCCAGGCGCCTGATGGACCCAGAGAGGTTCCGGACGGAGCTTGGGCCATTTCCTGAGGGTCTGGCTCACGGCACGGCAGAGGAACTAGCTGCAGCCTGGGAACGGGCTGCGGCTGGGGCTTTAGACCGTGTCGTGCCTTTGCGGCCTCTGACCCGGCGTAGATCCCAACCGGCTCCTTGGTTCTCCGAGGAGCTGAGGGGGATGAAACGCCGGAGAAGATGCCTAGAGAGTTCCTGGAGGTCCAGTCGTTCAGAGGCTGATCGGACACTAGTTAGATCCTATACTAGGACCTACCTAGTGGCACTGAGGGAAGCGAGGCGTTGCTACGCCTCCTCCCTCATTGCGTCGGCAGATAACCGCCCAGCTGCCCTGTTTCGGGTGACCCGCTCCCTCCTTCACCAGGGGGAGCGGGATGACCCGTTGCAGGGACGTGCTGAGGAGTTTAACGGTTATCTATACGATAAAATCGTTCAGCTGAAGGACGGTCTGGACCAAGATTGCAGCGATTCGGACGGGACGTCTGAGGGCGGTCTTGGTGATGTTGTGTGGGATGAGTTTGACCCTGTGACTCCCGAGGACATGGACAGGTTGCTGGGTAGATTGAATGCCACCACATGTTTACTGGACCCGTGCCCTCCTGGCTGGTGCTGGCCACTCAGGAGGTGACACGAGGCTGGCTCAGGGGATTACGAGTGCTTCCTTGTTGGAGGAGTCTTTCCGGCCGCCTTGAAAGAGGCGGTGGTGAGGCCCTCCTCAAGAAGCCTTCCTGGACCCGGCTGTTTTAGGTAATTATCGTCCAGTCTCCAACCCGCCGCGGCGAAGGTTGTAGAGAGTATGGTGGCATATCAGTTCCCCTGCACCTGGAGGAAACTGTCTATCTGGACCCGTTCAGTCCGGCTTCGGCCGGTTACAGCACTGAGGCGGCTTTGGTCGCGTTGGTGGATGATCTCTGGAGGGCCAGGGATAGGGGTTATTCCTCTGCCCTGGTCCTATTAGACCTCTCAGCGGCTTTGATACCATCGACCATGGTATCCTGCTGCGCCGGTTGGGGGATTGGGAGTGGGAGGCACCGTTTATCGGTGGTTCTCCTCCTATCTCTCCGACCGTCGCAGACGGTGTTGACGGGCAGAGGTCACCCCGCGCGCCTCACTTGTGGGTGCCGCAGGGTCGATTCTCTCGCCCTTCTGTTCAACATCTATATGAAGCCGCTGGGTGAGATCATCAGTGGCTTCGGTGTGAGGTACCAGCTGTACGCTGATGACACCCAGCTGTACTTTTCCACACCGGCCACCCCAATGAAGCCATCAGTGCTGTCCCGGTGTTTGGAAGCCGACGGGTCTGGATGGGGAGGAACAGGCTCAAGCTCAATCCTCCAAGACGGAGTGGCTGTGGATGCCGGCATCCCGGTACAGTCAGCTGAATCCGCGGCTGACTGTCGGGAGCGAGTCATTGGCCCCGATGGAGAGGGTGCACAATTTGGGCGTTCTCCTGGATGAACGGCTGTCTTTTGAAGACCATTTGACGGCCGTCTCCAGGAGAGCTTTCCACCAGGTCCGCCTGGTGCGCCAATTGCGCCCCTTTCTAGACCGGGATGCCTTGTGCACAGTCACTCACGCCCTCGTGACGTCTCGTCTGGACTACTGCAATGCTCTCTACATGGGGCTCCCCTTGAGGGGCATCCGGAGGCTACAGTTAGTTCAGAATGCAGCTGCGCGGGTGATTGAGGGAGCCCCTCGTGGCTCCCGAGTGACACCTATCCTGCGCCGGCTGCACTGGCTACCTGTGGCCAGTGGGCTTCAAGGTGTTGGTGAATGTCTTTAAAGCGCTCCATGGCATAGGGCCGGGATACTTACGGGACCGCCTGCTGCTACCGAATACCTCTCACCGACCCGTGCGCTCTCACAGAGAGGGGCTCCTCAGGGTGCCATCGGCGCGACAGTGTCGTCTGGCGACACCCAGGGGAAGGGCCTTCTCTGTGGGGGCTCCCGCCCTCTGGAACGAACTCCCCCCAGGACTTCGTCAACTTCCGGACCTCCGAACCTTTCGCCGCGAGCTTAAAACTTACTTATTCATCTGCGCTGGACTGGGTTAGTGTTTTAATGGGTTTTAATGGGTTTTAGCTCTAAATTTTAATTCTGGCCAATTTTAATAAGTTTTTTAATTGTATTTTAATTTGTATTTATAGTATTGTATTTTTACTTGGCTGTGAACCGCCCTGAGTCCTCCGGGAGAAGGGCGGTATACAAATTTAAATAAATAAATAAATAAATAAATAAATAAAGAAGAGATTGGAGAACCATTTATCTGAAATGGTAGAGGTTTCCTGCCTAAGTAGGGGATTGGACTAGAAGACCTCCAAAGTCCCTTCCAACTCTGTTTATTCTATTCTATTCTATTCTATTCTATTCTATTCTACTCTACTCTACTCTACTCTACTCTACTCTACTCTACTCTGCTCTACTCACAATGCATGCTCATACAATATTCAATAGCCACTGTGCACACTCATTAGTGTTTGTGATCTTCTGTTCTTTGGGGTTGTTTACTGATGGTGATGTAGAATATTTTAACCAAGTACCCTCATCCCCGTTTCTGGTTGGTGCTGTTTTGTTTGTATAAGGATCAGCACACCAACCATGAGCTTACCAGCAATAGATTCTAAATATAGATGCATTTGCCCTGGGAAGCTAGCAACAAGTTCCCGCAGTGATCATGACCAAGAAATGTGTATGCAAGAAACAAACTGTTCTACCAACAGAAGAGAATTTTTGTAGCTCCGGGTTCGACTGTGTGCTTGTTCCTTAGTGCTTGTGAGCTTGGTGGTTTTCTGGTAGATGCTTCATTACCCAATGGCAGGTAACATTATCAGTGCTAGATAGTTAACCTCCAAACAGACTCCTAATTCTTCTTGAATATTTAACCACGTGTTGTAAGATTGAACCTCAGGCCACCAGCGTGGTTTGTTGAAGGTTAGATTGATGAGCAAATTAAATAAATGTCCTCTCTTCTGCAAGCGAGATTGCAAGTCGGCCCTATAGAACAGCCTTCTCCTGAAGATCGGGATAGTGCCAACTCCTGACATTTCATAACGTCTTAAAACCTAGATGTCCCCGCAGAAACTGGGGTTGGGAGGTTGAGGAAGCACCATTGGCTGTTCAATGATTGTTGTAATGATGATGTGATTTTTTTGTATAGCCTCTGAATATATTTTGGGTTTTTAGTATATTCATAGAATAGAATAGAATAGAATAGAATAGAATAGAATAGAATAGAATAGAATAGAATAGAATAGAATAGAATAGAATAGGAATTCTTTATTGGCCAAGTGTGATTGGACACACAAGGCATTTGTCTTGGTGCATATGCTCTCGGAGTACATAAAAGAAAAGATACTTTCATCAAGCTACAACACTTACAACACTTACAACACTTAATGATAGTCATAGGGTACAAATTTAACACTTAATGATACAACACTTAATGATAGTCATAGGCTACAAATAAGCAATCAGGAAACAATCAATATCAGTATAAACTCTCAACCTTCCGAGTCGGAGGTGAGCATCTTCACCTCTAGGCCAGCACACTACTCAAAATAAGCACACATTAGCAGCAAGAAAAAGCATGCCCATGTTCTCCCCTGCAAAATTTCCCTTAACGGCCTCTTTTTTTTCCTTCTCTCTGCTCTTCTCCTCATTTCTAGGATCTGTACTCTCAGTCCTATGATGCCGTTGGCGTCATGTTTGCCTCTATCCCCGGTTTTGCCGACTTCTATTCCCAGACCGAAATGAACAACCAGGGTGTGGAATGCCTACGACTGCTGAACGAAATCATTGCTGACTTCGACGAGGTAATTTTGCAACCTTTAGGACCCGGTAAGGTTTAACGAACAGCTGGCCAAGCCAATAGGCCTGGCATTTTGTCAGCCAATCGATTACGTTAACCTCTGCGTTTGTGCCATTTTAGCTAGCAGCTAATCTCTTTTTAATTTAGGCCTTTAATTTAAGGCACATGGATTGATTTCAGGATGGAGGTGAGTCCAGCTTAAGTAGATGATGGAAAGCAGCTAGGATAATATCTCCAATATCTCAGGAGTTGCCACAAAGAAGAGGGGGTCAAGCTATTCCCCAAAGCACCTAAGGGTAGAACAAGAAGCAATGGGTGGAAACTAATCAAGGAGAGACGGAACCTAGAACTAAGGAGAAGTTTCCTGACAGTGAGAACAATTAATCAGTGGAACAACTTGCCTCCAGAAGTTGTGAATGCTCCAACACTGGAAGTTTTTAAGAAGAGGTTGGATAACCATTTGTCTGAAGTGGTGTAGGGTTTCCTGCCTAAGCAGGGGGTTGGACCTGGGGTGAAATGGTCCCGGTTCAGACTGGATCTCCCGATCCAGTAGCGATGGCAGTGGGTGATTCAGAGAACTGGTAGCAAAAATCCCTTTCCGCACTTCATGCCTAGTTGAGCCACGCGATCATCAGAGGTTTTTTTTTTTTTTACTTTTAAAAGCATTTTTCTTTGGCCAAAAAAATGCTTTTAAAAGTAAAAAAAACAAAAGCCTCTGATGATCGCACGGCTCAGCTGGGATCATCAGAGCTTTTTAAAAGCATTTCTTCTACAACGTCTTTGGCCGAAGAGGTTGTAAAAAAATGCTTTTAAAAGGCTCTGGCGATCCCAGCTGAGTTGCCTGATCGTCAGAGGCTTTTTTTTTCTTTAAAAAAAAAGTTGGCCACGCCCACCCAGTCACATTAACGCCCCCCACAAAGCCACACCCACAGACTGGTAGTAACAGGTTTTACATTTCACCCCTGGGTTGGACTAGAAGACCTCCAAGATCCCTTCCAACTCTGTTATTCTATTCTATTCTATAATCTAATTAAGGACAGGGATATGGGTTAGGGAGGCTGAAAAAAAGAATGCCAGAAGGAATGTACTGAGAACTGGAAGCAGAGGGACGTGGCCATGTGCGAGTACAGGCAGGCCTCGATTTAACAACAGTTCGTTTACTGACCGTTTGAAGTTACAGCGGCACTGGGAAAGGTGACTTATGACCATTTTTCACACTTGTGACCATTGCAGCATGCCCACGGCCACGTGAGTTACGTTCAGATGCTTGACAACCGGTTCATATTTATGACGGTTGCAGTGTCCCAGGGTCACGTGATCACCTTTCGCGACCGTCTGACGAGTGAAGTCAATGGGGAACCCAGATTCCCTTAACAACCGCGTGGCTAATTTAACAACTGAAGCGACTCACTTAACAAATGTTTATTTATTTAATTTCGTCATAACAATATATGTAGGTATCGTACAAAAAGATTATATAATATATAAACACATATATGAGTAAATATAAGGAGGTATAAGCATATATATATATATATATAGGAAGAAGAAAAGAAGAACAATAGGACAGGAACGGTAGGCACGTTTGTGCGCTTATGCACGCCCCTTATGGTCCTCTTAGGAATGGGGTGAGGTCAATAGTAGAAAGTTTTTGGTTAAAGCTATTAGGATTGTGGGAAGAGACCACAGAGTCAGGTAAAGTATTCCAAGCACTGATGATTCTGTTACAGAAGTCATATTTTCTGCAGTCTAGATTAAAGCGGTTGACATTAAGTTTAAATCTATTGGTTGCTCTAGTATTATTGCAATTGAAGCTGAAGTAGTCTTTAACAAGAAGGACATTACAATAGATGATTACAATAGATGTGGCAAGAAAAGCTGTAAAAACGGCGACAGAAATCACTTCACAAATTTCTCACTTAACCACATACGTTCTGGGCCCGATTCTGGTCATGAGACCATCTGTATTTGTTCGAATTATTCTAAAGAGCCTTAGAACTAGATTTCTGATTTGATTTTTCCTCAAAATCTGCCAATTACCATCCAACTTCAATGTCTACCTGGGAAAGAACCAAGATCAGTGTTTCTTAGCCTTAGGAAATTCGAAGATGTGTGGACTTCAACTCCCAGAATTCCCCAGTCAGCATGGCTGACTGTGGAATTCTGGGAGTTGAAGTCCATACATTTTCCAAGTTCCCAAGGTTGAGAAACACTGCCTAGATTGGAAAAATCAAAGACAATTTAATGGACACAAATTCTCTCAAGGTCAGGAAAGAGATGATCGTTCTGTCGTTCTTCACAAAATACTATCAAAACAAAATCTCAAAGGTCCAGTGGCATCATAATTTAATGAAGCAACCACGTTTAGACGTTCGTTCTGCAGGATTATAGAAAAGCCCCGTGGGTTGCTTATTTATTTCTCTCGCAACCTACACGGGCTGCTGAAAGGTTAAAGCATAAAGACCGCCATTCAATTAAAACCAGGCAATAAACCCAACCAACAGAATAATTAAACTAAGCTCATAAGCAACAAAATAGAGCAGCCATCAAGCCCTCATTGCAACGATGAGCAACACTAATATTCCAACATCTCATGAAAATCTCCATCTGCGTGGAAAAATGATTGCTACACAAGAGTGCGCAGATGTGCACACGTTTATTGTTATTACTTTTCTCATGATCAGCCTGAATTGGGCAACTATAAGTTGAAGGTTTTTTCACTGACGGTTATGGTCCGTGATCTATGATTTTGGTCAGTACGGGTGTCAGGGTTCCAAGTAACATTCCCAATCAGTGGTAGGATTCAGCCAATTCTGTCCAGATCGCGCGAACTGGCAGCAGAGACTGCGGGAGGCTCAGCCCACTCACCCGGACATAATGCATGACTACTGCGCCTGTGCAGGCCGTGCACATGCGCAGAGGTGGTGTGTGCGTGCATGGGTGCTCAAATTTGCGAACCGGTAGGGAAGGTCAGTGAATCCCACCTCTGCCCCCAATGAAAGAAAACTCCTAGGCTTGAGTTTCCTCAAAGTTACATTGTATTAGAGATGTCATATTGGCACATCTGGGAAAATCTGAATCTGACAGCTTCCAGGTTTTCCCCACCCAAAGGAAAGTCCAAGTCCCTGCCCAGCACCCACATGTGCATCACGTGGTCCAATCCGAGCACCATCCCAACTGGAGATGCCTCCCAGTTCCAGCCTCCCAGGTGCAGGGCAAGATGTCCTTGACTCTCTGAGAAAAGAATGTTATTTTGACTATATATCACCTTGGCTCCATACAATCCCCCTCCCAGTTTCCCACAGTAGTAAATGTAGCAGGCCTGAAGGCCCAATGAAAAAGATGGCTTCCAGGCCTGACAATGGAATATAGAAGACATAATCTTGAGCTTCCAGTCTACATCAAACTGACTCTCACATTTTCATTGAAAAAAGAGAGAGAGAATTTTTCATTATTCAGACTATTCATAGGGATAGTAAGTACTATACAACAATTTGTCTGTTAACAATTATTTTTAGCTCTTCTTCCTTTCATGAAGGGGAATGGCATCTTTCAGGCTTATTGATCATCTTTCTTTTGGGTCAATACAGTACCGATAGTCCTCAAGTTACAACAATTACAACATGGCGCTCCATGGCATGGGACCGGGATATTTACGGGACTGCCTACTGCCGTCGGTAACCTCCCATCGACCTGTGCACTCCCACAGAAAGGGCCTCCTCAGGGTGCTGTCGGCCAGACAATGTCGTCTGGCGACCCCCAGGGGGAGAGCATTCTCTGTGGGAGCTCCAGCCCTGTGGAATGAACTACCCGTTGGGCTACGACTTCTCCCTGATCTTCGGACCTTTAAGCGCAAGCTCAAAACCTTCTTTTTTCACCAAGCAGAGCTGGCCTGATACAATTTTAATTGAATGTTTTAATGGGTTTTTTAAGGGGAATAATTTTATTAATAATTTTATTCAAATTTTTTTAAATTCTCAGCTTATTGAATTTAGATTTTTAGTGGTTATTGTATTTTAAACTTTTTTCGATATTTATGTTTTATTTTTGCTGTACACCGCCCTGAGTCTTCGGAGAAGGGTGGTATAAAAATACAAATAACAAAATAAATAAATAAATTTGTTTAGTGACCCTTTGAAGTTAGAACTTCACCAAAAAAAGTGACTTATGACCGTTTTCCATACTCACGACTGTTGCAGCATCCCCATATGGTCATGTGATCAGAATTCAGCTGCTTGGCAACCAACTCACATTTATGATAGTTGCAGTGTCCCGGGGTCATGTGATTCCCCCTTTTGCAACCTTCTGACAAGCCAAGTCAATGGGGAAGCCAGATTCATTTAACAACCGTGTTACAAACTTAACTGCAGTGATTCATTTAAGAGCTGTGGCAAGAACTATCATAACATGGGGCAAAATTCACTTAACAACTGTCTCACTTACCAGCAGAAACTTTAGGCTCAGTTGTGATCATCAGTCAAGGACTGCCTATATTGTCCATTACTCAAAAGCAATAAATCACAGGGTGAAGAATGTAAAATGAAATCATTTAGCAAGAATATAACTCATAACCATGACTTTGAAATCCATATTTTCAGTTATTAGGTGAAGAACGGTTTCAGGATATTGAGAAAATTAAAACCATTGGAAGCACATATATGGCGGTATCAGGGCTATCGCCTGAAAAACAGGTAAGGAGCTAATCTGATTTTCTAACACATATTTGTCTGGTTTCAAGAAGGAAGCCACATCCCAACCAAGACTAGCAGGGCAAAGCATTATATATAAAGAACCCAAAAATTCTACTCCCCCTCACACAGATGAAGTCACCTAGCCCAGGGGTCTGCAAACTTGGCTCTTTTAAGACTTTGCTGGCTGAGGAACTCTGGGAGTTGAAGTCCACAAGTCTTAAAAGAGCCAAGTTTGCAGACCCCTGACCTAGCCTGATAACATATAGGAAACAACGCTTGGTGCACACCAAGAACTTAATAGTTGAAACCTGAGCTACATAAATTTCCAACTATGGGATTTCAAATACTTTTCTATTGCCAGCATATATTTTTTCATTTTTTTCCATTTCTTATTTCTTCGTCAATGATTTAGACACCGAAGAAAGAAGATTTGTAAACAGATGTGGGGTAGAGCTGCATATTTTGTTTCGGTCCCATCTCTTTGCCATTTTGAGATCCTAAAAAAGCAGAGTTGTGAATTGTACAAAGCGGTTGTTTGCTTCAATATTTCTCCAAACACCTAATTCCCACAAAATGGTCTTATGTCTAAGTCTATTTACCCATGTACTATGGCTGCATTATTTTTATCCTTCACATCTGTTCCACTACCTTCTCTTATTGGTATCATTATTATGATAATTGTTACTTGGATATTATGATTATCATTACTTTATTGTTTTGCATGTACACTGAGAGCTTATGCACCAGAGAAAAATTCCTTGTGTATCAATCACACTTGGCCAATGTTCTGTTCTGTTCTGTTCTGTTCTGTTCTGTTCTGTTCTGTTCTGTTCTACTCTATTCTATTCTAAAATGGCATCCAAGGACAAATTAGATAGATGAACTAAGTAGGACTAGAATCTTCCTATGTTTCAAAGAAAGCTCTCTTTGTTGTGGTGTTCTGATATGCTTCTCTCCTGGGTAATATTCTGCAACCTTTAAGTTCAATTCTCTGAACTGTGTCAGAATTTGGCTCCATTTTGATGGAGCAGCTGATCAGCCAACACGCATGATGCATTGATTCTGTCTTTCGTTCCTCAGCAGTGTGAAGATAAGTGGGGCCATTTATGCGCCCTGGCAGATTTCTCCATTGCACTGAATGAAAGCATTCAAGAGATTAACAAGCATTCTTTTAACAACTTTGAGCTCCGCATCGGTAGGTATCTGCTGAATGTTTTTAAGTGACCTCCACGCTGTTCAAGATGAGAAGGGTTCTCACCAGCTGAAAAGAAAGCCTTTATTTATTGAATCACTTCAGTGCTGCTTGCCATAGGTAGAAATGTCACCAAAACTTACAGATGCATCTCTTTGAAAACCTAAAGTTTACTTCCCCCTTGATGTGAGCAAGCAAGTCTTCACAATATAGTTGGATTCATTGGATAACTCAGATTTCATAAGATTGCTCCGGGGTGAAATGCTCCCGGTTTGGACCGGATCACACGATCCGGTAGTGATGGAGGCGGGTAGTTCGGAGAACCGGTAGCAAAAATCCCTGCCACCCACCCACCAGCGCCCATGCCTCACTGTTCCTCTTCTCTGTCCCTGAAGCTCTCAGTGGTGATATAGCTGCAAACAGCCTTAAATGACTGCCACAGTGCTTCAAAGGGCTGCACTACAGCTGATCAGCACTGCAAGAGGCTAGTAGATCGGTGCCTCTATTTTTAAAGAAGGTAGACCAGTGCACTCCCAAGTTTTGTATACTTTATTATTTTTATTATTTATTATTATTGGCCATACCCATTCAGTCACCTGACTACCAAGCCATGCCCACTGGGTCACCTGACCACCAAGCCACGCCCACCAATTAAGCCATGCCCACAAGGAAAATTTTTAGATTTCACCCCTGGATTTCTCTGTACCATAACCAGAAGTGATATTCAGCCAGTTTGGATGAACCAGTAGCGAAGATCGCAGGTGGGCCCATCCACCTGCCCCAGCTCTACGCCATCCTCTTTAGGCATGTTTTCAAGGCCAGGTGCATCCATAGAAGGCATGTGAGTGAGCAAGGCACATGCGCAGAAGTTCGGGCACATGGGTGGAAGGCACGCACATACGCGAAGCGAGCATGCACACGTGCAGCAAACCGGTGGTAAGAATATTGACCATAACCGTAATTTGCTTTTTTCTTCTTCTTAGGTATCAGCCAGGGCTCGGTTGTAGCTGGGGTCATTGGTGCTAAGAAACCACAGTATGATATCTGGGGCAAAACTGTTAATTTAGCTAGTCGAATGGACAGTACTGGAATTAGTGGCCGAATACAAGTGCCTGAGGACACCTATCTGATCTTGAAGGACCGGGGATTCGCCTTTGACTATCGGGGAGAGATTTACGTCAAGGGCATCAGCGAGCAAGAAGGCAAAATCAAAACCTACTTCCTTCTGGGAAGAGTCCAGCCCAACCCTTTGACCATGCAACCGAGAAAACTAACAGGACAATATTCCTTAGCTGCTGTCGTGCTGGGGCTCGTGCAATCTCTGAACAGGCAAAAGCAGAAGCAAATTTTAAACGACAACAATAATTCGGGCATCATTAAAGGTCATTACAATCGGCGGACTTTACTAACTCCGGGCGGGTCCGAGTCAGCTGCCCAGGCAGAAGCCGCCGACAAGACGGATTTGCCATAAGCCTGCATCTTCCTTGTGATTTCTTTCCTTTCCTTTTTTTTTAATTTCTTTTATATATGAAATAAATATATAAATAAATATGTTTTAATTTTTTTTAGAACCAGTTTTTTCTTCTTCTTCTTCTTCTTCTTCTTCTTCTTCTTCTTCTTCTTCTTCTTCTTTAAAATGGGTTCATTGCATCCACAGCAGCACAGTTTTCCAGCAGCGGCTCATCCAAGGTTGCTTTTAGCAATGGTTTGAAGGTCCCGCTCCAATTCAGAAATCTGGGTTCTGAACTTGAAGTTGGGACATCTGAGATTTGATTCCCTCCCACACATTTCCGTGCTAAAAGAAAAGATGCGGTAAGGATTAGGCAGACGGTGACTGGACTAAGCTTTGAGCTGAAAAGATCTAAAGTCCTTTTTTAACTATTCACCAAGATGGGTAGAAAAGTTTAGATGTTTTTCCGGCCTCTGAGGTTTCAACATACAGCTAGTCCTCAATATACAACTATAATGTAGCCTGCCCATCAGGGTCAACCCTGTAATGGAGCCTGCCCATCAGCTAGTCCTCAACGTACAACCGCAATGGAGCCTGCCCACCAGGGTCATAAATTTTGACAGTCATAAAACAATGACCGCCTGATTTTGCAAACATGTTTGCAGTGGTCATTAAGTATCAGAGAATCAAACAGCCAGTGTCCAAATGGAGTCAGGGATGCTGAGATGAACTTGTAGTTTTATATAAATAAATATATTTTACAGTTCTATTTACAGCAAACAAGATAGTCAGGCACTTCACTACATCGTGAGGTAAATTGTCAGGTATATGGCAGAATGGCACCCAGAAGAAAAAAAGGCGGGAAAAAGGGAAACATCCCCTTTACCCCCGGCAACCAATCATAACATAGATTGCCTCATGCAGGAGTCCGCACTCTCCAACCAATCACATTCCAACTGCGCGTTGTTGTGGTTTTTTTTGTGGTTTTGTTTTACATTTATATCCCACCCTTCTCCGAAGACTCAGGGCGGCTTACATTGTGACCCATTATACTATTTACTCTTTCCACTATCAAATTAAATATATTAAAATTAATAGCAATAGCGCTTAGATTTATATACTGCTTCACAGTGCTTTACAACTCTCTCTAAGCAGTTTATAAAGTCTGCCTATTCCCCCCAACAATCTGGGTCCTTGTTTTATCGACCTCAGAAGGAGGGAAAGCTGAGCCAACATTAAGCAAACATGGTGACTGTAAAACAGCACCACAGTCCTTAATGCTGCATTTGCTTAAGGACCACTAAGCGAATGAATGGTTCACTATGGGGCATGGTTTTGCTGACAAAAGGAAATAAATGTCAGGTGTGGGCAAAACCATACACACATACAGAGAGTGAGGCATAGAAAGAGAGAGGAAGACCGGCTGACGGGCAAGCGTCTTTGGCGAGGGCACTCTGGTTTTATCCAAGCCTGACCCCTGTGGTTGGTGTGCGAGGTTCGGCAGAGCCAGCCCCCTTTTCCTCCTGCCCTGAGCTTCTTAAAGCTGCAGCTGGGCGCTGCAGGCCCATCCCCTCTTCCTGGATCCCATTCCCACCCCACTAGCCCTAGTGTTAGCGAGGCAGGCGTTGGTTGCAAGGCACACCCAGCACCAATGAGCAAAGAGAGCGAGGCACCGGAGAATCAGCCCCGGCTGCTTCTGTATTCCCCGCCATCACCCTTACCTTCCCATGACAGGCGAGGGAGGGAGAGGGGTGGGGCCAGCCAGTGATGGGACAGGGAGCCACAGCAGAGGGCCCAAAGAGCCGCATGCAGCTCCGGAGTCATGGGTTCCTGCCACCCAATCTAGCTGAAGATACTGCATAGGCCTCGTCATTTGTTTATTTATTTGTAAAATGTATCAAAGGAGGATGCGGAACTTGTCAGATGGAAAACTGACAGACCAGTTTTGAGATCTGAGTGCCATACAGTTGGTTGAGCTCCCATTCCTTGCCTCAGGCCCTGCCCACCTAGCAGTTCGAAAGCGTGCAAATGCGAATAGATAAATAGGTATCACTTCGATGGGAAGGTAACAGAGTTCTATGTGCCTCTGTATAGAGTCATGCTGGTCACATGACCACACAAGTGTCATTGGACAACAGTGGCTCCAGCAGCCAAGAAACAGAGATGAGCACCATCCCCTAGAGTTGGGTATGACTGGATGGGAAATTTTTACCTTTTTAAAAATTTATTGGCCACTCATCTTACCATAAAGTAAATAACCCTGGGCAGCTTATTGTGATACAAACAAACAATACATTGGCTTGTAAGATAGTCTCTAGATTAAAGATCCCACTTTGCATAGAACATGAATATCTTGGGGTAGAATAGAATAACAAGAGTTGGAAGGGACCTTGGAGGTCTTCTAGTCCAACCCCTTGCTTAGACAGGAAAACCCTACATCAATTCAGACAAATGGTTATCTAATCTATTCTTAAAAACTTCCAGTGTCGGAGCATTCACAGCTTCTGGAGGCAAGTTGTTTCACTGATTAATTGTTCTCTCAGGAAATTTCTCCTTAGTTCTAAATTGCTTCTCTTCTTGATTAGTTTCCACCCATTGCTTCTTGTCCTATCTTCAGGTGCTTTGGAGAATAGATTGACTCCCTCTTCTTTGTGGCAGGCCCTCAAATATTGGAACACTGCTGACTTCTGGGGTGACGTCATGCTGCTGCGGTTCAGGAAAACGGAGCTCCATTTTCTGAGATCAAATTTTCGCATCTGGAAGCCAGTAGAGGCGAGATCCACATTTTTTTTTACATCATGGTAAATCTGCTTATCTGGGTATTGATTGGTGGTGAGTGGATGTTTAGAATTAGGATGTTCAAAACATCCTAAATAAAACACCCAGCAACCCCAGAAGAAAAAACACGAGCCAACTACAACGTACAGTGTAAGAACTACAACAACCACTATGTAGGGCAAACAGGCAGAAGACTGGCAGAACATATCCATGAACACCAAATGGCGGTCAGAAGGCATGATGACAATTCTTTAATTTCACAACATATAGACAGATTTAACCATATTTGTTTTCGTAGGTTTTCATGGTTATAGGTATGTAGGACTTGGCATATTCGGGTCTTTTTCCGTGTAAGGTTGAGAGCATCTTGGTGATGTTTCGACGAGGTCTTACTCATCATCTTCAGGCTGGTGCTTTCGGCTTCGTGCTTCTGTGAGCAAAGCGTGGTCGGAGCTGCTGTCTCTCTATAAATGATTTAACCATAGTTTCAATTGGGAAAATGTGACCATCCCAGACCAGGCCAAGTCCAAAAATGCCAGGGAATTTCTAGACAATGGCACTCTGACAAATCAGCCATCGATAGACACATAGACATTAACAACATCTATAGACTATGCACGCAGTGGCTCAGTGGCTAAGACGCTGGACTAGAATATCTCCAAGATCCCTTCCAGCCCTACAATTCTATGTTCTATGCTCAAATTTATATAGCAACCCAACTGTCAGGTGCAAAGAACTACAGTGACTTGTGAAAGATCCAGCTTGGCAACTTCATTGTGTTCTACCTATCTTACATAGGGGGACACAATGGCTCAGTGGCTAAGACGCTGAGCTTGTCAATCAAAAAGTGAGCAGTTCAGCGGTTCAAATCCCTAGTGCCGCGTAACGGAGTGAGCTCCCATTATTTGTCCCAGCTTCTGCCAACCTAGCAGTTCGAAAGCTCGTAAAAAATGCAAGTAGAAAAATAGGGACCACCTTTGGTGGGAAGGTAGCAGCGTTCCATGTGCCTTCAGCGTTTAGTCATACCAGCCACATGATCACGGAGAAGTCTTTGGACAGCGCTGGCTCTTCGGCTTTGAAACGGAGATGAACACCGCCCCCTAGAGTCGGCAACGACTAGCACATATGTGCTAGAGGAACCTTTACCTTTATAGACTATGAAAAAGAGAAAATCAACCAGTCCAAAAGAGAACAAAAAGACTCCAGCACCTCTCCACTAGTAATCAGCACTCAGATCAGCATAAATTAACTCCAAGGTTAACTTCAGACCAACAGTCAAGTAAACAACACCCCAATCAAGAAACTCCCAAAGAGTCATCAGTAAACCATCCAACCAAAGAATCCTTAAGACCGCCCCAACCCACACAGACTGGTAACTCAGCGGAATATAAACTGACAGCAAACAGCACTCCTTACCAGCACTGATGAAGTTACCTAGTTTGGATAATGAAACATCTGCAAGAAAACAAGCAAGCTCAGAGACCACCAAGAACCCTTCAGAAAGATTATTGATTATTGAGTGGAAATATTATTGATCAAGGTTCAGGACCCACGTAATTGTGAAATTCCCTTGTTCCAGCAACCTCTGCAAGCTGCTAAAATCTAACAGAGATGAGTCTTTATGTGTTTCCTCAATCAGAGACTGTCATCATCAGGGGCCATAAAAACATGCAGTTGCTGTCCCCTTCTTCTGGAATAGCATCTCCATAGGCAAGGCAAGCCACTATATGTAACAGAGAGCAAACCCCACTTCTTTCTAGCACTGATGATGTTATCTAGTTAGGTAATGAAACGTCAGCAAGAAAGCAACGAAGTTCAGAGAGCACGAAGGACCCCACAGTATTTCAACCAAGTAGATAAATTCTGATTTTTTCCCTCGCTAGAATCTCCTTTTCCTCATCACACAGTGAAACAATAGAAACCACAATTGATTTAATTTCTGAAAGCAGAGGCATTATGTATCAAACTTCAGGAATTAAGGTACAGGACAGGAAACCCATTTAGACTATATATTCTTAAGCAAATTTCCTGGCCTTGGCAAATGCCAGATGTATGGACTTCAATCCCCAGAATCCCTCTCCCAGTAGGACCATCGCTGAGGATTCTGGGAGCTGATACCTGCATTTTAGACGTTGCTGAAGTTTGTTTATTTATTTATTTATTTATTTATTTATTTATTTAGTCACAACAATATATGTAGGTATCATACAAAAAAGATTATATAGTATATAAACACATGTTTATACCTTGTTGTACCTTGATGAACGTATCTTTTCTTATGTACACTGAGAGCATATGCACCAAGACAAATTCCTTGTGTGTCCAATCACACTTGGCCAATAAAATTCTATTCTATTCTATAAAATTCTATTCTATTCTATAAATATAAGGAGGTATAAGCATATATATATATAGGAAGAAGAAAAGAAAAACAATAGGACAGGAACGGTAGGCATGTTTGTGCGCTTATGCATGCCCCTTATGGCCCTCTTAGGAATGGGGTGAGGTCAATAGTAGAAAGTTTTTGGATAAAGCTTTTAGGATTATGGGAAGAGACCACAGAGTCAGGTAAAGTATTCCAAGCACTGATGATTCTGTTACAGAAGTCATATTTTCTGCCATCTAGATTAAAGCGGTTGACATTAAGTTTAAATCTATTAGTTGCTCTAGTATTATTGCAATTAAAGCTGAAGTAGTCTTTAACAGGAAGGACATTACAATAGATGATTCTGTGAGTTAAGCTTAGGTCTTGTCGAAGGCGACGGAGTTCCAAGTTTTCTAAGCCTAGGACTTCAAGTCTGGTGGGATAGGGTGAACGACAAAACTTTCCATTTAATTTTGTCTTGCCAACAAATTCTGCTCTGTATCTTCTCCTACACAACAGAAGTTGTCAAACTTTCCAGTATAATTTCACATGTTCCACAAAGTGGACCGAAATAGCATCTCTTCCAGTGACTTCTCTTCTTTCGTTCCTTGCCTTGACACCCTAAGTAGCACTTGTCATTCTCGTATTGATGCTCAAGAAGTAAAGTGCTCTGGCTTTATCAGCTGAATGTAGAAAGTTGTCGCAAGCAATTTTTCACAGCTAAGGATCGCCAACAGTTGTTTCTCACCTAAAATTACACTGAAGTGAGTTAAAAAAAAAAAAAAAGTGGGGAAGATAGAAATTATTTTTAGACGAACAACCTTTACTGGGATTGAGCCTCGTTAAATTCTTTTGAGCCTCGTTAAACTTTTGAACAGATGCCACAGTTACAGCCTCACCAAAAAGTAGGGTTTTATTTATTAGCTTGTTTGTTTGTATGCATCTCACCTTTATTATTTTTACAAATAACTCAAGGCGACAAACATATCCACCACATTTTCCACCCTCTATTTCCCCAACAACAACAACCAACAGTGAGGTGGGTTGAGCGGAGAGGGAGTGACCGGTCCAAAGCCACCCAGCTGGCTTTCATGCCTAAGGCTGGGACTAGAACTCACAGTCTCCTAGCAATTGGCCCAAAGTCACCCAGCTCATTTTAGTACCTAATTCTAGTACCTAATGCAGGACTAGAACTCACAGTCTCCTGGTGATTGGCCCAAAGAGGAAGTGACTGGCCCAAAACCTAGCTTGCAAAGCAGGACTAGAACTCACAGTCTCCTGCTTTCTAGCCTGGTGCCTTAGCCACTAGACCTGTGATCACAGACCACAGGTGGCATGCGGAGCCATATCTGTGGGCACACAAGCATTGCCCTAGCTCAGCTCCAGCGCGCATGTGCGCTCTGGCCAGCTGATTTTCAGGCCTTCCGAGCCCACCAGAAATTGAGAAACAGGTGGAGAAGGCTGTTTTTGCCCTCCCCAGGCTCCTAGAAAGCCTCTGCAGCTGAGGAGGGAGAAAAACGGGCCTTCTGGTCCCACTGGAAGTTGGGAAATGGGCAGTTTCTGGCCTCCGGAGGGCCTCAGGGGGCTGGTGAAGGCCATTTTCGCCTACCAGCGAAAAGCAAGGGTCGTGCAGGGGGGTTACATGCACATGTGCAAGGGACAGGGCGCATTGAATTATGGGTATGGGAACGCGTTCACGCAATCCCCCCTGCTCCCCCTGCTTTTGGTACGCGACAGCAAAAAGGTTAGCCATTACTGCACTAGACCAAAGTAACTCTTTGAGTTCCTTTGTCTACCAAATGTTTTAATTTGGTACGCATATTTCTTTAATAATAAATATGTTTGCTGAGTGCTTCCTGGTTTCTAATCCTGGCTGCATTAACACAATAACCACAACAAAATTCATTTTAAAATGAACGGGGCAAAAAATAGGGAATTAATCAGGTTGAAGAGGACTATAAAGCTAATAATACACACGGTTGTGTTCCTGCACTGTAGACTCGATGTATTATTTCAGTGGAAACCTTATGTTTTATTTACGACCGCTAACGGTCATAAATAAAATATAAAGCAATTAAAATCCGGTGAAAAGGAATGGCTCAAACATCATTATCATTCCCCAAGTTCTAACAGCTCATTGAAAAGGGTGGCTTTGAGTCTTCTAAATAACAGAATAAAGGAGTTGGAAGAGATCTTGGAGATCTTCTAATCTAACCCCCTGCTCAAGCAGGAAATCCTATACCAGTGATAGGAAACCTTTTCAGTATTGAGTGCCAAAAAGGGAGCACGCGCACAGAGCAGTTAAGTGCTCATGCCTGAATACAGGGATTGTCCATAGGCGATATTCATCAGGTTCTGACCAGTTCTGGAGAACCGGTAGTGGAAATTTTGAGTAGTTCGAAGAACCGGTAAATACTACCTCTGACTGGCCCCGCCCCCATCTATTCTGTGCCTCCCAAGTCCCAGCTCATTGGGAGGAAATGGGGATTTTGCAGTAACCTTTCCCTGGATTGGGGAGGGAATGGAGATTTTACAGTATCCTTCCCCTGCCACGCCCACCAAGCCATGCCACACCCACAGAACCGGTAGTAAAAAAAATTGAAACCCACCACTGGGACTGTTCATATTTTTTTGTTTCTGTTGTTTAGAAAAAATGGCAAATGAGCAATTAAACAATTCTGGAATTATTTGGAAGTCTGCTGGTCATTGGGATCACCAGCCTTAATTAACCTGGAGCCCTTCTGTTAAAAATCACTTTTCCTGGACCTCATCTCACAAGCTTAGGCAGCTAATTGTAATTTAAAGTAACCCCTCACTCATCTCTAAGGGCTGATCTTTACACACGCCTAACTCCAACACAAACTGTTAAGTTCGGGAAGTAACGAGGCTGGAGACCAGGGTAGTGACAACAGCTCTTTAATATAGGGTGAACCCAGCAACCTGGCTGGGGAAAAACCTCTCCTTATATACTGTTTAACCGGCGGCTTCAACCAATCAGCAACGTGCTTGTTTCCCGCCAAAACATTTAAAGATACATAACACTCCTCCCCTCCCAGAAAACACTTTACCTATATTTACATATTATTTACATGTTATTTTTCGACGTAGTCACGCAAATAACCTGGGCGTCTCCTGATTCTTTCGGACCTGCGCGGTTCAGTCCTTGGGAGTGGGTTGAGCTGGTCGGAGGGGCTGTTTGCTCCTCCCAGCTCTTTCGCTAGGCCATCCGGCCCTGGATTACTTGCAGACTCTTTTTCTAGGCCATCCGGCCTTGGATTACTTGCAGAGTCGTCCCTGCTGTTTCCCAAGGGAACCTGATGGCGTCGCTGGACCTCCTGGGACTCAGCTAAGTCTTGCGCCTCTCCTGGGTTAAGGTCAGCTGTGGGTTCAAATAATGTGTGGTCATGGTCTGTTTCATTTAGCTCGGATTGTTCGGCTATTCGTTTTCTTATTTGACCTATGTGGCGCCTCCATACTCGGTTGTCTTGTAACTCAACTAAGTATGACTTTGGACCGGTTGCTTTTATGATTTGCCCTGCCAGCCAACTTGGGCCGTCCCCATAGTTGCGGGCCCACACTCGTCGCCTATGCCCATTTCTCTAGTTTTTCCAGTTCCCCTTGTAACCCTCTGGTGTGTAGTGGGATTTAAACGGTCAGTGGGCACCGGAGCTTCCGTCCCATCAATAATTCGGCTGGGCTTCTGCCTGTTGCAGTGCTGGGGGTTCTATGCTGAACGGCCAGAAAGAAATCTATTTTTGTTTGCCAGTCGCCTGGCTTGGGCCTGGACAATGCCTCTTTAGCGCTCCGGACGGAACGCTCTGCAAGGCCATTCGACGCAGGGTGGGAAGGCGCAGAGAGGGCATGTCGGATGCCCTCATCTGCCAAGTATTCCTCAAACTGGGTTGCCGTGAATTGCGGGCCGTTATCGGATACTAGCGTGTCGGGCAACCCGTGGGTTGCAAATAGGTGCCGCAGGGCTGCGATTACCGCCTCGGCTGTCATGGATCTCATGAGAATGATTTCCAACCATTTAGAGAAAGCGTCGACTACCACTAAGAAGGTTTGGCCGTGGAAGGGGCCGGCAAAATCGATGTGGATTCTTGACCAGGGCCCTTGGGGTTTTTCCCATTCCCTAACCGGGGCCGTTGGGGGTAGTGGCCTGGATTCCTGGCAGGCCAGGCATTTCCCTACCCTCTCAGCAATTTCTGAGTCCATTAATGGCCACCAAACATAGCTTCTCGCTAGCCCCTTCATCCTTACGATCCCTGGGTGACCCTCGTGGAAAAGATCCAATACCTTTCCCCTCAATTTCTCCGGGATCACCACTCGATCGCCCCATAGCAGGCACCCCCCTTGAGCCGAGAGTTCCCCCCGCTTCTTCACAAATTCCTTAAAATGCTCGCCCGGCGCAGCGGGCCACCCCCTTTGCACCCAACCCAGTACAGTTCTTAAGGTAACGTCCCAGTACGACGCCCTAGCCACCTCCTTAGATGTGACTGGGCCGGAGTCCAGAGAGTCAATCAATAGTACAGGTGTCCCCGGAGTGGGGTCCTCGATTGCCCCTGGCAGTGGGCATCTGCTTAATGCGTCCGCATGCCCCAGGTCTTTTCCTGGTCGATGCTGCAGCTTGTAGGAGTAAGCAGCCAAAAAGATAGTCCATCTGGTCAATCGGGGTGAAAGTGCCACCGGCGTTGGTGATCGCCAGCCAATAATCCTAACAGTGGCCTATGGTCTGTGACAATTTCAAAGTTTCTGCCAAAAACGTATTCGTGAAACTTCTTGACCCCTGACACTATAGCTAGGGCTTCTTTGTCCAACTGGCTATAGTTCCTCTCGGTTGAGGACATCGTTCTTGAATAGAATGCTATTGGGGCTTCTGTGCCATTTGGAAGTCTGTGGCTGAGCACTGCCCCCACTCCGTAAGGGGAAGCGTCACAAACTAGAACCAATGGTAAATTGCTGTGATACTGGATTAGCAAGCTATTGCTCGAGAGTAGGTTTTTTACTGCTTCGAAAGCCTTTGCTTCCGCCTTCCCCCAAGACCATGCAGCATTCTTTCCCAATAATTTATGTAGCGGCTCGGCAATCGTTGCCTTATTTTTTAAAAAAACCGCGTAAAAGTTCACTAAACCCAGGAAAGCCTGTAGCTCTGTTTTGTTTTTGGGCGCTGGAGCCTTTCTTATTGCCTTGACCTTGCTCTCGGTGGGGTGAATTCCCTCTTTGTCAATTCTGTAGCCCAAGAATTCTACGGATTCTACCCCGATTTGGCATTTGTTCACTTTAAGCTTTAGACCGGCTGACCGGAAAATGCCCAAAACTTTTCTCAATCGCTCCCCCAATTCCTCTAAATTTTCTGCCGATACCAAAACATCATCGAAGTAGGGGACTACTCCGGGGAGCCCTTGCAAAAGTCGCTCCATTAAGTTTTGAAATAGACCTGGTGCCACGCTCACCCCAAACTGTAACCGGGTACACTTGAAAGCCCCCCTATGAGTCACGATCGTTTGGGCTTCGGCGGTGGTTGCGTCTACGGGTAGTTGTTGATAGGCTTGTGCTAAATCTAATTTAGCAAAAATTTGCCCTTGTCCCAGTGAGTGCAGCAAGTGTTGCACTACGGGAACTGGGTAAGCACTCTTTTGCAAGGCTTTGTTTAACGTTGCCTTGTAATCAGCGCAGATTCTAACTGACCCATCTGGTTTCACCGGGGTGACGATTGGCGTCTCCCATTTGGCATGGTCGACTGGTACCAGTATCCCTTGCCTTATTAACTTGTCTATCTCCCTATCAATCTTGGGCTTAAGGGCAAAAGGTACCCTCCTTGCTTTTATCCGGATAGGGGCTACCTGGGGGTCTAGGTTAAAGGAAATAGGGGTCCCCTTGTACTTGCCCAGGCAGTCCTTGAACACATCTTCGAACTCACTCATGAGTGCATCTTTAAGGTTAACGTCACTTCGGTAGATGCCAGTCACTCCCATGCCCAATGCACGGGACCAGTCTAGTCCCAACAAACTTGGCAGGGTCCCTTCGATGATCGTGATGGGCAGGGTCTTCTTGTGTGGTCCGTACTCGACTCGGATGGAGGTGGTCCCTCGAACAGGGATGCGATTCCATTGATAGTCGTGGACTCGTAGCCGTTGTGTTTGCAGGTGTCGTTTTGCTACTGTTGGCAAAGCTTTCGCAAGAGTGTCCCAGGACATGATTGTGATCGCTGACCCGGTGTCCACTTCTAGTCGGCACGGCACTCCTTCTATTTTGGGTTTGGTGAAGATTTTCTTCTCCACCTTGGTTGCGGCGCGGCCTATGATCACGGTCGTTCGATTCAAGTTCGCGCCTTTTTTGTTTGAGCCAATCACGGGTCGCCTGGCCGATCCCGCGCTCTGATTGGTCGGTTTGAATTTTCGGCGGGAATGTTGGGGTGCTCGACAGACTTGAGCCAGGTGCCCCTTCTTCTCGCACCGCCGACATGTAGCGTCCTTGAATTTGCATTGTTTTTGTTTTTTTTTTATAAAAAGTTTTATTTTTACAATCATATCAAATAATTCATCCAATGTACAGTTATATACAATTAGTCGGGCTTGCCCAGTCACCACCCCCCTTTTTAACACTCTTCCCTCTACCTTCTTCTACTTTCCAGACCTTCCTCTCCTTCTCTTATCTACATCCTCTCCTCCCTCCACCCTACACCTTTCTTCTCCCTCTTCTACCCCTCTTCCTTCCTCTTCTCCTCTTTCCTACCTCCTACTCTCTTTTCTCCCTCCCCACCGTTCTAAAGTGGTAACTGGGCAGACCCGACCCTGCATTAATTATATTTATACATCTTCAATAATCCCTGTACGTTAACCATCACTCCATCTCTACCAAACCCCCCCCAATTCCCCTCCCCCTTACCCCCCACCCCCCACCCCGACTTCCCAGAACAAAATGCAGGGTATCAAAACTAACAATCATAATCCAAAATAATTCCTAAATTATAATCTCTAGTCACACCACACTTAGTCACACTCTCAATTCCCCTCTCTTTCAAAAATATATCTAATACAAAATATTTCCTAAATTTACTCATATGCTATTCGATATTTTTTTATCTGATACTTATTTTGAATATAATCAATCCACATTTTCCATTCTAAAATATATTTTTCTAGTGTATAGACTTTCAAGTAAGCGGAGATTTTTGCCATCTCTGCCAGATTTGATACTTTGAGTGTCCATTCTTCATCACTGGCATTAATCTATTAGCAAGTATCTTGGCAAATATCTTATAATCAGTATTTAAAAGTGATATAGGCCTATAATTCTCTGCTTTAATACCATCTCGATCTTCCTTCGGTATTAGCGAAATAAAGGCTGTCCTCCATGAAGGGGGAACATCTCCTCCCATTTGAATTTTATTAAATAACTCTTTAAGTGGTTCAACCATCTCATTTTGTAAATTTTTATAATAAACAGCTGTTAAGCCATCTGTACCTGGTGCTTTACCAATTTTAAGTTGCTTAATTGCTAACAAAATTTCCTCTGAAGTAATTAATTGATTCAGTTCTTCTCTTTGATTTTCTGTAAGCTCACAAATATTTTGTTGTTGTAAATATCTTTCTATCTCTATATCATCAATCATATCCCTAGTATACAACTTACTATAATACTCTAGAAATGCTTTTTTAATCAAATTCTTTTGATAAACTTCCTTACCCCTATATTCTATTTTATCAATCATTCGTGATTTCTGTTTTTTCCTTATTAAATAGGCAAGCCATCTTCCTGGCTTATTGGCATTATTAAACGTATCATGTTTTACATATTGTAAATTAATTGCTACTTGATCTGCCATCAACATGTTAAACTGACCTCTTAATATATTTATTGATTCTTTTATTTTACTATTTCCTGGGCTATTTATCAATAACTGTTCTTTCTTTTAATTTCCTCTTCCAATTCCTTTTCTTTTCTGCAATTTATTTTTGTATTTAATATTCATTTGTATAAGATTTCCTCTCATATAGGCCTTGCTAGCGTCCCAAATCATCTCTATAGATGTTTCTTTTTCATATTCATAATAAAAAATTCCTCCATTTGCTTTTACATTCATTTACGTTTTGTTCATATTTAAACAAATTCTCATTCAACCTCCATGATCTCCTAGCCTCCTTTTCCCGATCAATTTCAATCCAAACCGGACTATGATCAGATAGAGTTCTTGAACAAATCTTAGTCTTCTTCACTCTAGAATACAAATCATTAGAAATCAAAATAAAATCAATCCTCGAAAATGATTGATGCCTGTCAGAAAAGAAGGTAAAATCCCTCTCTTCTGTATTATGTTCTCTCCAAATATCTCTTAATTCCAAGTCCTCCATCATTTCAAAAAAAACCTTTGGTAATTTCGCCCTACTTGACATCTTCCTTAAACTTTTTTTATCTTTTTGAGTATCCAACACACCATTCCAATCACCCATTAATATATATGATTTATAATCCCAAAACACTATTCTTTTATATAAAAACTTGAAAAAATTTTCTTGTTGTTGATTCAGCATAAACTCCTATTAATAATACCTTCTTTCCTCAACAAAAGTTCAATAGCAATGTATCTTCCTTGCTTATCCACCTCAATTAATTTTGCTGATATATCCTTTTTTATATATATAACTAAACCGTTTTTTTTTTCCAAAGAGGAGGCAACAAAATGTACCCCCAGTTTTGAGTTTATCAAATATTTCTGGTCTAAAGATCTAATATGTGTTTCTTGTAAACAGGTAATGTCATTTTTAAATTGTTTCAGATAATGAAATACTTTCCTTCTCTTCTGCGGTGAATTCAGGCCATTAACATTCCAAGATAATAGTTTAATTGCCATTATCGGCCAAAGGAAACTTTTGGAACACCAGCCGCAGATCACATTTTACTTTAGGCCTTGCTCCTCCCACTGTTTCCGTTGTAGTAGTTGCCAGTTGTTGTTGTGCCTTCATCTCTTGTTCCTTGCGTTTAGCAGCAGCTCTTGTCAGCCTTTGTTCTTTTGAATCTAAACCCGTCGTAGGTATTTCCAATACTTGTAATAAATCTTCTTCCATCACAATCTGTTCTTGTACCTGCTTCACTTCTCTTTCCTTCACTTCAGCCTCCCTTCTTCTAGCTTCCAATGGGGGAAGACTTCCAACTTTTAATACCTCAACATAAAATTCTCTTGCTTTTCCAACTGTATTGAGACGATTTGAATTTGCATTGTTGATGCTGGTGTTGTCCTCCGCAACTTCCGCATTCCTCCCGGTCTTCTTTGCCACGTTTCTCGGTACGACAAACCCCTTCCTCATCCTCGCTGTCTGATTCGGTCTGGATCTCTTCTTGGTGCACCGGGGTTGATTTTGTGCTCGCCTTCGGTGTGAGTGGCTTTTGCAGGGTCTCCGCCGCTTGGGTGGACATTTCATGCGCTCTGGCTTCGTCCAGAGCATTTGCCAGCGTTAGATTGCTTTTTGATAGCAGCCGCCTCCGCAAACGCATGTCTCTGACCCCACGGATGAGTTGCTCTAGCAGCGCCTCGTCCAGGTCTCGGTACCCACAGTCTTTGGAGGCTTTCCGCAGGGCGGCCATGTAGTCGCTGATGGATTCGCCCTCTAGCTGTCGGCGCTCTCCAAATTCAAAACGCCGCACGTATTTGGACGGCGTTGGCGCGAAATGGTTTTTTAGCAGGGTTTGCAGAGTTTGCCACGATACCGATTGTACCGGCGTTGGCTCTGCCAGGGCTTACGCGATGTCAATGACCTCGGGACCGCAGTGGCTCAAGAAATATGCCCTTTTGCGGTTGTCTGGAACTCCTTGCAGTTCGTTTGCTTCTAGGAAGCTTTCGAAACGGGTCATGTCGTTCCCATTTCTCTGGCTGGGTCAAACGGCGCGGGCGGAGTGTAACTGGCCATCTCCGCGTTTCTGCCCTGGGTTTGCTGGGTTCGGTTCTTCCGTGCTTCAGCTCGGTTCTGGTGCTCCTTAGCCTCGAAATCCCATCCTCATCGCCAGTGTTAAGTTCGGGAAGTAACGAGGCTGGAGACCAGGGTAGTGACAACAGCTCTTTAATATAGGGTGAACCCAGCAACCTGGCTGGGGAAAAACCTCTCCTTATATACTGTTTAACCGGCGGCTTCAACCAATCAGCAACGTGCTTGTTTCCCGCCAAAACATTTAAAGATACATAACACAAACATGTTGTGTTAACCACTTTTAGCCGTCATGTTCTCAATGGTACTTGCAACCATTTGTTTAGTGACTTTCAAAGTTACAACAGCATTGAAAAAAGTGACTTACAACCCCTCCTTGACTTATGACAATTGCAGCTTCCTCACATTCACGCGATAAAATTCAGGTGCTTGGGAACAGGTGTGTATTTACAACAGTTGTAGAGTCCTGGTGACATGACACACACCAAGTCAATGGAGGAAATTGGATTTGCTTAACAACCACCTATTCATTTAATAACTGCAATGATTTCCTTAATAACCATGGCAAAAGGAGGTGGTAATGTGAGATGCGACCCAATAATCACCTTGCTTAGATTCTGGTTCTAGTTGTGATCGTAAGTGAAGGACTACATGTAGGCAGCTTAACCATTCCTTGGTGGTTGCTGTCTGTAGAGATTCTCAGTCATCCAGGTCATGGTTGTCCCAAAGGAAAGTCCAGGTTTTTTTTTATTATTATTATTTTGCATTTATATCTCGCCCTTCTCTGAAGACTCAGGGCGGCTTACACTATGTCAAGCAATAGTCTTCATCCATTTGTATATTATATACAAAGTCAACTTTTATTGCCCCCAACAATTTGGGTCCTCATTTTACCTACCTTATAAAGGATGGAAGGCTGAGTCAACCTTGGGCCTGGTGGGACTTGAACCTGCAGTAATTGCAAGCAGCTGCTGTTAATAACAGACTGCATTAGTTTGTTGAGCCACCAGAGGCCTCCAGAAAAAGCACCTTTTTCCCCCCTGGACATGATAACAGAATAACAGAAGAGACCTTGGAGGCCTTCTAGTCCAATCTCCTGCTCAAGCAGGAGATCCTAAATCATTTCAGACAAATGGCAGTCCAATCTCTTCTTAAAAACCTCCAGTGTTGGAGCACCCACAACTTCTGAAGACAAACCGTTCCACTGATTAATTGTTTACTCAGGAAACTTATCCTTAGATTGGTTCTCTTCTTGATTAGTTTCCATCCATTGCTTCTTGTCCTGTGTTCAGGTGCTTTGGAGAATCCCTTGTCATTGTGGCAGATAAGTGAAGCCTCTGAAATCTGAGGGACCAGGAACCTTGGCAACTTCACTCTACTGATCCAAAATCTCAATGCCTGGCTCTAACAGATGGCTAAACCAGGGACTTAGCCATCTCTCGAAACTCACCTCCTATGCCAACCCACCCCAATTAAGGAAAGTGGTTGGTGGTGTCAGAGTTTGTTGCAAAAATCAAATCCAGAAGTACCCACAGATAAACTGATTCAGCAGGATTCATTAATTTCTTTATATACAAGAATATACAAATACAATACCAATATAATTAGTCTTCAACGTAGTAGTAGTTACAGGCAAAACACAAGGCAGGAGAGAACAGTTAGTTTCATTTCAGCAGAGCAGACAAGTAAGTACGGACTGCTTTCCGTTTCAATTTCTCAGCACAGACTCAGAAGCTGCAGACTAAAACACGCCTTGGCTCCAGTCTGTCTCAGCTGCCAATTGGCTGACTTACCTGTAGTTGCTATGCCTATTCATTGGCAGGACTTGTTACCATGTCTCTATTCCAGTTCGTGAATATACTCTGACAGGTGGCTGTTTTTTCCCACCTGCAGGTTATCCTGAGTAGGACAAGAGACAAAGTCAGCAAAATCTACCAATGGCTTCCCTCGAAGTGTCCTTCATCAATATGACAAGGGCAGCAGGAGTTCTGAGCTTTCTTTTAAAAAGACTGGACAGCCCCATCAGTGGCCAGTGGCCAGGAGATTCAGTTCTGGCCTGTTTTTTCTTTATTGGTTCAAGGTAGTTGAGGGTTGTTGAACCCTCACATCCTGGACATAAACTGTTTCAACTCCTACCCTCAGAAACGACGCTATAGAGCACTGCACATCAGAACAACTAGACACAAGAACAGTTTCTTCCCGAATGCCATCACTCTGCTAAACAAATAATTCCCTCAACACTGTCAAACTATTTACCAAATCTGCACTATTAATCTTCTCATCATTCCCATCACCCATCTCTTTCCACTTATGAGTGTATGACTGTAACTCATCGTAAATCCTTACGATTTATACTGATACTGATTGTTTCCTGATTGCTTATTTGTAGCCTATGACTATCATTAAGTGTTGTAAGTGTTGTACCTTAATGAAGGGTTTTTTTTTTATGTACACTGAGAGCGTATGCACCAAGACAAATTCATTGTGTGTCCAATCACACTTGGCCAATAAAGAATTCTATTCTATTCTTCTAGTTTGCACTTTAATGCAACTGTCTGGTTCAGTCTGGAGACCAAAATAGATTTGTTACATTAAAAAAAAAAAAGTTTTACACTAAAAATGATTTGTGATGAACAATAGCATGTGAGCTTAATCCAGCTCATATATCTGTCTAATCCACTTTATTAATCTTTTCCCCTCTCTTCTCTTTCTCGCTCTCTCTTTCACACACAAACACACATACACATACACAAACACATGCATCCTTCTGCTGACCTTCTACTCTGACTGCTCCTCCATATAGAATTGAAAGTGCTTTTGTGGGGTGACAGAAGTCTTGCTCCAGCTAGCCATTATTTGAGACATAGCATGAGTCATTTCAGATTCCCAAAGAAACTGCAAAGGTATTTATCTGATTTCGTGACTGAGGAAAAGAAGCAAACCTACCAAACAGCCTTTCTTTCACCACAGGCCATATCTTGCCTTCTGAAGCAAGTCTTCAGGTCTTGTTGAGGACGGGTGGTCAGTCTATTCCCCAAAGCACCAGAAGGCAGGACAAGAAACAATGGATGGAAACTAATCAAGGAGAGAAGCAACCTGGAATTAAGAAGTAACTTCCTGACACCGTGTTGGAAGAAACGTCCATCTGGGTTCAGTTCCAAGTGGGGATAAAGACACTGGAAACATGGAGATTGCTTGGAAAGATGGTTTAATGGTGGTCAGGTTCACATGGCTTGAATTCCTGAACAGAAAAGGGTTGAGCTGCTATGCGCTCCCTGGCTTTATGCTTTCTCTGAGCTTTGAACTTTCTGGGGCATAGGAAGAGTGTCCTGATTGGTTGTCAGACTCCCAGGGGGGTGGGGGTCTTAGCTAGCCTTGCTGGCTGATGTAATCTTCCCAGGTGTCATGTGGTGAGTTTCTGTTGCTAGATGGATCCTATTGTGTTGCAGATGATGGTCCATTGACAAAGGGGGGGGGGGGTGAGTTTCTGTCTCTGGCCCATTGACAAAAGTAGGGGGAGACAGGAAGCTGCAAGGAGCTCCTTTGTCTTTAAAACATGTTTCTCCATTTCTCATCCAGGGAAATGTAATATTATGTCCCTTTTTAATATTTTCTAAAATATTTCATTTTTCTAGGAGAGGGGTGGGTGCTAACTTCCTACAAGTGAAAACAATTAACTTGTTGTGTCTTCGCTCCCCCCCACCGAACTTGCCCCCCCCCAACCTGGCCTTCTGGCAGAAAGTGACTCAGAGACTGAGGGGGAAGAGCCGACAGGGCTTCCCTCTGCGGAGCCTCCATCTCAGGCTCCACTCCAAGTCCCAGAGGCAGGCCAGGGTGGAGGAGATGACGAGGCCTCTGTCTCCTGCATCTCCTCCCTCTCAGGCCATGCCTCAAGACCCAGCTGCTGACAATCAGTCGTGGCTGGACCCCCGGTATCGCAGATAGGAGAGACAGCAACATCAAAAGAAAAGGTGGGGCAGGCCTAGAGAGTGCTAAGTCACAGAGCCACACCTCACAGGATATAAAAGCAGGAGGGGCTGCCCTATAGTTCTTGTGATGAACAAACAATTGACTGTTGAAAACGTTGGCTGTACTTCGGCTCCTGGATTCTGTTTCGTTTCCTTTTGAACTTTGGGATTGTTCCAACTCGGACTGCAGTCGCTCTGATAGATAAGAGGACTTGGCAAGAATAAATTGCTGGCACATCTAGTCAGTTTGCATTTCTAATTAATTGTGGTTGGGGGAGTGGGGGCAGCTTGCAGTCAGAAGTTGTGGGTGTTCCATCACTGGAGAGTTTTTTAAGAAATAGACTGGACAATCACTTGTCTGAAATGGTATAGGACCGTGATATATGCCACAGCCGGCACGCAGAGCCCTCTTTGTGGGCACGCGACTCGTCACCCAGCTCAGCTCCACCGCGTATACAAGTGCGCCTCCCGCCAGCTAGCTGATTTTTGGGATGTGTGGGGAGGGGCACATGTCGGAGACATGCACACATGCACAGGGGAGGCAGGGGTTGTGCACGCATGCGACCCCCAACCCCACACACATGCACGTGATGGGTGGGATTCAAAAATTTTAGCAATCTGCACCCCGGTGTGTGTGTGGGGGGGTTGTTTTCGCCCTCCCCAAGATCCAGAGTCTTCCCTCAAGCCTCCGGGAGGGTGAAAATGGCCTCCCCCAGACTCTGGCGGCCCTCCAGAGGCTGGAAAAGGGCCCATTTCTGGACTTTCAGAACTTCCAGGAGGCCCGTTTTTCACAGCCCCAAGCTCCGGAGGGTTTTGCCGAGCCTCCGGGAGGGCGAAAATGACCTCTCCTGGGCTCCGGAGGCACTTCCGGAATGCGTGCACTGGTTCCCCCACGCTCCCCCTGCCCCCCACACATGCATGCATACACCCCATCCCCTGCACAATCCGAAAATCAGCTTACCGTTAGAAGCCATGTGCACGCATGCGCACTGGGCATGAGATGGATGACAGCTCATGTGCCAGCAGAGAGGGCTCTGCGTGTCAGCTTGGTATGTGTGCCATAGGTTCACCATCATGGCTATAGGATAAGGTGACCAGACGTCCCGCTTTTTAATAATTTGTCCCGCGTCCCGCGGCATTTCAAAAAAGTCCTGATTTCTTTTTTAAAAAAATTTTTTTAAAAAAATCCCACCTTCAGACGCAGACTCCATTCACTCCCATTCTGAAAATGGGAGGCGGCAACGCAAGAGGAGGAGGAGGAGGAGGAGGAGGCGGAGGTGGGGGAGTGGGTGTTACAGACGTCAAGCAGCGTTTCTCCTCCGCCTGCCTCCTCCTCCTCCTCTTGCGTTGCCGCCTCCCATTTTCAGAATGGGAGTGAATGGAGAATGGAGTCTGCGTCTGAAGGTGGGAGGAGAGACGCTGCTTGATTTCGCCCGCCGGAGGGTGTCTGGAAGAGCCGAGAGGAGAGCCGAGCTTGCCTGGAAGAGGCAAGAAGCAGTGCAGCAGCCGCTCCTCCTTCAGCCAGGTGGCAAGCCCCCCCCCCCCGGTCAATGGTGTCCCGCTTTGCCATCGCTGAAATGTGGTCACTTTACTATAGGGTATCCTGCTTCAACCATGGGGTTGGCCTAGAAGATCTCCAAGGTCCCTTCTAACTCTGTTATTGCACATTCTGTATTGTATATCTCCCAGGATGTGTTTGATCTCCCCAACAGCAGCTTGGAACAGGGAAATAAATAATCCAATCCAGAAAATCAAATGTTTTACTTTCCCCACTTGTCCACTTTATCGACCTCAAGCCAGGGGTGGGGGAGAATCAGAGGACGAAATATAAATTGTCCATTTCCAGATCTTTCAAACCACACCAGGCCATAAGTTCTCACTCTGCCGGAGAATATCAATAGGTGAAATATACGCTACAGAAGAAAAAAAAGCCTCTTCAAAAAATGTTCGCTTTGAAAATCCATAAAAGCTGCCAGGCCAAAACTGACATTTTGTGAAACCGTCGGAGGAGCTAAAGTTGCAACCTGCAATTTGCTTCAAGGGTTTTTAAAGCGTATTGTTCTCTGTAGCTTCTCAACAGGATAAAACCATAAACTCCGGTTAACAAAGCACGAAGCACAATTCATACCTGGCCTAGTTTCTAGGCTCCTTTGGAGTGGATTTCCAATTTATTTTCATTTTATTTAACATGAGACACCTATAACCTCCAGCCAATTTATTATCAATCCTCTTCCTTATTTTCACTGTATACACATCACATGCTGTGCCTGAGCAAATCAACCATATTATGGCTTAATGTGAGGTTGTGGCTCACACAGCATAGCTGGTAGGGCAGTATAATCAAATTTCCACTCCATAGTCCCCCGAATAAAGGGAATTTAAGAAGAATTGTTGATAGAAAAGTTGCTAAGAAGCTATAAGGCGAGGAAGCATTTGCATATAAAAGGAGAAATTATGCTATGCGGGTATTGTCAAGATTTCTTGTTAGAACAGCTAGAAGAGCGACAAATCTATTTACAACATGCATCTATTTTGAAAACAGTAAGGGAGAGTTTTAAATCTTTCCAGAGTCTTTTGGCACTTGAACCTACCACCTTACAATGCTCTCACCATCACTATGCACAGTCACTCATGCCCTTGTCACTTCTCGCCTGGACTACTGTAATGCTCTCTACATGGGGCTTCCCTTGAAGAACACCCGGAGGCTCCAGTTAGTCCAGAATGCGGCTGCGCGGGTGATAGAGGGAGCCACTCGTGGCTCCCATATAACACCTCTCCTGCGCAAGCTGCACTGGCTGCCTGTGGTCTTCCGGGTGCACTTCAAGGTATTGGTTACCACCTTCAAAGCACTCCATGGCTTAGGACTGGGTTATTTACGGGACCGCCTACTGCTACCGCCTGCCTCCCACCGACCGGTGTGCTCCCATAGAAAGGGTCTCCTCAGGGTGCCGTCAGCCAAACAATGTCGGCTGGCGACCCCCAGGGGGAGAGCCTTCTCTGGAATGAGCTTCCTCCAGGACTTTGACAACTTCCCAACCTCCAGACCTACCACCGCGAGCTGAAGACGTATTTATTCTTCCGCGCAGGACTGGCATAAAATTAGTTTTATTAGTAATTTTAATGGGGTTTTTATGATGTAATGTATTTTTTAAATGATGGGCCAAATTGAATAAGCTTTTTAACATTGGTTTTATTTATATTGTATTTATTGATTGTTGTTTTTACCTGGCTGTAAACCACCCTGAGTCCTTCGGGAGAAGGGCGGTATAGAAATTAAATTATTATTATTATTATTATTATTATTATTATTATTATTATTATTATTATTATTATTATTATTATTATTATTATTATTATTATTATTATTATTATTAAACAATTATAAATTGTGATTCCCGACAAGTCTCAGCATGCGTTGGCCTTTGGATGGGGCACCACCAGGTAATCTTAGAGGTGTAGTTTAGACTGGAAATTTGGGGATGGGGGGAAATCTCAGCCAACAGCCTACTCCTTCACTGACTGCCCTTGCCAAGAAAATTGCACAGTTTCCTGCCTGAACAGGGCTTGGAATTGTTGGAAGAAATGTCCACCTGGGTTCAGTTCCAAGTGGGAAGAAAGACACTGGAAACATGGAGACTGCTTGGAAAGATGGTTTAATGGTGGACAGGGCCACATGGGTTCGAGGTCCTGGGCAAAAAGGCACATGGGTGGGAGAGAGAGAGATATATACCCTCTATTGGGCTTTGAATTTGAGCTTGTATTTTGATTGGTTGTCAGATTCTCATGGGGCCATGCAAAGGTAACTTTGTAGGTTGTCTTTTGAGTCCCTCGCTTGGTTGAATCTTGTCTGGTGATGTAATCTCTACAGGTGCCATGTGGTGAGTTATGTTGCTAGATGGGTAGAGGGCTAATCCTACCTTTGTTGGATCTTGGGTGAGGGCACTTGCTTATGAATAGACCTAGCTATCTCTTTATCTCTTAAGTGCTGACATCTGCGGTGGGCTATTAAGGAAGGCGGAAGCTATTAAGAGTGAGTCTGCTTCCTGCCTTAAAAAAAACATGTTGCTCCGTTTCTCCTCCAGGGAGGTATAATATTCTGCCTTTTTAATATTTCCTCGAGAAGAGTGGGGGCTAACTTCCTACAGACTTCTGTGTTTTTTTTTATTTGCATTTATATCCCGCCCTTCTCCGAAGACTCAGGGCAGCTTACACTGTGTTAAGCAATAGTCTTCATCCTATTTGTATATTCATCCTATTTGTATTTGTATTTGTATTTATATACAAAGTCAACTTATTGCCCCCAACAATCTGGGTCCTCATTTTACCTACCTTATAAAGGATGGAAGGCTGGGTCAACCTTGGGCCTGGTGGGACTAGAACCTGCAGTAATTGCAGGCAGCTGTGTTAATAACAGACTGTCTTACCAGTCTGAGCCACAGAGGCCCAGTGGTCTCCAACCTCAGCAACTTTAAGCCTGGCGAACTTCAACTCCCAGAATCCCAGCTTTGCTAGCCGGGGAATTCTGGGAATTGAAGTCCACCAGGCTTAAAGTTGTCAAAGTTGGAGACCCCTGTTCTATGTGACACATTTACAAGCCAAAAAAGAGCACATCTTTGCAGCTACGATCCCCCGTGCAAGTGCCCCCAAGTATCGTTCTCCTTGTCATTTAAACACAAACACACATTTCTTCCCTGCTTAACTGCTATTCGTTTCCTTAAGGGACAACAGATCACATTTATATCCAGTGGTGGGATTCAAGTAATTTAACAACCGGTTCTCTGCCCTAATGATTTCTTCCAACAACCAGTTTGCCAAGCTGCTCAGACACTTAACAACCGGTTCTCCCGAAGTGGTGCGAACTGGCTGAATCCCACCACTGTTTATATCTCTACTCAGGTATTATTAACCTGTGAATACAACTGATAAAATTAAGTCGTTGCTATTAGGGAAGACTTTTCAACAGCAGCAGCGCTTCCAAGAGAGTATATTAAAGTTCACGCCGCAGTTTTCCCTGTTTTCATTTTGTTTCCTCTTACACATGTTGGACACAATCCCGTCTTATTAATGGAAAACCTTCTTGGGTTCAGCAGAACAAGCATCTTCTGCTGTGGAGAAGAATGGAATCAATTGGAGGATTAATTACCCAGAACTAAAAATGATAACACTGTCATGGAAAAGACATATCTAGCTGCAGGCAAGCCGTTATTAAAAAATGAACTAATGAAAGATGTTCCGCCAGTTTAAAAAATAAGTAAAATAAACCCAAGTCCTTTCATCTGGTATTTCTTTCCTTTTTTTTAAAAAAAAAGGAAAATATATCTGTATTGAATTCATTTTTTCCCCTCTTAATATAATATAATATAACAACAGAGTTGGAAGGGACCTTGGAGGCCTTCTAGTCCAACCCCCTGCCCAGGCAGGAAACCCTACACCATCTCAGTCAGATGGTTATCCAACATTTTCTTAAAAATTTCCAGTGTTGGAGCATTCACAACTTCTGCAGGCAAGTCGTTCCACTTATTAATTGTTCTAACTGTCAGGAAATTTCTCCTTAGTTCTAAATTGCTTCTTTCCTTGATCAGTTTCCACCCATTGCTTCTTGTCCTATCCTCAGGGGCTTTGGAGAACAGCCCGACTCCCTCTTCTTTGTGGCAACCCCTGAGATATTGGAACACTGCTATCATGTCTCCCCTAGTCCTTCTTTTTATTAAACTAGGCATACCGAGTTCCTGCAACCGTTCTTCATATGTTTTAGCCTCCAGTCCCCTAATCAACTTTGCTGCTCTTCTCTGCACTCTTTCTAGAGTCTCAACATCTTTTTTACATCGTGGCGACCAAAACTGGGTGCAATATTCCAAGTGTGGCCAAGTATTATTCCAAATATCTGAATATTCCAAGTCTTGTTTTAAGTCAGCAGATGGAGAGAAGCACAGTGCCCTAACACCTTAAATTATTGTAGGAGGCATCGGACTATTTAGAAAATGATTCATCGAATGCCGTATTAAAAAACAACAACCAAGGCACCATCAAAATCATTGAAAAAAGTCATAGCACAAGTTAAAGTGACACAGCAATAAATGTGCAGCAATGCCATCCTCATTAGCACAATAATATCATACTGTGTTAGCACTTTATTCGTGTCGTTCATCAGTTCGGGATCCATTTTTAGCAGCGAGGGAATGAAAATATTTATTGGCTTATCTATTCTATTAACCATAATCTCTGCCACGGGTGTCAAACTCGATTTTATTGAGGGCTGCATCAGGATTGTGATCTCGGGTGGGGGCATGGCCAGAGTGGGCATAGCCCGCTCAACGTTACTTGTGTCGGGGGCGCCTGTGGAGGCCTGAGCGCTATGCCATCAAAAACGGTCTCTCGAGCTCTGTTTTTGGCTGAAACAGCTTCTTGCAAATCTCTGGCAGCAAAAAAACAGAGCTGCTGTTGTGATCCAGGCCCAAGTAGGTAGTAATAAACTTAGTCCGTGGAAAAACAAACTTTATTCGAACAGCTGGGAATTACTTCATTCACAGCGTCGTTCAACTCAAATTAAAACAAATACCTCCCAACACAAATTCCTCAGTTATCTCACAAACCTTAGTCCAATTAGGCAAACTGCCAAAGGCCCTTCCTGGCAAACATCGAGAAGCCACACAAACAAAGATGTACACAAAGCAGAAGATGAAGCAGAAAACGCAGCTACAACGTTGTTTTCTGGCAAAGCCCAAACGCCGTTGCTGGTCTGTTATAAGCCTTATGGGAGTATGGGCAATCATCTCTTGGCCCTACTCCTGAGTTGTCCTCTCTGCTTGAGCTGATCTTGCCTTCTGGCAGTTCTTCTCATGCATGCACTAAGAACAGGCTCCTCCTGTTCCTCTGCCTCACTACTATCCGTCTCTGGAGGCTCTGGAGTCCGCACCTCACTTCCCGATGGCCCTGGCCTCACCTCAGCCTCATCGCTGTCCGACTCCATTGCCAGCTCCGTAGGCCGCTGAAGGATCACAACAGCTGCCCACAGCCCTTGCAAGCTCCATTTTTGGCTGCGACAGCCCCCTGCAACCCTCTGGCAGAGAAAATGGAATTCACGAGGGCCATGGCAGCCGTACAGAGCTCCATTTTTCCTGACAGAGGCACCAAAGGCCAGTCATTTGCTGTTTCCAGGGCATCTCCATGGGCCAGATCTAAGCACCCCACAGGTCATATCTGGCTCCTAGGCTTTGAGTTTGACACCCCTGTTCTATGCCAAGGAGATTCTCGGGAGCTGTCGTGAACAGTGGAGGACGTGAAGTGTTAATATCATTTTATAAAAAGGCCGTATTTGGAATATCACATCCAATTTAGGTTGCCACTATAGAAAAAAGATGTTGAGATTCTAGAAAGAATGCTGAGAAGAGCAACAAAGATGATTGGGGGACTGGAAGCTAAAACGTATTGTAAAACTTCTGAAAATTGACCATCCAAGGGGTTGAAGTGGGACAACATATGGAGCAGTGGTGAAATCCAATTTTTTTTTACTACCGGTTCTGTGGGTGTGGCTTGGTGGGCGTGGTGTAACTTGCTGGGTGTGGCAAGGGAATGCAAAATCTCCATTCCCACCCCACTCCAGAGGAAGGATACTGCAAAATCCCCATTCCCTCCCTACTCCTGTGGGAAGAATACTGCAAAATCTCCATTCCCACAGCACTCCAGAGGAAGGATACTGCAAAATCCCCATTCCTTTCCTACTCCTGGGGGAAGAATACTGCAAAATCTCCATTCCACCCCACTCTGGGGCCAACCAGAGGTGGTATTTGCCAGTTCTCCGAACTACTCAAAATTTCCGCTACCGGTTCTCCAGAACCTGTCAGAACCTGCTGGATTTTACCTCTGATACAGAGGCAATCAACATACATGTATGTATGTTGTATGTATTGTGCTTTTTACTGGCTGTGAACTGCCCTGAGTCCTTCGGGAGAAGGGCGGTATACAAATATAATAATAATAAATAATAATAATAATAATAATAATAATAATAATAATAATAATAATAATAATAATAATAATAATAATAATAATAATACAGAACAACTGTATTGATATGTACACGTGCCTCATATGATTGTACAGCTTTTATTAGAGAATGCCGTACAGAAACACACATAGTGAAAACACTGGGAAGTCATTCATACAATACTGTATCCTACAGTTACAGAAAAGATTTAATAGAATTTTTTTTTAAAAAAAATCCAATTTCTAACTGGTTTGAGCCAATTCATTCGTTGCTCACTTTGACTCGTGCCTCTGTTCCTTTGATTCTGAAGGAAGATCAAGGCCCCTTGTTAATTAGCAAGGGCGGGGGGAAACCATAAATATCTGTTATCTTCTTATGGTTATTACTGTGGAGGAACAGATTGGGATGATGGTTGCGCAAACAATGGAGGATCCTGATCAGATTTTAGAGAAATGTTAGCTGATGCAACACTTGTTGGGCCAGTGACTTTTACATTAAAAAAATAAAATAAAAATAAGAGCATGTCTTATCATTTTATGAGGTGGGTGGGACGGAGAGAGATCAGCTGAGAAATTTCTGACAATGAGAACAATTACTCAGCCGAACAGCTCTTCTCTTGGAGATGCGGGTGCTCCATCGCTGGAAGTTTTTCGGAAAAGATTGAACATTCATTTATCTGGGAGGGTATATGGTCTCCTTTCTCGGGCAGAGGGTTGAACTAGAACAGCAGTCACCAACCTTCCGGACCTCAGGGACTACTCAATTCATAATTTTAAATCCCGCAGACCACTAATATGATTTTTTTTTTAAAAAGATAAATACATTTGTAAAATAATAGGCCTAGTGAAGGGGGTGGGTGTGGCCAGCTCAGGAGGCAGCCCTTCCCTTCTCCGATCACCTCATGACTGCTGGGCCAGGAGTTCTGTCTCTCCGGGTGCCTGGAGATGTTTCCAGCACACTCTTGCTAGCCCCAGCCCTCCCCACGCCATCTGTTCTGTCTCCTTCCCCACTTCCGAGCAACGAGCTGGCCTTCAGCCAGTGGATTCATGGCTCTTATCAGTCCTGGCAGAGAAATCGCAGCTGCTTGCCAAAGTTCAAACAAATGACTCACAGAGTAAGACTTTCTTTGAAATGGTTCAGCTAATTTTTTGCTTCCCATGGAATGAGAGCAGTCCCAAAGCTCCTTATATATCCTGTGAGGTGGGGCTCCTGCCCTACCCTTCCCTTTGATGACGCTGCCTCTCTAATCTTCTGAAACGCAGGTCGATCCAAGCTTGATTATTATTATTATCAGCTGGGTCTGAAGGCGTAGCCTGGGGAAGGGAGGAATCAGGGGATGTCGGCCTCATTATGTCCTGCGACTGGCCTGGTTCTGGCTCCTGGAGCTGGGCCAAAGGAATTGGTGCTCCCGAGGTAAGCCTTACCGGCCCTTCCCCCTCACTCTCAGAGTCACTTTTGGGCATACAGCCAGGTTCGGGGGGCTGGAGTCACAACACCATCAGGCAACCTTGCAGCTGAGGATCCCTCTCTTCCTCAGCTCACATGGTGGCTGTGGAGCAGGTGGTGACCACTGGTTTGCGCTCCACCAGGCCTGGAGCTTGGGTGTTGCTCAGCCCTGCCCCCCCACCCCCCACCCCCTTTCCCTCACATGGTGGTGCTGCTGGAGAAAAGGATGATTGTGGATAGCATGTGTTTACGATAGAAATAAGAATTCCCGCCCCTCGCTGGCTCAGTTGATCCAGGGACCGCAGTTAAGGGCCCAGCAGCCATGAGGTGATCATGCTCGATGCCTCCTACACCTCAAAAAACATAGACCTCCCCAAAAAATAAGCCCAAGGGCTTATTTTCAAGCCTAAAAGAAAATCAGTCCCGGAGAAACATGGAAATAAAACATAAGAAATGCAAATAATGTCCACATTTTTCTGCGGACCACCAAAACTTTCTCGTGGACCACCAGTTGGTGACCGCTGAACTACAAAACCATCAAGCTCCCTTCCAGCCTCGGGATTTTATGTTTCTCAGCAATAAAAGGACTCTTTAATAAGCCATTCAGAACTCAGAAGGTGTTGTGCCTCGCTCGCTCCCCCCGCTGCAGCCGGGCCCCTCTTATCTCCTGCCGGACGCTGATAGTGCTGAAGAATGTCCTGGCATGCCTCCAGCCCCCAGCCCTGGCACCATGCCCGGACAAACCGAACAAACAAACCTCCCTCCGATAGCATGTGTGCCTGAAGCCAGCCACGAGCTGGGATTACCAACAGCTGGAGACAAAACGATGCAATGGATAGATCCACGCTTCCGGAGAATGGAGAGGTGATGTCACCAAAAGGAAGGGAGGGGCAGGCCTGGATAAGTGCTGAGTCATGGAGCCACACCCCATGGCCTATATAAAAGATCTGCTTTCTGGCATTCTCTAACTTTGCCTAAGTCTAATCTGGATTGCTGAAGTCACACCTTGGATTCCTGCCTGCCCTGAGGACTCTGATAGGACTTTGGCAGAGCTGCAGAGGCACGCTTGATATGGACTTCCCCGACTCGGCCATCAGAGGAGGGACACGACAGAAGGGTAGAAGAGTATGAAGTATTCTGTGTGATTAAAATTAGAATTCTCTCTTTCTCGTCATCTTGATACTGCTACCCAGTGGCTACATGGGAACAGAATATTTATTTTTGCAAATACTTGTTATCTTGCCTTCTGCAGTTCTAGTGCAGAGGAGGGGAACTAGGGCCCCTCAAAATGAACTAATGAAAAATGTTCCGCCAGTTTAAAAAATAAATAAAATAAACCCAAGTCCTTTCATCTGGTATTTCTTTCCTTTTTTTAAAAAAAAAAAGGAAAATATATCTGTATTGAATCCATTTTTTCCCCTCTTATATAATATAACAACAGAGTTGGAAGGGACCTTGGAGGCCTTCTAGTCTAACCCCCTGCCCAGGCAGGAAACCCTACACCATCTCAGTCAGATGGTTATCCAACATTTTCTTAAAAATTTCCAGTGTTGGAGCATTCACAACTTCTGCAGGCAAGTCGTTCCACTTATTAATTGTTCTAACTGTCAGGAAATTTCTCCTTAGTTCTAAATTGCTTCTTTCTTTGATTAGTTTCCACCCATTGCTTCTTGTCCTGCCCCCAGGTGCTTTGGAGAATAGCTTGACTCCCTTTTCTTTGTGGCAGCCCCTGAGATATTGGAACACTGCTATCATGTCTCCCCTAGTCCTTCTTTTTATTAAACTAGACATACCCAGTTCCTGCAACCATTCTTCATAAGTTTTAGCCTCCAGTCCCCTAATTATCTTTGTTGCTCTTCTCTGCACTCTTTCCGGAGTCTCAACATCTTTTTTACATCGTGGCGACCAAAACTGAATGCAGTATTCCAAGTGCGGCCTTACCAAGGCATTATAAAATGGTATCTACTTTGTATAAATGCCCAACGAAATGAACTATACAAGTGGAGGAGGGAAGAACAAGTTGACTGTGATGGTAAAAGACCTTGGAAATTGTCTACAAGTTGGAATAGACAAACGGAGATCAACCAAGGCCAGATTCAGAAGGAAGCAGCTTTTTAACTTTAATTATATTATACTTCCAAGAAGCCCAGGATGAGTTGAAAATACTTTTCAATATGTTCCTTTCTCACCAGGTGTTTTTTTTCCCCCTAAGAGTTCCAGGTTCAAACATATTGCTATTTTGAGCAACTTAATCACAGTTGGAAAACTCCTTATCCTTGAATGCCCTTAACGTTGATATTTTCAGTTTTCCTCTGCTGCCATCTTATGGCAACTCTAACCAAAAACTTCGGTCAAATAATTATTCCCAAATGCAGACTAATTCTGAATGTGTAGGTTTGGGGGGGGTCTCTCAAAAACATGTTTCAAATTTTAGGTTTAACTCGAAAAGCCCTCCCAACCCCAAGGTAATTTGTAATGTGATAGGAGGGGGAAAATATTCAATGACCGGGAATAAATTTGGTCACTATGATACAAAAAAAGATGCTGAGGCCCTAGAACAGTGGTCACCAACTGGTGGTCCATGAGAAAATTTTGGTGGTCCGCAGAAAAATTATTTGCATTTTTTATATTGCACTAAATCAGGCAAAGTCTAATCTGGATTGCTGAAGTCACACCTTGGATTCCTGCCTGCCCTGAGGACTCTGAAAGGACTTTGGCAGAGCTGCAGAGGCACGCTTGATATGGACTTCCCCGACTCGGCCATCAGAGGAGGAGTGGGACACGACAGAAGGGTAGAAGAGTATGAAGTATTCTGTGTGATTAAAATTAGAATTCTCTCTTTCTCGTCATCTTGATACTGCTACCCAGTGGCTACATGGGAACAGAATATTTATTTTTGCAAATACTTGTTATCTTGCCTTCTGCAGTTCTAGTGCAGAGGAGGGAAACTAGGGCCCCTCAAAATGAACTAATGAAAAATGTTCCGCCACTTTAAAAAATAAATAAAATAAACCCAAGTCCTTTCATCTGGTATTTCTTTCCTTTTTTTAAAAAAAAAAGGAAAATATATCTGTATTGAATCCATTTTTCCCCCTCTTAATATAATATAATATAACAACAGAGTTGGAAGGGACCTTGGAGGCCTTCTAGTCCAACCCCCTGCCCAGGCAGGAAACCCTACACCATCTCAGTCAGATGGTTATCCAACATTTTCTTAAAAATTTCCAGTTTTGGAGCATTCACAACTTCTGCAGGCAAGTCGTTCCACGGATTAATTGTTCTAAATGTCAGGAAATTTCTCCTTAGTTCTAAGTTGCTTCTTTCTTTGATTAGTTTCCACCCATTGCTTCTTGTCCTGCCCCCAGGTGCTTTGGAGAATAGCTTGACTCCCTTTTCTTTGTGGCAGCCCCTGAGATATTGGAACACTGCTATCATGTCTCCCCTAGTCCTTCTTTTCATTAAACTAGACATATCCAGTTCCTGCAACCATTCTTCATAAGTTTTAGCCTCCAGTCCCCTAATCATCTTTGTTGCTCTTCTCTGCACTCTTTCCGGAGTCTCAACATCTGTTTTACATCGTGGCGACCAAAACTGAATGCAGTATTCCAAGTGCGGCCTTACCAAGGCATTATAAAGTGGTATCTACTTTGCATAAATGCCCAACGAAATGAACTATACAAGTGGAGGAGGGGAGAACAAGTTGACTGTGATGGTAAAAGACCTTGGAAATTGTCTGCAAGTTGGAATAGACAAACAGAGATCAACCAAGGCCAGATTCAGAAAGAAGCAGCTTTTTAACTTTAATTATATTATACTTCCAAGAAGCCCAGGATGAGTTGAAAATACTTTTCAATATGTTCCTTTCTCACCAGGTGTTTTTTTTTCCCCTAAGAGTTCCAGGTTCAAACATATTGCTATTTTGAGCAACTTAATCACAGTTGGAAAACTCCTTATCCTTGAATGCCCTTAACGTTGATATTTTCAGTTTTCCTCTGCTGCCATCTTATGGCAACTCTAACCAAAAACTTCGGTCAAATAATTATTCCCAAATGCAGACTAATTCTGAATGTGTAGGTTTGGGGGGGGTCTCTCAAAAACATGTTTCAAATTTTAGGTTTAACTCGAAAAGCCCTCCCAACCCCAAGGTAATTTGTAATGTGATAGGAGGGGGAAAATATTCAATGACCGGGAATAAATTTGGTCACTATGATACAAAAAAAGATGCTGAGGCCCTAGAACAGCGGTCACCAACTGGCGGTCCATGAGAAAATTTTGATGGTCCGCAGAAAAATTATTTGCATTTTTTATATTGCACTAAATCAGGGGTCCTCAAACTATGGCTGGATACATGCAATGAACATTTGTGTTGCTACAGAGAGTCTCCCCCTTCGGGTCTTTTTGTGCAGGTCAGGGGGGGGCAGAAATTCCAACTTGGGGTCTCCTGGTGTGGGGCTTTGGTTTAAGGCTGGAGGGAAGCGCTGCTGGTGGCAAAGAGCTGGAGGACCTCGTTCCAGTGGGACTGCATCATGGCCTGGAATTGGCTGACCATCTCAGCCCACTGAGCCTCCAGGCACCTGTACCTGGCTTTGCACTCCCGCAGGTCTTCCCTCTGCTTGGAAAGTCTATGCTCGTAGTCCTCAGTGAGGTGCTTCTGCTGAGCCTCCATCTCGGTCAGATCCAATTTGAACTGAGCTGTTTTGCCCACTCTTTCTCATGGTGGCTGCTTAGCTCCAACAACTGCTTTCTGTTAGGGCCCTAAGGAGCTTGGGTGGGCAGGTAAGGAGGGGCTGGGAAGGGAGGGGCAAGTAGAGTCTGGTGAGGCGCCCCACAATGTGAGTGACAACAAGTTGTCCCTGCCCACCCAGTCACATGACCATCTAGCCACACCCACCCAGCCAGTCATTAGGCAGATCATATTAGTGGTCCGCGGGATTTAAAATTATGAATTTAGTGGTCCCTGAGGTCCGAAAGGTTGGTGACCCCTGCCCTAGAAAATGTGCAGAGAATAACCACCAACATGGTAAAGGGTCTGGAGCAGGGATCGGCAACCTTAAACACTCAATGAGCCACAAAGCTCCTAACCAGAAGCCCCCGTTCAATTCTGGAGCCGACTGGAAGTCCAGTTCCCCCATCATAGTCTCCTCCTAGCATGGCATCCTTTTTCCTCTACCTGTCCTAACTGAAAGCCCTATCAATTGGGGAGCCGACCAACAACAGGGAGCCGCAGCAGAGGGATGAAAGAGCCACATGCGGCTCCAGAGCCACAGGTTGCTAACTCCTGGTCTGGAGGCCAAATCATATGATGAACAGTTGAGGGAGCTAAGTATGTCTAGCCTGTGGAAGAGAAGGGTTGGGGGGGGGACATGATAACCATCTTCCATTACTTGAGGGACTGTCACAGAGAAAAGGGGATTGATGTATTATCCAAAGCTCCAGAGGGCAGAACAAGAAGCAATGGGTGGAAGCTTGTTAAAGAAAGATCCAACCTAGAAGTGAGGAGAAATTTTCTGACAGTGAGAACAATTCATCAATGGAATAGCTTGCTTCCTAGAGGTGTGGATACTCCATCACTGGAGTTTTCAAAAATAGACTGGACAACTTGACTGGTACAGTGGTGAAATCCTCCCCGGGTTACTACCGGTTTTGTTGTAACTCCAGCCCCCGAACCTGGCCCCATGCCCGAAAGTGACTCCAAGAGTGAGGGGGAAGGGCCGGTAAGGCTAACCTTAGGAGCACCGATTCCTTTGGCCCGGCTCCAGGAGCCAGAACCAGACCAGTCGGAGGACGTAATGAGGCCGTCATCCCCTGATTCCTCCCTTCCCCAGGCTACGCCTTCAGACCCAGCTGATAATAATAATCAAGCTTGGCTTGACCCGTGCTTCAGAAGATTAGAGAGGCGGCGTCATCAAAAGGAAGGGTGGGGCAGGAGCCCCACTCCACAGGATATATAAGGAGCTTTGGGACTGCTCTCACTCCACGGGAAGCAAAGTTTAGCTGATACATTTCAAAAAGAGCTGAAAGTCTTGCTACATGAGTCATTTGTTTGAACTTTGGCAGGCAGCTGCGATTTCTCTGCCAGAACTGATAAGAGCCGTGAATCCACTGGCTGATGGCCAGCTCGTGGGTCTGAAGTGGGGAAGGAGACAGAACAGGTTTGCTGTGTGCACATGTGTGGTGCGTGCCATACGCAGGCTGCACATGCATGCACAATGCACACCAAATGCACGCTGTACGCACATGCACAGTGCACACCAAACACGAGCCATTTGAAGGTAAGTAGAACAGTGAGGGGGGGGACAGCTGTGCCGCGTGATTTAGATTCACTAGAAAGCAGGATTTCCTGCTTTCTAGCAAATATAAATCATGTGGCACAGCTGATTATTGGAAATACCGCTTCAGATGAACCAGTAGATTTTATCACTACTGGTTCACCCAACCAGGTGCGGACTGGTAGGATTTCACCATTGGACTGGGATGGTATAAGGCCTCTTGCCTTGAGCAGGGGGCTGGACTAGAATATCTCTAAGATCCCTTTACACCCTACAATTCTATGTTCTATGCTCAAATTTATATAGCAACCCAATTGTCAGGTGCAAAGAATTACAGTGACTTGTAAAAGATCCAACTATGCAACTTTATTGTGCTCTACCTATCTTATAAAAGTCTCCCAAGACTGTTTGCCTTCCTGTGGGAACAAACAGATCAGATTTCATGGAACCTAGGAAGCATCAGACTTGGCTGGCTGGGGAATTCTGGGAATTGAAGTCTACAGGACTAACAGGGTGATGCAGTGAGCCATGTGCAGATCTGTACATTGGGGAAAACAAGACAACCACTTCATAAATGCATGGCACAACATAGGAAAACAAACCCATCGGGACTAGATTCAGCAGTCCATCTGCATTCAAAAAACAAAGGCCACCCTTTTGAAGACAGCAAAGTCTACATTTTTGGGCAGAGGACCACTGGAAAGAGAGGTCAAAGAGACCATCTATGTCAAAATTGAACAGCCGTCTCTCAACAGAGAGGGAGGGATATGACATCATCTATCTCTAGTCTACAATACAGCCCTTTCAGCAGTTCCAAAATAACTATACCCAGACAACACACTGTTTATATAGACATTGAAAATTTTGCTCTTTCTATGAATATTTTTTTAAAAAAAAATCAGTTCCAAGGAGGTTCCACACTCATTTGCACCACTCAGGTGACCCTGAGGACACAGATAAACCTCTAGGTGGCCTTAATGACTCGCTCAAAGAATATAAATCCTTCCATTCCTCACCATCCAGTCAGAGCTGAAGAAGCTTCTTGGATGAGAAGCGAAACGTCTTCAAAGAAAAAACAGAAAGTCCAGTTGCCTCTTGAAAAAGCACCTTTGGGACAACCATGACCTGGATGACTGAGAATCTCCATAGACATCTACAGGCCTAAAATTTGCCACCTGTGACTTAAACTGCCCTTACATCATCTGGAGAGCAGGGGTGAAATCCAGCAGGTTCTGAAAGGTTCTGGAGAACCGGTAGCGGAAATTTTGAGCAGTTCAGAGAACCGGCAAATACCACCTCTGCCTGGCCCCAGAGTGGGGTGGGAATGGAGATTTTGCAATATCCTTCCCCAGGAGTGGGAAGGGAATGGAGATTTTGCAGTATGCTTCCCCTGCCATACTCACAAAGCCACTCCCACCAAGCCACGCCACGCCCACCAAGCCACACCCACAGAACTAGTAGTAAAAAAAATTGGATTTCACCACTGCTGGAGAGTATTAGGAGATAACAGCCATGCCTTCTTTCTTCACAGTCAGCATTCAGTGGGGGGTAAACCCATCAGCTTCCTTGCCATTTCATCAAGTTAATTGCAAATCCTATTGCTTTTAAATGGGATTGATTAAGTCCTTTCTTGTGGTTAATTTCTGAAGGCCATCCTTCTGGTTTATTGCCAATTTCCACATGACATTCCCTGTGTACTGGATGCTGAAAGCATCCACCCTCAAAATTAAAAGATTGCCTCTCCCAAAGCTACATGTGTGTAAAGAGAGGCTATTGTGAGATTCACAGTCATCAATTAACGTTAAGAGTTTGTATTCATCTTTGGAAGATGTTAATGTCGGTTTCCTAGCGGGCCCTGGGATGTGGTCAATAGCAGGGGTGAAATTCAGCAGGTTCTGACAGGTTCTGGAAAACCCGGTAGAAGAAATTTTGCGTAGTTCAGAGAACAGGCAAGTACCACCTCTGGCTGGCCCCAGAGTGGGGAGGGAATGGGGATTTTGCAGTATCCTGCCAATGAAAATGGAGCTCGGGGGGCAGCCCTCACGAACTCTGTTTTCAGCTGTGACGGCCTCTTGCAGCCACCTGCCAGCAAAAACAGAGCTCGAGGAGGCGCTGTTCTCACTGACAGAGGGCTGCAGGAGGCCATCACAGCCAAAAACAGAGGTTGTGAGGGCTGCCCCCTGAGCTCCATTTTCATTGGCAGAGGGTTACAGGAGGCCGTCGTGGCCAAAAATGGAGCTTGGGAGCCCGTTTTTGCTGGCGCCTCGACACGAGTGACCATTCCCCTCCTGGCCCTTCCTAGCCACACTGGTCAAACTAGATATGCCCACCCTCACCATGCCACCCCTGCCCCCTGAGATCAAATACAACCCTGATGTAGCCCTCAATGAAATCGAGCTTGACATCCCTGATATAAGAGATCTGGAAGGTGGAAATTCAAAAGACGTGTTTTAATGAGGGGTTCTGGATTCTCTCCAAGTTTGGTTGTTTTCTTGCTGATGTTGCATTACCCAAACTAGGTAACATGGTCAGCGCTACAGCTCTAGCATTGATGATATTGCCTAGTTTGGTAATGAAACATCTGCCACAAGCTCAGAGAGCATCGAGGACCTCTCGTTTCAACCCCAAGCTACAAATATTCTCCTTTAGCATTGTTTTAATATCTTCACGGAGTCCTATTCAGAGGTGGGTTTCAGCAGATTCTGACCAGTTCTGGAAAACCAGTAGCGGAAATTTTGAGTAGTTCGGAGAACCGGTAGTAAAAATTCCGACTGGCCCCGCCCCCATCTATTCTCTGCCTCCTGAGTCCCAGCTGATCAGGAGGAAATGGGGATTTTGCAGTATGCTTCCTCTGAAGTGGGGTGGGAATGGATATTTTACAGTATCCTTCCCCTGGAGTGGGGAGGGAATGGAGATTTTACAGTATCCTTCCCCTGGAGTGGAGAGGGAATGGAGATTTTACAGTATCCTTCCCCTGGAGTGGGGTGGGAATGAGATTTTACAGTATCCTTCCCCTGGAGTGGAGTGGGAATGGAGATTTTACAGTATCCTTCCCCTGCCACACCCATCAAGCCACTCCCACCAAGCCACACCCACAGAACCGGTAGTAAAAAAATTTGAAACCCACCACTGGTCCTATTCACTCTGGTGCATAGCCTCTTTCATACCATTTACTTGAACTCCTTAACAGCTATTCTTCAAATGCAGCTCATCAATGTCTTGTTAGTCTCATTTGCTCGCCTTTCTACTCTGTCAAAACCCTTCTAATAAACTAAGTCTCCAAGAGGGGAAAAAAAAACATCTTAAGTCTCCACGGATTTTAGGCTTACCTAGCCAGCTGCGAATTCTCAGAACACCCTAAGCAGGTAAGAGTTCCTTAAAACGTTGTATAATTTGTGGCACCCTGATTCAGGAAAGCATGTTTCAATCAAGAGCTTTTAAAAAAATATGGAAGGATGGTGTTTACTTAAAAAGCTCTTGCCCGGTTGTCTTGTTTTATTTTTAGACGGCAAACTGACAACTATCCTTTCCTCCCCTGCAATCAGTTCCCATCAAATAAGTTGTCCAGGTTTTTGAAATCATACGCGAACCTCCAAGGCCTTGCTGACAGAGATAAAATTAGAATGAGCATGTAGATCAGAATTTAGCAGGCAGGGCCGTTCCAGATACAATTATGGAGTATCTCTTCCCATTTTTTTTTTTACAAATGTACAAACCAGCAGAATTTGACTCATATTTTTCAGTGGTGGGTTTCAAATTTTTTACTACCTGTTCTGTGGGCATGGCTTAGTGGGTGTGGCATGGCTTGGTGGGCGTGGCAGGGGAAGGATGCTATAAAATCTCCATTCCCTCCCCACTCCAGGGGAAGGATACTGCAAAATCCCCATTTCCTCCTGATCAGCGGGGACTTGGAAGGCAGAGAATAGATGGGGGTGGGGCCAGTCAGAATTTTTACTACCGGTTCTCCGAACTGCTCAAAATTTCTGCTACCGGTTCTCCAAAACTGGTCAGAACCTGCTGAAACCCACCTCTGATATTGTTGCACCTTTCATCAGGATTTTTTGACATACACACAGACATACCAGGCATGCCTCTGTCCTGCCCATGGTTCAGGAATTAGACTTGTAGACATTGGTAGCCCTCTCATCCATGGATCTGTTCATCCTCTTTTTAAAAACCACTATTCTGACCCCAACCTTAGCAGAAGCAAGAAACAGACTCCTTGTCCTGAAAAAACCCTCTTTATTTATCTCCTGTGAATTAATGGCATTCAAACATCGAAAAGTCCAGGCAATAGTCCTTCAAAGAGTTAACTGCAGTAACAGACCTTATCAGTTCTTTGCGATAATTACCAGGCCAGGCTGTGAGTTCCCAAATGAAAGGCTGCAAATTAAGTTCTCACAATCAGTCTCTGTAGCATGAAACACAATGAGCAAAATCTTCAGAAATCCGAACTGTTGTCTCCTATGACCGCCATTCTCCTTTCCTTCTGTTTATTCCCCAGCCATGGAGGGGCCATTCAGCGTCCATGTGTGCTTTGCTTCCCTGAGTTGACTCTTGTCCTCAGTTATTCTCCTCTCCTAACAGCTCTGCACATATGCATATCTGGAACAGGCCCCAGCTGTTCTTCCTCCTCACTTATCTCAGCCTCCAAAGGCAGTTGCCTCTCCGGTGGCTGGGAAATGTCAGATGGCCCTGGCTCTATCTCTGTGTCCAACATAGAATATCCATTAGAGCCTTCCCCAGACTGCACAACTGGCCCAAGTTCCTCCCCAACTTCCTCATCGTCGGAGTGTGACAGGCCACAACAACCATGTAAATGGGTGGCTGTCACCACATCTTGTGAAAGTAAATTTCATCATTCCACATGTGGCGAAAAAGAACATCCTTTTCTTCCAAGTTGACTTCAGGACATGTCAGGCTCAATGAATCAGGACCATAAATTAAGCTCCAGCTTATTTACTGTTCGGTTAGCACTAAATTGACACCACATTGGATTGGCGTATACCATTTGTTCTAGCACACAAGCTGGTGTGACTCCAGCCCCCGAACCTGGCCCCATGCCCGAAAGTGACTCAGAAAGTGAGGGGGAAGGGCCAGTAAGGCTTACCTCGGGAGCACCGATTCCTTTGGCTCGGCTCCAGGAGCCAGAGCCAGACCAGTCGGAGGACGTAATGAGGCCGTCATCCCCTGATTCCTCCCTTCCCCAGGCTATGCCTTCAGACACCTGATAATAATAATCAAGCTTGGCTTGACCCACGCTTCAGAAGATTAGAGAGGCAGCATCACCAAAAGGAAGAGTGGGGCAGAAGCTCCACCCCACAGGATATATAAGGAGCATTGGGACTGCTCTCACTCCACGGGAAGCAAAGTTTAGCTGATCCGTTTCAAAAAGAGCTGAAAGTCTTGCTATGTGAGTCATTTGTTTGAACTTTGGCAGGCAGCTGCGATTTCTCTGCCAGGACTGATAAGAGCCGTGAATCCACTGGCTGAAGGCCAGCTCGTGGGTCTGAAGTGGGGAAGGAGACAGAACACAAGCCATGTGTTGTGTCCCATCAGACTAAATATTCCAGCTGGCAGGGTCCAGGAAGAGAGCTTTCTCTGCTGTTGCCCCTACCCTCTCTTTCTCAGTCGAGTCTCAGAGGCACCTCTCGCTTGCAGCAGGAGGAGGACGAGGAGGACGAGGAGGACGGCGTAAAGCTTGTCAGAAGGTTGCTTGTCAGAAGGTTGCAAAAAGTGATCACATGATCCTGGGATACCAGGACAACAGTCAGAAATGTGAAGCAATTGCTGAGCATCTAAATTTGGATCATGTGACCGTGGAGATGCTGCAATGGTCATCAGTTTGAAAAATGGTTATAAGTCACTTTTTTCAGCACCATTGTAACTTCAAATGGCCATTCAATGAATGGTTGTAAGTCAAGGACTATGTGTATTAAATCTTCTTTTTCCTAAAAAGTACACTAGAACAAGGAATATAAAGTAGGTTTATTTGATGAAAGTTAAAATAAAGATGTAGTTATCGCTGGTATCAATGGATTTAATGGTAGGTAAGGACTCCTGCCATGGGCAGGAGTTGGACTAGAAGCTCCCAGGTCCCTTTCAGCCCTATGATTCTAAATGCATTCAGCAGATATTCCCGGGCAATTCATAAAGAATCTTTTCTGAACTCTCATCCCTTTTTTAACGGATTAGTTAAAAATTTAAAATTAATGGCCCCACCAGTGCAAATCAATACATATGCATTTTTTTAAAAAAGGCATTTGGGATGTCATCGCTGAGCTTCGAAATTGTTTAAAAACATCATCTGGTGTTTCCTTCTTAATTCAGAAGGAAAAGAATTTCAGTATCATCAAGCGTGTTTCATTTTTTCAGAACAGCGGGAAGTCCAGAGACAGTGCTGGGGGGCTTAATTTGCTTTTGATGAGAGAGAGCAGTCAAATTGGAAAATAACTCGGGAAGAATGCTTTCTTTTGTAAGGGAGAACAAAGCCAGAATGGAAGGTAATGCATGTCAACAAAACTTTTGATTTCACATCAGTGAACACCACTGTATGCCTCCTCAGTGAGTAACTGGGAAGGGGGAGTTTTGGGAGAAATGTCTGTCTGGGTTCAGTTCAGACCTTGGAGCACTCATTTCTAAAGATCTAAGTGCCAGAGCCCACGGTAACAACATTGCCAAAAAGGCACTAAGAGTTGTAAACCTAATCTTGCGTAGCTTCTTCTCTGGTAATATTGTACTACTAACTAGAGCATACAAAACATTTGCTAGACCAATTCTTGAATACAGCTCATCTGTCTGGAATCCGCACTTGCATATCGGACATAAATACGATCAAGAAAGTCCAGAGATATTTCACGAGAAGACTCCTCCATTCCTCTACCTGCAATAAAATACCTTATGCCACCAGACTTGAAATTTTGGGTTTAGACAACTTAGAACTATGCCGCCTTCAGTCTGACATAAGCGTAGTACATAAAATTATCTGCTACAACGTCCTACCTGTCAAAGACTACTTCAGCTTCAACCACAAAAATTGATGAGCAAATAACAGATACAAATTTAAGGTAAACCGCTCCAAACTCGATTGCAGCAAATATGACTTCAGCAGCAGAGTGGTCAATGCCTGGAATGCACTACCAGACTCTGTGGTTTCTTCCCCAAACCCCCAAAACTTTAAGCTTAAATTGTCTACTGTTGACCTCACCCCATTCCTAAGAGGTCTGTAAGGGCCGTGCATAAGAGCACCTGCATGCCTACCGTCACTGTGCTAATATTCCTTTTTACTCTTACTCTTTTCATGTATTCAAATTATGTTAATGCTTTTACCTGTTATATATGCTAGCCAAATAAATAAATAAAATAAATAAAAATAAAAGTGGGGAAAAGACACTGGAGTCATGGAAATTGCTTGGAAAGAAGGTTTATTGATGAACAGGATCAGGATAGGGGCCGCGGTGTGGCTCAGGCTGTAAGAAGCCTGTTATTAAACACAGCTGCTTGCAATTACTGCAGGTTCTAGTCCCACCAGGCCCAAGGTTGACTCAGCCTTCCATCCTTTATAAGGTAGGTAAAATGAGGACCCAGATTGTTGGGGGGGGGCAATAAGTTGACTTTGTATATAAATATACAAATAGAATGAGACTATTGCCTTACACAATGTAAGTCGCCCTGAGTCTTCGGAGAAGAGTGGGATATAAATGTAAAAAAAAAAAAAGGCACATGGGTGAGAGAGAAAGAGAGAGATTTACACCCTCTGTTGGGCTTTGAATTTGAGCTTGTATTCTGATTGGTTGTCAGACTCCCATGGGGCCATGCAGGGGTAACTTTGTAGGTTGTCTTTTGAGTCCCAGGCTTGGTTGAGCCTTGATGGGTGATACAATCTCCCCAGGTGCCATGTGGTGAGTTCTGTTGCTAGATGGGTAGAGGGCTAATCCTACCTTTGTTAGTTCTTGGGTGAGAACATTTGCTTATGAATAGACCTAGCTATCTCTTTATCTCTTAAGTGCTGACATCTGCTGTGGGCTATTGAGGAGGGTGGGGGCAATTAAGAGTGAGTCTGCTTCCTGCCTAAAAATCCAGTGCCAGAAACTGGAATAGTAATAATAACCTTTATTGTCACTGCACAATAGAATAGAATAAAATAGAATTCTTTATTGGCCAAGTGTGGTTGGACACACAAGGAATTTTTCTTTGGTGCATACGCTCTCAGCATACATAAAAGAAAAGATACATTTGTCAAGAATCATAAGATACAACACTTAATGATGCTTCCAAATGCCTCCCATCGACCAGTGCGCTCCCATAGGGACGGCCTCCTAGGGGTGCCGTCGGCCAGACAATGTCAACTGGCGACCCCCAGGGGGAGGGCCTTCTCTGTGGGGGCTCCTGCCTTCTGGAACGAGCTACCTACAGGGATACGTCTGTTCCCTGACCTCCGGACCTTTAGACGCGAGCTAAAAACATTCTTGTTCCATGCGCAGGGCTGGCCTGATAGTTTTAATGGGGTTTTTAAATGGAGTTTTAACTTAAGTTTTTAGTTTTCTATTGGATTTTAGCTTTTAGCCAATTTGAATAAATTTTTTAATAATGTTCTTAACTTTTATATGGTTTTATATGCTTGTTTTATTTGGCTGTAAACTGCCCTGAGTCCTTTGGGAGAAGGGCGGTATATAACTCTAAACAATAAATAAGTAAATAAATGATAGTCATAAGATATAAATAAGCAATCAAATCATATTAGGAAACAGTCAATATAAATCATAAGGATACAAGCAACAAGGTTACAGTCATACAGTCATAAGTGGGAGGAGATGGGTGATAGGAACGATGAGAAGATTAATAGTAGTACAACATATTGTACAACATTTGTACAATGAGATTGGTGGAGCTCCCTCAGCCCCTAACACAATTCAACTCACAGTGGAAACAGAAAATCCCTAACCCAATAAATCATATTAACAAACACCCAGCCCTATTGCAACAGTGTGAAAATGTTATACATTGCGCCGGGCCCGTAGGTCCATCAAACTACATAGTTATGATGTTATTTCCCATTCAGGAGTCTGACAGCCCACGGATAAAAACTGTTCTTCAGCCTGTTTGTGCAGCTGGCCATGCTTCTATATCTCCTTCCGGATGGTAGGAGGTTGTCGTGTCCCACTCCTCCGCTGACGGCCGGGTCAGGGAAATCCGAATCAGGTGTGCCTCTGCAGCTCTGCCAAAGTCCTAGCAAAGTCCTCAAGGCAGGCAGGAGACCAGAAAGTGACTTCAGCAAGATATGTTTAGACTTTGCCTGACTCAGAGAATGCCAGAAAGCAGATCCTTTATATAGGCCATGGGGTGTGGCTCCATGACTCAGCACTTATCCAGGCCTGCCCCTCCCTTCCTTCTGTTGCCTTCGCCTATCAAGTCTTCTGACGCGAGGGTCACTCCAGTCGGCAGCTGTTGGTAATTGACCTCCCTCAGGCTCACATGCTGTGGAGGAGGGGGAGGGGTCTAGTTGCTCCGTTTGCCTGGGCATGGAACCAGAGCTGGGGGCTGGAGGTATTTCTTCTTCTTCAGCCTGTCTGGGCATGGAGCCAGGGCTGGGGGCTGGAGGTATTTCTTCTTCCGTGTTCGGAAGCAGATAAGAAGACCCCGGCTGAGGTGAGATTGGACGAGACACAACAGAGGTAAAGAAGTGCTGACCAGGGTGTGAGTCGTCCCTGAGGATTTTCCACACTTTTCTAAGGCAGTGAGCCCTAGCGATGTTTGCCTAGTGGTATCAGGGGACAGCCCACGATGTTTTGTGCTTTGCTCACCAGCCTCTGTAGTGCTTTTTTATCCGTGGCTGTCAGACCGGCATGCCATACTGTGATGCAATAAGTGAGAATGCCTTCTATTGTGGACCGGTAAAGCTGGTAAATGGAAGAGCTGGTTTTCAGTTTTCCTGTGTGAGCACGTGTACCAGCCAGCTGATCGTCGTGCACACATGCACATCAGGAATCCGGAAGACTAGCTGGTCAGTGTGCATGCACATGCAGGAAACCGGAAGTTCGTTTTCGGGCGCGCACATGCACCCTGGGCAGCTCCTCTTCCGGTGACTATCTCCACACGGTGCCGAAAAGGTTCGCCATCCCTGTTCTAAACAGTGAGACTATGTTGCAGTGTGTTGTTTCAACAGCCACTGTCGTGTCCCACTCCTCTGCTGACGGCCGGGTCAGGGAAATCCAAATCAGGCGTGCCTCTGCAGCTCTGCCAAAGTCCTAGCAAAGTCCTCAAGGCAGGCAGGAGACCAGAAAGTGACTTCAGCAAGATATGTTTAGACTTTGCCTGACTCAGAGAATGCCAGAAAGCAGATCCTTTATATAGGCCATGGGGTGTGGCTCCATGACTCAGCACTTATCCAGGCCTGCCCCTCCCTTCCTTCTGTCGCCGCCGCCTATCAATTCTTCTGAAGCGAGGGTCACTCCAGTCTGCAGCTGTTGGTAATTGACCTCCCTCAGGCTCACATGCTATGGGGGAGGGGGAGGGGTCTAGTTGCTCCGTTTGCCTGGGCATGGAGCCAGAGCTGGGGGCTGGAGGTACTTCTTCCTCCTCAGCCTGTCTGGGCATGGAGCCAGAGCTGGGGCCGGGAGGCATACTAGGACATTCCTCAGCGTTTGGAAGCAAATAAGAAGGCCCCGGCTGCGGTGAAAGCGGACGAGACACAACAGCCACCTTCCTCTGCCTCTTCCAGGTGACTATCTTCACCTCCAGTATTCTGTCTTTTCAACGGGGTGGCCTAGACTTTTAAATGCTACTTCAAGACTACAGGTTTTCCAGAGACACCAAACTCCAGAAGTTGTGGGTGCTCTCATCACTGGAGGTTTTCAAGAACAGATTGGATAGCCATTTGTCTGGAACGGAATGGAATGATATAAGGTCTCTGGATTGAGCAGAGGGTTGGACTAAAAGATCTCCAGTTTCCCTTCCAACTCTGTTTAATTCTGTAAGTTAGATGGTAGGAGTCCAGCAGCTTCCCTAATCAGGCTTTGGGCATCGGAAGCTGAAACAGATGTGAGATCAAAGTTTGTATAAAAGAGGTAGAAGCAGCATCTGGCTGACATCTCCATTTCTTTCATCTACGCCTACCTTCAGGATAGACAAATGAGTTCAATCTGTCTTTTGATTGTGTCCATGTCGAAATTAATGACGCTCGGGCAACAATGTGAAATGTTCAGAATGTACTTTAACCAAGCAATTCTGAAAAACCCAACTTCATTCTCTCATCTCTCCCCAAAAGATGTAGGAAGTTAGCACCCACTCCCCTCCTAGAAGAATGAAATATTCTGGGAAATATTAAAAAGGCAGAATATTATGTTTCCCTGGGTAAGAAAAGGAGAAACATGCTTTTAAAGACAAAGCAGTTTCCTGCAGCTCCCTGCCTCCCCCCTTCAGATCCAGGGTGATGGGATTAAGACATGGTCCTCAGGACATGATAGGATTAGCCCTCTACCCATCTCACCACATGGCACCTGGAAAGATTACATCACCCAGCGAGGCTCAACCAAGCTTGGGACTCAGGACAGCCTACAGAGTTGCCCCTGCAGGGCCTGATGGAGAGTCTGACAACCAGTCAGAACACAAGCTCAAATTCAAGCCCAACAGAGGGTATAAATCTCTCTCTCTCTCTCTCTCTCTCTCTCTCTCTTTCTCCCCCATTTGCCTTTTTGCCCAGGACCTCAAAACCTTGTGGTCCTATCCACCATAATAAACCATCTTTTCAAGCAGTCTCCATGTTTCCAGTGTCTTTCTCCCCACTTGGAACTGAACCCACATGGATATTTGTTCCAACAATGACAAGAAATGATCCCGTGTTTATAGACCATCTTTTGCAATAATCCCAGTTGGCATCCCAAAGACCACAGAGACAAAATAAAATTCATTCTTCTCCCGCCGCCCCAACCCAAATTGTTGTGCCTCGCCCGCCCCCCTCTCCAAAGCCGGGCCCCTCCCATCTCCTGCTATCTCAGCCAGAGAGTGATAGTGAAGAAGAATGGCCTGGCATGCCTCCAGCCCCCAGCCCTGGCACCATGCCCGGACAGACTGAGAAAACAAACCTCCCTCCTGCAGCGTGTGAGCATGAAGCCAGCCACGAGCTAGAATTGCCGGCAGCTGAGCAGGAGGACGAAAGGTGGGCTGATCCCCGCTTCCGGAGAATGGAGAGGCGACATCAGCAAAAGGAAGGGAGGGGCAGGCCTGGATAAGTGCTGAGTCATGGAGCCACACCCCATGGCCTATATAAAGGATCTGCTTTTTGGCATTCTCTGAGTCAGGCAAAGTCTCATCTGGTTGCTGAAGTCGCACCTTGGATTCCTGCCTGCCCTGAGAACTCTGACAGGAATTTGGCAAAGCTGCAGAGGCTTCGTGGCCATGCTTGATACAGACTTCCCAGACCCGGCCGTCAGAGGAGGAGTGGGACACGACACCTGTCCTAATGTTTATAATTAAGTTTACACTTGAACCTGTCATAAAATACATGCTTGACGAAATAAATAAAATAAAAAATTGTCATTCCGTTTGGTTTTAAGAATATGGAGAACCACAAAACCAGTTCTCTATGTCTCTCTCTTTCTTTTCCCCCTTCTTCTTATTTCAGGGTTCTTTTCTGCTAGAGTCTTCAAAGCTGTATCACTGATTTGCAGAGATGCAGTTAGAAAAGCATTAGAGTTGGCAACAGAGGTGGGTTTCAGCAGGTTCTGACCAGTTCTGGAGAACCGGTAGCGGAAATTTTGAGTAGTTTGGAGAACCGGTAGCAAAAATTCTGACTGGCCCCGCCCCCATCTATTCTCTGCCTCCGGAGTCCCAACTGATCGGGAGGAAATGGGGATTTTGCAGTAACCTTCCCTGGATTGGGGAGGGAATGGAGATTTTACAGTATCCTTCCCTTGTCACGCCCACCAAGCCATGCCACACCCACCATGCCACACCCACCAAGCCACACCCACAGAACCGGTAGTAAAAAAAATTGAAACCCACCACTGGTTGGCAACTTAACAAATGAGGTCAAAGTTGCAAAGATTTCGGTCTCTTGTTTTTCCCCAGCAAAAGAGAATTTGTTTTTCTGATTGCTTTTGCTTTCTTTCTTTTTTTTAAATTTGCATTTATATCCCACCCTTCTCCGAAGACTCAGGGCGGCTTACATTGTGTCAAGCAATAGTCTTCATCCATTTGTATACTATATACAAAGTCAACTTTTATTGCCCCCAACAATCTTATAAAAGATGGAAGGCTGAGTCAACCTTGGGCCTGGTGGGACTTGAACCTGCAGTAATTGCAAGCAGATGCTGTTAATAACAGACTGCATTAGTCTGTTGAGCCACTAGAGGCCCCTTTTTCAGTACTGAACTCTGTTTACAGGTCGTCAGGCAACTTGCATTCATTTAAGTGACCATTCAAAGTTATAACGGCACTGAAAAAAATTGACTTATGACCATTTTTCACACTTACGACCATCACAGCAGATGATCAAAATTCAGACATGTGGCAACTGGCAGGTATTTATGATGGTTGCAGTATCCTAGAGTCATGTGATCCTTTTTGCAACCTTCTGACAAGCAAATCAATGAAGAAGCCAGATTCACTTAACAGCTGTTGTTACCAACTTAACAAAGAAGTGTTAATTTCTTGTTACCAACTAAACAAGAAGTGCGGCGATTCACTTAACAACTGTGGCGAGAGATGTCATAAAACAGGGCAAAACTCATTTCACAATTGTCTGGGATAGCAATGGAAATTTCGGTCTCAATTTTGTTTGTAAACCGAGGACTATCTGCCAAGTGCCAGGGCAATCAGGAGATCCGGGCAATTCAAATAAATATAAAGATTTATTGCAAACATAAGCTCTCTACAAGAATCTGAACTACTAACAGTCAAGGGAAATAAGTGGGAGATAAGAATCAGAGGAATTCAAGGCGGGTTGGTCTTGGATCACTTGTGGGCATAAAGGGACTCATGGCTGATGATACATTTGACCCCTCCTTCAGACTCAGCCTGGCCATCTCCTATACTACCTGTATTTACATTTATATTTGCACATGTTTTTAGCATCTATTACTAGAATAGAATAGAACAGAACAGAACAGAACAGAACAGAACAGAACAGAATAGAATAGAATAGAATTTTTTATTAGCCAAGAGTGATTGACACACAAGGAATTTGTCTTGGTGCATACGCTCTCAGTGTACATAAAAGATACATTCATCAAGAATCATAAGGTGCAACACTTAATGATAGTCATAGGGTAAAAATAAGCAATCAGGAAATAATCAATATCAATATAAATTGTAAGGATACAAGCAACCAAGTTACAGTCATACAATCATACGTGGAAGGAGATGGGTGATGGAAACAATGAGAAGATTAATACTAGTGCAGTAAATAGTCTGACAGTGTTGAGGGAATTATTTGTTCAGCAGAGTGATGGCATTTGGGGAAAAAACTGTTCTTGTGTCTAGTTGTTCTTGTGTGCAGTGCTTTGTAGAATAGTTTTGAGGGTAGGAGTTGAAACAGTTTATGGCCAGGATGTGAGGGGTCTGTAAATATTTTCACAGCCCTCTTTTTTGACTCGTGCAGTATACTAGGACAATTATTCTCTCAGTGGGCTGATTTTTTAATACTTTGACAAACACTTTCATCCTTAAGCTACCTCTTTCAATCCAGCTCCTGGAAGCTGTAATGCTCTGGGTGCGAGGTTGCTTTGCAATTCCACTTTAGGGTTGAGTGAAGCATATTTCTTTCCTTTCCATTCCATTCCTTACCACAAGAGTTCCCTGAAGTGAAAAAGAAAACCTTTACTTTGCCATGCAGAGTCGTTGGGAGATAGCGACAGAATTTCACTGAATGCTATTTTGCTCCTATGAAGCAGAACCATCCAATTCTGTCTTGCCTCAAAGTTTCCACAGATCGACAGGAATGGAGGAACAACCTGTTCCTTTTGCTTTAATCTTTACAGCTTCAAAGCAAGGAGGGTACAATAAAGGAGAGGGGAAGAAAACTATTTGTACTCGTATTAAAAAAAAAAAGAATGTGGGAAGGGAACGTGAAGGCATCCATGTGGACAAAGTTCTGGGAACACGAAAGAAAAGAACAAGGATGATTGTAGCAGAAGCAACCGCTAAAAAGAGGAAGCAGGAACTGGGAAATGTGTTCCAGACAGAAGTCAGCCAATGGGAAGGGCAGAAACTTAGAAGATAGATTAACAGGGTTGGAAGGAACCTTAGAGGTCTTCTAGTCCAACCTCCTGCTCAAATAAGAGATCCTATACTATTCCAGACAAATGGCTGTCCAAACTCTTCTTGAAAACCTCCAGTGATGGGGAATCCACAACTTCTAGAGTTAAGTCATTCCCACTGATGGATTTTTCTAACTGTCAGGAAATTTCTCCTTATTTTAGTTTGGGTCTCTCTTTAATCTTCTTCCACCTATTACTTCTTCTCCTGCCTGCAGGCGCTGTGTGGAATAAGTCAAACACCACTTCTCTGGGACAGCCCCTCAACTATTGGAAGACAGGTATCCTTTCACTCCTAATCCTTCTCTTCATTAGACTCGACATAGCAATAGCACTTAGACTTATAGACGCTTAAATGCTTCACAGTGCTTTTACAGCCCTCTCTAAGAAGTTTACAGAGTCAGCCTATCACCCCCAACAATCCTCATTTTACCAACCTCGGAAGGATGGAAGGCTGAGTCAATCTTGAGCCAGATGAGATTCGAACTGCCAAATTGCAGGCAGCCGGCAGTCAACAGAAGTAGCCTGCAGTACTGCCTTCTAACCAGGGATGGTATTCCGGTATTTCCCTACCGGTTCACAAATATGAGCATTCAAATGTGAGCACGTCCATACACGCACACACCCATCCTTCCGTGCACGCACTTTGCTGGTGCATGTGCCTTCCGCCTTCTGGCCTCAAAAACATGCCTAAAGAGGATGGCATAGAGCCGGGGCGGGTGGGCAGGGCCACCCGCAATTTCCGCTACCAGTTCAGGCATGTTGTGACCCAGGCCCAAGTAGGTCATAATAAACTTAGTCTGTGGAAAAACCAACTTTATTCGAACAGCTGGGAATTACTTCATTCCCAGCACTCCGTTATCTCACAAACCTTAGTCCAATTAGGCAAACTGCCAAAGGCCCTTCCTGGCAAACATCTAGAAACCACAAAAACAAAGACATAGACGAAGAAGAAGATGAAGTATCAATGTTGTTTTCTGGCAAAGCTCAAACGCCATTGCTGGTTTGTTTTAAGCCTTATGGGAGGGGCCAATCATCTCTTGGCCCTACTCCCGAGTTGTTCTCTCTGCTTGAGCTGCTCTTGCCTTCTGGCAGCTCTTCTCACGCGTGCATTAGGAACAAGCTCCTCTGCCTCACTACTGTCAGTCACTGGAGGCTCTGGAGTCCGCACCTCACTTCCCGATGGCCCTGGCCCCACCTCAGTCTCATCGCTGTCCAACTCCATTGCCAGCTCTGTAGGCTGCTGATGGACCACAACAAGGTGAACTGGTCTGAACTGGCTGAATATCCCCTCTGCTTCTAACCACTGTGCCACTACAGCTCTTAGTTCCCTCAATCATTCATTATATGGTTTAGCCTCTAGCGCCCCTCATCATCTCTGGTGCTATTCTCTGCACGCTTAACCAGTTGGGCCCCATGATTTCCATAATCTGGATGGATAGTAGCCTGCCCCTATTGCCAAATCCTTGCCAAGAAGATGGAATTTTTAAAGTCATCTTCAGGAACAGCAAGGGACAGCTGGAAGACAAGCTCCTTAGGCCGCTCTGCCAATCTGCTCTAAATCCATAATCCCCAGGTGGTAAAGTGGTAGTGACTCCCAAATAATCTCGGAGATTTGTTTAAAAAAATGATGTTCAATTCAACCAAAGAGTAAGCATAAAACCAGTTCTCTGAGCTGCAAAAGCTTCTGGACCAGCGATCATTATTTACCAAGAGGGAGCTGTTATAAATAAACCAAAGACAGATCAAAGCCACCGAGGTTATGCAACGAGACACAATTAAAGCAGAACATCCAGACAGGGTCACCCACAGCTGAAATTAGAAATGTGGCCATCTAAATACCCTTATCAGAAGGAAGAGGGCACTGCCAGTGCAGCCTGTTAGTTCGTTAAAACCCTTGTAAGACTTTAACTCAGTTTCAAAGCAGTCAGTTTCCATATTCAGGTAATCCTTCACTTGCAACCACATGAATAGAATAGAATGGAATAGAATTTATTGGCCAAGTGTGATTGGACACACAAGGAATTTGTTTTGGTGCATAGGCTCTCAGCGCACATAAAAGAAAAAGAGAAGAAGAAAAAATCTTCATCAAAGGTACAACATTTGCAACACAAATGATGGTCATAGGTTGCAATTTAACCCTTAATGAAAGCAACAAAAAGTTACACTCATACAGTCATAAGTGGAAAGAGATTGGTGATGAAAGCGATGAGAAGATTAATAGTAGTGCAGATTCAGTAAATAGTCTGACAGTGTTGAGGGAATTATTTGTTTAGCAGAGTGATGGCCTTCGGGAAGAAACTGTTCTTGTGTCTAGTTGTTCTGGTGTGCAGTGCTCTATAGCGTCGTTTTGAGGGTAGGAGTTGAAACAGTTTATGTCCAGGATGTGAAGGATCTGTAAATATTTTCACGGCCTTCTTCTTGATTCGTGCAGTATACAGGTCCTCAATGGAAGGCAGGTTGGTAGCCATTGTTTTTTCTGCAGTTCTAATTATCCTCTGAAGTCTGTGTCTTTCTTGTTGGGTTGCAGAACCAAACCAGACAGTTATAGAGGTGCAAATGACAGACTCAATAATTCCTCTGTCCATTCAAATCAAAATCACAAATAGAAATAGAGCTGGAAGGGACCTTGGAGGTCTTTTAGTCCAGCCCCCTGCGCAAGCAGGAGACCCTAGACCAGGGGTGTCCAAACTTGGTCCCTTTAAGACTTTTGGACTTCAACTCCCAGAGTTCCTCAGCCAGCTTTGCTGGCTGAGGACTCTGGGAGAAAATCTTAAAGGACAGGTTCACCTAGACTATTTCATACAAGCGACTGACCAGTCTCTGCTTAAAAACCTCCAGTGATAAAGCAGCCACAACATCAGGAGGCAAGCTGTTCCACTGGTTAATTTTTCTCACTGTTAGGAAGTTCTTTCTTAATTCCAGGTTGCTTCTCTCTTTGATTAGTTTCCATCCGTTGTTTCTTGTCCTGCCCTCTGGTGCATTGCTATTGCTATTCAATGAATGAATGAATGAATGAATGAATGAATGACCCAAAGCATGTTTTCTTTTAGAATATCTGAAAATACTGCTTTCTATTTCCCACTTTCTATCTTTACTGATTTTGTCTGGGTTTAACTAAGTTCCCCTGTGTTTTGATTGGCACATGGGAGAAATGAGCACAATTTGATATTATTTTAAGAATTTCCAGAGGAATTTTTTTATCCAAAAATTAACAACTAATAAGGGGTGAAGAACTCTATGGCTCTCCAGCTGTTGCTGAACCACAGTTCCCATCATCCTTTACCACAGGCATAATGAGATCAGAGCAATCGAATGGCAAAAGATTTTGCCTTCCTATTGCTCAAAAGTGATGTTTCTCAACTAATCCCAATGGGTGGACTTCAAGTTCTCGAATTTCTCAGGTAGTATAATCCCACCTTGGGCTTCTGGGAATTGCAGTCCACATGTCTAGGAATTCATCGGGCTGGGAAACAGCACACTGCAGGGGAAAAAACCCTCTCTTTATCTCTGTTTCTGTGAAAATTTGTAGTGACAGGCAGTAAAGCCTCTTTTTCAATGCTTCGTTTTCTTAAGAGCTCCTTCTGAGCTCTTGGCATGAATATTCCACTCGAAGGAATAAGTGGCCTTCCAAGCTATACAAGCCTACTGCCACAAGATGGCACCCATTCCAGATTTTGTTTCACGTTTTTATTCACCTTCTTCCTGCAGGAGATACCAAAATATGCCTACAGTTAAGAAGCATCATCAAGTAACATCTCCCCTCTGAGGAAGGAAGAGAGGAGAGGAGAGGAGAGGGGAGGGAAGGGGAGGGGAGGGAAGAGAAGAGAAGAGAAGAGAAGAGAAGAGAAGAGAAGAGAAGAGAAGAGAAGAGAAGAGAAGAGGAGGAAGGAAGGAAGGAGGAGAAAGCAAGAGGCAAGAGCAAGAAAGGAGAGAAGGAGAAGGAGAAGGGGAAGGAAGGAAGGAAGGAAGGAAGGAAGGAAGGAAGGAAGGAAGGAAGGAAGGAAGGAAGGAAGGAAGGAAGGAAGGAAGGAAGGAAGGAGAAGGGGCAAAAGGATGGGAGGGAGGGAGGGAGGGAGGGAGGGAGGAAGGAAGGAAGGAAGGAAGGTAGATTCCATGAGGGTGGAAACTGGAGGCTAAAATTGAAAGTAACTTTAAAATACCATTCACAAAAAAAAAAAAAAAAAAGACTTGGAGTCCTTTATCCAAAAAGTTGGAATGTCCATTTGCAGGACCCCTCCCCACCTCCCCTTGAACTCCTCTTCTGCTACCTGTTCTTCCCTTTCTTTGTTCTGTCTGCTACTATGTTTTGAAGACAGTTTCCACTCCCCCCCACCCACACACACACCCACACCCACCCCAGATGCTGTCACGCTGATTTTTAAAACAATTGGCCAACTCAGTTAATATTTAATACAGCATTTATGCTTCATTTGAAGTCCCTCACCCACTTGGATACATTATGAGACATGCCTGCAGAAGTTTTAAATGCTCCAGCACTGGAAATTTTTAAGAAAATGTTGGATAACCATCTGTCTGAGATGGTGTAGGGTTTCCTGCCTGGGCAGGGGGTTGGACTAGAAGGCCTCCAAGGTCTCTTCCAACTCTGTTGTTGTTGTTGTTATTATTATTGCTGTATTAATAGCCAAATCCTGGGAATGTAAGTTATAAACCTTCCCAGTGGATAAGTGTTGTGATTGTTGTGGTCGTTTTTTTCTTTTCAACTTTATCTACTTATCTCTATCTCTATATCCATAACACTTTTCATCATAACAAAATGTCCCAAACAAACAAGAACAAACATAGAAAATAAGAAACAGAATTACAAGAGAGAAACCAAAGAAAAGAAAAACATACAATTATATTTTTCACCCTTTTTTTTTTTTAACTGAGCAGTTGTTATCTTAAAACTTTCCCTGGTTTTTGACTTTTCTCTTCTAGTTGTTTATGACTTCTTCCTAAATGCTGCTCTAGCTTTTAAAGTGTAAACTGCCCAGAATATTCAGGAGCCACTTCTAAATTAGTGAAAATGAGAGAAAGAGAGATAGCCACTCAGGAATTCTGGGAGTTGAAGTCCACAGCAGTGGTACAATCCAATTTTTTTTACTACCGGTTCTGTGGGCGTGGCTTGGTGGGCGTGGTGTGGCTTGATGGGCATGGCCACTTGTTAATTGTTCTAATGGCGAGGAAATTTCTCCTTGGTTCTAGGTTGCTTGATTAGTTTCCATCTTCTTGTCCTGCCTTCAGGGGCTTTGGAGAATAGATCGACCCTCCCCCCTTCTTTGTGGCAGCTCCTTAGATATTGGAACATTTATTTATTTATTTTATTTTATTTTTGTCACAACAGTATCCATAAACATCGACATAAAACAACAACACATCATAAAAGAAAAAAAACATATATATGAGCAAAAGTATGCAACAACTATATTAATTTGATATAATGAAAGGGAACAATAGGACAGGAACCTTAGGCACTTTTATGCTCTTATGCACGCCCTTATAGTCCGCTCAGGAATGGGGTGAGGTCAATAGTGGACAGTTTTTGGTTGAAGTCTTTGGGATTTTGAGTTGAGACTATAGAGTCAGGTAGTGAGCTCCAAGCGTTAACAACTCTGTTACAGAAGTCATATTTTCTGGAATCAAGTTTGAAGCGGTTGACATTAAGTTTGAATCTATTGTTTGCTCTTGTATTATTGCAATTGAAGCTGAAGTGGTCTTTAACAGGAAGGACATTGCAATAGATGATTCTGTGTGTTAAACACAGGTCTTGACGGAGTCGGCAGAGTTCTAAATTTTCTAACCCCAGGATTTCAAGTCTGGTGGTATAAGGTATTTTGTTGTTTTCAGAGGAGCGGAGAACTCTTCTTGTAAAATATTTCTGGACAGGTTCGATTGTATTAATGTCAGAGATGTTATCACGTCTCTCCTAGTCCTTCTTTTCATTAAACTAGACATACCCAATTCCTGCAACTGTTTGAAGGAAGTTAGGACCCACCCCTCTCCTAGAAGAATGAAATATTTTGGGAAATATTAAAAAGGCAGAATATTATGTTTCCCTGGATGAGAAAAGGAGAAAAAATTTTTTTAAGGACAAAGCAGCTTCCTGCAGCTCCCTGCCTCCCCCTCCCCCGCATCTTTCAGCTCCAGGGTGATGGGATTAAGACATGGCCCTGAGGACATGATAGGATTAGCCCTCTACTCATCCCACCACATGGCACCTGGGAAGATTACATCACCCAGCAAGGCTCAACCAAGCCTGGGACACAGACAGCCTGCAAAGTTAACTAAGACCCCTGCCCCATGGTAGTCTGACAACCAATCAGAATACAAGCTCAAATTCAAAGCCCAGCAGAGGCTTTATATATATTTGTTTTCTGAGGTTTTCACGGGTGTTTGTATGTAGGTCTTTGGTTGTTCGGGTTTTCTCCCGTGTAAAATTGGAAGTGTCTTGGCGACATTTCGACGAAGTCTCATTCGTCATCTTCAGGCTTCAGCTTCGTGCTTCTGGGAGCAAAAGAAGCTCCCACAAGCATGAAGCTGAAGCCTGAAGGTGACGAATGAGACTTCATCGAAACGTCGCCAAGACACTTCCAATTTTACACGGGAGAAAACCCGAACAACTAAAGACCTACATACATACATAGATACATAGATACATACATACATACATACATACATATATATCACCCATGTGATTTTTTGCCCAGAACCTCAAACTATGTGGTCCTGTCCACTATTAAACCATCTTTCCAAGCGGTCTCCATGTTTCCAGTGTCTTTCTCCCCACTTGGAACTGAACCCAGATGGACATTTCTTCCAACATGTTCTTCATATGTTTTAGCCTCCAGCCCCCTAATCATCATATCATGTACTCCTTAATCATGCAATTCGGGGAGAGTTCTTCCTTCCAATAAACTGATCCCAAGATATGTAGGACTCTGAAGATCCAACTTTCCTGCCTTTTCTTCTCATAACTTCCTTCTCACTTATTGTTGTTGTTTTCTTTCCCAGTTTGTTAAATTCCTACCTCGGTTCTATTCCAAAAAAGAACATTTTACATCACTGTTTCTCCTTCCCAAAGCATTGAATCATCACCCTGCTCACAGTCATTTTCTTGCCTGTGACATGAAAAGAGTTTTGTATTTCATTGTACTGCATGGTTTTAAAGCCCTCCCCCACCCCCGGATTGATGGCTTTAATATTCATAGCTCCTGCTTTTATCTTGAAGTCTATGTGGGGTTTCTTGTCAGATCTCTTTTATACAGCTTAGTTAAATGACAAGAGTTATTAAGAACTGAGTTCTTTCATTTAGCTTCGACTGGGAAAAACCACCCAAATTAATGAAGAAGCAGATTTGAGGAGCAGGTTGGAGGACCGAGATCTCGTATTTATGCTAATGGTGGGATTGGTGGACCTAGTTCTCTCAAGAAATCTATACAGGTAGTCCTCGATTTACGAATGCAACTGAGCTCCCAAATTTCTGTTCCTAAGCGAGACATTTGTTAGTGAATTCCCCCCCTCCCCATTTTACAACCTTTCTTGCCATAGTTGTTAACTGCATCACTGCAATTGTTATGTGAGTTTTACGGTAGCTAAGTGAACCTGACTTTGCTTGTAAGGAAGGTCATAAAAGGGAATTCGTGTGATTCCGGGATACTGCGACCTTCATAAATATGAACCACTTTCCAAGCATCCGAATTTGGATCACAATTTTTTTAGGGAATGAATGGACCTGATTGTCAGGGTTCCTAGTAACACCCCCAACGAAAGAAAACTCAGAGGCTTGAGTTTCCATTTTATTAGAGATGTCATATTGGCACATCTGGGAAAACCCAAATCTGAAAGCTTCCAGGTTTTCCCCACCCAAAGGAAAGTCCAAGTCCCTGCCCAGCACCCACATGTCCATCACATGGTCCAATCACAGCACTGTCCCAACTGGAGATGCCTCCCAGTTCCAGGCTCCAAGGTGCAGGGCAAGATACCCTTGACTCTCTGAGAAAGGAATGTTATTATGACTACATCTCACCAATGTGTCATACGGTCCCCCCTCCCAGTTTCCCACAGTAGTAAATGTGGCAGGCCTGAAGAGCCAATGAAAAAGATGGCTTCCAGGCAGGGATGAAATGCTACCGGGTCAGACTGATTCGGACTGGCGGTGGTGCGTGGTTTGGAAAATCGGTAGCGGCGGCAGTGCGAGGCTCTGCCCACCCACCCGGACATCGTTAAAACCAGGAAGTAACCTGTTTTTGATCCTCTGCACATGCACAGAAGGCTTTGTGCATGTGCAGAGGGTCCAAGCACGCATGAGCAAAGTGAGCGCACGAGCATGGAGCACGCACTTCTGAATCGGTAGAGATGGTAAGTAGATTTCACCCCTGCTTCCAGGCCTGACACTGATTTGAGTACCTTTTTGCCACGGTTGTTGTTAAGTGAATGGCTGCATTTGTGAAGTGAGTTACACAGTCGTTAAGCGAACAGAGTTTCCTCCGTTGAATTTGTCTGTCAGAAACTGGCTGGGGAGGTCACATGGCAATCCTATGACCTCAGGATACTGCAACCATTGTAAATACATATTAGGTGCCAGGTGCCTGAATTTTGATCAGGTGATCATGGGGAGGCTGCTACAGTCATTAGTGCAAGAACCAGTTTTACAAGTCATGGTTTCACTGCTGTTGTAACCTTAAATGGCTGCTAAAGCAATGGCTGCAAGTCTACCTGTACTGGGTAAGACTACCTGTACCAGGTAAGACTACCTGTGCCATGCAGTAATGCATGGTATCCCCATTGTCATGTGATTTACATTTGGATACTTGACCACTGTCTAACATTTATGACCGTAGCAGTGTCCCTGTTGTGCCTCGTCCTCCTCAGCTGGGCCCCTCCCATCTCCTCCTGGGCCTATTATCAGACTCTGAGTCTGATAATGAAGATGAATGGCCTGTCATGCCTCCAGCCCCCGGCCCTGCCCCCATGCCCGGAGAGGAGTCAAGGAGTGAAAAGAGAAATCCAATACAGCTCACTCATACTGTGTGTGTTCCTTCGACGCAGCTGTCAAAGCAGGAAGTCAGCCAAGTGGTGCAATTACCCGGACCTGCTCCCTCTGACCCTTCCCTTTCCCAGATGCCGACATTAAAATTAAAATTAAAAATTAAATTAAAATTAAATTAAAATTAAATTAAATTAAAATATTCTATTCTATTCTAGTAGAGGCAGCTGAAGAGAATTCAAAGTGGGAGGATCCTGGCTTCCGGAGATCTGAGAGGTGACGCCAGCAAAAGGAAAGGAGGGGCAGGCCTGGATAAATGCTGAGTCACGGAGCCACACTCCACAGCCTATATAAAGGACCTGCTTTTGGCATTCCAACCTTGAGTCAAGCAAAGTCTCATCTAGTTTGCTGAAGTCACAACTTGGACTCCTGCCTGCCCTGAGAAACCTCGAAGGAATTTGACAACCTGCAGAGGCTTCGTTGCCACATTTGATACGGACTTTCTTGACCCGGTCATCAGAGGGGGAGGGGGACACGACAGTCCCTGGAATTGTGTGATCCTCTTTTGCGACCTTCTGATCAGCAAAGTCAATGGGGGACCAGATTCATTTCACCACCACGTTACTAATTTAACAACTTGCAGTGATTCCCTTAACAAATGGGGCAAGAAAATGGGGCAAAAGTCCCTTGATAACGGTCTTGCTTAGCAACAGAAATTTTGGGCCCAATTATGGTCGTAAGTCGAGGACTACCTATAATCAAGCTGACATGACCTGTATCGTGGCTCATTTGCTGATACATGGGACGCCTGGCCTTCCTGTTCTGGAAGTGAGACAAGATTATAAAAAAGATGTTGAAGTTCTAGAAAGAGTTCAGAGAAGAGCAACCAGGATGATGAGGGGACTGGAGGCTAAAACATAGGATGAACAGTTGCAGGAACTGGGCATGGCTAGTCTAGTGAAGAGAAGGACCAGGGGAGACATGATAGCACTGTTCCAATATTTGAGGGGCTGCCACAGAGAGGAAGGGGTCAAGCTATTTTCCAAGGCACCTGAAGGCCAGACAAGGAATCATGGATGGAAACTGATCAAGGAGAGATTCAACCTGAAAATAAGGAGAAATTTTCTGACAGTGAGAGCAATCAACCAATGGAACAAAAGTTGCCTTTGGAAGTTGTGGGAGCTTCATCACTGGAAGCTTTCAAGAAGAGACTGGGCTGCCATCTGTCAGAAATTTGCAGATGATACAACAGTAGTGGGACTCATCTCCGGGGGGAGGGGGGAGGCGGGGTGGGGGGGAAAGAGTCTGCCTATCGAGATGAAGTGGACTGATTGTTTTCATGGTGTGGAGAGAATAACTTCGTCCTTTACACCAATAAAACCAAGGAGCTTATAGTGGACTACAGAAGGAATAGATCGGACATCAGCCCTTGTTTATCAATGGAGATCAAGCAGAGCAAGTGGCCAGTTTTAAGTTTCTGGGTGTTATCATAAAAGAGGACCTGACCTGGGGCGCTCACATTACAGCACTGGTCAAAAGGGCCCAGCAGAGATTATACCACCTGAGACTTCTCAGGAAACAACCACTGATTGAAAAATTGCTGGTGACCTTCTACCACTGCGTCATAGAAAGTATTTTAATTTACTGCACCTGTGTATGTTTTGCTATCTGCACAGTGGCAGATAGGATGGTGCTCCAGAGGGTCAACGTCATTGCCCAGAGGATCACTGGTTGCCCTCTCCCCTCTTTGGAACAGCTCCCGCTGCCTTAAGAAAGTTCAAAACATTCTTAAAGCTCCATCTCATCCTGGGCACCTTTTTTTTTTTTTTTTGAACCATTACCATCCGGCACATGGTACAGGATAATAAAAACAAGGACAAATAAGCTGAAAAACAGCTTCTATCCCAGGGCAGTAACTATATTGAATTCTACTGTATAGTGTAATACTAATGCAGTATCATGGGTTTTTAATTCAATTGTATGGAATGTGAAGTTTTTGTTTTATTTTTATGGTTTTCTTATGTATGACGTCCATTGAAGATGGCATTTAATTTCGTTGTGCGAGGTGCAATGACAATAAGGTAAACGGAACTAAATGGTGTAGGTAGGGTCTCCTGCTTGGGTGGGGCGGGGGTTGGACTAGATGACCTACAAGGTCCCTTCCAACTCTGTTAATCTGTTCAGATCTGTTTAAGACCAAAGAAAATTGAAGCAAAGACTTATTTTTCATTATTCATTCATTATTTAAATTCTAGAAATTTAAATAATAAAATAATAAATAAATTATCTCCAGGAATAAGGACTTGGGTTCAACACACGTTTACTGCAAAGAGGATGGTTGAAGAATGGGCCTCCTGCTTAAATGTATCATCGGTAGGCTCTGCTCTTCTATTCTCTTCTATTTTCAGATTATTATTATTATTATTATTATTATTATTATTATTATTATTATTATTATTATTATTATTATTATTATTTAAATTTTTATACCACCCTTCTGCCGAAGGACTCAGGGCGGTTTACAGCCATAATAAAAAACAACAGCAATATACACATAAAACCATAATTTATTATACAAATGGCCGAATTAAAACATTTAGAATAAAACCCCAAATTTTAAAATGTTAAAACATTAAAACTAATTAAAATCCTATTAAAATCCTATGCCAGTCCTGCGCGAACAAACAAATAGGTCTTCAGCTTTCGGCGGAAAGCTTTACAGAATGTGTGGGGTGGGATGGGGGACTGAAAGACATTCTTTTAGGAGATACTGAAAGTTAAATTGTCCGAACTCTGCCTATAATGGCCTGGATCTGCCAGCAAAGCAGAAATTATCTAAGGGCAAAACCATCCCTCCTAAGAAACGTGAGCGGAATTATAAAGGTACAATCCCTGTTGGTGTTGTTTTTTCGCAGCTGTGCTTTTGCATCAATGGGATCAGATGGGAGAAGTTATTTGGGGGACTCACAATGCATCTATTAATCCACTTCCATCCTCAAGGGAGGGCAATTTATCCAATGTTTGAGGGTGCACGAATGCGCCATTTTAAAACGAGAGGCTTGTCACATCGCCCTAGTTCTGTGTCTTTATTTATTCAACTGATATGCCGGCTGACTCCTAACGACTCTGGGTAGCTGACGACACTCAAAAGCAAGAAATTAAAATAAAGCCAATAAAAGGCAGAAGATGACAAGCGTGAGAGAGCCAAGAGAAAGGAGCAGAGGTTCATGAGGTAGCTCCTCATCGCTCTTCTGAACTACAGCAGACTCCGCGGTTCAACCCAATATTAAGAAAATAGTGGAGGAACTTGGTAAAACAAGAGAGCTGACTTATCGGTTTGACTAAATCTCCTGCTCTGACTCAGATGTTTCTTCATCATCAGTGAAATCGGCTCCATCTTTATCCCCAACTGGGATTCTTCATCAGATGATGGTGAAGTCCACCACTAACAATCCAGAAACCTTACTAAGCTTGCTTCTTCAATATTCCATAATAATCTGAGTGTATGCATGTATGTGTGTGTGTATATATATATATATATGTATGTTTGTTTATTTATTTATTTATTTATTTATTTATTTATTTATTCAAATTTTTATACCGCCCTTCTCCCGAAGGACTCAAGGTGGTTAACAGCCAAAATAAAAACAACATAGACATAAACAATTAAAAAGATATTAAGAAACTGATTCTAAAATTTGGCCCAATATGATTAAAACTATCCTAAATCGTCATAAAACCCCATTAAAAATTTCGTTAGGCTAGCCCCGCACAGTGGAATAAAAAGGTCTTGAGCTTGCGTTTGAAAGTCCGGAGGTCAGGGAGTTGACGCAACCCCGGAGGCAGCTCATTCCAAAGGGCAGGAGCCCCCACAGAGAAGGCCCTCCCCCTGGGGGCCGCCAGTCGACACTGTTTGACTGACGGCACCCTGAGGAGGCCCTCCCTATGGGAGCGCACAGGTCGATGGGAGGCTATTGGTGGCAGTAGGCGGTCCCGTAAGTAACCCGGTCCTGTGCCATGTATGCATGTATATATGTGTTTGTTGCATGCGTATATATATGTGTGTGTGTATGTAATATATATATTTATGTGTATGTATGTATATCTATGTAGATATATACCATATGTATGTATATGTGTGTGTGTGTGTGTGTGTGTATTATATGTGTGTGTGTGCATGCATGCATATATATGTGTGTATGTATGTATATATACACACACACATACACATATGTATACAAACACACATACCCAGCTTACTATGGAATATTGAAAAAACAAGCTTAGTGTGGTTTATATTATTTATATATTCCTGTTGTGGCTCCAGCCTGGCCCCCTGCCTGAAAGTGACTCAGAGAGTGAGGGGGAAGGGCCGTCAGGGCTCCCTTCTGCAGGGCCTGCCTCTCTGGCTCAGCTCCAGGAGCCAGAGGTAGGCCAGGTGGAGGAGGTGACGAGGCCTCCATCTCCTGTATCTCCCCCCGCCCAGGAAATGCTTCCAGTCCCAGCTGTGGACAATCAGCCCTGGTTAGATCCCAGGTTTCGTAGACAAGAGAGGCGGGAACAACAGAAGCAGGGGTGGGGCAGGCCTAGAAAGTGCTGAGTCACGGAGCCACACCCCACAGGGTATAAAAGCAGAAGGGGCTGCTATACTACTTCATGATGAACAAATCAACTGACTGGAGAAAACTTGAGCTGAACTATCTGACTGAGCATTTGGCCTGAATTGCTGTTTGCTCCTGACTTCCTGATTGCTCCGGTAACGAGCTCTGCGACGTCGGCATCAAGGAGATAAGAAAACCTTGGCAGACGAACGCTGGTTTGCTGCCAGAGCTGATAGTTGCCGTGGACTAAATTGCTAACTAACTGAGTCAGTTCGCGTGCCTCCCGGACTGAGGTGGGGGACAGAACAATTCCTTTGTGGATCATTTATTATTATTTATTTCCACTTTTTATTATTTTTTTGATAAATAACTCAAGGTGGCAAAGATACACAATGCTCCTTCCTCTTCCTATTTTCCCCGCAACAAACATAAAACATAATAACAGAGTTGGAAGGGACCTTGGAGGTCTTCTAGTCCAACCCCCTGCCCAGGCAAGAAACCCTACACCATTTCAGACAAATGGCTATCCAACATTTTCTTAAAAATTTCCAGTGTTGGAGCATTCACAACTTCTGCAGGCAAGTTGTTGCCTGCAGAATCTTATGAAGTAGGGTTGGGGCTGAGAGTGAGTGACTCGCCCAAAGTCACCCATCCAGCTTTCATGCCTAAGGCAGGACTAGAATTCAGAGTTTCCTGTGCATTGGCCCAAAATCAGCCAGCCAGCTTTCATGTCTAAGGCAGGACTAGAACTCAGAGTTTCCTGGGGATTGGTCCATGGTGATTGGCCCAAACTTACCCAGCCAGGATTCATGCCTAAAGTAGGATTAGAACTCATAATCTCCTGCTTTCCAGCCTGGTGCCTTAACCATCTCACCAAACTATCTCTCTCTCAAAAAAAAAAAAAATTTGCAGGACAAGCAGCCCAAGCTTCAAATATGTGAGACTGCAATATTTCTCCTCCATCTCATATACACAAAGAACATGGAAATAAACAGATTTATCTTGTGTTCATTCAGCATACGAGAAATTATCTTGAGATATGCCTTCTGATGAAACATGTATATTTTATCTAGACACTTTGGCAGCGTTTGAGCAGTTCGTACTAAAGTAAAACATAAAACATTCAGAACCCAACTCACATTCCCATTTTCCAGTCTAAAACAAAATAAAGTTGAATGATGTGTCCACACAACTTATTCTCGGGCTTCACCCAAGATATTTGACCAGTAATGAAATCCAAATTTTTTTTAGTACCAATTCTGCGGGTGTGGCTTGTCGGGCATGGCATGGCATGGCTTGGTGGGCATGGCAGGGGAAGGAAACTGCAAAATCCCCATTCCCTCCCCACTCCTGGGGGAAGGATATTGCAAAATCTCCATTCCCACCCCACTCTGGGGCCAGCCAGAGGTGGCATTTGCCGGTTCTCCGAGCTACTCAAAATTTCTGCTACCGGTTCTCTAAAACCTGTCAGAACCTGCTGAATAGCACCCCTGCCTCAGGCCTTGAGTTTGACACCCCTGCACTAAGTGACCTAGTTAAGTGTGCTACCAAATACTTTCACCGGAGGCCTTAGTTGAGAAGATTTAGGTTACAGGAGATAACAAGGCATATTTATTCATTTTATTTTACTTATCTAAGCTACACAGCTGTCCATCTCACAAGCAAGTGACGCCGGGTGGTGTCCAACAAATCATACCTTATCAAGCTTTCGGTTAAAGAATTTAGGGGGGAAATGATAAAGCATTTGATAAGTGCTTGAAGTATTTCAGATTTCATCTCCTTGTTCTCTAGCTTTTGCCTGTCTTAAAAATCCATTGATATTTCTAAAGCAAGTAATATAACTCATATCTATACTGGAGTCGGGGGGGGGAGATTAGGTGGGTAGGACGTTTATTGCAATATTTCAAAGTTAGAAATGTTATAGGAAAAAAATATCAGCTAATAAGCTGGTAAGGGAATTGATAAACTCCATGGGTGGCTGATGAAACTATCTGCCTTAACCAAAAGACAGTAGGTGCATCCTGATTTAGATCTTGGAATAAAGTTGAATTTATCTAGATTTTAAGAGTATGCTGATATGTGCTAGTGTGTTTCTAGTCCTCCTTTATAGAAACCTGATGGGTTATACTGGACAATCTATTGGTCTATGGACATCTGCTCTCACAGAGGCCTCCTAAGATCTCAATCTTCTGTTTTATATTTATTCTGATACAACATGATTGATGGTAAAACTTGATTTTTATCTACAGTTGGCCACTGTAGTATTTGCCCTTTTAGGGGTGGAAGTGGGTTTGTATTTTTAAACATGTCTGGAAGACTACCAGCGATGCTGTTCCTTCCTGCCTAAGCTGAGATAAGCTGATGAGGTTGACTTTAATTTTAAAAATTCAGAAGTCCTGTGATGATCTGGCTCAATTGTATGAGGAATGGTTGTCTAGTCTATCGAAGAGAAGGATTAGGAGGGACATGACGACTGTCTTTCTCTGTCACAGAGAAGAAAGGGTTGAATTATTCTCTAAAGCACCAGAGGGCAGGACAAGAAATAACGGGTGGAAATTTCCACCCATTATTGTTAAAGAGAGAGCCAACCAGCTTAGAACTAAGGAGAAATTCCCTGACATTGTGAACAATTGATCAGCTTGTCTCCAGAAGTTGGGGGTGCTCCATCAACTGGAGGTTTTCAATAATAGATTAGACAACCATTTGATGGGATGGTATAAGGCTCCTGAAATGAGCAGGTGGTCGGACTAGGAGACCTCCAAGGTCCATTTTAACCCTACCATTCTATATTCTATGCAAGCAATGAGGAGGAATCAGTGTTGAGAGGCTGCCACAGAGAGGAGGAGGGAGTCAAGCTATTTTCCAAGGCACCTGAAGGCCACACAAGGAATAACCGACGGAAGCTGAACAAGGAGAAATTCAACCTGGAAATAAGGAGAAATTTTCTGACAGTGAGGGCAATCAACTGAAGGAGCAGAAGTTGCCTTCGGAAGTTGTGGGAGCTTCATCCCTGAAAGCTTTCAAGAAGAGACTGGACTGCTATCTGTCAGAAATGGTGTATGGTCTGCTTGGGCAGGGGGTTGGACTAGATGACCTACCAGGTCCCTTCCAACTCTGTTAATCTGTACCTATCTGTTCACTTGCCCATTGGTTAGGAAGAATACACCTTGTTGAAACAGACGAGGATGGTTGTTGTTGTTTTTTAAAAGAAGAAACTGATAATAAAGAGAAATTCAATTGGAAATACAGTAATCAGAAAAAAAGAGAGAAACTTATTCCATCCAAAGAATTATCTTGAGGTCAGATGTTAAGACTCACAATGATATTCAGGATTTTCAAGAGGAAAGGAAATTCCCCTCATCCTATAGGCTGGTAAGATATGGCCTCCTAGGAGGAAGAATTCATGATCAATTATGAACTTCTGTTCTTTTTTTATTATTATTAAGTTTTTACAGAACAATTCTTATTCACCGCTTACACATGACTGTGACCATTTTTATATCCTCGTATTAATATTCACCTATGTTCTATACATTTATACTAATTTTACATTCTATTTAGAGTTCTATCCCCTTTTTTTGCTTCTATTTTCGATCCAATTGTACCACTTCTCCCATATTACGAAAAAATCCAGATCCATCAATCCTTTCAATTCAAGAGTCATTTTGTCCATTTTGGCGCAGTCCAATACTTTTTTAATTATTAAATCTTCAGAAAGTATGTTTTGACTTCTCCAACATTGTGTGAAAGCCAATCTTGCCACAGTTATCATGTGCACAATAATATATGGGGTTTTTTTCATATTTCCTTTTCATTATTCCTAGAAGAGACAATTCTGGTGTGTATTCTATCTTGAAGCCTGTTACTTCCTCTATCCAACTATGTACCTTCGTCCAATACTTTTTAGTTTCGGAGCATAACCACCATATACGAAAGAAGGTATCTAGCTTTTGTCCACATTGTCCACACTGATCTTCGGACCTTTAAACGCGAGCTCAAAACTGGCCTAATGATAAAGATTTAATTGAGGGTTTTAGTGGGGTTTTAAAGGGATTAATCTATTTTATAAATTTTTACTTATTAATTTTAAATTTTTCAGCTTATTGAATTAGATTTTTAATCGATTATTGTATTTTAAATTTTTTGATATTTATGGTTTATTTCTGCTGTACACTGAGAAGAGCGGTATAAAAATATGAAAAATAAATAAATAAATAAATTTCCAACATTTGGGAACATTAGAACTTCCGTTCTAATGATCAGATTGAGTTATTGTCCAACAGTCAAGTCAGCAGAGAAGCTGGGTGAATAATTTCTCAGAATTCATTCAAAGGAAGGAGAAATTACCCAACCATTTCCCAAAAATGCATTTCTCCTCCCTTTAGCTGTGACAGCAGCATTGCTGTTGAAAAAGGCTCCTGGCGAAGTTTCCACATGAGCTTTTCTCTTGGAGTTCATTGGAAACACGGGAAGCCAAGTGTGAAGATATTTAAAGCTAGCCTTGGGTAAGTTATGAGTAACCTTTTAAGAAAGAACGTAGAAAAGATATAGAGCCCAGAGTTACAAGAAGCACGAGAGAGAGAAAAAACCCTCAAAGTAACCCTATCTTGATTTTCTTTGGTATAAGATGAGAGAGAAGAAAACTCTGGCAGACTTTGAAAATTGATGTCAATGAGGTTGGCCAGGCCAAGAAATAGACACTGCATGGATTCCACAAATGCCTATTAACAGAATAACCGAGTTGGAAGGGACATTGAAGTTCTTCTAGTCCAATCCCTTGAATAACAGGGGTGAAATGCTACCAGTTCAGACTGGTTCTCCCGAACTGGTAGTAAAAACTGCTACCAGTTCGTGCTAGCAGGTATTTCCGATGATCAGCTCTGTCGCACGATTTATATTAGCTAGAATCTTCAGATTTTCTGCTTTCTACTTAATCTAAATCACGTGGCACAGCAGATCCCCCCCCCACGCTGTTCTACTTACCTTTGCAGATTTGCAAGGCTTTCAAAATGTTCCTTTTTTAGTGCTGTTTGGGTGCGCCTCAGGTGCGCGTGACTCGGTAGCGGATTTCAGAGGATTTCACCACTGTTGCATAAGCAGGAAACCATATACCATTTCAAACAAGTGGTTGTCCAATCTCTTCTTAAAAACTTCCACTGTTGGGGCACCTACAATTTCTGGAGGCAAGCTGCTACACTGATTAATTGTTCTAACTCTCAGGACATTTTTTCCTAGTCTTAGATTGCTTCTCTCCTTGATTAGGCTCCATCCATTGTTTCTTGTCTTGCGTCCTGGTGCTTTGGAAAATAGGTTGATCCCCGCTTCTTTGTGGCAGCTCCTTAGATATTGGAACACAGCCATCATGTCACCAATAGTCCTTCTCTTCCACTGAACTAAACTAATGTTACTTTATACTGGTAAGTTACATCACAATTTTGAAAGACTGTCAGAGGTCTTAATGAGAGGGAAAGACCCCCAAAACACAGTAGCATAAATCCAGTCCAAATCTTGGTGAATGGATAATTCTTTAATTGGTGGTAAAGCCAATAAAACTTATCACCAATCATTAGGTAGATGTGAAAGGAATTTCATAATTGGGATATCTTAACCGAGACACATTAGCTGTAGTTTAGACATGGAAGTTGTCAAATCCTAACCAAGGTTATCTGTGAAAGTTCAACCAATCAAGAGAATAAAGCAAGGGTGTCAAATGCAAGGCCCGGGGGCTGGATCCGGCCCGTGGGGTACTTAGATCTGGCCTGTGGAGCCACCTGGAAAAAGTGAAGGATCAGCCCATGATGCTTCTGCCAGTGAAATTGAGCTCGGGAGGGCCACACGAGGCCTTCCCGAGCTTCGTTTTGGTTAGCAGAGGGTTGCAGGAGACCATGGCAGCCGAAAACGGTGTTAAGGAGTCCATTTTTTTAAATTTGCATTTATATCCTGCCCTTCTCCGAACACTCAGGGCGGCTTACACTATGTCAAGCAATAGTCTTCATCCATTTGTATATTATATACAAAGTCAACTTATTGCCCCCAACAATCTGGGTCCTCATTTTACCTACCTTATAAAGGATGGAAGGCTGAGTCAACCTTGGGCCTGGTGGGACTTGAACCTGCAGTAATTGCAAGCAGCTGCTGTTAATAACAGACTGCATTAGTCTGTTGAGCCACCAGAGGCAGAGCACTCAGGCTACCCAGGGGTGAAATGTAAAATTTGTTACTACTGGTTCGGTGGGGTAATGTAACTGAGTGAGCGTGGCCAACTTCTTTTTTTTACTTTTAAAAGCATTTTTTACCACCTCCAGCTGAAGAGGTTGTAGAAAAAAATGCTTTTAAAAGGTTCTGACAATCCCAGCTGAGCCGCGCGATCGTCAGAGGCTTTTTAAAAAAAACTTTTAAAAGCAGTTTTTCAGCCGAAGAAAAAATGCTTTTAAAAGTAAAAAAAAAAAAACTCTGATGATCGTGCGGCTCAACTGGGCATGGGCAAAGGGGGGCAGGGAATTTTGCTACCAGTTCTCTGAACCACCTGCCGCCATCACTAACGGATTGGGCGAACTGGTCTGAACCAGGAGCCTTTCACCCCTGAGGCTACCACAGGCACCCCTGACACAAGTGACATCGAGCTGGCCATGCTCACCCTGGCCCCTTCGAAGTCAAACACAACCCTGATGCAGCCCTCAATGAAATCGAGTTTGATACTCCTGGAATAGAGCAGGGGTTTCCAACCTTGGTCCCTTTAAGACTTGTGGACTTCAACTCCCAGAGTCCCTCAGCCAGCAAAGCTGGCTGAGGATCTCTGGGAGTTGAAGTCCACAAGCCTTAAAGGGACCAAGGTTGGAGACCCCTGGAATAAAGGATACTGAATTCAAATATTCCTCCATCCACTGTTTTGTAGATCCATCTAGTTGCTTCTGTAAATAGGTCTAGCAGGTGGCAGAGTCAGTGAGACCCTAAGCAGCATCAGCCATAGTTAATACTTGAATGAGGAACCATCAGAAAGTTCTACTCCTGACCCCCCAAAAAAATCACCGAAAACATTTTTGCAGAATATTCTTGTAATACTGTTGAGAAAACTTCAAGGATGTCACCACTGGGAATTGAGCTTGACCTACATTGTACCTCTTCACAATATATACAGGAAAATGTTGTGTACAAGAAAGTTAATTAAGGCAACAAGAGCCAGCCAAGTAAATATAAGTTCAAAATTCAACAGCTCCAGGCATTAAAAGCTGTAGAACTTCCTGCTAGCATCTCAACAATGCCCATAATAATATCTTCCTTGCTGGCTCCACATCAAATGACTGTGTTGCTCTGGGAGAGAGGAGGAAAATTAAAAATAGTCATATAAGTGTGAGTAGAAGCCATCAATTGTTTATTTATTCATGAACTTCTTTTTCTCTATCGATTATGTGTGAAGTTTCTCTTGTATAATAAAGTTTGTTAGGGGGGAAAAAACCAATATCTATTTTTATTGTATGGAAATAATAAATACATATGAAAATTGGGGCATAAACGTATCAAATGAATTGAATCCAGCTCTGTTTTTCTAAAGATGACTGTGCTACAATGAAAAATTATCCAATTTAAGGAAGAAGATTATCTCTTAGATTTTTATACCATGGGCGAAATTAGTGGTGGCCTTCAAAAAATTTTCGTCCGGTTCTCTGGATGTGGCTTGGTGGGTGTAGCTTGGTGGGCGTGGCAGGGGAAGGATACTATAAAATCTCCATTCCCTCCCCACTCCAGGGGAAGGATACTGTAAAATCTCCGTTCCCTCCCCACTCCAGGGGAAGGTTACTACAAAATCCCCATTTCCTCCCGATCAGTTGGGACTCAGGAGGCAGATAATAGATGGGGGCGGGGCCATTCAGAGGTGGCATTTACTGGTTCTCTGAACTATTCAAAATGTCCGCTACCGGTTCTCCAGAACTGGTCAGAACCTGCAGAATACCACCTCTGGGTGAAATAAACTTGAATGTTCTACAGACTTCCTTAAAAATCGAGGGTGGGGGATAGATATCCATAGGGAATAGACAAAAAAGTCAGGATGGCAGTCATGATAGTGTGATCAAAACTCCACCTGTTTCTTTTCTGCCTGGCTCAGGTCTAGATACTTTAATTCCTCCCATGTTCTTATCAAAGGCTGAAGAGGTTGTAGAATCATAGAATCATCTATTGCAATGTCCTTCCTGTTGAAGACTACTTCAGCTTCAATCACAACAATACAAGAGCAAACAGTAGATTTAAACTTAATGTTAACGGCTTCAATCTTTTTTTCTTTTCTTTTTTTTTGAATTTATATCCCGCCCTTCTCCGAAGACTCAGGGCGGCTTACATTGTGTTAAGCAATAGTCTTCATCCATTTGTATATTATATACAAAGTCAACTTTTATTGCCCCCAACAATCTGGGTCCTCATTTTACCTACCTTATAAAGGATGGAAGGCTGAGTCAACCTTGGGCCTGGTGGGACTTGAACTTGCAGTAATTGCAAGCAGCTGTGTTAATAACAGACTGCTTAGTCTGTTGAGCCACCAGAGGCCCTTATCTTGATTGCAGAAAATATGACTTCTGTAACAGAGTTGTTAATGCTTGGAACACACTACCTGACTCTGTGGTCTCTTCCCCAAATCCCCAAAGCATTAACCAAAAACTGTCTACTATTGACCTCTCCCCTTTCCTAAGAGGTCTGTAAGGGGAGTGCATAAGAGCACAAGAGTGCCTACCATTCCTGTCCTATTGTTTTCTTTCATTATATCCAATTAATATAGTTATTACATACTTATATATATGCTTATATGTTATATAGTTACTTTCATGCTTATGTTTATATATACTGTTGTGACAAAATAAATAAATAAAAATAAATAAAATAAAGGGCAAAAATAATGCTTTTAAAAGTAAAAAAAACAAAAAACACCCAGTCACATTACCCCACCACCAAGCCACACCCACAGAACCAGTAGTAACAAGTTTTACATTTCAACACTGGATCACGTCACCTTGGGACACTGCAACAGTCATAAATCCATGCCAGTTGCCAAGCATCCAAATTTTGATCATGATGCAACCATGGGGATGCTGCAACAGTCACAAGTGTGAAAAACAGTCATAATTTCCTTTTTTTTCCCAGTGCTGTTGTAATTTCAAACAGGTTTTAAGTGAACGGTCGTAAGTTGAGGACTACCTGTACAATTAATTTCCATGTATCTGCTAATTGTCCTCTTCTGACACTTCCCAAACTGCCATTTGTTGAGATCTTGGGGACTTGCTCCAGCAAATGCAATAGGCCCTTAAGTCTTTCCAGATAGTCAAAATTCAAGAGAGTGGCTCCAGTATCTCAATGCTCTGTGCATTGCATATGACAAAGAGCATCGAATGCAACATTGCAATTTCCCATCTTGACTTTTTTTGCCCAAACTCTGAAAACACTCCTGGCAGTGGTACCTACCTACTGTCAGATTACAAACAATTACAACCAACCTGCCTTCCATTGAGGGCCTGTATACTGTACGAGTCAAAAAGAGGGCTGTGAAAATATTTATAGACTCCTCACATCCTGGACATAAACTGTTTCAACTCCTACCCTCAAAACGATACTATAGAGCACTGCACACCAGAACAATTAGACACAAGAACAGTTTTTTTTCCCCAATGCCATCACTCCGCTAAACAAATAAGTCCCTCAACATTGTCAAACTATTTACTAAGTCTGAACTACTATTAATCTTCTCATCATTCCCCTCCCACTTATCCTCCCACTTATGACTGTATGACTGTAACTTTGTTGCTGGTATCCTTAAGATTCATATTGACTGTTTCCTAACATGATTTGATTGCTTATTTGTTTCTTATGACTATCACCAAGTGTTGTACCTTATGATTCTTGATGAATATATCTTTTCTTTTATGTACACCGAGAGCATATGCACCAAGACAAATTCCTTGTGTGTCCAATCACACTTGGCCAATAAAAAATTCTATTCTATTCTATTCTATTCTATTCTATTCTATTCTATTCTATTCTATTCTATTCTATTCTATTCTATTGTTTCCTAGCATGATTTGATTGCTTATTTGTACCCTATGACTATCATTAAGTGTTGTACCTTATGATTCTTGATGAATGTATCTTTTCTTTTATGTACACTGAGAGCGTATGCACCAAGACAAATTCCTTGTGTGTCCAATCACACTTGGCCAATAAAGAATTCTGTTCTATTCTATTCTATTCAAATTGTGTTCATTATCTAACAGGCAATCCTATAGGATGGGATTCTGAGCCTCTCTGGCCCAGTGAACTGGGTATAAAATTTTGTAAGCGTGTTATGGACTCATATAATGACCGCTGTGAGATTTTTGTGGCCACGCCTAAGCACCAATAGGCCGAATTATAGCAACCCAAGTCTTTTGTTTTCTATCCGAACATTTTTAGAAATTCAGGTTAAGTTTGACGTTGTTACTTTGATATGCCGTCTGTTTGCAAGTGATTCATGCTTTAATTTAAAAGACATCTATACAGTAATAAAATTAGGTACAGCAGGGAAGTTGTCAGGTGTTGTTTGAAAAATCCCAAGCGTTGCAATTTGAATAAACTTCCTTTTTTTCCCCATGTTACAATTAACTTACTGAGTCACTATAAACCTTTGCATTTCCCAGAAATACACTGTATAAGTCACAGTATATATATATATATATATATATATAGCCACCCTGTAACTGTCTGTAACTGGACATATTGGGGGAAATGAGGAGAAAGTACTGCACTGTAGGTTTGCCATATTCAAAATGCAATACTCTGGAGAGCCACTAGATGGCACCAAGGAGCTAGTTTTCCCACCTCTGTTTGCTGCCATCTAGTGGTGATCCAGATTTTTGCAGCCCAGATATGGCAGTTCTACAAACTCAATAGCATTCCTATCAGCAAAAGGTGGACAAGATAGTGGGTATACCCTGAAGTTTTTTCTTTTCTTCCTGTAGCCTTACCAGAATTCCTTTCTAAGTGTGTCAAACCGCAGATACCATTATCCCTGTCTAATCTTTGGGAAAATGCAACTTCCACAAAATACTAAGTTAAAAGTCTACTTCACTGTCCCCATCAAAAGACAAAGGCATTTCCTTAAATTTTTAACAAGTATCACCACCCAAAACAAATAAACAGAGGCAGCATCTAAGGAATAAGTTTATCAAGAAAAATGATAAATCTTTTTTCAGGCAAGAGTGACTCAGCTTTTTCTGAGGGAAGCCAAATCCTTCTACATAGTTTTTTTCCCCCCTTTTCTTCCAATCAATCGAGGCTGTTTGATGTAACATTTCTGTTTGGCAAATTAAAGAGCTGTTTGAGGAGATAATTTCCAAATCGCTCGTACGCTATGGCAACATTGCCTACGGCTCTGTAGCTGAAATCTTGGTAAACAAGGTTGGGGAAAGCATGTGCAAATCTAGGAAGCATTTGCAAGTAATGTGGAGAGAAACATGTCTAATTCAGAACAGATCTTCCTGTGCCCTACAATTCAATCTCATTCTTTAAAAAGAAGCGCTTTTCTTTCTTTTTACAACTGACTTTTAAATCTTTCGACGAGAGAGGGGGGAAAATGTTTGCAGATAAAACCAGAATCAACATCACTGCAGTGGTACGTCTGTGAGGATGAAGGATTTTGCACCCAGAGCCTCATGAATTGGAGAGTTAACATTTATTGGACACTTTCCTAAGACTAGCGCTACTTTAAAAAACAAAAAAATATCATGATTTTAACCTGCTGAAGAATTCTGGGAGTTGAAGTCCACACACTGATATACAGTGAGGGGTTTCTACCGGTTCGCCTTGGTTCGGGCGATCCAGTAGTGGTGGTGGCGGAAGGCTCTGTCCACCCGCCTGGATGTCATCATAGACGCTCTGCGCATTTGCAGAAGCGCTGTGCACAAGCGAAACAAACGTGCACACACACGGTCCCGATTCCAAACTGGTAGTGAAGGTAAGTGAAACCCACTACTGTCAATATAGATCACTGGAAACTAGTCATCTAGTCCAGGGTTTCTCAATCTTTGCAACTTTTGAGATGTCTGGACTTCGATTCCCAGAATGCCTAGCTTCTGGGAATTAAAGTCCAGACATCTTAAACTTGCCCAGGTTGAGTAACATTGGTCTAGACTAAAGCATACTAGAAGTTTATATAGCAAATAGAAATTGCATATGCACCAAGACAAATTCCTTGTCTGTACAATCACACTTGGCCAACAGAAAATTCTATTCTATTCTATTCTATTCTATTCTATTCTATTCTATTCTATTCTATTCTAGCACTTAGACTTATATACCAGTTTATAGCCCCCTCTAAGGAGTTTACAGCATATTGCCCCCAACAATCTGGGTCTCCATTTTACACTTTATTTATAGAAAGTTACAAATAAATAAACAAATAAATACATTTTATATACTGAAGAGTTGGAGTGATTTATTTTGATTCATTCATTCATTGATTCATTTTGTTCATTCATTCATTCATCTATCTAATTTTTATACTTCCCCGTGACTCTTTATTTAAGAGTCTTTATAAAGGTAAAGGTAAAGGTTCCCCTCGCACATATGTGCTACTCCTTCCCGACTCTAGGGGGTAGTGCTCATCTCTGTTTCAAAGCCAAAGAGCCAGCACTGTCCAAAGACGTCTCCGTGGTCATGTGGCCGGCATGACTAAACGCCAAAGGTGCACGGAACACTGTTACTTTCCCACCAAGGTGGTCCCTATTTTTCTATTTGCATTTTTTACGTGCTTTTGAACTGCTAGGTTGGCAGAAGCTGGGACAAATAATGGGAGCTCACCAGTTACGGGGCACTAGGGATTCAAACCGCTGAACTGCTGACCTTTCAACCGACAACCTCAGCGTCTTACCCACTGAGCTACCACGTCCCCAATAGTCTTTATATTAGGGTGCAATTCCCACCGTACTACCGACACGGTGAAACCTTATAATCTGTAAGAGCGCCGGGATGGCTCTCCTAATCGTGGAGTAAGACTCTGAGTAATTCATACTCCTGAACCTGACTGACACAACCAAGATGCCTTTGAATCTTTGCCTTAAGGAAGGAACAATAGCTTTTCTTTTCATTTGGCTAGCTGTCGGCATGGGCAATTTGGAAAGCTCTCGTTCTCTCCCTTTCGTAGGCCAGAGGCTTCTGTTACAGAAAAGTTTTTCCACACTCCTCTTCCACACCCCTGCCAAAATCCAGACTCTTTCTTTGAAAAAAGCAACTCGCTGTAAGGAACAAACTGTTCCAGCAGGCAAGCTGCAGTTTTAAAAGATTCAAGGAAATGCTTTCCTTGCATTGTGCCCTAAAAGTCTGGCCACTGCCCAGCCTCCTGTCCTAAATGGAAAATTCAGACTGTGCTCTCTTGCTTTGCTACCATGAAATAAAATGCTGAAGGCGGGGGAGGGGGCAAACAGGGGAAACAAACATATCAACCTGCCCGGAAGAACAAATTTCACTCGTTCTCCTTAAACAGGAAGCTGTAAATCACACTCTGCCATCTGGTCTTTGCTTTAGCTGTGTTTCTTAGGAGCACCGCAGAAGTCGGATGAGATACAAGCTAGGTCAGCTTGGCTGGAATAGCACCATGGAAGCATCTCTCCCAGTGGTGAAATCCTCCGCGGTTTGCCACCGGTTCACTTCCTGCACATGCGCGGTGTGTGTCAAACGCGCACTGCACGTGTGCATGGGCCAAACGCATGCTGCACACACATGCATACTGCACACCAAACACACGCTGTGCACGGAAAAAGGAGGCTTAAGAAGGTAAGTAGAACAGCGAGGGGGAACAGCTGTGCCACGCGATTTAGGTTCGCTAGAAAGCAGGATTTCCTGCTTTCTAGCTACTATAAATCACGCGGCACAGCTGATTGTCAGAAATACCAGTTTGAACGAACCAGTAGCTTTTTTTAACTACCGGTTCACCCGAACCGATAGCTTTCTAACTTCTGGGTCGCCAGAACCAATAGTTTTTTTTTTAGTATTGGTTTGCATTTCACCCCTAATCTCTCCCCAAATACATGGCAGCCAGGCAGCCTTCCCAGAAGACAAAGCAGGGACAGTCCAGGGACAGATAGATGGGTATCAGGTGAGAAAGGCCAGGTCCACACATGAAGGTTCAATTAAAGTGATTTATTGCCATGCACAAGAATCTTCTCAATTAACAGGTCAGCACCTGTTTAGAATTAGAGAAGGTTCAACAGAACTCAAGAGAGGCTGGACTTAGTTCACTTGTGGCTACGTAGGGATTCTAGGCTTATTCCTCTTTTAACTCCACCCTCAGCTTCTGCCATTCCTTCTCCTAGAGTGAACTACACTATGAACTCTCCATCACATTCCTTACACTTCATAATTGATGTAGCGTTATCATTCCTCTGCCTGGTCCTTCTTGGTCAGATCAAGGTCTTTGGGTGAAGGGTTCCATGATAGGATTCTTCCCATTTTCCTTTCTTTCTCTCCATTTACTCATGGACATTTATTCAGTGTGGTCGGTAAGAAAAAGAAGAAAGTGGTTAGCTGATTGATTGATTGACTGATTGATTGATTGTGTGATATCAAGTTAATATCAATTCTTAGCAATCACAAAGGTAAATTTTCTCTAAGATGATCTATCCCCAGCCTGGTCCTTTGGGGTTTCCAATGGTGGTCCCATTTCCATGGTAACTGATCATCTACCTTGTTTCTGGTTCTCCTCTTCTTCTCTTTCCTTCCAACTTTCCAGCAGCAGAGCCTTCTCCAGAAAGCTTCACATATAATGTGCCTGTAGTAGGATAATTTGAGCCTTGTTATTTGAACCTCTGGATTGATTGGTTCGAGGATAAGTCAAGGACTATGCATAGTGCCAATTTTGGAAGCCCTGATATGAAGAATTCCAAGAATTGCCACCCCATCAATAAATAAAGAGAGAGAGAGACATCTGATAACTTTTTTCACCTTGGAATTGCAAGTGGACCATTCTTTTTAAAGGGTATCTATAGTTACCATTTGATGATGTTAAATCAGCTCAAGAGTTACCCTTTGTGTTTTGTTTATGAGGGTGTTGGAAGAAATATCCTTCAGTTTCAAGTGGGGAAAAAGACACTAGATTCATGGAAGTTGCTTGAAAGGAAGGTTTATTGATGAACAGGATCGCATGGCTTGAGATCCTGAGCAGAAAAAGGGCAGAGATGCTGAGAGTACCTGGGTTTTATGCCCTCTCTGGGCCCCACCCTAGAGCTTCCTGTTCCTGTGTAAAAAATGCATTCTCTGTGAGGGCTCTAACCCTCTGGAACGAACTACCACCTGGTATTCGCCAACTCCCTGATCTCCGGACTTTCCGACGCGAGCTGAAAACATGGCTGTTTCATCGCGCAGGACTGGCCTGATAGTTTTAATTGGGAATTTTAAATGGGTTTTAAATGGAGTTAGCCTAAATTTAAATATTTCATTTTAAATTATTTTAAGGTTTGTAATATTGTTTTTATATGGCTGTAAACCGCCCTGAGTTCTTCGGGAGAAGGGCGGTCTAGAAATATTAATTAATTAATTAATTCTGATTGGTAGTCAGACTCCCAGGAGGCGGGGATCTTAGCTAACTTTGTAGGCTGTCTGTCTCCCAGGCTTGGTTGAGCCTTGCTGGCTGATGTAATCTCCCCAGGCGCCATGTGATGAGTTCAGTTACTAGATGGGTAGAGGACTAATCCTATCTTTGTTGTGTAGAATGGACTTGCTCAGGCCTTAATGGCCCATTGTCAAAGGTGGTGGGGGCGGAGTTTCTGCCTCCCTTTTGGGGAAATATTCTACCCTTTTAATATTTCCCATAATATCTCTCATTTTCCTAGGACGGTGGTGGGTGCTAACTTCCTACAAGAGTTAAGAAACTCATATAAGGTAAGCACAGTTCTCATTTGGGGGGAGAAATTTTTTGAGAAGAAAACGAGGGGATCCTGATTTGTTTGTTTTTTTATGCCCTTGTTTCTTGAGCCATGCAACACTTCTAAAACTCAGCAGCTTGGATTACATCATTATCATCATCAGAGTTGGAAGGGACCTTGGAGGTCCTCTAGTTGCTACTCAAGTAAGAAACCATTTCCGACAAATGGCTTTCCAGTCTCTTCTTAAAAGTAACACTATGGAAATGGTAAAACAATACTGCTTTTGTTACTCAAGGCTGCCAAAGCAGCCTTCAAAAATTTAAAATAGATTCCTATAAAGAATATCCCTAATATAACGCAGAATAAAAACAAAGGGAAGGAGAATTGAAAACGGAGCACTAACCTCAGCAGAATTCAGAGAAGGAACAAATGTAAACTGCTGCATTGGAAGAAAGAGCCTCTTTGACATGGTAAACAGCCAAGAACCATGAAAAGGGAAGAATTTTTAAAGTTAGTTAATGGTCATTTCCTACCTAGTTCTTGTTAGTTGTGAAGTTGTGTCCAATCCATTGTGTTCCCATGGACAATGTTCCTCCAGGCCTTCCTGTCCTCTACAATCCCCTGGAGTCCATTTAAGCTCATGCCTACTGCTTCAGTGACTCCATCCTGCCACCTTGTTCTCTGTCGTCCCCTTCTTCTTTTGCCCTCAATCTTTCCTAGCATTAGGCTCTTCTCCAGGGAGTCCTTCCTTCTCATTAGGTGGTCAAATATTTCAGTTTCATCTTCAGGATCTGACCTTCTAAGGAGCAGTCAGGGTTGATCTCCTCTAGGACTGATTTGTTTGTTCGCCTGTTTGTTGCCACAGGATATGAAGCCAGTTGGGTGAGACTTTGGGCCGGTCATTTTCTCTCAGCCCTAAGGAGGAGGCAACCACTTCTGAATTCTTGCCAAGAAAACTAAAGGCCTCAATTCTTTGGCGCTCAGCCTTCCTTAGGGTCCAACTTTCACAGCCATACATTGTAACTAGGAAAACCAGAGCCTTGACTATTCCTACCTAAAGACAGAACTATCATCCAATATGGGTTCTTGCAGTGTTGGAGGTCTTTAGCAAAGGATCTCAGTTCTGCTAAAGCAATATCTCTCCATACTGATGATGAACCAGTTGTGAGATGTTGTTTTCCTCCCTCCCATCTTGAAAAGTCCTGCTATTTCAGATTTCCCTTTTCCTGCTTTTCCTGTCACTGAAGAACAAGGTAGTTGCTAGAAATAGTTGGCTTAATGCAGTGTTTCTCAGCTTTGGCAGCTTTAAGATGTGTGGACTTCAATCCCAGAATTCCTCAGCCAGCATCATCTCCAGCCACGAAAAGCCTCAGGCTAGAAACTAGGAGACGAAGAATTCTAGTGCTGCCACAGGATATGAAGCCAGTTAGGTGAGACTTTGGGCCGGTCATTTTCTCTCAGCCCTAAGAAGGAGGCAACCACTTCTGAATTCTTGCCAAGAAAACTACTGATCTGTAGGTAGGTAGATAGGTAGGTAGATAGATAGATAGATAGATAGATAGATAGATAGATAGATAGATAGATAGATAGATAGATAGATAGGTAGATAGATAGATAGATAGATAGTCCATCATGCAGGACTCTGTGTGTTTATTCTTCCAGCAACCACAATTATCCAAAGGTTTTATCTGAAGGCTCTATTGGAAGTGATTTGAACAAAACCTCATTCTGAACTAAGTCATTGGACCAAATTGTTTTGCTGCCTGACAATCAAATCATCTTCCTTAAGACCAATTCAGAGGCTCAACAGATTTTTATTCCCGTGTACAGAAAGCTCCCTCTAGAACATAGAATAACAGAGTTGGAAGGGACCTTGGAGGTCTTCTAGTCCTGCCTGAGCCGGAGATCTTACACCATTTCGGACAAATGGTTATCCAATCTCTTCTTAAAAGCTACCAACGATGGGACACCCACAACTTCTGAAGGCAAAGCATTCCACTGGTTAATTGTTCTCACTATTAGGAAATTTCTCCTTAGTTCTAGGTTAATTCTCTCCTTGATTAGTTTCCATCCATTGCTTCCTGTCCTGCCTTCAGGTGCTTTGGAAAATAGGTTGAGCCCCTCATCTTTGTAGGAGCCACTCAAATATTGGACTACTGTGATCATGTCTCCCCTAGTCCTTCTTTTCATTAGACTAGACATACCCAGTTCCTACAACCGTTCTTCATATGTTTTAGCCTCCAGCCCCCTAATCAGCCTTTTTGCTCGTCTCTGTATTCTTTCCAGTATTTCAACATCTTTTTTTATATTAACAGTGACCAAAATTGGATGCAATACAGTATTCCATGTGTGGTCTTATTAAGTAAAGTGGTACTAATACTTCCAACCTTTATTGAATCCCTTTGTTGAATCAAATAATATCCTTTATTGAATCAATCAGATCAATTTGACTTAAAGAGCAAGGCTGGCAATCTCCAAACTCAGGTTTCAGTTGAGCTGCTCATCTAAATTGAACCCTTCATGGTTTGCGCTTGCCTATTAGCAACTCCTGGTGATAATTTTGCAAATTTCGTAAAAGGTCAGCCCTTTCAGTCCACTTCCAAGCCGGGAATTAAATGGAGGCTACTTAAGAAAGAAAGATCCATTTATTGGTGAACAAACCAACACGCACACAGCATGCAGTTCTGGGAGAGCTGACAAAATGGAGTTGAGAATGGGTGGGGTTTTTTTTTAAACACTTTCTTGATTCCTATATTGTCATGTAGGGGTCATGGCTGGCTGTATAGGCAAAAGGGGAAATGCAAATCCTAGGTGTTTATCTGAGCTAACCTTGTCAACCTTTGGCTTGCCTAATTGTGTCCCTTATCTGGAGTTTCTCTCCGACCCAATCTTGCTTACTTACATGGATTACCAAATCTGCATTTCGAAAAAATGGCCTCCTCAGTTTCTGTTTGGGGCAGGGGGACTGGGGTCGGTTTCTGCCTCCCTTAAGATTTTTCCCCATCTCTCCTCTAGGGGACATATTCTATCCTGCCTTTTTGATATTCCCCAAAATATTTCATTCTCTAGGACAGTGATGGCTAACCTTTTTGCCGCCATGTGCCAAAAGCAGGGGGAGAGCGAAGGGGTCTTTAATTTAATGTAACCTACCCCCCACACATGTGTGCGTGACACCCACCCCCTTGCGCTCCCCCCGCTTTTGCCACGCCATGGCACGGTGAGCCCAGTAGACCTGTTTTGCACCCTCACCAGGCTCCCCGAACCTTTCTAGGAGCCTGGGGAGGGCAAAAACGGCCTTCCCCACACACACCCAGAGGGTCTCCGGAGGTTAGAAATGGCTGGTTTCCCAACTTCTGGTGGGCCCAGAAGGCACGAAAATCAGCTAGCCAGCATGCACATGCGTCCTGGAGCTGAGCTAGGGCAACGCTCGCATGCCCACAGATATAGCTCCATATGTCACCTGTGGCACACGTGCTATAGGTTTGCCATCATGGCTCTATGACACTGGTAGTCAACCTGGTCCCTACCGCCCACTAGTGGGAATTCCAGCTTTCATGGTGGGTGGTAGGGGTTTTATCCGATTGTTGTTGTTAGTTGCGAAGTCGTGTCTGACCCATTGCGACCCCATGGACAACATTCCTCCAGGCCTTCCTGTCCTTTACCATCCTCTGGAGTCCATTTAAACTCATGCCTACCGCTTCAGTGACTCCATCCAGCCACCTCGTTCTCTGTCGTCCCCTTCTTCTTCTTCTCAATCTTTCCCAGCATTAGGCTCTTCTCCAGTGAGTCCTTCTTTCTCATTTATCCGATACTGAAGCATTTTCCTTTTTTTAATTTAATTGTCTTTTTAAAAAATTTTCATAGGTTATTTAAAAACATTTTCATTAGGTTTTCATAAAATTCCCTGTGACAATTTAAATTTCTGAAAATATACTAGTTGTATCACCCGCGCATAAGTTTAGTTCACGTTACATAAGTGAAAGTAAATGGCGCTATAGTGTGACCGCAAACAAAAGAGCCTCGTCCCAGAATAGCTCGCACATCTCCCCCCACACCACCCAGTTGTAACAGACAAGCAGAGCTGGTAGCTGGCGCCCCTCCCCCAACCCAATCCACAATGCGCGAGAGGCATGCGCAAACGACGATACACGGCACATTACTGTGGAACCGGTGGGCGGTTAGAAAATTTTTCTACTAACAGAGATACAAAAGTGGGCGGTAGATATAAAAAGGTTGACTCCCCCTGCTCTAGCAGGATGGGTGAGTGCTGACTTTCTGCAGAAGATGGTTAGTTGTTCCGTAGGAAACCAAACTTCCTTTCTGCCTTTTGCTTCTTCGTTGCTGAAGCAGCAGCTGCACAAAGCTCCTCCATCAGCTGATTTTTGCCAATGGGGGAATGAACTTGTCATCCATCACTGTAGGCTGGATTACTAAAGTGACTCATGGTTTTAAGCAGAGCTGGAGAATTCATCCATCAGGCCGATTTTCCTGCCTCTGACAACTGACAAAGAAGGAGGCTGGGGAAAGAAAAAAAAAAGAATAAGGCTGTCAAACCTTGATATATCTCACTGGGTGAATTCAGCCTATCTTTCAAGAGTCCGAGGCCCAGGGCAAGTCAGCCAATGTGAGTTTGTCAACATTATTAGACAGGGTAGATGGGGTAGGAGGCTGAAGAGCAAGCGCCAAGTCCTGTTTGCAGATGATGCTCCAGTTAGGAATGGATTGCTTTCTCTTAGATCAAGTATTTTTCTTCAAGGCTCATACAACTACATTAACCCAGACAGTATTTTATTTTATTTTTTTATTATTACTATTTTTTATCCAGCCTTCTTTTTATATACATAGATATATATAAATATATATATATATATATATATATTTTCTGAGGTTTTCGCGGGTGTTTGTATATAGGTCTCTGGTTATTCGGATTTTCTCCCGTGTAAAATTGGAAGTGTCTTGGCGACGTTTCGATGAAGTCTTATTCGTCATCTTCAGGCTGGGTGTTTACAGCTTCGTGCTTCTAGGAGAAATGTGTGATTCCAGCTGTTTCTTCCTTTTAACTGCTAGTGGGGGTTTGAACTGATTGGTTGGGCACTTGGCTATTTTCACAGCCAAGCGCCCACAGCCAAGAACACAGCCATGCACCCAACCAATCAGTTCAAACCCCCACTAGCAGTTAAAAGGAAGAAACAGCTGGAATCACACATTTCTCCTAGAAGCACGAAGCTGTAAACACCCAGCCTGAAGATGATGATTGAGACTTCGTCGAAACGTCGCCAAGACACTTCCAATTTTACGTGGGAGAAAACCCGAATAACCAAAGACCTACCTACCTACATACATACCTACCTACCTACCTACATACATACATACATACATACATACATACATAAAACTCAAAGCAGTGAGTATGCCTAATACCCTTTTCTCCTATTTTCCCACAACAGCAACTCTGCGAAGTGGTTTGGGGTATGAGAGAATGACTAGCTCAACGTCACCCAGTCGGCTTGCATGCGTAAAGCAGGACTAGAACTCACTGTCTCCTAGTGATTGACCCAAAGTCATCCAGTCCCTTTCATGCATAAGGCGGGACTAGAATTCACCATCTCCTGGTGGTTGGTCCAAAGTCACCCAACTGGCTTTCATTACTGAGGCAGGACTAGAACTCACTGTCTCCTAGTGATTGACCCAAAGTCATCCAGTCCCTTTCATGCGTAAGGCAGGACTAGAATTTACCATCTCCTGATAATTGGCCAAAGTTACCCAGCTGGCTTTCATAACTGAGGCAGGACTAGAATTCACCATCTCCTGAAGATTGGTCCAAAGTCATCCAGTCACTTTCATGTCTAAGATGGGACTAGAATTCACAGTCTTCTGGTTTCTAGCTTGGTGCCTTAACCACTGCATCAAACTGCCTCTCCTATTGTGTTAATTCATGGTGATAGTCACTTAAGTGTCCTAGTGATGTCTTATGAAAGCGCCTGTTTTCCAAGGGGTGCCTTATTCTCTGGTTCAGATAAATCCCTCCCTCTTTTTTGTCAATCTTTCATTAACATTTTGCTAGTGTAGCCTAACTTTGAATCAGTGGTGAAACGTCAAATTTGTTACTACCAGTTCTGTGGGCGTGGCTTGGGGGGGTAATGTGACTGGGTGAGCATGGCCAACTTTTTTTTTTTACTTTTAAAAGCATTTTTCTACATGCTGAAGAGATTGTAGAAAAAATGCTTTTAAAAGGCTCCGCTGAGCATTTTTTTTTTGCCTTTAAAAGAAAAAAAGCCTCTGATGATCAGGCAACTCAGCTGGGATCGTCAGAGCCTTTTAAAAGCATTTTTACAACCTCGTTGGCCAAAGAGGTTGTAGAAAAAATGCTTTTAAAAGGCACTGACGATTCCAGCTGAGCCGCGCGATCATCAGAGGCTTTCTTTTTTACTTTCAAAAGCATTTTTTCAGCAGAAGAAAGAATGCTTTTAAAAGTAAAAAAAAAAGCCTCTGATGATCACGCAGCTCAGCTGGGCTTGGACCGGGGGGTGGGGGCAGGGATTTTTGCTACTGGTTCTCCAAACCACCCACCACCATCGCTATCGGATCAGGCGATCCAGTCCGAACCAGGAGCATTTCACCCCTGCCTTGAATGCCCTTGCAAGACGGATTTAAAATTAAAAATCAGGAGTCACGAGTTGCGGTTGTGCATATGGACGTTAAGCCTTTCTACCATCCATCTTGCACACACATTGCTCCGTATTTTGCATAGTTGTGTTCACAATCATCCTCGTGACTTTGACAAGCCATCAAAAGTGGGGCGGTTGCAAAATAAATGCACGACACTACAGCCTTGCAGCCCCATTGCAAGAAATCATAAATCATATGCAACCGGGTTAGGACCGGGTTACTTACGGGACCGCCTTCTGCTACCGGTGGCCTCCCACCGACCAGTGCGCTCCCACAGAGAGGGTCTCCTCAGGGTGCCGTCGGCCAGACAATGTCGGCTGGCGACCCCCAGGGGGAGGGCCTTCTCTGCGGGGGCTCCAGCCCTCTGGAATGAGCTATCCCCAGGGATACGCCAATTCCCTGACCTCCGGCCTTCCGGCGTGAGTTGAAGACTCTTTTATTCCATTGTGCAGGACTGGCCTAATAGTTTTTAATGGGGATTTTAATAGTTTTTAGTATTTTCTGTATTTTAGTATTTTCAGCCTATCTAAATTAATCTTTTAAATCTGTTTTTGATTTTTGTATTTTTTTTCTTCTTAGTTGGCTGTAAACCGCCCTGAGTCCTTCGGGAGAAGGGCGGTATAGAAGTTGAAATAATAAATAATAAATAAATAAATAAAAACCGGTTTGGAAATCAAGAAAACAGGGTGCATAGATAATCAGTTTCTCTGAATTTTATCATAGCACAGTAAAAGAGAAAAACAAGAATGGTGTTTTCCAAACTCTTGAAATTTTAATTCTGGGCTCGAATATCCAACACTGGATTAATCTCTGTTGCTAATTTTTTACAGTTTACATTTGGAGTCTATATCTGCCAGCCAAACAACATTTTAGCTTCAGTTTTCTTGGCCTTTGCCTGAAACACTAAATAAATACAGCAGTTCTCTTACTAAGACAGCAGTTTTGCAGCCACAGTGTTGCTAATGAGTCCAATCACTATGTCCCAGTTAATTTAATTTTATCACAAGATCAGTGTCTGGCTGTTTGCAGTGCACAAAAGTGCCCTCTGTGTGAACCACAAAATTGTATCATTTGTCTTCTTCTTTGCATTCTCCCCATTTTAAATTTTTTTTCAAGGTTGATGGTTATGCCTGAATGAATACATTGCCCAGAGCTGGAATAATTGCAAATGTGGATTTTTCTCAGCGTTACATTCTATTGTTTCTGATGTAGCTTCAAGCAGACCATTAAACTGACTGAATATCCCTTCTGTCTTTTAAGGCTAAATTATGCACATTTCTTGTTTACTACCTTCAAGAGATACTACTAAGACCATGGTTGGATCTTGAAGGAAAGCTAAGCAGGTGTAGATATGGTTGGTATTTGGATGGGAGACCAAGGAACTGTCAGCATTCCAGAAGAACCCAACCCCAATTAAAACTCCGAGACAGGCATTTTCTCAAAGTTCCCATTTATTAGAGTAGATATATTGACACGTCTGGGAAAACCCAAATCTGAGAGTTCAAGGTCTTCCCTCAGTAAATCAAAACCCCAAATCCAGCCCCTCCACCCATCAGTCCATCACATGGTCCAATCACCATCTGTCCCAACTTGAGACACTAACTTCAACCACTCCTCCTCCGGATGCAGGCATGCCATGACCTTGACCAAAAAGAAGAATGCTATTATGTCTAACTACATTCCCTCTACTAAATCCCCCCTCCTAGTTTCCCAAGCACAAGAATGTGGTGGCGTGGAAGCTTCCGGTGTTAATATGGTTTCTAAAGCTGACAGGAACATCTCAGAGCTATAAGCCTGACTGGAAAGTTGAGAAACTGTGTGGCACAGCTAGCAATTTGTTCTCTGATACATCCCACAGGCTATCATTATGCGATGAGGAAGCACAATCCTTGCCGAAGGATGAGGACAGCCAAGGACTAAATGGAGCAACCCACACAGTGGAAAGACCAGTTGGGAACGGACCCAAACCACCAAGCGAGAGAAAAGAACAGGCAAAACGTTATGATTAATATGCCAGCTGGTTTTAAGTAAATTACAGCCAATATTTTGCCTCATCTTCCTCGTGTGTGTGGTTTTTTTTGTTTTTGTTTTTTAAAAAGGAGGGAGCATTTAATTGTGCCAAGATGTGTGCCACCACATAAACTGGGCATGCTGAGCTCCAGAAGGCGCAGACGCCTCTGTGCAACCAGCTGCATCGAAAACGCAACATGCAACTTCGCAGCGGCAAACTGGGGTTCAATAAAACAAGGCGACAGGGAAGCCAGCAGGGTTGGGAAGAGGTAAAATTTAACGGAGAAAAATAGAGATTGAACAGAGAATCTCTGCGTGGATTCCAAAAGAAGGATTTTTTCCCCCCTATGTGAATTCATTGTTCGTTTGTTCTCCAGATCTCCATGCCAGAAATCGTGGGGAAAAGATCATCTGATGAACAGGCCTATCTTGTGTCAGTGGGTCTTATCTGGATTGCCAGATAATATTTCTTCTTCATAGAATAGAATGGAATGGAATGGAATGGAATGGAATGGAATGGAATGGAATAGAATTTTTTATTGGCCAAGTATGATTAGGCACACAAGGAACTTGTCTTGGTGCATATGCTCTTAGTGTACATAAAAGAAAAGATACCTTCATCAAGGTACAACACTTACAACACTTAATGATAGTCATAGGGTACAAATAAGCAATCAGAAAACAATATCAATGTCAATATAAATTATAAGGATACAAGCAACAAAGTTACAGTCATACAGTCATAAGTGAAAGGAGACGGGTGATGGGAAGATTAATAGTAGTGCAGATTTAGTAAATCGTTTGACAGTGTTGAGGGAATTATTTGTTTAGAAGAGTGATGGCATTCGGGAAGAAACTGTTCTTGTGTCCAGTTGCTCTGGTGTGCAGTTCTCTATAATGTCGTTTTGAAGGTAGGAGTTGAAAAAACTTATGTCCAGGATGTGAGGGGGCTGTAAATATTTTCACAGCCCTCTTTTTGACTCCTGCTGTATACAGGTCCTCAATGGAAGGCAGGTTGGAAGCCATTGTTTTTTCTGGAGTTTTAATTATCCTCTGAAGTCTGTGTCTGTCTTGTTGGGTTGCAGAATCAAACCAGACAGGTATAGAGGTGCAGATGACAGATTCAATAATTTCTCTGTAGAGCTGTATCAACAGCTCCTTGGGCAGTTTGAGCTTTCTGAGTTGGTGCAAAAAGAACATTCTTTGTTGTGCCTTTTTGATGGCTTTCTGATGTTAGGTGTCCATTTTAGATCTTGCAATATGGTAGAACCTAAAAATTTGAAGGTCTCTACTGTTGATATTGTCTTGTCTAATATTGTAAGAGGTGGAAGTACGGAAGGTTTTCTCCTAAAGTCTACCACCATTTCTATGGTTTTGAGTGTGTTCAGTTCCAGATTGTTCCGGTCACACCATGAGGTGGTTCAACCTCCTGTCTGTATTCTTCCTACTTTATTTGTTAGTTGTTTTTATTAATTTTTAAACGGGGTTTTTAGTTTATGGTAATTTAATTTCAGGCTAATTTTAAATAAGTTTTTTAAATGATATTTTAACTTGTATATTTGTATTGCTGGTTTTATCTTGCCTGTACACCGCCCTGAGTCCTTCGGGAGAAGGGCGGTATAAAAATCAAATAAAATAAAAAAATAAATAAATAAAATAAATAAATAAAAAGGTCAAGGAGTCCCTGCAGTTTTTACTCCTTTAATCATTGCCAACTATAGGGGGAAGAGGTTGCTCATCTTCATTTCAAGGCTATTAATCTAGTACCGTCTGAAGACATTTCTGAGGTCATGTGGCCATTTGTTGTGGCCTGCCAGCCAGACCATGGATGATGAGGAGGTTTGGGAGGAATCTAGGCCAGTTCTGGAATCTGGGAAAGGCTCTGATGGATGCTCTGTGCTGGACGCAGAGATCGAGCCAGGACTGCCTGACAATTCCCAGCCAGTGGAAAGGCAGCTGCCTTTGGAGGCTGATATGAATGAGGAGGAAGAACAGCTGGGGCCTGTTCCAGATGCACGTATGCGCAGAGCAGTTAGGAGAGGGGAACAATGGAGGACAAGGAGTTGACTCGGGAAGCAAAGCACACATGGATGCTGAATGGCCCCTCCCTGGCTGGGGAATATATAGAAGGAAAGAGGAGTGCTTGTCATAGGAGACAACTGTTCGTATTTCTGAAGATTTTGCTCATTGTGTTTCTTGCCACAGAGACTGCTTGTGAGAACTTAATTTGCAGCCTTTCAGCTGGGAACTCACAGCCTGGCCTGGTAATTATCGCAAGGAACTGATAAGGTCTGTTACTGCAGTTAACTCTTTGATGGACTATTGCCTGGAGTTTTCAGTGGGTGAATGCAATTAATTCACAAGAGGTAAATAAAGAGGGGTGTTTTGTGACAAGGAGTCTGTTTCTTGCTTCTGCTAACACTATCATGATGTCACAGAGTGCTGTTACCTTCCCACTGAAGTGGTACCTATTTATCTACTTGCATTTGCATGCTTTCAATCTGCTAGGTTGACAGGAGCTGGGGTGAGGACTGGAGCTTTCCCTGTCGTGTGATGCTTGGGTTTCGAACCTGGGCTGCCAGCTTTCCAGCTGACAAGCTCAGCATGTTAACCTGAGCTGAGCTGCCCTTGTGTGTGTCTATCCTGCTTTTATTTATTTATTTTTTTCAGATAACTCAAGGTGGCAAATATATCCAACACACCTTCCTCCCAGTGATGGCAGCCAACAAATTTATGAAATATCCATTAGATATAGTATATTTGGGGCACTATTACATCTCATGTGTGCAATTACAATTATTTTTTAATTTTTTATTTAATTTATTATGTTTAAAAATAACTCAAGGTGGCACACATATCCAATAACCTTTCTCCTATTTTCCACACAATAACAACAACCCTATGAGGTGGATTGGGCTGAGAGAGTGACTAGCTGAAGGGCATCCAACTGGCTTTCCTGGTGAAGGCGGGACTAGAATTCACAGTCTCCTGGTGATTGGCCAAAAGTCACTTAGCTGGCTTTCGTGGTAAAGGCGGTGTTGTGACCGAGGCCCAAGGAGTGATTACCAAACACAATTCAGTCCTGAACAAACTTATTTTATTAAAACAGCTGAGAATTAATTCATTCTCAGCTGAGTCTAAAACAAATTCTTCATAAACAATCCTTCGGCCTTATCACCAATCTTCGTTGTCTTTGGCAACCTGCCAAAGGCTTTTCTTGGCAAAAACCCCACAAAGTTCAAGAGATGCTGACAAGAAGCAATGGAATCAATGTTGCTTTTCCACAAAGAACCCAATGGCTCGTTGCTGCTCTTTTAAGCCTTATGGGAGGAGACAATCATCTCCTGGCCTTACTCCCGAGTTGTCCTTTTTGCTTTAGCTGCTCTTGCCTTCTGGCAGCTCTTCGAATGCGTGCACTAGGAACAGGGTCCTCCTGTTCCTCTGCTTCGCTGCTGTCTGCCTCTGGAGGCTCCAGAGTCCGCACATTGCTCCCAGATGGCCTTGGCCCCATTTCTGCCTCTGATGCAGAGCCCTCGTCTGGGCCTTCCCCTGACTCTAGGACTGGCCCATTGTCCTCCCCAGCCTCGTCACTGTGTGACTCCGCTGCCAGGTCCGCAGGCTGCTGGTGGACCACAACAGGCTGGACTAAAACTCACAGGCTCTTGTTTTTACCTGATATCTTAATCATTAGACCAAACTGGGTCTTTATGTGACTTTTTTTTATGTAGGGTGTCCCTGTTGAGAAATGACCAATAAAAATAAATTGAACTGGCAATCTTACTCCTAGGTATTATTAGGTGCAACATCTAAGCATTTTTTCCCCAGAATTCCCTAAGGTGCCACTACATGGGAGGTATTGTGTGGAACAATAAAAATGTTGCCAAGACATGGCAAGTGATGTTTTACGATTCCATTGGAATGAACTGCTTTGCTAGGGAACCTCTATTTCCCATTTGCTTCAAACCGGAATATTCCCTCAGCATCACAACTACATCTGCAAAACAATTATCTTTGATTACACAATATAATCTGAAGGCACAGTGTGTGGAAAGCTAAATAGTTTTTATTCTGGGCTTCTGGGGGATACAAAGACAAGGTTTGATCTATATAGGACATATGAAGAATTGTAATGGTGGTTTGGGCAGCTGCCAGCTCAAATTAGCAGTCTCCGAAAGGTATTTGACTACAACTCCCATCATGCCTTTCTCTTTTTCCTTCTCATTTTAGTAGGCCACCCAAAGTCACTTGGTCTGAGCTGGATGGCTCTGTGAATGCTTAACTAAATTAATAAATCCACAGCGAGGCTGAGAGTGGTACGCATCAGGTTGAAGAAGACGGGGCTAAAATATAGCAGATAATCCTGCTTAGCTATGCAGTTCGGCCCCTTTGGGGGACATAAAGCTTTCTCAGCACAATTGAGCTACAGCGCAAATAATCCTCGAGGTACAACAGATCACTTAGTGACCATTCCAAGTAACAACTGCATTGAAAAAAAAGTTGACTTATGACCGTTTTTCACACTGTGGGAAGCCACTCCTAGAGAATGAAATATTTGGGGGAATATTAAAAGAGGTAAAATGTTTTATTTCCCCAAAGGAGAAATGGAGAAACATGTTTTTAAAGGCAGAAAGCAGCCCCAGTCTTTCTTAATAGCCTCAAGCAGAAGCCTCAAGTCTTTAGAGCTAGATATTTTATACCTATTAAGAAAGACTGGGCCAATTTATTCATAAAGAAAATGCTTTCTGCCCCCACAGTTCCCACAGCTGATGGGATTATGAATTTACATCCCCGCACCCAAATTCTAAGGACAGGACATGACCTTTAGAACATAATAGGATTAACCCACTGCCATTGAAATAGTAAAAGTCACAAGGCTCACTACATTGCACAACCCCCCTGGAGCATCTCAATCACAAAACCCCGGAACTCTATAAAGATCCATCCACTCACTCAGCCATCTTATTATTATTATTTATTAAATTGTCAGCCACTCCAGCACCATTTGCTGCTATCACTGAAGTTTCTGGAAACCGAATAAACATCCTTTCCTTGCAGTCAGCCTCCATTTTATTTCCAGCACCTTTCTCCTGGCTTGGAACCGTACCGGAGTTTTCTTCCCACACTTATGACTATTGCAGCATCCCAAGGATTTATGTGATCAAAATTCAGATGCTTGGCAACTGGCTCAAATATATGAAGGTTGCAGTGTCCCACACTCATGTGATCATCTTTTTGTGACCTTCAGACAAGCAAAGTCAATGGGGAAGCCAGATTCACTTAAAAACCATGTTACTAGCTTAACAACTGCAGTGGTTCACTTAGCAACTGAGAAAGAAAAGGCTGTAAAATGGGGCAAAATTCACTTAACAACTGTCTCATTCAGCAACAGGTGATGTCTCTGCTTTTTAATACGCTGTCTAGGTTTGCCAAAGCTTTCCTCCTGAGGAGCAAATCTTAAGTTAAAATATAAATATTAATACCACTCTATCAAGCCTTAGTAAGGCCACACCTACAATACTGCATCCAGTTTTGGTCACCATACTTTAAAAAAGACTTTAGAAAAAGTGCAGAGAAGAAAAACCAGGATGATTAGGGGGCTGGAAGCTAAAACATATGAAGAATGGTTACAGGAACTGGGCATGGCTAGTCTAGTGAAGAGAAGGACCAGGGCAGATAGGATAGCAGTCTTCCAATATTTGAGGGCGTGCCACAGAGAGGAAGGGGGTCAAGCTATTTTCCAAAGCAACCGAAGGCCAGACAAGGAATAATGGATGGAAACTGACAAGGAGAGAGTCAACCTGTAAATAAGGAGAAATTTTCTGAGAGTGAGAGCAATCAACTAGTGGAACAGCTTTGCATTCAGAGGTTGTGGGAGCTCCATCACTGAAAGCTTTCAAGAAGAGACTGGACTGCCATCTGTCAGAAATGGTGTAGGGTCTCCTGCTTGGCTGGGTGGATTGGACTTGATTACCTACAAAGTCCCTTCCAACTCTGTTAATCTGTTAAATTCAAGGTACTGGTTACCATCTTTAAAGCGCTTCATGGCATGGGACCTGGTTACTTATGGGACCGCCTACTGCAACCAACGGTCTCCCAGCGACCAGTGCACTCCCATAGTGTGGGCCTCCTCCAGGTGCCGTCGACTAGACAATGCCGGCTGGCGACCCCCAGGGGGAGGACCTTCTCTGTGGGGGCTCCAACCCTCTGGAACGAACTACCATCAGGCATGCGCCAACTCGCCGATCTCCGGACTTTTCGACGCATGCTGAAAACATGGCTGTTTCATCGAGCAGGACTGGCCTGATAGTTTTAATTGGGAATTTTAATTGGGAGTTTTAGATGGGTTTTATAATGTCAGCCAAATTTAAATATTTTATTTTATCTTATTTTAACGTTTGTAGAAATGGTTTTAATATGGCTGTAAACCGCCCTGAGTCCTTCGGGAGAAGGGCGGTATAGAAATATGATTCATAAATAAAAAATAAATAAATAAAAATAAATCTATTAAATATAAACTCCATAATTAAGAAAACCCCAATTTTAGATGTGACTGAAAAATCCAGCTATGAAATGAGAATCCAAAAATGCTTTCCAGTTAAAATTCAATTCCATAGGTTGTTTGCTTTTCCGATGCAATTTTTTTTTCCTGGACATTGAAGCGTACCTTCACAAAAATAGGCAGCCATTCTTCAAAAGCAGTGTCTATATTTGAGCGTGTGCCAAAACATGCACAATGACAGACATGTGGGCAAAAAAGGTGAGGCCGTCATGCAATTCCTCACCTGCCACCTGGCAGGTTTTGACACCTCCCCCACTGAGATTATTCTCCTGAATTTATTATGCAAGGTTCTGTTATCACCAAATGAGCCACAAATCTCAGTTGGGCCTTTAATACAATTTGCATCAATGAATAAATTTTCTACATTTATTTTTGAAAAGTAGTATTTTCAATTTATCAGATTTACTCAGCTGTCCCTTGCCCTTTTTTTTTAGTTCCTATCTGTATAACCAGTAAAAACCACACAATTCCTTTTCTTTTCTGCAATTTTATTTATTGGTTTGGTTTTTATCCCATCTTTATTACTTTATTAGTAGCTCAAGCCAAGAAACATACCTAATACCTCTTCCTTTTTCTGTTTTTTCCACAACAATGACCCTGTGAGGTGGGTTGGGCTGAGAAAAAGAGAGTGACTGGTCCAATGTCACTTAGCAGCTTTCATACCTAAGATGGAACTAGAATTCACGGTCTCCTGGTGATTGGCCCAAAGTCACCCAGCTGACTTTTATGCCTAAGGTGGGACTAGAACTCACTATCTCCTGGTGGATTGGCCCAAAGGCACCCAGCTGACTTTCATGCCTAAGGTGGGACTAGAACTCACTGTCTCCTGGTGGACTGGCCCAAAGGCACCCAGCTGACTTTCATGCCTAAGGTGGAACTAGAACTCACTGTCTCCTGGTGGATTGGCCCAAAGTCACCCAGCTGACTTCCATGCCTAAGATGGAACTAGAACTCACACTCCTGGTGAATTGACCCAAAGGCACCCAGCTGACTTTCATACCTAAAGTGAGACTAGAACTCACAGCCTCCTGGAGATTGGCTCAAAGACACCCAGCCCAGGGGTGGTATTCACTTACCTTCGCTACCGGTTCACAAATGTGAGCATGCACAGGACCTTCCGCGCTTGCGCAGAGCATCGAAAATGGGATGTGATGATGTCCGGGCGGGTGGGCTGAGCCTCCTGCCACCACCGCTACCAATCGCCTGAACCGAATAGAATCGGCTGAATACCACCACTGACCCAGCTGACTTTCATACCCAAAGTGGGACTACAACTCACTGACTCCTAGTCATTGGCCCAAAGTCATCCAGCCAGATTTCATGACAGGACTAGAACTCACAGTCGCCTGATTTCTAGCCTAGTGCCTTAACTGCTACACCAAACATCCCCTTGATTTTGGGTATAATGAGCAAGAAGACATTTCCACATTCAATTTTATCTGCTTTCTTTACTTGCGGTGGGGGGGAATAACCCAACCCGCCCCCACCCGATCTCACCCTAAACATCCAAACTGGTAGCTGTTTCACCTTCTTGATCGCTGCAATCCCCCAGCTAAACACCTGTCCAAATATTGCACTATTTGTGTGTGTGTGTGTGTGTGTGTGTGTGTGTGTGTGTGTGTGTGTGTGACTCAGCCTAGACAGACACGCAGAAGGCTTTATTCTAGCCACTGCTGAAAGAATTGGGTTGTGTGTTTTGTTTTTTTTCCCAAAGAAGTAGCAACAGCTGGAAGTGACAAAATTGGAGTTTGCAGTCTTTTCTTTGCAAAAAAGCAAAGCCGCAGGGATTTGGCTGATGGATGCTCGCCATCACATCAGGCTCTCCCGCGGCTTAAAAACACACATTGAAATTAAGGCTATTCTGGGGTCCAGAGATCCAATCAGATCTTGGGAGTGAGCTGAATCCCTCTCCTGCTCCTCCCTTTCCCCTCCCCCCCAAAAAAAAATGCTTCCGCAAGACAGTTTTAAGACGTAGCTTGTTTTTTACTTTAAGGAGTTGGAGGCAAAAAACCCAAAACCAAAATAAATAAATCGAAGGAAAACTTAGCCAGACCGGGTGGTGTGGATGAGGACACCCCACCCTCCACCCCTTTTAAAACATAATAATCGTAAAGTGACTGAAGGATCGCTTCCAACTTTTTAATGGGTGGAAAGCGAACATTTGCTGGTCTTTGCTTTTGGCTGATCTTCCTCCGGTTAGTGATGGCTCCGTTGGCAAAGGAGTGGCGTTTTTGATGCGAATTTTAATCCTCCATCAAAAGTAGGCATTGATCACACCGCTCCACTTTGCAGATTAAAATTTTACGCTCACAATGTGCCACTAAGGCGACAGCTGTAATCGAAGGCTTTGCTGCAAAAAAAACAAAATAAATGAGCAGCTCAGATTTAGTAACTTGGATGTTGCCTGTTTGTTCGGAAAAGGACCTTGGAGGTCATCTAGTCCAAACTTGATTTCATTGAGGGATGCATCAGGGTTAGGTTTGAACTTGGGGGCCTGGGATGGGCATGGCCAGGATGGGTGTGGCCAGCTTAACATCACTCGTGTCGGGGGGGGCTGTAGTGCCCCAAGTGCTCTCCCATCGAAAACGGGCTCCCGAGCTCCGTTTTCAGCTGCGACAGCCTCCTGCAACCCTCTGCCAGGGAAAACAGCTCATGAGGGCCACACGCAGCCCTCCCTAGCTCCATTTTCTCTGGCAGAGGCACTGCGGGCCAGTCCGCTGTTTCCAGGATGATCCCACTGGCCAGATCTAAGCACCCTCTGGGCTGGATCGGCCCCCGGGCCTTGAGTTTGACACCCCTGTGATCTAGTCCAATCCTGTTTGTTTCATGTAGAGTTAGAAACCGCTATTGTCCAGATCAACATGTGAGCATCTGGGTTTGATGCGGCTGAGCATTCCGGCTGAGTTATACAATGTTGGGATTCACCCCTCAAAACCTTTGGCGAGGCCACTGACAAAAGCAGAACATCCTCTGAGTCTACAATGGTGTGTTTGAGGGCCTCATAGTATCTGTTCCAGGAGAGGTTCATTTTGAACTTGATCCTGCCGTTTTGCCTGTACAATATGCCCCGCGCAATGCGCCAATAGCCATTAAGGCACAGGTCAAAACGCAACTGGACAAGTATGAGGCACATTAAGGTACAGGTCAAAACGCAACTGGACAAGTATAAGGGCCTCTGTGGCTCATACTGGTAAGACAGTCTGTTATTAACAGCAGCTGCCTGCAATTACTGCAGGTTCAAGCCCCACCAGGCCCAAGGTTGACTCAGCCTTCCATCCTTTATAAGGTAGGTAAAATGAGGACCCAGATTGTTGGGGGCAATAAGTTGACTTTGTATATAATATACAAATGGATGAAGACTATTGCTTGACATAGTGTAAGCCGCCCTGAGTCTTCGGAGAAGGGCGGGATATAAATGCAAATTTTAAAAAAATGAAGCTGAAGGACATATTACTTCAGTATCTGAGCCCACCGATCGGCTAAGCCAGGGCTCTGCAAACTTGGCTCTTTTAAGACTTGTGGACTTCAACTCCCAGAGTTTCTCAGCCAGCAAAGCTCTGGGAGTTGAAGTCCACAAGTCTTTTTTTTTTTTCATAAAAAAGTTTTATTTTTACAATCATATCAAACAGCTCATCCAATGTACAGTTATATACAATTAGTCGGGCTTGCCCAGTCACTACCCCCCTTTTTAACACTCTTCCCTCTTCTACCTTCTTTTACTTTCCAGACCTTCCTCTCCTTCTCTTATCTACATCATCTCCTCCCTCCACCCTACATCTTCCTTCTCCCTCTTCTACCCCTCTTCCTTTCTCTTCTCTTTCCTACCTCCTACTCTCTCCTCTTTTCTCCCTCCCCACCATTCTAAAATGGTAACTGGGCAGACCCGACCCTACATTAATTATATTTATATATCTTCAATAATCCCTGTACATTTACCCCCCACCCCCCACCCCGACTTCCCAGAACAAAATGCAGGGTATCAAAACTAACAATCATAATCCAAAATAATTCCTAAATTATAATCTCTAGTCACTCCACACATAATCACACTCTCAATTCCCCTCTCCTTCAGAAATATATCTAATACAAAATATTTCCTAAATTTACTCATATGCTATTCGATATTTTTTATCTGGTACTTATTTTGAATATAATCAATCCACATTTTCCATTCTGAAATATATTTTTCTTGTGTATAGTCTTTCAAGTAAGCAGAAATTTTTGCCATTTCTGCCAGATTTGATACTTTAAGTGTCCACAAGTCTTAAAAGAGTCAAGTTTGTAGACCCCTGAGCTAAGCAACATGGTTATTATTAGGAAGCCTGAGAAGATCAGAATTTGCACTGATCTCACATCTGACACCATGTTTCATGCAGAGTAAGTAAACACACTACAGGCCATCACTGTGCAGAAACCATTTTGCTAGAGAGTGAGTAATATAGCAGGAACAGAAAACACATCACAGGAACAATACAGGTGAATCCTAGAGTGGCAATGTGATATAGGATACAACTACAATAGAGAGGAATGATAGAGCTGCGTATAAGGTAGACATAACACCTGTAACACCGTGTTCTCGCAGGAGACCTGTACTATTTCTGATAAATGGGTATCCAGTCTCTTTCTTCTTAAAAGCCTCCAGTGATGAGGCACCCACTACTTCTGAAGGCAATTTGTTCAGTGGTAGGATTCAGCCGGTTCTGTCCGGTTCGGATGAACCGGTAGTGGCAACTGCAGGAGGTTCCGCCCACCCGCCCAGATGTAATGCGCAAGCAAAGAGCATGCATAGAAAGCCGCGTGCATGCGCAAAACAGTTGTGTGCGCTCACATTTGCGAACCGGTAGGGAAGTAAATAATCCCACCTCTGAATTTGTTCCACTAGTTAACTGTTCTCACTATCAGGAAATTTCTCCTTAGTTCTAGGTTGCTTCTCTCTTTGGTTAGTTTTCAACCATTGTTTCTTGTCTTCAGGTGCTCTGATAAATAAGTTGACTCCTTCTTCCTTTTGGCAGCCCTTCAGGTATCAGAAGACTGCTATTATGTCACCCCGGTCCTTCTTTTCACTAGACTAGATATATCCAGTTCGTGCAATCGTTCTTTGTATGTTTTAGCTCCTAGATCACTTTTTGTTGCTGTTCTCTGAACTCTTTCCAAAGACTCAACATCTTTTTTGCATTGTGGTGACCAAAACTGAATGCAATATTCCAAGTGTGGCCTCACCAAGGCATTATAAAGTGGTATTAACACTTCATGTGATCTTGATTCTATCCCTCTGTTTATGCAGCCCAGAACTGTGTTGACTTTTTTGGCTGCTGCCGCACACTATTGGCTCATGTTTCAGTCAGCAGATTAACAGATTAACAGATTAACAGATTAACAGACTTGGAAGGGATCTTGTACTGTAGGTCATCTAGTCCAACCCACCCACCCCAAAGCAGGAAACCCTACACCATTTCTGACAGATGGCAGTCCAATCTCTTCTTAAAAGCCTCCACTGATAAAGCTCCCACAACTTTTGAAGGAAAGCTGTTCCATTGGTTGATTGTTCTCACCGTCAGAAAATGTCTCCTTATTTCTAGATTGAATGTCTCCTTGATCATCCATCCATTATTCCTTGTCTGGCCTTCGGGTGCCTTGGAAAATAGTTTGACCCCATTCCTCCTCTCTGTGGCAGCCCCTCAAATATTGGAAGACTGCTATCATGTCTCCCCTGGTCCTTCTCTTCACTAGACTAGCCATGCCCAGTTTCTGCAACCATTCATCCTATGTTTTAGCCTCCAGTCCCCTAATCACCTTTGTTGCTGTTCTCTGCACTCTTTCTAGAGTCTCAACATTTTTTTTTATGTAAGAGTCAGAAGTTTCAGTCAGCAGATAAAAGAGCTTTTTGAGACTACACAAAAGAGATTTTAAGATTCATCTGGTCTGCGGGTATGGCCCATTCTTCATTAATAGAATCTGATGCAGAGAACGCATATTTCGTTTACGCTACCCAAATATAACACCAAGCTTGTTGTCTTTGTAGCAAAGAGTGGAATTCGTGCTATGAAAAACACTGATGCTGTGCCACTGGAATTCAGTTTTGGATGTTTTACAGAAACAATATTTTTGTTATTGTAGAATCTGCAATCTCTTGGCAAAAGCTGTTGCTGTTATTCCTTCTCCCCACACATTGGAGAAAAATGGAGACTGGGTAGACTTAAGAGATGATAATTGAAAAATGGAATAAAATATTGCAAAGAAAAAGACAAGGAAGGGAAAAATCCTTGGTCATGCTAATGTTTCCCCTCTCCTTCCCTCCCTCCCTCCCTCCCTCTCTCCCTCTCTCTCTCTCTTTTAAAAAAGGGAGATTTATCAGCAAAAAATGGAAAGATATAGCAATCCCCACAATGGAAGAACAGATGGAAAAACTGATGGAATTAGAAGAGATGGGCAAATACACTGTTTTAATAAAAAGAATATTTTAGATTTATTTTATTTAGAATATTTTAAAGAATACTGGAAATTTTTAAGAAAATGTTGGATAGCCATTTGTCTGAAATGGTGTAGAGTTTCCTGCCTGGGCAGGGGGTTGAACTAGAAGACCTCCAAGGTCCCTTCCAACTCTGTTATTATGTTATGTTAATCTATCCAGTTTTGTTTCTACTTGGAACCATTTCTGGATTTTGATTTCAAGACAGGAAAATAAAATAAAATTCTGACCTTGGGATTTGCTGATTAGACAAGCTTGTTGTTCCAGAAATATCTAGTATGCACTAAATATGTAAACGTCAAAAGCTGAGGCTGTATTTCATTATTTTTATTCTACTGCACTGTGATGGAAGAAATAGCCATCAGGTTCAGTTCCAAGTAGTTCCATTCCTTGACTGGGATGCCTTATGCACGGTCACTCACGCTCTTGTCACTTCTCATTTGGATTATTGCAATCCTCTCTACATGGGGCTGCCCTTGAAGTGCACCCGGAGGCTTCAGTTAGTTCAGAATGCAGCTGCGCGGATAATAGTGGGAGCCTCTCGTTGCTCCCATGTAACACCGCTCCTGTGCAGTCTGCACTGGCTTCCTGTGGTCTTCCGGGTGCGCTTTAAGATTTTGATTACCACCTTTAAAGCGCTCCATGGCTTAGGGCTCGGGTACTTACGGGACCGCCTGCTGTTACCTTATGCCTCCCACCGACCCGTACGCTCACACAGAGAGGGTCTACTCAGGGTGCCGTCCGCCAAATAATGTCAGCTGGCGGCCCCTAAGGGTAGGGCCTTCTCTGTTGGAGCTCCTACTCTTTGGAACGAACTTCCCCCTGGTTTACGCCAATTGCCTGATCTTCGGACCTTTCGCCGTGAGCTGAAAACGCATTTATTTATTCAAGCGGGACTGGCTTAAACGTTTTATTAAATTTTTAATTGGGGTTATTTATGAATTTTAAGGTTTTAAATTGTTTTAAATTTCGGCCATTTATGTAATATGCTTGGTTTTAAGTTTTTGTTTTAATGTGTATATTGTGGGGTTTTTATTATTTGGCTGTACACCGCCCTGAGTCCTTCGGGAGAAGGGCGGTATAAAAATCTAATAAAATAAATAAATAAATAAATAAATAAATAAATAAATAAATAAATAAATAAATAAATAAAATAAGAAAGACACTGGAAACATGGAGGCTGTTTGGAAAGATGGTTTATCGGTGGACAGGGCCACATGGGTTCGAGGTCCTGGTGCAGCTGACTGTATGAAGTGGAGAGTGAGGTGTATTTATACCAGTGGTGAAATCGGAACCGATTTACTACCAGTTCGCTGACTGTGCATGCGCGTTGCACACCACTCACCAAATGCGAGGTGCGAGCATGCATAGTGCATGCTAACAGGAGGCATGGGGTAAATAGAACAGTGTGTGTGGAGGGGGGGTGATCAGCTGTGGTGCACAATCTATTTTTTTACTTTTAAAAGCATTTTTTAACAACCTATTCAGCTGAAGAGGTTGTAAAAAATTGCTTTTAAAAGTAAAAAAAAAAGGCTTTGATGATCGCGCGGCTCAACTGTGATCGTCAGAGCCTTTTTTTTTAACCTTTTAAAAGCATTTTTTTACAACCTCTTTGGCCAAATAGGTTGTAAAGAAATGCTTTTAAAAGTAAAAAAAAAAGATGCTCTCATGATCGCGTGGCTCAGCTGGACATGGGTGGCGGGGAGGAGCAGGGAGTTTTGCTACCAGTTCTCTGAATCACCCTCGCTACCGGATCAGGTGATCCAGTCCAAACCAGGAGCATTTAACCCCTGATTTATACCTTCTCTTAGGCCTTGCCCTTGAGCTTCCTGTTCCTGTGGCAAGAGCAGGTATTCTATTGGTTGCTGTCAGACTCCCATGGGGCTACGCAGGGGTCATAGCTGAGGTTGTCTGAGTTAAGTTTGGTTGAAACTTAGAGAGCGATGGTATAATGAAGAGGCTTGTGTTCTGTGGGCAATTCCTATTGTGCCTTAATGGTTTTGTCCTGGTTTGGATCAGAGGTGGGTTTCAGCAGGTTCTGATCAGTTCTAGAGAACCGGTAGCAGAAATTTTGAGTAGTTCGGAGAACTGGCAAATACCACTTCTGACTGGCCCTGCCCCCATCTTTTCTCTGCCTCCTGAGTCCCAGCTGATTGGGAGGAAATGGGGATTTTGCAGTAACCTTCCCCTGGAGTGGGGAGGGAATGGAGATTTTACAGTATCCTTCCCCTACTACGCCCACCAAGCCATGCCCACCAAGCTATGCCACGCCCACCAAGCCACGCCCATAGAACCGGTAATAAAAAAAATTGAATCCCACCACTGGCTTGGATCTTCAGTGAGGGCTAATCCTACCATTCTACCTTTGTTCAAAATATCCTGTCTTGAATGGATTAAGAAACTGTGGCTCTGAGTCTTTAGAAACATGTTTCTTCTTTTCTCATCCAGGGAAATATAATATAAATAGAAGGAAGGGAAGGAAGGAAGGGAAGGGAAGGGAAGGGAAGGGAAGGGAAGGGAAGGGAAGAGAAGAGAAGAGAAGAGAAGAGAAGAGAAGAGGGAAGTGGGGGAAGGGAGAAGGGAGAAGGAAAGAAATGGAGATGAGAAGAGGGAAGGGAAGGGAAGGGAAGGGAAATAATGAGAAGAGGGAAGGGAGAAGGAAAGAAATGGAGATGAGAAGAGACAAGGGAAGGGAAGGGAAGGGGAGGAGAGGAAAGGAAAGGAAAGGAAAGGAAAGGAAAGGAAAGGAAAGGAAAGGAAAGGAAAGGAAAGGAAAGGAAAGGAAAGGAAAGGAAAGGAAAGGAAAGGAAAGGAAATATAATAATATTCTGTCTTTTTAATATTTCCTAAAATACTTCATTCTTCCAGAAGGGGTGGGGTGCTAACTTTCTGCAATTGAAAAAAAAAGTGAGAAGTTAATGCTTTTTCTTTCTTTTTTCGCTTACTCTACATTTCTCTTTCCCTTTTCCCTCCACCACTTCCCTCACTATCTTGGTTTTCATTTGTATTTTACATTATGATGATAATATCAACTGTTTGTTTATTCATGCCAGAAGCATCACAATGAAAATAAGGCACACTAAACAACATCAAAATCAAAATACAAAAGATTGAAATGTGTACAAATTAAACCGGTCTTGCTCAGAAACTCGCAACATTAATTGCGTTCTGTCAAGGTGCCAAAAGATTTTCAATATGCTGATCGGGATACAAACGGCAGGTATGCATCAGTGTTGCTGTCTGCATGACTCCACAGCCCCAAAGAACAGAAGCCACTTGTTTATATGAGAATATCAATAAAATTATCTATATTTAACTCTATATCAAACTCCCCCCCCCTCTCTCTCTCTTTATCTATCTATCTATCTATCTATCTATCTATCTATCTCATCTATGTATCTACCTACCTACCTTCCTATCATCCATCCATCCATCCATCCATCCATCTCTATCTATCTATCTATCTATCTATCTATCTATCTATCTATCTATCTATCTATCTATCTATCTATCTATCTATCTCATCTATGTATCTACCTACCTACCTTCCTATCATCCATCCATCCATCCATCCATCTATCTACCTACCTACCTACCTTCCTATCAATCAATCTACCTATCTACCTTCCTTCCTATCACTATCTATCTATCTACCTACCTACCTACCTTCCTATCACTATCTACCTATCTACCTACCTACCTACCTTCCTATCTCTATCAATCAATCTACCTACCTACCTTCCTTCCTATCACTATCTATCTACCTACCTACCTACTTTCCTATCTCTATCAATCTACCTACCTACCTTCCTTCCTATCACTATCTATCTACCTACCTACCTACTTTCCTATCTCTATCAATCAATCTACCTTCCTTCCTTCCTATCACTATCTATCTACCTACCTACCTACCTACCTTCCTATCTCTATCAATCAATCTACCTACCTACCTTCCTTCCTTCACTATCTATCTACCTTCCTTCCTTCCTTCCTTCCTTCCTATCACTATCTATCTATCTATCCATCCATCCATCCATCCATCCATCCATCAATCCATCCATGTTAGCTAGCTAGCTATGTCTATCAATTATCTATCCATTTATCTAGGGAGTTGTCATGGAGTCACACAGAGGTTAGGAAATCAGTGCCGGCTAACTGGAAAATAATTCCAAGAACAAAAAAAGCAATTTTGGCTCTAAGTGCTTATTAGATCAAGGAAGGAAGATAAACAGATACTTTATTTGAAATAAATGCTCCACAGTACCCCATTAACTTTAATTCATTGGATTTTAGAAGGGGAATGAAATGCTTTCCAATTAACAAACTTGCTTGCTTGGAATTAAGACCTAAGCATTCAACAAGATGATAGGTGTCAAACTTATTTTCTGTTAAGAAAGGGGCAGGTCTTTGAGGGGGGGTCTTGACGGCATTTTGCAGCTAAGAAAGTAAGCAATCAGACTGCACAGTCGTTCATCTTCTTTCTTGATGTTTTGCATGATCCATTTCCACAAGATGTTTAGATTAAATAGTTTGATCATTCTCTTAGCCCGTCAAAACTTAATATGGTTGACCAGTCTATATATAACATTGAGAAATCCACATTGTGTTGGATTAACTCAGATGTCCCCTTGATGCGTGTTTGAACCTAAGCCAAGAGCCTTTTTCTACAATATATTTATTTATTTATTTATTTATTTATTTATTTTATTTGTCGTAACAATATATACAAGCATTGCATAAAGGATTATATAATATATAAACGTATATATGAGGAGAAACGAGGTACTATAAACATATATATACATAGGGGAAGAAACAATAGGACAGGAACGGTAGGCACGTTTGTGCTCTTATGCACGCCCCTTAGAGTCCTCTTAGGAAAATGGTGAGGTCAACCGTGGATAGATTTTGAGTAAAGCCTTTGGGGTTATGAGAAGAAACCACAGAGTCAGGTAATGCATTCCAAGCATATACAATTCTGTTACAGAAATCGTGTTTTTTGCAATCTAAACTGGAGCGGTTGACATTGAGTTTAAATCTGTTGGTAGCTCTTGCGATATTGTTATTGAAACTAAAGAAGTCATTGACAGGAAGGACATTACAATGGATGATTTTATATGCTAAACCCAGGTCCTGTCGAAGGCGACGAAGTTCCAAGTTTTCTAGACCCAGGATATCAAGTCTGGTGGAATAAGGTATTTTATTGGTTTCGGAGGAGTGGAGAACTCTTCTCGTATGGCCACTGTCTGCAGGGTTCCTTGGCACTCTCTGAGCTGGGTTGTTTCCTTGCAGACCTTTCATTACCCTACTAGGTAACATCATCCGTGTGCTGGTAATGTTACATAGTTGGTGTCGTGTCCCACTCCTCCGCTGACGGCCGGGTCAGGGAAATCCGAATCAGGCTTGCCTCTGCAGCTCTGCCCAAAGTCCTAGCAAAGTCCTCAGAGCAGGCAGGAGACCAGTAAGTGACTTCAGCAAGATAAGTTTGACTTTTGCCTGACTCAGAGACTGCCAGAAAGCAGATCCTCTATATAGGCCATGGGGTGTGGCTCCATGACTCAGCACTCATTAAGGCCTGCCCCTCCCTTCCTTCTGTTGCCTCCGCCTATCCAATCTTCTGATGCGAGGGTCACTCCAATCAGCTGTTGGTAATAAACCCTCCTCAGGCTCACATGCTGTGGAGGAGGGGGAGGGGTCTAGCTGCTCTGTTTGCCTGGGCATGGAGTCAGGGCTGGGGCCGGGAGGTGCTCCTTCTTCTGCAGTTTGTCTGGGCATGGAGCCAGGACTGGGGCCGGGAGGCATACATTCCTCCGTGTTCGGGAGCAGATAAGAAGGCCCCGGCTGCTCTGAGGGTGGGCAAGACACAACAGTTGGCTAATGAAACACCTACAAGCAAACAACCAAGCCAAGGGGCTCCCCACAGAGCTACAAATACTCTCTTCTATTTGGTATCATCTTTCTGTTTACACCATTCATTTCCTTGCCTTCTTTTCTCACCTCTCATTAGCTACGGAAAAATAAGGGTCCTCCTTTAGCTGCGTCCCCGAAGCAGCCAATGAAATGGCTTGTTTTGGTTCATGAAAATTTGCACGATAATGAATAATTTAGCCTTTATGCTGTCAAAACACTTTTTGGGGTCTTCTCAGGCATAACCTCACCTTGGATCTTTTGTCTACCCCAGAGGTCACAAACATGGTGACTTTAAGATTTGTGGACTTCACCTCCCAGAATTCCTCAACCTGGCTGGAGAATTCTGGGAGTTGAACTCCACAAGTCTTAAAGTTGCCGCATTTAGAGGCCCTCAGTCTACTCCCCCCCACCATCTTTGCAATTTCTGCTGAAATGGGCAAAATTAAACTAAAGGTATAGGTAAAGGTTCCCCTTGCACATATGTGCTACTTGTTTCCAACTCTAGAGGGCGGTGCTCATCTCCGTTTCGAAGCCGAAGAGCCAGCACTGTCCGAAGATGTCTCCATGGTCATGTGGCCAGCATGACTCAATGTCAAAGGTGCATGGAACGCTGTTCCCTTCCCACCAAAGGAGGTCCCTATTTTTCTACTTGCATTTTTTTACGTGCTTTCGAACTGCTAGGTTGGCAGGAGCTGGGACAAGTCACGGGAACTCACCCCCTTACGCGGCAGCACTAGGGATTCGAACCGCTGAACGGCCGACCTTTCAATCGACAAGCTCAACGTCTTAGCCACTGAGCCACTGCGTCCCTTAAATTAAATTGGTGTAGGGTTTAATTAATTAAATTGAAATGGTGTAGGGTTTCCTGCCTGGGCAGGGGGTTGGAGTAGAAGACCTCCAAGGTCCCTTCCAACTCTGTTATTATTATTATTATTAAATTAAACTAGGGAGTCCATGTTAGAGGGAATGGCAGGGAAGGCAAATGAGTTCCGGAGCGGTGCTTTGTCCTTGAGGGAACAGAGTTGGCGAGATGTTTCGAGATGATTGCATTAGGTTTTTTTTTAAAGAAAAGCAAGTGTGTGTGTGTGTGTGTGTGTGTGTGTGTGTGTGTGTGTGTGTGTGTAAGCAAGGTATTCTAAAAGCATTTGTTTGTGGCTCCTTTGTCATTGCTCATACCGGAACACAATGTATAAATGGATGGACCACTTCAGCAAGTAGACACCAAGCATTGACCCGGAGGGTAGCCAAGCTCTCTTAGAAGCTCTTTTGAGGCCATCACTGAGAGGTCACACAGAATTCATGTCCTCCCCTCCAGTCGCTGAGCTTATGTGACTCTCTTCCCTTTCACAAAAGAGCCCAAGGCCACCAGATTGAAAGGAAAAACAAGGACAGGACGTGCATTTCTTCTCTAACAAGGACAGGGAGATAAAGGAGACGTCTCACCGAGGACTGATGGATGCATTTTAAACAAAGAAGGCGACTAACTAGAGGGGTCGACCCTTAACCCCACTCTCCATATGGTAATCAGGAACGGTGCCTGCAAAAAAGTAATAAATCGGAGATGTGGACAGCCCGTTAGTAAGAACAAAAGGGCAGATTTTTATCTAAGAGAAGTTACGTAGTTGATTAAAATTCAAGGAAGGCTGTCTAAGTAGCAGCCATCCTTTCCTTTCCTTTCCTTTCCTTTCCTTTCCTTTCCTTTCCTTTCCTTTCCTTTCCTTTCCTTTCCTTTCCTTCCCTTCCCTTCCCTTTCCCTTCCTTTCCTTTCCTTTCCTTCCCTTTTTCCTTCCCTTTTCCCTGTCTTTTTCCCTTTCCTTCCACTCACTTCTATATTGTCTTCTTGCCAGAGTCTGTTAACATAAAGTTACAATTACACACAATATTTCTGGGTGTGTGTGTCTTACCTGGATTGCTTCCTAAGGCTGGCATTAATCTTGCAAGACTGAAAGTATATTTCTCTCTCTCTCTCTTTCCCCCAGCCCTCCATCTTTATGTCCAAGAAACTAGAAAAAGTCCCTTCTGAGATGTTTGTTCACACCTACACTTCTTCTGTGGACTCAGTTGCTGTTTGCCTGACCTTTATATACAGTAGTTGCAGCTACTCTGTCTTCCAAGGTCATTCTCTCATACAAAGGCAACAGTGCTCAGGGCTGGTATTCGCTTACTTTCTCTACCAGGTTCACAAAGGTGAGTCCACACTTTGCTGGCTTGCGTGCCTTCCATGCATGCGCCCAGCCTAAATAGGATGGCATAGAGTCGGGGTGATTTCCGCTACCGGTTCGGATGAACCGGTCCAAACCAGCTGAATACCATCTCTGAATATGCTTCATGATTGTGTGTGTATGTATCCTCCCTTCCTCTCTCCCTCCCTCCCTTTTTTTTTTCTCCTGCTCCTCCCTCCTTCCCTCCCCTCTCCTTCCTCCCTTCCTCCCTCTCTCAATCACTCACCTTCCCTCTCCCTCCTTCCTTCCCTCCCTCCCTTCCTTCCCTTGACATTTTAATTATGGGGAAAGAAATTTTTATGGGTGGACAATCAGGTTTATATTCCTTTCATTAACTGATTGATTCAATGGAAGTTTCGTGGATGACTATCTGCTAATGAAATGCTCTGTAGCCCACGAGAACATCAGGCAGTATGTATGTATGTATTTATTTATGTATGTATGTGTGTGTGTGTATATATATGTATATTTGAGGATGCTCCAAGACCTTTGGATATTTCCTGTGCAAGTCTTGCACAGGGACTCCTTACGCACGGTCACTCACGCCCTCGTTACCTCTCGCTTGGACTATTATTTATTTTATTTATTTTATTTATTTGCATTTATATCCCGCCCTTCTCCGAAGACTCAGGGCGGCTTACACTATGTTACACTATGTATTGCAATGCTCTCTACATGGGGCTCCCCTTGAAGAGCACCAGGAGGCTCCAGCTAGTCCAGAATGCGGCTGCACGGGTAATTGAGGGAGCACCACGTTGCTCCCATATAATACCTATCCTGCGTGGCCTGCACTGGCTGCCGGTAGCCTTCCAGGTGCAATTCAAGGTGTTAGTGATCACCTTCAAAGCGCTCCATGGCTTAGGACCGGGTTATCTACGAGACCGCCTTCTGCCATCGATAGCCTCCCAACGACCTGTGCCAGAAGATATGACCTGCCAAGAAGATATGATAAAATACTTCTTTTTCTTAAAGGGCAAACATAATTCACCAGCATATTTGGAAGGTAAGGTAAAGGTAAAGGCTCCCCTCGGACATATGTGCTAGTCGTTCCAGACTCTAGGGGGCGGTGCTCATCTCTGTTTCAAAGCCGAAGAGCCAGGGTTGTCCGCAGACGTCTCCGTGGTCATGTGGCCGGCATGACTAAATGCCAAAGGTGCACGGAACGCTGTTACCTTCCCACCAAAGGTGGTCCCTATTTTTCTACTTGAATTTTTTACGTGTTTTCGAACTACTAGGTTGGCAGGAGCTGGGACAAGTCACGGGAGCTCATCCCATTACGTACTAGAGATTCGAACCGCTGAACTGCCGACCTTTCGATTGACAAGCTCAACGTCTTAGCCACTGAGCCACCATGTCCCTCTCATATTTGGAAACAGCCTTTTAAAAAGTATTTATTCGTGTATCTTCATGTATTGGTTGAAATTGCAAAAACTCTTCGCTTTTCTTGCTCCTTGTGCCACTCTCTCCCCACACTTTACTCCCTCTTGCATATTAACTGTGACGTGGAATACGCTTAGCATTTTCTAGATCTACACAATACTGTACATTGAACCAGAAATGAACCCAAAAAGCTGAGCTTGCATAAGAAATTAAGTCACACATATCAAAACATGTCTATGGAGATTCTCAATCATCCAGGTCATGGATGTCCCAAAGATGCTATTCCAAAAGGCAACTGGACTGTCCTGGTGTTGTTCTTGTTGTTCTTGTTGTTGTTTGCTTGAAAACATTTCCCTTCTCACCCAAGAAGCTTCTTTAGTTCTAACAGAATAGTGGGGAATGAAAGGATTTATATTCTTTGTAGTCCTCTGATCATTAGTACTCTGAGGATCTGTTGTTAGCATTGTTGTGCCTCCTCCCCACTTCACAGAGAAGACGCAGAGAAACGCGTCCCACAGTCCTTTATATTTGCAACAGACCTGATTTTCTGTAGTGAAAGCAAGACTTGGTAGCTACAGTGCAACAGCCTGCCAAGTTCCAAGTTCTTTATCTCTTACGGAGACAGAAGCCCACGTGTCCAAGATCCATTGCCAAGAACTCACAGAAAAAAGCCTTTAACTCCCAAACGACCGATCTGCAGTTCACACTTGGTAGCTTTTGTCCGTCACAAGGGCCAGATGGCAACTCCACCCACTTTTATCCCCTGTGGGGTGTGGCTCAGTGACTCAGCACTCTCTGGGCCGGCCACACCTCTTCCTCTGCTGCGCACACCTCTCTTTGCTGCGCACACCTCTATCTGTGGGGGCTCTGACATGCCTTCTTCCTGGCCTTCCGCTGGCACTTGAGGCATTTCCAGGAAGGAGGGACCTGGAGAGGGAGGCCTTGTCGGCTCCTTTCCATCACTCTTTGAGTCATCCTCCTCCATGAGGACAGGCTCGGGGGGCCGGAATCACAACAAGCACTCTGAAAATCAGTGAGGCCACTTGGGGCTTCAGTGCAGTGGTGAAATGCTCCAAAGTCTGCTACCAATTTGCTGTGCGCGCGCATGCACAATGTGCATGAAACGCACGCTTCACACACACGCGCACTGCATATGCTACTGCGCAGCATTGAAAAAGGAGGCTTAAGAAGATAAGTAGAACAGTGAGGGGGGAATAGCTGTGCCGCACAATTTAGATTCGCTAGAAGGCAGGATTCTAGCGATTATAAATCACGTGGCACAGCTGATCGTCGGAAATACGGGTTCACCCAAACTGGTAGCATTTTTTACTACCAGTTCGCCCGAACCGTAGCTTTTATTACTACCGGTTCGGGCGAATCGGTCCAAACCGGTAACATTTCACCCCTGCTCCAGAGTCACCTGCAAATGAGTTTGTGACCTTCTTGGGTCTGTTGAAAGGACTGTGATAGACAAGAGATGGTGGTGCTGTATCTCTCCCCTTCTGTTGAGGGGAAGCTGTTCAATTTTAACACAGATGGCCTTTTGGACTCCTCTTTGGAACCAGTAGTCCTCTCTGTCCAGAATAAGACATTTATACCATCTTCAAAAGAGTGGCCTTTGTCTTTCAGATGCAGATGGGCTGCTCAATCCTTTCCTGATGGATTTGTCCTCCTGTGTTATGCCAAGTGTTTGTGATGTGGTTGTTTTGTTTCCCCAGTATACAGATCTGCACATGTCTCACTACACTGAACTTCTTCCAGGTGCACTTAAATGCCATACCTACAACTGAGTTGGTTGGGTTGAATAAACCCAGCCACTGTTGAGTTCCAGACTGAGAACCACACATGAATAGGTATCATTAAAGTCTTCATAACCCCATTCAAATTCCTACTGAAAAGTTCTTGACTGGGTGGAATCTGTACTAGGCAGCCTTTCCCAAGCTATTCTCAACCCCAGAGGTCCTTTGTCATCTACCATAAGTTCAGAGAAAAAGAGGAAACTGAAGTGGAATAAATAAATAACTACTTATTTCTTTCTTCAAATCTGTAGAAAAATATTATAAATGTTGCTTTGGCTGCAATGCAAAAGATGGCTTTTTATTTGAGAACTGATTCCTTCAGAGAATCTCTGCAACAAGATCTCTTCAGCTCATTAAGAGATGATGATGATATGATAGATAGATAGATAGATAGATAGATAGATAGATAGATAGATAGATAGATAGATAGATAGATAGGTAGATAGATAGATAGGTAGATAGATAGATAGATAGAAGATAAAGGAGAGAGAGGCAGAGAGAAAGAGAGAGAGTTTCCATAAGCTTATGAGGAAACAGAGAGAGATGACAGAGAGAGAGATTACATGAGCTCATGAGAAGGGAGAGAAGAGAGAAACTAAACAAGATCTGCAGCAAGATCTCTTCAGCTCATCAAGAGATGATGATGATGTTGCTGTTGTTGTTCATGATGATGATGATATGATAGAGAGAGAGAGAAGATAAAGAAGTAGAGAAATAGAGAATGAGAGTTGACAGAGAGAGGGAGATCCCAGGGAGCGAGAAGGAGATTCCATGAGCTCATGAGGAGAAAGAGAGAGAGAGAGGTGATAATGATAGATAGATGATGATGGATGGATGGATGGATAGATAGATAGATAGATAGATAGATAGATAGATAGATAGATAGATAGATAGATAGATAGATAGATGTAGAGAGGTAGAGAGGTAGACAGGTAGATAAATAGATGAATAGATAGATAGATAGATAGATAGATAGATAGATAGATAGATAGATAGATAGATAGATAGATAGATAGATAGATGAATAGATAGATAGATAGATAGATTGATAGATAGATAGATAGATAGATAGATAGATAGATAGATAGACAGATAGATGATGATGATAGATAGATAGATAGAGAGATAGATAGATGAAGATAGATAGATAGATAGATAGATAGATAGATAGATAGATGGATAGATAGATAGATAGATAGATAGATAGATAGATAGATAGATAGATAGATAGATAGATTAGATAGATAGATAGATGTAGAGAGGTAGACAGGTAGACAGGTAGATAAATAGATGAATAGATAGATAGATTAGATAGATAGATAGATGTAGAGAGGTAGACAGGTAGACAGGTAGATAAATAGATGAATAGATAGATAGATAGATAGATAGATAGATAGATAGATAGATAGATAGATAGATAGATAGATAACAGAGAGAGAGAGAGATGATGGCTGAATGGACGGACAGACAGACAGACACATCTTTTACAGAGTTGTTGTTAGAAAAATGGAAGGAGGGGGCCTTATGCAGCTTTTCAGTAAATGGCAGGATATAAAAGTAACAAATCATGTCACTAGTTCAAAAATTCCACAACAGTAGAAAATTAAATGATCAGGCTACAATTTCCTGAACATATAAGCTGCCAGCCAGTGGAGCAGGCAGAACCGTGGAGCAGTGAGTTCACTTTTACCAGTGTAAATGCCTTTTTTTTTTTACAAAAAACAACAACAAACAAACAATCTGTGATTATAAACCCCAAGCGAGAACTTGGCTGCCCAGCTGTTTCACCCCTGCATTCTAGGGGGTCGATTAGTGGGGATGGAAAAGGGGAGGGGAAAGGCTGGCCAGGAACCCCCACCCCCCCATCACTGCCCATCCTCATTCTGGGAAGAGCACTATCTCCCTTCTCCTCCCATGTCAAGGCCGTTGGGATGTGGATGAGCTCAGTGGAAGTCAAAGTCTTGCAGGTACCATTTGATGCTCCATCTGGGTACATTGAGTACCAATTCTTCACCAAACAGTGGCTATTTTTAATGAACTTCATCTCCGTGCAGACCTCACCCCCACCCCCATCACTGCCCATCCTCATTCTGGGAAGAGCACTATCTCCCTTCTCCTCCCATGTCAAGGCCGTTGGGATGTGGATGAGCTCAGTGAGCTGTTATGGAAGTCAAAGTCTCGCAGGTACCATTTGATGCTCCATCTGGGTACATTGAGTACCAATTCTTCCCCAAACAGTGGCTATTTTTAATGAACTTCATCTCCGTGCAGACCTCACCCCCCCACCCCCCACCCCGGGGCCAATTCATAGGTTCATAATTCATCATCAACTTCCGGACTTCCGAACCTTCCGCCGCGAGCTTAAAACACATCTATTCATCTGTGCAGGACTGGAGTAGATTTTAAATTTTATATTGGTTTTAATGGGTTTTATTATTTATATGGTTTTTAAAAAATTGGGCCATGTAGAATAAGCTTTTTAACTGTTATTTTACTCTGTATTTATATGTACCTTTTTATTCGCCTGTGAACCGCCCTGAGTCCCTAGGGAGATAGGGCGGTATACAAATATGATAAATAAAAATAAATAAATAAAATAGGCGCTCTTCAACTCAGGCACCAATCACATTGTACATTTTAGATGGATCGTCAGACACGAGGGGATTAAAGCTCATCAGTATGCCGCCTCAATCTCTCTCCCGTTGCTGTTCTTGCTGCAGCTTCCAAATTCCAAAGGGAAGGAATGCGTAAACAGGAGGATTTGGAAAGCTTGCCGAAGTTATTCTGGAGCTCTCAAAGGACGGGGGGGGGGAGAGGGGGAGAGACATGCCGGCATAATGATATCTATTATCGTTGTCGCTGTTCTTATTATTATTATCACTAAGCAATTTCTCTTCGCCAGGAGAACGGGAGAAGCAAATGGTTCCCGGTCTTCTAGAAGGCTATCTGGCTGCTTGCAGAAGTATTGGCTGACTTTGCAGGAAATTAAAATTTAAATGAGTCTTTTACAGCATCCGATGACAATGGCTTCACAGCCATTCCCCTCTAATGACACATCTGTTTGGAAAGCGTGTCTCCTGAATGAGGCCTTGTGAGAAACATGTTTGTCACCCCAATCTGACAAACCTCCTTAGAAGAATGTAGGGTGGCTTTAATATCATTTTAAATTTGGTCAGCTTTCACAGAGGAAGGGCCAGAAAACAGTTGTAAAGTCTTCTAAAGCAGGGGTCACCAACCCTTCAGACCTCAGGGACCACTAAATTCATAATTTAAAATCCCATGGACCGCTAATATGATCTGCCTAGTGACCGGCTGGGTGGGTGTGGCTAGATGGTCATGTGACTGGGTGAGTGTGGCCAATTCAATGTCACTTACGTCAAAGGGAACCTCACCAGCCTCTACTCGCCCCTCCCCTCCCAGCCACTCCTCATCTGTCCACCTGGGCTCCTTAGGGCTCCGACAGGAAGCAGTTGTTGGAGCTAAGCAGCCACCATGAGAAGAAAGAGTTGGCAAAACAGCTCAGTTCAAATTGGATCTGGCCGAGAAGGAGGCTCAGCAGAAGCACCTCACTGAGGACTACAAGCATAGGCTTTCCAAGCTGAGGGAAGACCTGTGGGAATGCAAGGCCAGGTACCAGCACCTGGAGGCTCAGTGGGCTGAGATGGTCAGCCAGTTCCAGGCCATGATGCAGTCCCACTGGAACAAAGCCCTCCGGCTCTTCGCCACCAGCAGCGCTTCCCTCCAGCCTTCACCCAAAGTGCTACCCCAGGAGGCTGAAGCAGACCCCGAGTCGGAATTTCTGCCCCCCTCCGACCCACACAAAAAGACCCCAAAGGGGGAGACTCTCTGCAGCAACACAAACATTCATTGCACGTATCTGTCATGTCCCACTCCTCCGCTGACGGCCGGGTCGGGGAAGTCCGTATCAAGCATGCCTCTGCAGCTCTGCCAAAGTCCTATCAGAGTTCTCAAGGCAAGCAGGAGACCAGTAAGTGACTTCAGCAAGATAAGTTTGACTTTGCCTGACTCAGAGACTGCCAGAAAGCAGATCCTTTATATAGGCCATGGGGTGTGGCTCCATGACTCAGCACTTATCCAGGCCTGCCCCTCCCTTCCTTTTGCTGACGTCCCCTCTCCACTCTCTGGAAGCGTGGGTCCCTCCAGCCTCCAGCTGTTGGCAATCCTAGCTCATGACTGGCCTCATATTCTTCAGGCTCACATGCTGTGGGGGAGGGGTTTAGTTGCTCCGTTTGCCTGGGCATGGTGCCAGGACTGGGGGCTGAAGACACGTCAGGCCCTTCGTCTTGCTCGGCCTGTCCGGGCATGGTGCCAGGGCTGGGGCCTGGAGGCATGCCAGAACATTCTTCCGAACTATCAGCGTCTGGCAGGAGATAAGAGGGGCCCGGCTGCGGCAGGGGCAGCGGGCGAGACACAACAGTATCCGTCCCAGGGGCTGTAATTTGAGGACCCCTGATTTAGTGCAACATAAAAAATGCAAATAATTTTTCTGCGGACCATCAAAATTTCCAGTTGGTGACCTTTGTTCTAAAGTAGGCCATGTAAATTTCCTCCACTCTCTCAGATAAATAGACAGACATTATAGGTAATCCTCAACGTACGGCCACAGTGAAGCCCAAAATTTCTGATGCTAAGCAAGACCATTGTTAAATGAGTTTTGCCCCCATTTTATGACTTTTCTGGCCACATGGGTTAAATGAATCACTGCAGTCATTAAGTTAGTAACCGGTTGTTAAGTGAATCTAGCTTTCCTATCGACTTTGCTTGTTGTTGTTGTTAGTTGTGAAGTTGTGTCCGACCCATCGCGACCCCATGGACAACATTCCTCCAGGCCTTCCTGTCCTCTACCATCCCCTGGGGTCCATTTAATCTCACGCCAACTGCTTCAGTGACTCCATCCAGCCACCTCATTCTCTGTCGTCCCCTTCTTCTTTTGCCCTCAATCTTTCCCAGCATTAGGCTCTTCTCCAGTGAGTTCTTCCTTCTCATTAGGTGGTCAAAGTATTTGAGTTTTATCTTCAGGATCTGACCTTCTAAAGAGCAGTCAGGGTTGATCTCCTCTAGGACTGACCGGTTTGATCACTTTGCAGTCCAAGGGACTCACAGGGGTCTTCTCCAGCACCAGAGTTCAAAGGCCTCAATTCTTTGGCGCTCAGCCTTTCTTATGGTCCAGCTTTTACAGCCATACATTGCAACTGGGAAAAACCGAGGCCATGGACACTGCAGTTGTCATAAATCTGTTGCCAAGCACCTGAATTTTGGTCACGGGACCATGAGGATGGTGAAATGGTGGTTAAGTGTGGAAAAACGGTCATAAAAGTCCCTTTTTTCGCTGTGAGAAAGATATCCTTTGGGCAGGGTAAGGGGTGTTTTCGTGCTACATTCAAGAGACTAAATTCATGACTGAGGCTTGCATTAAATGGCTGATGCGTGACTTGTTAGGGAAGCGTTGGTTTTCCCCACCATTTATAGAGATTCCATTAACAAAATCTGGCAGCTTTCTCACCTCCATGAATAGTGCACACTTGTTTAGGTGGCAATGAATCATAACGCCACTCTTTCCTACCAGATTATGTAAGTTACAAACAACCTGTTGACCAAGAAATCCCAAAGCAGTTCTCCACTGAATTCACTGAAACTTTGGGCCAAAGTTTCTGCCAATCATTACATTCATCATCATTTAGTTGATCTCATCTTCAGATGAGATGTTAAACTATTCAACACTACAGACAATGCAACTAGCCTTCAAAAAGACCTTGATGATGTGTCAGATTGGTCTAACAAGTGGCAACTTCAAATCTCAACCAACAAATGCTCTGTCTTGCACATTGGCAAAAAAAAAATCAAAACATAAAATACGAATTAAATGGACATGACCTTATAGATCAGGGGTCTCCAACCTTGGTCCCTTTAAGACTTGTGGACTTCAACTCCCAGAGTTCCTCAGCCAGCTTTGCTGGCTGAGGGACTCTGGGAGTTGAAGTCCACAAGTCTTAAAGGGACCAAGGTTGGAGACCCCTGTTATAGATGACCCTCACTCTGTCAAGGACCTTGGAGTACTAATTTCTAAAGATCTAAGTGCCAGAGCCCACTGTAACAATATTGCCAAAAAGGCACTAAGAGTTGTTAACCTAATCTTGCGTAGCTTCTTCTCTGGTAATATTGTACCAAGAACTAGAGCATACAAAACATTTGCTAAACCAATCCTTGAATACAGCTCATTTGTCTGGAACCCACACTGCATATCGGACATAAATACAATCGAGATAGTCCAGAGATATTTCACAAGAAGAGTCCTCCACTCCTCTGCTCACAATAACATATCTTATGCCACCAGACTCCAAATTTTGGAGAACTACGCCGACTTCAGTGTGACCTAAGCATAGTACATAAAATTATCTACCACAATGTCCTACTGTCAAGGACTACTTCAGCTTCAACCACAACAATATACAAGCAAATGATAGATACAGACTCAAGGTAAACCGCTCCAAACTTGATTGCAGAAAATAGACTTCAGCAACAGAGTAGTCAATGCCTGGAATGCACTACCTGACTCTGTGGTTTCTTCCCCAAACCCCCAAAACTTTAAGCTTAAACTGTCTACTGTTGACCTCACCCCATTCCTAAAAGGTCAGTAAGGGGCGTGTATAAGTGCACCTGCGTGCCTACCGTCCCTGTCCTAATATTCCATTTTTACTTACTCTTTTCATGTATCCAAATTATGTTTATACTTTTACCTGTTATCTTATATATGATTGACAAATAAATAAATAAATAATAAAGTTTCCATATTCGGTTGACAAATCTTAATGTTAAATATCTCAGAAATCCATACATCTGATTTTTTTTTACCTGTTTAAAAATCCTTACATAGTTGAAAGAACAGAAGGCTTCAACAGATGTTTGCAAAGGCTTCTTTCTCCTGGACACGTCATGGGCCTAAAAGATGGAGAAGAAAGATTTTAGGAGGAAAACAACAGCTGAAGTTAAGAGAGAAGAATTGGAAGCTATAAGAAAAAAATTGCATTCTGAATCGACCAGCTTTGAAAAGCCTCCTGGAAGCACAAGGAAAGCCTCTGGAGCCCAGGGAGGGTAAAAACCTCCCCCCTCCCATTGTGGTGCAGGAGGCCAACTCTCCACCATGGCCATGCCCACCCAGCAACTGGGCAGAGAATCCCTTGCTAAAATTTGTGAAGCCCACACCTGATTGTGCATAATTGTTAACCTTGAATTTCACAGTTTTAAATTTGTTCAGGGGCACAATTGCTCAGCGGTAAAAGGCACTTTTCTTCTTTATACCGTTACTGCTATTCTAATAGCAAACCCTTCATAAAAGTTATTGCATTACATTCTTTTTTTTTATTATTGAAAAAGTTTTAACAGACAAAAACATTTTTCCCCCTTCCCCCCCCCTGCAAAACCCCTTCCCCTCCTTCACCTCCCCACCCCGGCTTCCCGGGTCAATCACAAGGTATTGTTATACATAAACCAAACATAGAGTAAAATTTTCCCTTCTAATCCAATTAACCTCATCCAAATCTTTTCATTTCCTAATCCACCCCCATTATATAAAATAATACTTCCTAATTATTCAAAGGCAATCTGATATCTCTTTATCTGATATCTGTTTTGTAAATAATCAATCCATTTTTTCCATTCAGTTAAATATCTTTCCTGCGTATTGTCTTTCAAAAAAGCTGAGATTTTAGCCATCTCAGCCAAGTTAGTAACTTTCAATATCCATTCTTCTATTGTAGGTAACTCTTTTTTCTTCCAATATTGTCCAATCAACAGCCTTGCTGCTGTTATTAAGTTCAAGATCAATTTAATCTCAGTCACTGTACAATCCGTTATAATTCCCAAAAGGAAAAATTGCGGCAGGAACTTTATCTTCTTCTTCAGGACATTTTGAATAATCCACCATATTCTTATCCAAAAGGCCTTGATTTTCTTACAAGTCCACCAAATATGATAATATGTAGCGTCATCACAGTCACATCTCCAACATTTCGCTTGGATATCAGGATACATACATGATAATTTTTTGGGATCTAAGTGCCAAGATGTTTTATTGCATTACATTCTTGATTAAATGATCTTTCCATTTGTTGGAAGAAATATCCATCTGGGTTCAGTTCCAAGTGGGGACAAAGACACTGGAAACATGGAGGCTGCTTGGAAAGATGGTTTAATGGTGGCCAGGATCACATGGCTTGAGATCCTGAACAGAAAAAGGGCTGAGATCCTGTGTGCTCCCTGGTTTTATGCTTTTTCTGAGCTTTGAACTTTCTGGGGCACAGGAAGAGTATCCTGATTGGCTGTCAAGACTCCCAGGGGGTGGGAGTCTTAGCTAGCTTTGTAGGTTGTCTCTCAAGCTTGCTTGAGCCTTGCCATGTGGTGAGTTTCTGTTCTATTGTGTTGCAAAAGATGGTCCATTAACAAAGGTGGGGGGATTGAGTTTCTACCTCTGACCCATTGACAAAGGTGGGGGGAAATGAGTGAGCTTGGTTGAGGCTTTAATGGCCCATTGACAAAGGTGGGGGGTGGCAGGAAGTTGCAGGGAGCTGCTTTGTCTTTAAAACATGTTTCTCCATTTCTCATCCAGGGAAATATATTCTGCCTTTTTAAAATATTTTCTAAAATATTTCATTCTTCTAGGAGGGGGGTGGGTGCTAAATTCCTACACATTGATATATAAGTATATGGTACCACTCCCAGAAAAAGTTGTGTTATATAGCTAGTTTTAGAAAATACATTTTTTCCAAAAGGTTTCCACAATTTTGGAAGTTTGGGTAATGTAGTTTGGGTAATGAAATATCTGCAAAAAAGTAAACAAGCGCAGAGAGCACCAAGGATCCCTCCTGTATCTTTAATTTGTTCAGTCCAATGTTGAAAACTTTGCATGCATTTTTCTAAATGCCTTGTGCATTTGGGAGTTAGGAACAAGTCCATGATTTTAACAAACCACTTTGCCTTGTGAAGTATTCTGGCTGGGTTTGGCATGCTGTGTTATGCAAACTCGGGGTTTACTCATCAGCTCTTCTTCCTCTTCTCTTTTTCGTAAAGAATCCATCGCAATCTTCAATATGGCATCCTTCCAGATTGCTGATCCAAGAGCAAAATTTGCTCCCAGTTCTGTCTTCTATTTTGCCATCGAAAAGCAGAGAAGCCTTTCGAGTTACTTTTCTTCCATCGGCAAAGGCTGCGAAAGCTTAATCTAGAAGCACCTTGGGGAGACGTGAAGTTTTCACTGGAGCAAAACAACAAAGAAAAGCTTTCAAACTGTATCAGACTGTTATTTCTTCAAGTGAGCAGAACAAACAAGCTTTCTGCTCACTTTACAGGAATACTAATTAATTGATAGAGAGCCAGTTTGGTGCAGTGGTTAAAGAGCCAAGCTAAAAATGGGAAAACCTGAGATCTAGTCCTGCCTTAGGCATTAAAGGCAGCTGGGTGACCTTGGGCCAGTCACTCTCTCTCAGTCCTGAAACGAAAAATAGAATAGTATAGAATAAGAATAGGAATAGGAATAGGAATAGGAATAGGAATAGAATAGAATAGAATAGAATAGAATAGAATAGAATAGAATAGAATAGAATAGAATAGAATAGAATAGAAGAGTTGGAAGGGACCTTAGAGGTCTTCTAGCCCAACCCGCTGCTTAGGCAGGAAACCCTACACCACTTCAGACAAATGGTTATCCAACATCTTCTTAAAATCTTCCAGTGTTGGAGCATTCACAACTTCTGGAGGCAAGTTGTTCCACTGATTAATTGTTCTAACTGTCAGGAAACTTCTCCTTAGTTCTAGGTTCCGTCTCTCCTTGATTAGTTTCCACCAGTGGTGGGATTCAAGTAATTTAGCAACCAGTTCTCTGCCCTAATGTTTTCTTCCAACAACCAGTTTGCCAAACTGCTCAGAAAGTTAACAACCGGTTCTCCCGAAGTGGTGCAAACTGGCTGAATCCCACCACTGGTTTCCACCCATTGCTTCTTGTTCTACACTCAAGTGATTTGGAGAATAGTTTGACTCCCTCTTCTTTGTGGCAGCCCCTGAGATATTGGAAGACTGCTATCATGTCTCCCCTAGTCCTTCTTTTCATCAAACTAGACATACCCAGTTCCTGCAACTGTTTTTTATGTGTTTTAGCCTCCAGTCCCCTAATCATCTTTGTGGCTCTTTTCTGCACTCTTTCTAGAGTCTCCACATCTTTTTTACATCGTGGCAACCAAAATTGGATCCACTATTCCAAGTGTGGCCTTACCAAGACATTATAAAGGGGTATTAACCCTTCAAGTGACCTTGATTTTAGAAGGTCAGAGCAAAACCAAATTTCTGAAAATAAAGACAAAGACATTTTCGTAGATTTGTCCAGGCAGTTGCCCAAAGTCAAAACTGACTCAGAGCCAGAAACATAAAACAAATTAACTGATGTAACAATGCTTTTGAGGAATGTGAAATGATGCTGGCATTTCTCAAATGGCTTTCAAGATTAAACCTATTTTGAGACCCATGCAATATAACATCCATCATCCAGATACAGATAATCCTCAAAACTTCTGCTGCCAAGAGAGACAGTTGTTAAATGAATTTTATCTTCTTGCCACAGTTTTTAAGTGAATCCTTGCAGCTGTTAAGCTAGTAACACGGTTGTTAAGTGAATCTGGATTTTCCATTGACCTTTGCTTGTCCAAAGGTGATCCCTCAAAAAGGGATCACGTGATCCACTGCAACCATCACAAATATAAGCCCATTACCCAGCATCCGAATTTTGATCACGTGACCATGAGGATGCTGCGACAGTCATACACGTGAAAAAGGAGTCACAAGTCCCTTTTTTTTTCAGTCCCGTTGTCACTCTGAACGGTCACTAAATGAACCGTTGTAAGTGGGGGACTACCTGTATCTGGTCCCCATTGCTAAATTGCTCGCCATGCCAAGTTTCCTACTCTCTGGCTGGGTTCAACTCAGCCACAGAGACAGACTTGGCCCTGAGCTGAGAAAGGCTTTTTTTAAAAAAATAAAAAATAAGTTGAACATTGCTTAGTCATAGGATAACATCATCCGTCTTGTAGCAAAATGTATGAAGGAGGTGGGCAGCCTTTTGAGGTGTGTGCGGAATATTTAAGGCTGATCTGGAACTGCGGTGGGTGAGTGTTGATGCAAATTGGAGAGGAATACATATATATATAAAATGGTACAGCTTTAATTAGTAGATTGCATTTCAGTTTTCATGGGTCACCTACCCCTACTATTAGAATTTGGTGGCAAGGTTGAAGAGGAAGCCAAGAGTTACAAAGCCAAGCCCAGCCCAGCCAAACCAAGCCAAGCCCAGCCCAGCCCAGCCCAGCCCAACCAAGCCAAGCCAAGCCAAACCAAGCCCAGCCCAGCCCAGCCCAGCCCAGCTCAGCCCAGCCTAGCCAAAACCAAGCCAAGCTCACATTATAGAATATGTTATTTTAATTTGTTGTTTTAAAATTGTATATTGTATTGTTTTAATCTGGCTGTACACCGCCCTGAGTCCTTCGGGAGAAGGGCGGTATAAAAATCTAAATAATAAATAAATAAATAAACAAACATTGGGGGCTAAACAGGGGTGAAATCCAGCAGGTTCTGACAGATTCTGGAGAACCAGTAGTGGAAATTTTGAATAGTTTGGGGGAACTGGCAAATACCACCTTTGGCTGGCCCCAGAGTGGGGTGGGAATGGAGATTCTGCAATATTTTTCCCTGAGGAGTGGGGAGGGAATGGGGATTTTGCAGTATCCTTCCCCTGCCACTCCCACCAAGCCACGCCCACAGAACAGGTAGGGAAAAAATTTAGATTTCACCCCTGGAGCCAAATGCTCTATGAAGATTGTAAATTGCTGGTCCTTAAGCAGAGTGAAAGAACAAACTCAAAGAGCTCCAAAGACTCCAACCCTGAGCTACAAATATTCTCCTTTAAATGTGTACGTATCCTGGGCTCTCCAACAACCCTAATAAGTACAAGAACATTCCCCATGTGAAATTCCTCAAATTCTGTTGTTAGCAAGACAGACCAATTATCTGTCATTAAACCAAAGAAGAACTGGTAGGAAAACATTTGAAATGCTTTGAAATATAGAATTAGGTAACAGTAACAGAGTTGGAAGGGACCTTGGAGGATATCTAGTCCAATCCCCTGCTCATGCAGGAGACCTGTACTAGGGATTTGAACCGCCAAACTGCAAACCTTTCTGATCGACAAGCTCAGTGTCTTAGCCACTGAGCCACCTAGCCTAAGTCCATATCTGCAAACTCCAAATATTGCATTTAATTGGGTCCCCCTATAGTCTGAGGTACTCAATACCACGGTATTACTTTTTTTAAAAAAAATGGATGCCTCAAATTAAACCCCAAATGGAGTTTCACAGATGACATGATGTGGTGGAATGTAGTCTTGATTCCCAGGGGGGAAGGGACTGCATTCCAGAGGAACAAGAGATACTGAAATTTAGATAGTTTGGTTGGGAGGAAAAGGGTCAAAATAGCTCCTCCCTAAAAGTTCTCAAAGTATATTGTTAATGATGCAAGTAGTTGCTTTTGTTTGGCAAGATTTTTATCCGTAGGAGAGGAAAAACAAAGGAAACTATTTAGAAGTAAGATCATGGCATCCGGCCCTCTCAAATAGATTATTATTATTATTATTATTATTATTATTATTATTATTATTATTATTATTATTATTATTATTATTATTATTATTAAATTTTTATACCGCCCTTCTCCCGAAGGACTCAGGGTGGTGAACAGGCAGATAAAATAATACAATACATTTCAATAAAAACACTATTTAAAAAACTTATTCCAAAAGCCTAAATTTAAAATACAATACAAAATATAAAATAAACCCCAATAAAATCCATGTTTAAAAACCCTATTAAGCCAGTCCTGCTCGGAAGAATAGATATGTTTTAAGATGGGGAAGAAATGGAGGTAGAGACAGATATTATTTTCCTGGGCTCCAAGATCACCGCAGATGGGGACTGCAAGACATTAAAAGAGGCTTGCTCCTGGGGAGGAAAGCTATGGCAAATCTAGACAGCGTATTAAAAAGCAGAGATATCACCCTGCCAACAAAAGTGCATATAGTCAAGGCTATGGTTTTCCCAGTTGCAATGTATGGCTGTGAAAGTTGGACCATAAGGAAGGCTGAGTGCCAAAGAATTGAGGCCTTTGAACTCTGGTGCTGGAGAAGACTCCTGAGAGTCCCTTGGACTGCAAGGCGATCCAACTGGTCAGTCCTAGAGGAATCAACTCTGACTGCTCTTTAGAAGGCCAGATCCTGAAGATGAAACACAAATACTTTGGCCACCTAATGAGAAAGAAGGACTCACTGGAGAAGAGCCTCATGCTGGGAAAGATCGAGGGCAAAAGAAGAAGGGGACGACAGAGAACGAGGTGGCTGGATGGAGTCACTGAAGCAGTCGGCGTGAGCTTAAATGGATTCCAGAGGATGGTAGAGGACAGGAAGGCCTGGAGGAACATTGGGGTCGCGATGGGTCAGACATGACTTCCCAACTAACAACAACAGAGAAGTTCTTAGAATATATATTTAATGATGCAAATAACTGCTTTTGTTTGGCAAGATTTTTGTCCATAGGAGAAGAAAAATAAAGGGAACTATTTAGAAATAACTTCATGTGTCTTCCTTGGTTCTTGGAGCCTGAGAAACTTGTACAGGTTTGGTGGATCCTTGTATACACTGCGGTGTCAAATATCGCAGTCAGACAACTGTCTTTGCCTCAATCTTTCCATCCAGAATGTTTTTCTGATGCAATAAAAATCCAGTGTTTTTTAGAATAGAATAGAATAGAATTTTTATTGGCCAAGTGTGATTGGACACACAAGGAATTTGTCGTGGTGCATATGCTCTCAGTGTACATAAAAGAAAAGATACGTTCATCAAGGTACAACATTTACAACACAATTGATGGTCAATATATCAATATAAATCATAAGGATTGCCAGCAACAAGTTATAGTCATACAGTCATAAGTGGAAAGAGATTGGTGATGGGAACTATGAGAAGATTAATAGTAGTGCAGATTCAGTAAATAGTCTGACAGTGTTGAGGGAATTATTTGTTTAGCAGAGTGATGGCCTTCGGGAAAAAACTGTTCTTGTGTCTAGTTGTTCTGGTGTGCAGTGCTCTATAGCGTCGTTTTGAGGGTAGGAGTTGAAACAGTTTATGTCCAGGATGTGAGGGATCTGCAAATATTTTCACAGCCCTCTTCTTGATTCGTGCAGTATACAGGTCCTCAATGGAAGGCAGGTTGGTAGCAATTATTTTTTCTGCAGTTCTAATTATCCTCTGAAGTCAGTGTTTTTCTTGTTGGGTTGCAGAACCGAACCAGACAGTTATAGAGGTGCAAATGACAGACTCAATAATTCCTCTGTAGAATTGAGAATTGAGGCTCTGAGAAATTCACAAATATCCTTTTGGTGTAGCAGGCAAGGAACTCCACGTTTATTTGCATTCTCCTTTGGCTTTCCATCTGCATCAGATGCAGTGTGAATTATTTTATCCTTTGCTGGTCTACTGCTTGGGACTCATTCATCTGCAAATTGCTTGTAAGCAACCAACCGTTTTTGGGGTCAACTGATGCTTTTAAACTTTGGCATCACAATCATTCAGCTTTGTTTCCGAACGAAAGAAATAGTTCAGAGCCTGCATAAAATCCAGCAAGCTGATGCCGTGCCTCATGAGAACATGAGAAAGAGAAAATAAGCATCCTTTGTGTATACAGAAAATAGAATAACAGAATAACAGAGTTGGAAGGGACCTTTGAGGTCTTCTAGTCCAGCCCCCTTCTCAGGCAAGAAATCCTATGCCATTCCAAACAGATGGTTGTCCAATCTCTTCTTAAAAACTTCCAGTGTAAGAGCATTCACAACTTCTGGAGGCAAGTTGTTCCACTGATTAATTGTTCTAACTATCAGGAAATTTCTCCTTAGTTCTAGGTTACTTGTCTCCTTGATTAGTTTCCACCCATTGCTTCTTGTCCTGCCCTCAGATGCTTTGGAGAATAGCTTGACTCAGTGGTGGTTTCAAAAAATTTTACTACCGGTTCTGTGGGTGTGGCTTGGTGCGTGTGTCATGGCTTGGTACGCGTGGCTTGGTGGGCATGGCACAGGAAGGATACTGCAAAATCCCCATTTCCTCCCGATCAGCTGGGACTCAGGAGGCAGAGAATAGATGGGGGTGGGGCCAGTCAAAATTTTTACTACCGGTTCTCCAAACTATTCAAAATTTCTGCTATCGGTACTCCAGAACTGGTCAGAACCTGCTGAAATTCACCTCTGGCTTGATTACCTCTTCTTTGTAGCAGCTCCTCAAATATTGGAAGATTGCTATCATGTCACCCCTAGTCCTTCTTTTCATTAAACTGGACGTTGCCCAAATCCAGCAACCGTTCTCATATGTTTTAGCCTCCAGTTCCCTAATCATCTTTGTCACTCTTCTCTGCATTCTTTTTGGAATAAAATTGATTGTCGTGTGCCTATTTTGTTTTTTTTTAAAAAGAAATTGAAACATTGCTTGACTATTCTTCCCATTTTTATCACTTTCCTGAATTAACTGCCCCAAATTCCTAGTATATGATTAGTACCAGGATATGTGCATTGTATATAGAATAGAATAGAATAGAATAGAATAGAATAGAATAGAATAGAATAGAATAGAATAGAATAGAATAGAATAGAATAGAATTCTTTATTGGCCAAGTGTGATTGGACATGCAAGGAATTTGTCTTTGGTGCATATGATCTCAGTGTACATAAAAAGACAAGATACACTTGCCAAGAATCACAACACCCAGTGACAGTCATATGGTACAATAAGCAATCGAATCATACTAGGAAATAATCAATATCAATATAAATCGCAAGGATACAAGCAACAAAGTTACAGTTATGCATTCATAAGTGGAAGGAGATGGGTGATGGGAATGATGAGAAGACCAATAGCAATAATAATACAGCCTAATGTGAATAGTTCAATAGTGTTGAAGGAATTATTTGTTTAAGAGAGAGATGGCGTTCGGGGAAAAACTGTTCTTGTGTCTAGTTGTTCTGGTGTGCAGTGCTCTATAGCGTCGTTTTGAGGGTAGGAGTTGAAACAGTTTATGTCCAGGATGTGAGGGGTCTGTAAATATTTTCACAGCCCTCTTTTTGACTCGTGCAGTATACAGGTCCTCAATGGAAGGCAGGTTGGTAGCAATTATTTTTTCTGCAGTTCTAATTATCCTCTGAAGTCTGTGTCTGTCTTGTTGGGTTGCAGAACCAAACCAGACAGTTATGGAGGTGCAGATGACAGACTCAATAATTCCTCTGTAGAACTGGATGAGCAGCTCCTTGAACACTTTGATCTTCCTGAGTTGGCGCAAAAAGAACATTCTCTGCTGTGCTTTTCTCATGACGTTTTTGATGTTAGATGTCCGTTTTAGGTCTTGAGATATGGTAGAACCTAGAAATGTGAAGGTCTCTAAAATATGTTTTTATTTTGCACTGGTACATGGGAGTTCTGAATTCAGCCAGACAAGGGGCCAGGAAAACACATTTTAATTGTTCCGATTTTGAACTGTAGTGAGGATGGGAGTTCTTTGAGATGTGAGATAAGAAGTAGTGGGAGAGAAAGAAAGGTTGCTTAAGAAACTATGAATCTTCTAGGACGGAGTGTCAAACTCAAGGCCAGATCTGGTCCGTGGGATGCTTAGATCTGGCCTGCGGTGTCAACCTGGAAAAAGCAAAGGAGGGAAGGCAAAGGGGGGAATGCATGCCCCCACAGTGCCCCATTTTTGGCCACGAAGGCCTCCTGCAGCCCTCTGCCAGTGAAAATGGAGTTCATGAGGGCACAGCCCCCGCAGTGCAGTTTTCACTGGCAGAGGGCTATCAAAACAAACTAAAAACAAAACAAAAGGAGAAATGTTTCCCCTTTTGCATTTGAACATACAAGAAGGGACAGGAAAAGAGAAAGGGAAAGAGGAAAGACAAAGAAGGGAAGAAGGGAAGAGAGTAAGGGAGGAAAAATAAGGAAAGAGGGGAAGAAGGAAAAAGAAAGGAGAATGATGGGGGAAGAAAAAAGAAGAAAAGAAAGGGAGGGAGGGAGGGAGGAGGGAGGGAGGGAGGGAGGAAGGAAGGAAGAAAGGAAGGAAGGAAGGAAAAAGAAGAAAAGGAAGGAAGGAAGGAAGGAAAAAGAAAGGAGAATGATGGGGGAAGAAAAAAGAAGAAAAGAAAGGGAGGGAGGGAGGGAGGGAGGGAGGGAGGAAGGAAGGAAGGAAGGAAGAAAGGAAGGAAGGAAGGAAGGAAGGAAGGAAGGAAGGAAAAGAAAGGAGAATGATGGGGAAGAAAAAGAAGAAAGAAAGGAGGGAGGGAGGAGGGAGGAGGGAAGGAAGAAAGGAAGGAAGGAAGGAAGGAAGGAAGGAAGGAAGGAAGGAAAAAGAAGAAAAGGAAGGAAGGAAGGAAGGAAAAAGAAGAAAAGGAAGGAAGGAAGGAAGGAAGGAAAAAGAAGAAAAGGAAGGAAGGAAGGAACAGAAGAAGGAAGGAAGGAAGGAAGGAAGGAAGGAAGGAAGGAAGGAAGGAAGGAAGGAAGGAAGGAAGGAAGGAAAAAGAAGAAGGAAGGAAGGAAGGAAATTATAATGAGAGGGAGGGAGGGTCTCAGGGAAGTCTTACCTTAGCACTTGGCCACCACAGGTGCCCCTGACACGAGTCCCATGTCATGCCCACCATCGCCAGCTGACCCCTGGCCATGGCCACCATGGCCACACACACACACACCCCAGCCCTCCGAGGTCAAACACAACCCTGCTGCAGCCCTCAATGAAATAAAGTTTGACACCCCTGTTCAAGAAAGATCATGGTAGCCAACCAAGAAATCAGAGCCAACCTAGGATATTTGGCTAGACAGCTGAGGAACAAGATGGTACCATCTCTCATTGTGGTTAGACTAGAAGCTAGAAGTGTTCCTGGTGGCTCCTTAATTAGGCTGTTGTTTAAACTAGAGTTGAAATGGTGGTGAAATCCGCCCATGTATTGTGCAATTAAGGAGTTTTCTTCATGTCTTTTGACGGCTAGTTCATGAACAGTGAGCATCCCAAGTCCAAAAAATGCTAGAGAATTTCTAGCCATAAAAAAAAATCAGCCATAACAGGCACATAGAGATAAACAACGTCTACCTACCATTCAAAAAAGATAATCAAAAAAAGCCAAAAAGGAAACAAAAAGTCCAAAAAAACCTCCTCGCTAGAAATTGACATCCAGATAAGCAGAGAGTAACAACAAGATTGACAACAGACTAACAATCAAGCAATAAACAACAGCCTGATCAAGAAACCACCAAGAATACTCCCACCAAAACTGACAGGACAAGACACGGCTATATAAACAAATCCCACTCCTCTCTAGCCCTGATGATGTTCCCTAGTTGGGTAATGAACTGTCTGCAAGAAAACAAGGAAGCTCACAAGAACCACACAAACTATCTATTACACAGCTCATTTCTCGAACAACTTGTTGCCATGTCCTAGCACCGTGATGGCGAACCTATGGCACGCATACCACAGGTGGCATACAGAGCCCTTTCTGCGGGCATGCGCCCAGCTCAGCTCCATGCCGCATGCGCTCGCGACTCCCAGCAGCCAGCTGATTTTTGGGTCTCTGCCATGTATGTGCAGGGGGCGGGGTGCATACGAGAGATGTGCATGCATGCACAGCGGGCAGGGAGACCACGGGGGGATGCGGCACGCGTCCCCCCCACCCCATGGCCCGTTTTGGGCCTAGCAGGCCTCCCTGCAGCCTCCTGGGACCAAAAACAGGCCATGGGGGGGGCTGGTGCCCCCCGCATGGCCCGTTTTGGGCCTAGCAGGCCTCCCTGCAGCCTCCTGGGACCAAAAACAGGCCATGGGGGGGCACCATGGCCCGTTTTTGGTCCCAGGAGGCTGCAGGGAGGCCTGCTAGGCCCAAAACAGGGTGGGTGGGGATCACATGTGCATGCATGAAGGCGGGGGGAGAGCACAGGGGTGCAGTGCACCTGCCGTAGCCCATTTTGGGCCTAGCAGACCTCCCTTTTTTTTTTTTGCATTTATATCCCGCCCTTCTCCAAAGACTCAGGGCGGCTTACACTATGTCAAGCAATAGTCTTCATCCATTTGTATATTATATACAAAGTCAGTCAACTTATTGCCCCCAACAATCTGGGTCCTCATTTTACCTACCTTATAAAGGATGGAAGGCTGAGTCAACCTTGGGCCTGGTGGGACTTGAACCTGCAGTAATTGCAAGCAGCTGCTGTTAATAACAGACTGTCTTAGCAGTGTGAGCAACACAGAGGCCCTGCAGCCTCTTGGGACCAAAAACAGGTCTCTGGGGGCGCGGGGCTCCCCCCCCCACCCTACAGCCCATTTTTGGTCCCAGGGTGTCACACGTGCATGGGGGGGCAAAGCATGGGGGGGGTCACGCGGGCATTGCATTATGGGTGCCGGCACACACGCTTGACACGCGACAACGAAAAGGTTAGCTATCCCTGTCCTAGCATCTGCTTGAGGAAGCTTCATTCTGTCTGATGCCGCAGTTAAGACTTCAGAATTTGATTTCGTTCTGCCTTGCCCCTCCTCCATAAAATATTCATTACAGGAGCACCTTGTCCAAATTACATTCGATATTGTGGATTATAAAACAAGCCTCGAGTTATAAGGGGACAGAAATGGAGAGAGACACAAATATCTGAGCTTATCATTTTTAACCTCTCCCCCACCCCAAAAAAAAAAAGAAAGAAAAAATACAAAAGGGAGCTGAAAAGAAAATCATTTATCTCGATTATAAATAATTCAGCATGCATTATTTATTTAGGAGAGGTACTCATTTCATTTAAAAAAATCTCTCAAAAATTATCTAGTGATTACATGTACTGTGTGTACATCTGCCTTCGGATAATGTGATCATTTTAAAACCAAGAAGTTGCAGGAGGAAAGCCAACAACCTTGTTCTATTTCCAAAAATGAATACAGTATTTTGAGCATTGCAATGGGAAGGGGCTTCCATTGTATTTCTGGGGAGAAATAAAGGGAAAAAAATAGCTTTCCCAGTTTTACTGTATGTCTACTTTCTGTGCTCTGATTGGATGGGGTTTTTTTTAGAGCACAGAATCAGAGCACCAAAAAAAAAAACCCATCCAATCAGAGCACAGCCAAGCTCCCACCCAATCAGTTCAAACCCCCACTAGCAGTTAAAAAGGAAGAAACAGCTGCAATCACACATTGCTCCCAGAAGCACGAAGCTGAAGCCTGAAGATGATGAATGAGACTTCGTCGAAACGTCGCCAAGACATTTCCAGTTTTACGCAGGAGAACCAAAGACCTACATACAAACACCCGCGAAAACCTCAGAAAACATATATATGTATATATATATTACTCCCTAGCTTAGACATCTAAGACTGGGAGAGAAACAAAGGGAGGGAGGGAGGGAGGAGGGAGGGAGGGAGGAAGGAAGGAAGGAAGGAAGGAAGGAAGGAAGGAAGGAAGGAAGGAAGGAAGGAAGGAAGGAAAGAAAGAGATAAAAGAACCCATAACAGTTAAGATAAAACAGGGTGAGATGGTGGGGTTCTTCTGGCTTTGAAGGTCAGGCAAACATCAGCTAAGTCCATAGAAGGAAGTGGATGTGTTAAAACATCTCAGAAGGGACTCACTCTTCCTAATTTCTTGGACTCTGAAGGTGGGAGGAAATGTACTTTCAGACTTGCAAGATTGATGTCAGCTTTACCTAATTAAGGCAACTTTATCTAACTAAGTAATCTAATTAAGAAGCATACACCCCAAACTACTAGATGTAACTTTATTGTAAGTTTATCTCACCAGAATTTTGCAAGAAAGCCAGGGTAGAAATGGATGGATGGATGGATGGATGGATGGAGAAAGGAGGGAGGGAGGGATAAAAGAATCCCTAATGGAGAGAGAATGCAGGGTGAGATGAAAAGGTTTTTCTAGCTTTGGCAGGTGATGCTGCTTGAATGAAAGATGACTAGATGAGATGTGGACAAAGGAGGTAGCGGCTGAGATAGTTGAGTACCAAATGATCCACAGCCAGAGAAAGGATATCTGAAGGTTGACCCAGCTGAAGCCAAAGAGATCAACAGAGAATCAACAGAAAGGAAAACACGGCTCTGGACTGCAGATGGACGCAATGCACAAAGTATTTCAGATATTGTAAAAGATGACAAGGGGGGGGGGGAATAATGGACTTTAATGAAGTCCCAGTTAGTCAGGAAAAGTTATTAGTGCTCCTAAAACTACAGTATAGATAAGTGAGCTTGGGTGGAGAGAAGAACCATGCCATATTCAATTTTATTTATTTATTTATTTTTGCAATCTATTTTGAAGGAGTTTGATTCATTGAGGTCAAACTGTCTAGCATTTGACTTTGTCTATGAGGTCTGATTTCTCGTACACTCTGTGTGTGTGCGTCTATGTGTACACTTTGCACTAAGCTTGCATATTAATAAGCCACACTCTATTCCCTTGTTAGCTAAAATGGGCATGTCTGGATTTGTTCCTATCTCCTTCTAAGTAGGAGACAAAATATCTAACAATGGAAGTCAGCCAGTCGAGCAGGAATTGAAGCAGGAGCTTATCTGACTCTGTTAATATCTACGCTTGGATTGTTGTGATGTTCCCTGCAGGGGATATATTTTGTTCTTCGTTGGTGTATGTGTGCAAACTCAGATTAGATTTTCTGCCCTTCTTAAAGTCAATGGGTACTTAAGGTCAACTCTTCCCATCTATTGTCTGATTCTGTTGCCCAAAATAGGTGACTTTATGCTCTGCAGATGTCAGTAAGAACATTTTCTTAGAGATAATATGAATAGAATTCTTTATTAGAATAGAATTCCTTATTGGCCTAGTGTGTTTGGACACACAAGGAATTTGTCTTAGGTGTATATGTTCTCAGTGTACATCAGGAGAATAAAATACATTCATCAAGAATGAAAAGATACAACACTTAGTGATAGTCAATGTTACTAATAAGCTATCAAATTGTACTAGGAAACAAATAAAATAATGGAAATAATGCAACTTATTCCGAGAGAGCGGGGAGAGAGGGAGAGGGGGAGAGAGAAAGGGAGGGAGGGAGGGAGGGACAGAGAGAGAATAGCTAATAGCTAATAGGTTATATAGACAGATGATAGATATATAAATATAGGTAGGTAGATAGGTATGTCATTTGAGATGATAGATAGATAGATGATAGATAGATAGATAGATAGATAGATAGATAGATAGATAGATAGATAGATAGATAGATAGATAGATAGATAGACAGACAGATAGAATAGCTAATAGCTAATAGCTATAGCTGTTATATAGACATTATAGATATAAATATAGGTAGATAGGTATGTAGTGATAGTTAGATGGATGAATGGAGGGAGGGAGGGAGAGAGAAAGGGAGGGAGGGATGATGGGTGGGTGGGTAGATGGAAGGACAGACAGACAGATAGATATAAATCAGTTAAAATGATATATAACTGATGTGTATGACTTATCACATTAGTTCATTAGCTGAAAAAAATAATTCAAATGTATTAAGAATGTCAGCTGTAATTCTGCATCTGGTTATTAATGCAGTTTTCTTTGAAATCATTTGAGTTCCAGCTCCTGTTAGGATTCCACATTCAAAGTATCAGCTGATTTTGTCATTTTTCAGAAACTGAATCTAAAAAAAGGAACAATGCAATCTACGACTGATATGCTCATGAGATTTGGAGTAAAATCTACCATAAACCTCAGTGCATTTTAATATTATAGGTTCTCAGCTTCAACTTTAATAGCCCCAACAACTGTGCCCAATGGTTAAAGAGAGATTACACATGCATCCCGTCAATTTTAATCTTTGAGTAGGAAATCCTTGGACCACAGAGCAGATTCAATCAATCAGAATAGAGCTGGAAGGGACCCTGGAGGTCTTCTAGTCCAACCCCTTGCTCAGCTTGGAGACCTTATACCAGTGATAGCTAACTTTTTCTGGACCGAGTGCCCAAACTCAGAAAGCTCAAACTGCCCAAGAGCTGCTATCCAGTTCTACAGAGGAATTATTGAGTCTGTCATCTGCACCTCTATAACTGTCTGGCTTGGTTCTGCAACCCAACAAGACAGAAACAGACTTCAGAGGAGAATTAGAACTGCAGAAAAAACAATGGCTACCAACCAGCCTTCCATTGAGGACCTGTATACTGCATGAGTCAAAAAGAGGGTTATGAAAATATTTACAGATTCCTCACAGCTTGGACATAAACTGTTTCAACTCCTACCCTCAAAACTACAGTATAGAGCACTGCACACGAGAACAACTAGACACAAGAGCAGTTTTTCCCCCGAACACCATCACTCTGCTAAACAAATAATTCCCTCAACACTGTCAAACTATTTACTAAATCTGCATTCCTATTAATCTTCTCATCGCTCCCACCACCCATCTCCTTCCACTTATGACTGCATAACTGTAACTTTGTTGCCTGTATCCTTACAATTTATATTGATATTGTTTCCTGATTGCTTATTTGTACCCTATGACTATCATTAAGTGTTGTCCTTATGATTCTTGATGAAGGTATCTTTTCTTTTATGTACTCCGAGAGCTTATGCACCAAGACAAATTCCTTGTGTGTCCAATCACACTTGGCCAATAAAAAATTCTATTCGATTCTATTCCAAAGCGCACAAGCGTGCGTGAATGCACGCATGTGTGGTCGAACCTCCAAAATACAATGCGAGCCGCCCCGCTCATGAGCCCCCCTACCCCCACCCCATGTATGTGTGCCCCCCACACCCCGTCTCTTGCGCATGTGCAGCAGAGACCCGACACCCTGTTGGCTGGCGGGAGGAATATGCACATGCGCCGTGCAGCTGAACTGGGGCGACGGCTTGCCTGCCCACAGAGAGGGTACTGCATGCCATCTGTGGCACGCATGCCATAGGTTCGCCATCACAGACCTTTACCAGGGGTCTGCAAACTTGGCACTTTTAAGACTTGTGGACTTCAACTCCCAGAGTTCCTCAGCCAGCTTTGCCCTATACCATTTCAGATAGGTGGCTGTCTAGTCTTTTCTTAAGAAACTCCAGTGAAGAAGTACCTACAACTTCTGAAGGCAAGCTGTTCTGGAGTTCTAGATTCATGGTTGCCCCTGTTACGTGAGAATATTATTATTCTCTATTTCTTCTAATGCTGCAAACTTTTCCTCTTCAAACTGGCAATAGTAGCAACAGAGACACAATGTATTGATAGTATCCATTGTGTTATTCATGCCCTGGTCATCTCCCAAATGGACTATGGTAATCTGCTCTACATGGGGCTGCCCTTGTAGAATATCTAGAAGACACCTGGGCATTTTATAGCCTCAGTACCACATCTGACCCTTTGCTGTCCCTGTCAGCCCATGTGAGGTTAATTGGAAATTAGAAATTGATTGTAAATAAGATGTAAAAAAAGATGTTGAGACTCTAGAAAGAGTGCAGAGAAGAGCAACGAAGATGATTAGTGGACTGGAGGCTAAAACATAAGAAGAACGGTTGCAGGAACTGGCTATATCTAGTTTAATGAAAAGAAGAACTAGGGGAGACATGATAGCAGTGTTCCAATATCTCAGGGGTTGCCACAAAGAAGAGGGAGTCAAACTATTCTCCAAAGCACCTGAGGGTAGAACAAGAAGCAATGGGTGGAAACTAATCAAGGAGAGAAGCAACCTAGAACTAAGGAGAAATTTCCTGACAGAACAATTAACCAGTGGAACAACTTGCCTGCAGAAGTTGTAAATGCTCCAACACTGGAAACTTTTAAGAAAATGTTGGATAGCCATTTGTCTGAGATGGTGTAGGGTTTCCTGCCTGGGCAGGGGGTTGGACTAGAAAACCTCCAAGGTCCCTTCCAACTCTGATATTATTATTATTATTATTATTATTATTATTATTATTATTATTATTATTATTATTATTATTATTATTATTATTATTATTATTATTATTATTATTATTATTATTATTATTATTATTATTATTATTATTATTATTATTATTATTATTATAATATAAGTGTGCCACAGGGGCAGGAGAATAAACTGAGTTGGGTCTGTGTAGGCGCTGTGTACTACTTTAGTCTGCTGGCGACAGGGCAAGAAGAGAAAGCTCTAGAACTCACCATTTCCTGATTGGCCCAAATTTATCTAGCCAGCTTTCATCTCTAAGGTGAGATTAGAATTCACTGTCTTCTAGTGATTGGCCCAAAATTACCCAGCTGGCTTTCATGCCTAAGGTGGGACTAGAACTCATCATGATTGGTCCAAAGTCACCCAGCCAGCTTTCATGCCCAAGGCGCAACTAGAATTCACCATCTTATGGTGATTGGCACAAAATCATCCATCCGGCTTTCATCCCTAAGGTACGACTAGAACTCACTATCTCCTAGTGACTGGTCCAAAGTCACCCAGCCAGCTTTCACGCCTAAGGTGCGACTAGAACTCACTGTCTCCTAGTGACTGGTCCAAAGTCACCCAGCCAGCTTTCACGCCTAAGGTGCAACTAGAACTCCCTGTCTCCTAGTGATTGGTCCAAAGTCACCCAGCCAGCTTTCACGCCTAAGGTGCAACTAGAACTCACTGTCTCCTAGTGATTGGTCCAAAGTCACCCAGCCAGCTTTCATGCCTAAGGTGCAACTAGAACTCACTGTCTCCTAGTGATTGGTCCAAAGTCACCCAGCCAGCTTTCATGCCTAAAGTGGGAGTAGAACTCACAGTCTCCCAGTGATTGCAAAAGTGCCTACCATTCCTGTCCTATTGTTCCCTTTCATTATATCAAATTAATATAGTTGTTGCATACTTTTGCTTATATATATATATATATATATGTTTATATGATGTATTGTTGTTTTATGTTGATGTTTGTGTATACTGTTGTGACAAAATAAAATTTTAAAAAAAGTCACCCAGCTGGCTTTTCCAGCTGTAAATGCGGCCAATTTGCCAAGTGCCCGAAATGTAGTGACGTAGCTGTAGGAGCAGGGCTGACTTTCGGAATTTGGGATCAACGTCATAAATCCCCTTTTTTGGGTCAGTTGTAGCTTCACACGTTAAGCATATAACGAGTTTTACTGCAGGTTTGAAAGGAAACTACAGCCACCTATCTCCACAACCCCCATCTCAGACACACCAACAACAGCCAAGCCTCCTACAACTGACCCCATTTCATTGGGTTCACAACCCCTAGTGATCACAGAAAAGGAAGTGCAGGACCTATTTCACAGACAAAAGCCAGGAAAAGCTCCAGGCCCAGACAAGATAACTCCTTCTTGCTTAAAAGTCTGTGCTGACCAATTGGCCCCCATCTTCACCCATATTTTCAATAAATCACTAGAGATGTGCTATGTTCCTTCTTGCTTCAAACGCCCTACCATCATCCCAGTGCCGAAGAAGCCCACCATCAAGGAACTGAATGACTACAGACCAGTTGCTCTAACATCTGTAGTCATGAAAACCTTTGAAAGGCTAGTGCTTTCCTACCTGAAAACCATCACGGATCCGCTCTTAGACCCCTTGCAATTTGCATACCGAGCAAATAGATCAACAGATGATGCTGTTAATATGGCTCTGCACTACATCCTACAACATCTTGAGTCTCCAAAGACCTATGCAAGGGTCCTTTTTGTAGACTTTAGTTCAGCATTCAATACCATCATTCCAGACATTCTTCTAACTAAGCTAAACCAGCTACAGGTACCGGAACAGACTTGTAAGTGGATCACAAGCTTCCTAACAAACAGGAAGCAGCAGGTGAAGCTAAGCAAGATCACATCAAATACCTGTACAATTAGCACAGGGCCCCCCCAAGGCTGTGTGCTCTCCCCACTTCTCTTCTCTCTGTATACCAATGACTGCATCTCCAATGATCCATCAGTTAAGCTACTGAAGTTCGCAGATGACACAACAGTGATTGGTCTCATTCGAGACAATGACGAATCTGCATATAGACGAGAGGTCGAACGACTAGCCTTGTGGTGCAACCAAAACAATCTGGAACTGAACACACTCAAAACCGTAGAAATGGTGGTAGACTTTAGGAAAAACCCTTCCATACTTCCACCTCTCACAATACTTGACAACACAGTATCAACAGTAGAAACCTTCAAATTTCTGGGTTCTATCATATCGCAAGATCTCAAATGGACAGCTAACATCAAAAACATCATTAAAATAGGACAACAAAGAATGTTCTTTCTGCGCCAACTCAGTAAGCTCAAACTGCCCAAGGAGCTGCTGATCCAATTCTACAGAGGAATTATTGAGTCTGTCATTTGCACCTCTATAACTGTCTGGTTCGGTTCTGCAACCCAACAAGAAAAACACAGACTTCAGAGGATAATTAGAACTGCAGAAAAAATAATTGCTACCAACCTGCCTTCCATTGAGGACCTGTATACTGCACGAATCAAGAAGAGGGCCGTGAAAATATTTGCAGATCCCTCGCATCCTGGACATAAACTGTTTCAACTCCTACCCTCAAAACGACGCTATAGAGCACTGCACACCAGAACAACTAGACACAAGAACAGTTTTTCCCCGAAGGCCATCACTCTGCTAAACAAATAATTCCCTCAACACTGTCAGACTATTTACTGAATCTGCACTACTATTAATCGTTTCATAGTTCCCATCACCAATCTCTTTCCACTTATGACTGTATGACTATAACTTGTTGCTGGCAATCCTTATGATTTATATTGATATATTGATCATCAATTGTGTTGTAAATGTTGTACCTTGATGAACGTATCTTTTCTTTTATGTACATTGAGAGCATATGCACCAAGACAAATTCCTTGTGTGTCCAATCACACTTGGCCAATAAAAATTCTATTCTATTCTATTCTATATAAATTTTAAGAATTTGGCAGATCGAATCTCACGAGGCTCAAGGTTAACTCAGCTTTCCATCCTTCCGAGGTGGGTAAAATGGGGACCCAGATGGTTGGGGGGAAAGACGCTGACTCTGTAAACTGCTTAGTGAGGGCTATAAAGCATTGTGAAGTGGTATATAAGACTAAGTGCTATTTCTATTTCTAAAGTCTCTTTTTTTTTTTCATTTTTCACTGCTTGGAGCCATTTCTTTGCCAATAGAAATCCCTTTGCCTCTTCCCCCATCTCCAAAGAGTGTAGATCAGCTGCAGAGTGCTCTTCTTCCTATTGCATCTCGGCGTGTCGGCACACGCTCCCTTGTCTACACCAGCTGGTGTTGTGATTCTGCGTAATGCCACCGCCCACGGAAACATCTTGTGCCACTTTGTGTATTAGCAAAAGGTGCAAACACTGCTAAATACTCTCGCTGAGGGTGACAGCGCTCTGGGCAATTACAGAGCGTCAAGCGAGGGAATGACAGCGATCAGCATGGTTTCCCAGCGAATAACATACATAGATGGGAATAATCCAAGGCCGCTACTCTATACTGTTAATAATCTTTGAGAAAAGGCTCCTATCAATACTCAAGTTGGAGAAGTGAATCTGGCTTCTCCATTGACTTTGCTTGACAGAAGTTCGCAAAAGGGGATCCTATGATCCTGGCACAATGTGACCGTCATAAATATGCGCGACTTGCCAAGCCTCCGAATTTTGTTCATGGGGATGCTGCAGTGGTTATAAGTGTGAAAAATGGCCATAAGTCATTTTTTTCATTGCCGTCGTAACTTTGAATGGTTGCTAAATGAACTGTTGTGAACTCTTTTCCCCCCCCCCTTAAAACAGGGGTGAAATCCAACAGGTTCTGGAGAACCGGTAGCGGAAATTTTGAGTAGTTGGGAGAACCAAAAAATGCCACCTCCGGCTGGCCTCAGACTGGGGTGAGAATGGAGATTTTGCAGTATCCTTCCCCTGCCACGCCCACCAAGAACCAGTAGGGAAAAAAATTTGAATTTCACCACTGCCTTAAAAGATATTGATATGAACAGCCCAAATTATAGCTAAAGAGTTAAAGGTCCATTAATCAATCAAGAGTCCGTAGCTCTTCTTCCAATTGCAATATTGCACAATCGTTTAAACTTGACTCAGAGGGAAATCTATTTTGAGGAATCGAGATCATGTAAAACATATGTTTCTGATCCTGTTGCAGACAAACACGCAAAGGGGTAAAGGCTACATTTCTTCTTTTCAAAACCAAAAATGCCTACAATTTTTTAAAGCACTTCTGCGTCTCAGAACACATGATGAGGAGGGTGGTAGAGGTGATGATGGTGATGGTGATGATGATAGAAGCTCTGAGGAATAGCAGAATAAGAGATCATTCTAAGGAATTCATTTTGGATAACTCATTGGAAGCATAAGTAGATGCTATCATCGGCTTAATCCTCTATTTCATTTAGGCAAGAAAACTCAAATGCACAGGTACAGTATAATAATAATAATAACAGAGTTGGAAGGGACCTTGGAGGTCTTCTAGTCCAAACCCCTCCCCAGGCAGAAAACACTACACCATTTCAGACAAATGGTTATCCAACATTTTCTTAAAAATTTCCAGTGTTGGAGCATTTACAACTTCTGCAGGCAAGTTGTTCCACTGATTAATTGTTCTAACTGTCAGGAAATTTCTCCTTAGTTCTAAATTGCTTCTCTCCATGATTAGTTTCCACCCATTGCTTCTTGTCCTGCCCTCAGGTGCTTTGGAGAATAGTTTGACTCCCTCTTCTTTGTGGCAGCCCCTGAGATATTGGAAGACTGCTATCATGTCTCCCCTAGTCCTTTTTTTCATCAAACTAGACATACCCAGTTCCTGCAACCGTTCTTCATGTTTTATCCTCCAGTCCCCTAGTCATCTTTGTTGCTCTTCTCTGCACTCTTTCTAGAGTCTCAACATCTTTTTTTTTTGTGGGATATACTAGGTATAACACCAATTACTACAGATCTCAAATGCAAATTGATAAATGCAAGAAGCATTGTTAACAAATTACCTGAATTTATCCTCTTGTTAAACAGTGGTACATTAGATATTATTTTTGTTTGTGAAACATGGCTGAACTCATCCCTTCCTGACTCCATTATCTCAAACAAAGAATATCAAGTTTATCGATCAGATCGTGAAAACCGAAGAGGTGGTGGAGTGGCTATCTTTTACAAAAAGTCACTGAATCTAAAAAATATCCAAGTTGCACAAAAACTTTCTCTTCCTGAAACTATTGTATGCGACCTATCCCTCAACACTACTCTTCGATTCTTACTATGCTACAGAGCCCCTGACTATGACATTACCCATGCAAATATGCTAACCTCACTGCTAACATGGGCTACCTCTTGCCCATATCCTCTCATCTTCTTGGGTGACCTAAATCTACCTCTCATAAACTGGATAACTAATGAGTGTACAACCGATCCAATCCATACTACACTATACAATGCTGTTACAAACCTAGGCCTTGAACAACTTGTAACTAACAACACAAGACTCAACAACTGCCTTGATCTCATCTTCTGCAACAACTCCAACTCAATTTATGGACTACAAATTAAAGAACCTTTTTCCAACAGTGACCACTGCATGATTGATTTTCGTCTCAATATACGTCCATACAGACTCAAGATCCATCCCACCACTAAAAGATTCTAACAACAAAGAATACAATGACGAAACAGTTAAAGCTAACCTCTTCAACAGTTTCTTTAGCTCAGTTTTTGTTAACAGCAATAACACATATCCGACATTCCATAAACGCACTAGCATTGAATATGATGACTTAACCCATATAGATTTCACAGAAGATAACGTTGAAAAACTTCATAACTTGAAACCATCGCTATCTATTGGACCTGATGGACTATGCGCATACTTCTTAAAAAAACTTTCCACTAATATAGCAGAACCCCTAAGCATAATCTTTGACAAAGCTTTCACTACCAGTTCCCTTCCCAAACTTTGGTCACTAGCCACAGTCATCCCTATCTTCAAAAAAGGAGACCCCAGCTTAGTTGAAAATTACAGACCGATCTCTCTATGCTGCGTCACCTGCAAAGTCATGGAATCAATCATCAACCAATCCATTACCTCACACTTAGAAGCAAACAACCTACTCTCCAATAGACAATTTGGTTTCAGGAAAAAATTATCATGCAACTTACAACTTCTTCACTGTAAAAACATATGGACTACAAATCTTGATCAAGGCAAAACAATAGATGCAATCTACATAGACTTCTGCAAAGCTTTTGACTCAGTAGTACACAACAAACTTTTCCTAAAACTAAAATCCTATGGCATTTCAGGACCCCTTCACAAATGGATATCTGCATTTCTGTCCAACAGACAACAAGTGGTCAAAATTGGCAATGCTCTATCAAATCCTGTTCCTGTCAAGAGTGACGTTCCTCAAGGCAGCGTCCTTGGACCAACACTCTTCATACTATACATTAATGATCTTTGTGACCATATCGCAAGTAATTGTGTTCTCTTTGCTGATGATGTCAAACTATTTAACACCACAGACAATGTATCTATCATCCAAAAAGACCTTGATCATCTAACCACTTGGTCTAAAACTTGGCAACTCCAGATCTCAACCAGCAAATGCTCAGTCTTACATATTGGAAAAAAGAACCCAAACACTAAGTACATACTTGATGGACATTACCTTACAGATGACCCCCACCCCGTTAAAGACCTTGGAGTTTTCATGTCAAATGATCTAAGTGCCAAAGCCCACTGTAACTACATAGCAAAAAAGGCTCTAAGAGTTGTAAACCTAATCCTGCGTAGCTTCTTTTCCAAAAACACTACACTACTAACCAGAGCATATAACACATTTGCTAGACCAATTCTAGAATACACCTTGCCTGTTTGGAACCCTCACCACATCTCTGACATCAATACAATTGAACTAATCCAGAAATATTTTACAAGAAGAGTTCTCCATTCCTCTGAAAACAACAAAATACCTTATCCCACCAGACTTGAAATCCTAGGCTTAGAAAACTTGGAATTCTGTCGCCTTCGACAAGACCTAAGTTTAACTCATAGAATCATCTATTGTAATGTCCTTCCTGTTAAAGACTACTTCAGCTTTAATTGCAACAATACAAGAGCAACCAACAGATTTAAACTTAATGTTAACCGCTTTAATCTAGATTGCAGAAAATATGACTTCTGTAACAGAATCATCAGTGCTTGGAATACTTTACCTGACTCTGTGGTCTCTTCCCATAATCCTAAAAGCTTTAACCAAAAACTTTCTACTATTGACCTCACCCCATTCCTAAGAGGACCATAAGGGGCGTGCATAAGCGCACAAACGTGCCTACCGTTCCTGTCCTATTGTTTTTCTTTTCTTTTCTTCTTCCTATATATATATTGATGCTTATACCTCCTAATATTTACTCATATATATGTTTATATACTATATAATCCTTTTTATATGATATTGTGACAAAATAAATAAAATAAATAAAAAAATATATATGTGGGACCTTGCTCAATAGTAATAACTGTGAGAGGGATCTTGGAGTCTAAATGGACAATCATTTAAATATGAGCCAGCTGTGTGCTGCAGCTGCCAAAAAAGCCAACACAGTTCTAGGCTGCATAAACAGAGGGATAGAATCAAGATCATGCAAAGTATTAATACTGCATCCAGTTTTGGTCGCCACGGTGTAAAAAAAGACGTTGAGACTCTAGAAAGAGTGCAGAGAAGAGCAACAAAGATGATTAGGGGACTGGGGGCTGAAACATATAAATAATGGTTGCTGGAATTGAGTATGTCTAATTTGATGAAAAGAAGGACTAGGGGAGACATGATAGCAATGCTCCAATATCTCAGGGGCTGCCACAAAGAGGGAGTCAAACTATTCTCCAGAGCAACTGAGGGTGGGACAAGAAGCAATGGGTGGAAACTAATCAAGGAGAGAAGCAACCTAGAACTAAGGAGAAATTTCTTGACAGTGAGAGCAATTAACCAGTGAAACACCTTGCCTCCAGAAGTTGTAAATGCTCCAACACTGGAAGTTTTTAAGAAGATGTTGGATAACCATTTGTCTGAAGAGGTGTAGCGGTTGGACTAGAAGATCTCCAAGATCCCTTCCAATTCTGCTATTCTATTCTATTCTATTCTATTCTATTCTATTCTATTCTATTCTATTCTATTCTATTCTATTCTATTTCCATCTGGAAAAGACAGCAACTCTGAAAAACATGGTTTGTGCATGTGAAATGCCTGCTTAACTCTGGCTAATTTTGAGTAAGGAATGAAAGTGGGTGTTTTTGTAGTTGACCAATAGGGACAGGGTTTCTCAACCTTAGCCACTTTAAGATGTGTGGACTTCAATTCCCAGAATTCCCCAGCCAGCATGCCTAGGTGGGGAATTCTGGAAATTGGAGTACACATATCTTAAAGTAGCCAAGGTTGAAAAAAAAACTGCAGTAAGATATCTATAAATGACACTTTCAGAGATCTCCAGCAGTTGCTGCTCAGTTGTAATTTTTAACAGGGCACCAAGGAAAATAATAAAAGAGCACTTCGGGAGTAATCATATTCATTTCATTTAGTGAATTTAATTGGCTCAAAGTTACGTTTAATTAAAGCAGTTTTTATCCTGAATTCACTTACTTTTTTAAAGTGATTTTATTACAAATTCTAATTGCAATAATAAAAACGAATACCCACTAAAAGAAAGTAAAAAAGATAGAAAGAATTCAAAGGTGCAAAGCAGGGGTGAAGTGCACTTACCTTTGCTACTGGATTGCAAATGTGAGTGTGCGCGCCTCCTCCAAACATGCACAGAGCCTTCTGCGCATGCGCAGAGCGTCAAAAACGGGATATGATGAGGTCCGGGCTGGTGGGCAGAGCCTCCTGCTGCCAGCCCTAGTGGATCACACAATCCAGATAGATCCGGCTGCATTTCACCACTGGTGCAAAGGGGAAGGGAGGGAGGGAGGGAGGGAGGGAGGGAGGGAGGGAGGAAGGAAGGAAGGAAGGAAGGAAGGAAGGAAGGAAGGAAGGAAGGAAGGAAGGAAGGAAGGAAGGAAGGAAGTGGGGGCTGTAAAGATTTTCCCGGTCCAGTCATGTCCAACTCTAGGGGGTTATGTTCATCTCTCTTTCTTAGCTGAGAGAACTAGTGTTATCTCACAACATTTTTATGGTTATGTGGCCAGCATGGCTATAACCCAAGACAAACAGAAAGCTATTACCTTCCCACCGAAAGTGGTACCTATTTATCTACCTGCATTTGCGTGCTTTCAAAAGGCTAGTGTTGTGTCTCGTCCGATCTCACCACAGCCGGGGCCTTCTTATCTGCTTCGAACACGGAGGAATGTCCTAGTATGCCTCCCAGCCCCAGCCCAGGCTCCATGCCCAGACAGGCTGAAGAGGAGGAAGTATCTCCAGCCCCCAGCTCTGGCTCCATGCCCAGGCAAACGGAGCAACTAGACCCCTCCCCCTCCTCCACAGCATGTGAGCCTGAGGGAGGTCAATTGCCAACAGCTGCCGACTGGAGTGACCCTCGTGTCAGAAGACTTGATAGACGGAGGCAACAGAAGGAAGGGAGGGGCAGGCCTGGATAAGTGCTGAGTCATGGAGCCACACCCCATGGCCTATATAAAGGACCTGCTTTCTGGCATTCTCTGAGTCAGGCAAAGTCTAAACATATCTTGCTGAAGTCACTTTCTGGTCTCCTGCCTGCCCTGAGGACTTTGCTAGGACTTTGGCAGAGCTGCAGAGTCACGCCTGATTCGGATTTCCCTGACCCAGCCGTCAGCGGAGGAGTGGGACACGACAGCTAGGCAGACATAACTGAATATATATTTTGGGGAGATGTTTACCAAAAGTTACCTGAATTTCCATTCATGTATAGGTGCAAAGGTGCACAATTACAGGATAGCTTGCATTCAAACCCAGGTAGTCCTCGACTTACAACCAAAATTTATGTTGCTGAGTGAGACATTTGTTAAGTTGAGTTTTGCCCCCATTTTATGACCTTTCTTGTCACAGTTGTTAAGTGGATTATTGCAGTTGTTAAGTTAGTAACATGGTTTTTGGGTGAATCTGGCTCCCCCATTTGTCACATGTTGATCACATGACTCCAGGACACTACGACACTACGTCATAAATATGAGCCAGCTCCCAAATGGCCAAATTTGGATCCCGTGACCGTGGGAATACTGCAAGGGTCTTAAGTGTGAAAAACGGTCATATGTCTGTTTGTTTTTCAGTGCCATTGTAACTTCAAATGATCGCTAAACAAACTATTGTAAATGAAAGGACTACCTGTTTAGACTAAATTAATTTCTACCCTCCTCTGCCATCCATGGTCAATGCTGATTAGTAATTTAGAGAGGACAGCTGGATGGAAGAGACTATTCCCAAAGATTGTGTCTATTGATTCTTAAAATATCTGAGTGCGCACAGTGTGACTATTTTGAGACAACCCAGGAGCAAAATACAGTAAACAGAGGTTTGTCATTCAAATAGTGGTTTATCTGCAAGGAATATATACATACGCATACTAGGCAAAGTCAGGCAATCAATCATCAACTATAACACAGAAGCACACACAGAGAGAGAGAGAGGATTCCCTGACAGGGCCTCTCTTATATATACAGCCTCTTAAAGTTGTATCAGCCCAAAAACCTTGCTGACTCATTCCCTGCTTTATATCATTGTAGCAGCTGGTCAGCTCTTAAAGCATTTCCCTGACATAGGGAATGATCACTAAACAAACTGTTATAAATCAAGGACTACCTGTATAGACTAAATTAATTTCTTCCCTCCCCCGTCATCCATGGTCAATGCTGATTAGTAGTTTAGAGAGGACAGCCGGATGGGAGACACCATTCCCAAAGATGGTATCTATTGATTCTTAAAATATCGCTTGATACCAAGGAACTGAACCTCCGTGTTTGAATTTCACTCTTCTAGCTAAATGCTGTAGGCCAAAATCCAACACAAGGTTCACAATATTTTAGTTCTTAATAGGTTATAGGGTTTCAGTTGGCTCCAGCAGGCTTCAAACTTGGTTGGATCATGGCCAGAAGCTGTTTTTGCCATTAAGCTATTCTATTTTCTCACCCATCTGCAGTATTTTCATGCCTGGGCCAAGCTAGGAAAACCATTAGCCTCATCAACGTCTTCTCTGGAGAGCAGTCCTTGTATCGCAAGGGTTGAAGTCTCCTGCCACAAACAATTGGTCTTTGACTAATCTCATCTAACTGTTAATGTGCTGAATTATCTTATTTGCCAACTAACAGAAACACTCACAATTAAAAAGCTATTACCAAGATACACAAGAGAAAGATCAGCAGAGGCAGAGGGTCCAGAAAAGCTGAACTGATACAAACCATCTCTCTAATGTACTCAAAGTGATTTTAAAAAATAAAAAAAATGTTTACTCTATTAAGCAAATAACAGAATGATCTCGGAAACCGAACATTAAAGTTGATTAAAATTGCTGTTGAAACTCCTTTGGATGTAGCTGCTACCTTTTTATTTGCAGCTGGGGTTAGGACTTTTTTTGGAAGTTTGATTTACTGTGCAAATCAGTTGGGAGTGAGAGAAAAACACACAATGACTCATAATCTATCTCTCCTGTCACCACACCTCCTCCTCCTCCTCCTCCTCCTCCTCCTCCTCCTCCTCCTCCTCCTCCTCCTCCTCCTCCTCCTCCTCCTCCTCCTCCTCCTCTTCTTCTTCTTCTTCTTCTTCTTCTTCTTCTTCTTCTTCTTCTTCTTCTTCTTCTTCTTCTCCCAGCCTCCTCCTCCTCCTCCTCCTCTTCTTCTTCTTCTTCTTCTTCTTCTTTTCTTCTTCTCCCAGCTGCCTCCTTCTCCTCCTCCTCCTCCTCTTCCTCCTCCCTCTCCCTTCCCCTTTCCCCTTTCCCTTTGAAAACATTTCGCTTCTCACCCAAGAAGCTTCTATAGATCTGAACTGAAGTCACAGTCCCATGCTTCCATAAAATGTAGGAAGTTCTTGTCTTTATTCCAGTGAGCAGTGCAATACCATTTCAGAGATGTAATTAGGTTAACGAAAGGGCAGTTTTTGGTTTAAAGACACTGCTGTTAAAATTCAGTTTCTAGGATCCGCCTTCTGAATGAACTGGGTGGGTAGGTGATAGGGATGGCCCGTATGTTATAAAGATGCACATGAAGAGGCGTTTTGCTTCTATACTATATAAGGAGGAAAAGGAACCAGAATAAAAGGGAGACCACAAAGCAATTAATGGGTGGTAACTAATAGAGAGAACCAAATTCCTCTTCTGATACTTCCTGAAACTTAGGACAAATTAATTTATCTGAATGGTTTAAATTTTTATCTGAATGGTTTAAACTTTTATCTGGTTTGAATTTTTATCTGAATGGTCTAAAACTTGGCAACTCCAAATCTCAACCAGCAAATGCTCAATCTTACATATTGGAAAAAAGAACCTAAACACTAAGTACAAGCTTGATGGACATTATCTTACAGATGACCCCCACCCTGTTAAAGGTTGGAGTTTTCATATCCAATGATCTAAGTGCCAAAGCCCACTGCAACTACATCGCAAAAAAGGCCTTAAGAGTTGTAAACCTAATCTTGTGTAGCTTCTTCTCCAAAAACACTACACTACTAACCAGAGCATATAAAACATTTGCTAGACCAATTCTTAAATACAGCTCGACTGTTTGGAACCCTCACCACATCTCTGACATCAATACAACTGAATGTGTCCAGAAATATTTTACAAGAAGAGTTCTCCACTCCTCTGAATACAGCAAAATACCTTATGCCACCAGACTTGAAATCCTGGGTTTAGAAAATTTAGAACTACGCCGCCTTCGACAGGACCTGTGTTTAACTCCTAGAATCATCTATTACAATGTTCTTCCTGTCGAAGACTACTAAAGCTTCAATTGCAACAATACACGAGCACACAATAGATTTAAGCTTAATGTTAACTGCTCCAATCTTGATTGCAGAAAATATGACTTCAGTAACAGAGTTGTTAATGCTTGGAATACACTACCTGACTCTGTGGTCTCTTCCCAAAATCCCCAAAGCTTTAAACAAAAACTATCTACTATTGACCTCACCCCTTTCCTAAGAGGTCTGTAAGGGGCATGCATAAGAGCACAAAAGTGCCTACCGTTCCTGTCCTATTGTTTCCTTTCATTATATCCAATTAATATAGTTATTACATACTCATACTCATATATATGCTTAAATATTGTATAATTATTTCATGCTTATGCTTATATATACTGTGTGACAGAATAAATAATAAATAAATAAATAAATAAATAAATAAATAAATAAATAAATAAATAAATAAATAAATAAATAAATAAATAAATAATCAGTGGAACAACTTGCCTCTAGAAGTTGTGGGTGCTCCATCACTGGAAGTTTTTAAGAAGAGATTGGACAGCCATTTGTCTGAAATGATATGGGGTCCCCTGACTGAGCAGGGGGCTGGACTAGAAGACCTCCAAGGACCCTCCCAACACCGTTATTCTGTCAAAATGGATGACAGCCTCCATGGCTGCTCATTTAAGGAGAAGGAGCAAAAACTGGGCTAAATTCCCAAAGGCAGAAGACAAAACATTTTTTTCTAATCCAGCAAGGAGTCCTTAAACTTTCCCAAAGGGGTTTTTTCAAGAGGCAACTGGACTTTCTGGTTTTTTTTTCTTTGAAGATGTTTCGCTTCTCCTTCAAGAAGCTTCCTCAGCTCTTGGACCTGGATGACGGAGAATCTCCATAGACAGTCCTTAAGCTGGTTCATTGCTGAATGCGATGATTAAAACACTGTTTATGTAGTAACAGGGCTGTCGGTGTTTATTCGCTTTCTCTCAGTGCGGTTTTAGTCATTTCTACTATCATTTGCCAAGGATCCTGTTATGAAATCCAGGACTGAATAAGCTCTTCGTTCCAGAATTTTGCTTTCCGTCACTGTAAAAAATACATAGCAGGGAAGATCCCTGTGGGAATATTAGTCAGGAGCAAGCATTTGTCTTCTCTGCTTAAGAGAAAAATAAGCAGACTGTAATAGTCCTTTACAGTATTCTCCAAGCCTGTGACGGCGAACCTATGGCGTGTGTGCCACAGGTGGCACATGGAGCCATATCTGTGGGCACGCAAATCGTTCCCTAGCTCAGCTCCAGTGTGCATGTGTGTGCTGGCCAGCTGATGTTTGGCTGGCCCTGCCCACACCACCCCTCCCCTTCCAGGAGTCTCCCCCAGGCCCATTTTTGATGCTTGGTAAGTACAGGGATCCCACAGAGGCTCTTGGGGGGTATTTTCAGCCTCTGGAGGGCCTCTGGGGGGATCGGGAGGCTGTTTTCACCCTCCCCAGGCTCCCAGAAAGCCTCTGGAGCCTGGGGAGGGAGAAAAATGGGCCTACCACTCCCACCGGTAATCTTTTTACTGTTGCATGCCAAAAGCGGGGAGTCACGCAGGGGGTCACGCACGCATGCATGGGGGGCAGGGCACAGGGGGCATTGAATTATGGGTGTGGGCATGCATGTGCACGCCCCCCTGCACTCCCCCCGCTTTTGGCATGCAATGGCAAAAAGGTTAGCCATCCCTGCTCTAAGCTGTTTACAGGCTATTACCTCCCAACAATCTGGGTCCTCATTTTACCCACTCGGGAAGGATGGAAGGCTGAGTCAACCTTGAGCCTGGTGGGATTTGAACTGCCAAATTGCAGGCAGCCAGCAGGCAGCAGAACCAGCCTGCAATATTATACTCTAACTACTGCACCACCATGGCTCATAATATTCTCTTTCTCCTGGGTTTGCTTTTACGTTGGATATTGTTGTTGTTAACATCCACGCATTGGGAAGGAGAATGGACACATCTACAATCCACAATCTACGGGTTTTGGAGCATGCTGTAAACCAGCAGTCCCCAACTTTTGCAGCTTGTGGGGCCCAGCGGGGGGGGAGAGAGAGGGAACTGGTCCACGTAAGTGGCAGGCCGGCACATAAGTGGCAGACCGGCATGCATGTGCCACCGCTGCTCAACTTGTGTGAGTGGCAGGCCAGCGCATGTGCACATTGTCCGTGCAGGTCAACTTCCAGAAACTGAGCTTTGGACGTGTGTGCAAGTGTGCCGGTTGATCACTCACGCAAGTTGAGCTGCACGCTCGTGCACTAGCCTGCCACTTGGGTGGCCCGATTGTAAATAGGCCATGGGCCAGTAATGGGCCACGGCCCAGGGTTTGGGACCCCTGCTGTAAATAACTGTGTACTGCTTTTTATGCTTATATAAAAGGCTGTTGGCCAAGCAAAGCAAATGTAAAAAAAAATAAATGACCAGAGCTTCTATCATTTTTTTAATCAATTTTTATTGATTTTTTTCCACATACACACCCACATAATTTATGAACAGAGTATTGGCCATATCATATCTTATACCACTTATCACATCCAAATACATTTACTTAGTTACAATTTCTGCCAAAATGTTCTTTTTCCATATTTTTAATCATATCTTAATATTTCTATGCTTGTTTATATAAACCACATCTTCTTTCGCCCTCAGGTTCTAATTTCTCCATTTTTACTGATATGTATTTTTTAGATAATAATTAATATGAGGGGAATTCTGAGAAATACATTCAATAAATGGAGGAAAAACTGGGCTTGTCTGGACACCGTAGTGAAAAATACTGAATTGAAAATGAATACAGCAATAGAAAGAGACAAGAAGGAGTAGAGAGTCGGAAGGAAGGGAGAAGGAGAGAGAGAAAGAGAAGAAAGGGAAGAGGGGAGGAAGAAAGGGAGAGGAAATAAGAGTAGGAGAGAAGGTTAGATAGGGAGGAAGAAAAGAGGAGCGGGAGAAAGGAAGGGAATTAGAGAAGGAGTAGGAGAAGAGGAAAGAAAGTAGGAAGGATAAAAGAAGGGAGGGAGAGGGAAGAAAAAGAGAAGAAAGATTGCTGTAAAACAAAAAAGGTGAAATGGAGGAAAGGCAACCCCGAACATGTTTGAACGTATCAGGATAAAAACAGAGCTTCTATCATTGTGGTCATCATTTTGACTTTTTCAGCCCTGGTTAAGTTAAAGAAAAGTTGGGAAATAAAGTATGAGTTAATTTATTAGGGTTTTGGGAGACCAGAGTGACTCCTGAGGCTGTATCTCTGAGCCTGCAGGAAGAGGTTTTGATTTCTCGTACATCATTATAGCGTATATATAAAATTAGGTCTACTAGATTGGACTGCAAAAAGTTATTATAGCAGTGCCATTTTTCTTCTTTCTTTCACTCCTTTCACGCAGTGCAGAGAACCAGAAAGCTAATAAAATTAATCCACAGATAAGATCCTGAAATTAACCTTTCTAGCTGCACAATTGAGATATAAAACCAACTGGCATAAAGCCATGGCAGGAGAGAAGAGACCCAATAAAATGGGGAAATTACATGAATGAGTAGGAAGAACCATTGGTCGAGGAAGATGGTTATATATTTATTGGTATTCCACATTTATTATTTTTACAAATAACTCAAGGTGGCGAACATATCCAACACACCTTCCTCCTTCTATTTTTCCCATAACAATAATCCTGTGAGGTGGGTTGGGCTGAGAGAGAATGACTGGCCCAAAGTCCTCCATCCACTTTTCGTGCCTAAAATGGGACTAGAACTCACAATCTCCTAGGAATTGCCCAAAGACACCCAGCCGGCTCTCATGCTTAAGGCAAGACTAGAACTCACAATCTCCTATTGATTAGCCCAAAGTCCCTCAGTTGGCTTTCAGATCTAAGGTATGACTAGAACTCCCAGGCTCCTAGTGACTGGCCCCAAATCACCGAGCTGAGACTAGAGACTAGAAACCATGGTCTCCCACTTTCTAGCTCTGATGCCTTATCCAGTAGACCAAACTGACTCTCTAGATCAGGGGTATCAAACTCAATTTCATTGAGGACCGCATCAGAGTTGTGTTTGACCTCGGAGAGCTGGGTGGGCATGGCTAGAGTGAGTGTGGCCAGGGTGAGCATGGCCAGCTCGACGTCACTCGTGTCTGTGGCACCTGTGGTGGCCTGGGCAGGGCTGGGGAGATCCATTGTCTCCAGCGGAGGAAGACAAGATCAGGGAGTGTCCACCCCGACACAAACTGAGCAACGTGGTATATGCAGTACAATGCAGTGAGCCATGTGCTGATCTGTACATTGGGGAAATAAAACAGCCACTTCACAAATGCATGGCACAACACAGGAGAACAAACCCATCAAGACAAGATTCATCAGTCCATCTGCATTTAAAAGACACAGGCCACTCTTTTGAAGACAGCAAAGTCCACATTTTGGACAGAGAGGCACCACGGCAGGGGTTAAATCCAGCAGGTTCTGGAGAACCGGTAACGGAAATTTTGAGCAGTTTGGAGAACCTGCAGCGGAAAAATTTTGAGTAGTTCAGAGAACTGGCAAATACCACCTCTGGCTGGCCCCCGAGTGGGGTAGGAATGGAGATTTTGCAGTATCCTTTTCCTGCCATGCCCACCAAGCCACACCACGCCCACCAAGCCACACCACGCCCACCAAGCCACGCCCCGGTAGTAAAAAAAATTGGATTTCACCACTGGACCACGGGCTGGTCCTTCGCTGTTTCCATGATAGCCCCGCCGGCCAGATCTAAGCCCTCTGCGAGCCAGATCTGGTCCTCGGGCCTTGAGTTTGACATCCCTGCTCTAGATGGACAAAAATCTTTGGAAGATACACAATTTCTTTTCTTCCCCCCCCCCCTAAAATATGTCTGTCTGGTGGAAAATATTAGCCACAACATTCCCCTGCCTTATTCCCTAAAGCTTTGCTGGGTAGTGATTCAGACATTGAGGAAAAGAGAGAGAGAAAGAGAGAAAGAGAGAAAGAAAAAAATTAAATCTCTTTGGCCAGATGCTAGTAACTTTTTTTAAAATAAATGGGGGTAGGGAAGGGAGAAAGGCATTCGGAGCAAGCTCCTGCTTTTGGCACATGGAAGCAAAGAGGGAACCGTTAAAGAGATCCAGTTACACACACAAAAAAATAGCCCATTTGACTGAGTTTTCCTCTCCAGCTCTCAGCCTCGGAAGGGTTAACCAGCCAAGTTCCAAGCTGGAGATTATAGAATGTTTATCTAGTATTCAGATTTCCTGTTTAAAAGTTTGGATTTCCTGAAATCTATCAGTCTGAAGGGTGTCCAGTGCGTGGCCTTTTCCTCCCCTTCTCTCAGCTCACATGGGTGGACTTCCCTTCCCAACTGTATTTCTGTCTCCACACCAGCCAAGATTTTCATGGATGAAAATCAAAACGTTTTAGGCATCCCCCAGAAAAATTATATCTGGCTCCCCTGGACTTTATATACGATGCGCTTTGTTTTAATCTAGTGAGCAAATAATCAACACAAAAATTCCTGGGAATTTCCTATTGGTGCAGCGTGTCTTCTTCTTTCTTTCTTTCTTTTTTTTTCCTTTTCTCTCCTTTTTTTTTTTCCCAGCTCCGTGTTGGAAAATAATTTTAGCACTTTCAAGACAATGGAATGATGGCCTTCCTTTTGGCATGTTCAACTGGAATGGGACTTCAAACTGGACGAGCCTTGGTGAGTTAAAAGCTGCCGGTTTAGGGATTGTGGATTAAGGGAAATAGTGGCCCAGGCCAAATTTGTGTTCTTTAAATTGGGATGTTTTAAATAACAAGTCGCAGACCGCAAAACTATTTGCTTTATGGAGACGTTTATATTTTAACTGCTGGGGGATGCATGCTTTTCACTGAATGACACTGCTGCTAAATATGTAATTCAGAAAGATTTCCAGGCTCAAAAATCCTTACTTTGGGGGGGGAAAAATATTCATTTTAAGATCGAGACTTGTGGGCAGCTTTCTGGTTCTGCAAAAGAAGCCACATGTCCACCGATTGCCCTGATCCTGGCTAAAAATCAAGCTTAAATTAAAAGTTTTCTTTCCTTCTTCCCACTTCAAACAGCATCATCGTTGTGGATGATTCTTATTTGCATCGTTTTCAAAGCCCGTTCGTTCCATAACACGGCCACAGGTTTTATTTCTTTTTAATTTCAGCCCAATGCAGAGACTAAATTACTTTTCAAATCTCTCCGAGCCAAAGGAGATAAAGCAAAGTCGAGCAGTCAGCAAAGAGCTAATTTTACTCCTAAAGTTTTCCGCCGAGAGAAGCAATAAGAACTTTGCGAATTTTTTTTTAAAGACCTTTAGATTACCTTGAAGGCGATAAAGATGTGATCTGACTATTTTAATCCTAAACATTATTGAGAAAGTACATTCAAATTCAGATCAACTTTTTTTTTTTTTTTGCTATTCAAGTGGTGTAATCTACAGTAAGACACCCAATCCTTACCAGGGAATAAGGCAAAGTTTGTAGGAGCCAGTTACTTCCATAAACAACTAATTACTCAGAAGTAAACTCCAGCGAATTGGGTGATTATTTTGCATCCTTTCCATGAAATCTGAGATATTTAAGCTCCCAGGACTGCATGCAATATTGAAATCCACTGAAGGAGAGGTTTGCTGTGGATTATTTAAGGTTTGCGCAGAAAAGCCGATACAAATTGCATTTGAAATATTTGCCTTTGTGTGAAGTTTAGAGAGAAAGTTTCACTGATTTATGCATTCATTGATTTATATGGCTGGTGTTTCTTCAGCAACCTGACAACCCACAGAATGGTAGAAATTATTATCCTATTCACACTATGCTATGATATTCTCCCCTGCCTGTTCTCATGTTGTCTTAAAAGTAAGACGGCTTTTTCATCCAACCTAGTAGTTTCACTGGAGACTAGATAGTCCTCTACTTACAAGCATCTGTTTAGTACAAATGTACTATGTGCAAATGTACAAAGTTACAGCGGCACTAAAAATGTGACTTACAACCAGTTGTAAGACACTGAGCTTGTCTATGAGAAAGGTCGGCGGTTCGGCGGTTCGAATCCCTAGTACAGATCTCTTGCGTGAGCAAGGGGTTGGATTAGATGACCTCCAAGGTCCCTTCCAATGCTGTTACTGTTACCAGTTCTCATTCTTATGACTTTCAAGCATCCTTGTGGTCACAGTAGCAAAAGTTTGGGTGCTTGGCAACTGGTGTGGATTTACAATGATTTCAACACCCCAGGGTCATGTGATCTGTGGTGGCCCAGTGGTTAGACTGCAGTACTGCAGGCTACTTCTGCTGACTGCCGGCTGCTTACAATTTGGCAGTTCAAATCTCACCAGGCTCAAAGTTAACTCAGCCTTCCAGCCTTCCGAAGTTGGGAAAATGAGGACTCCGATTGTTGGGGGGCGAGAGGCTGACTCTGTAAACCGCTAAAAGAGGGCTGTGAAGCACTGTGAAGCGGTTTATAAGTCTACTGTAAGCGCTATTGCTATCTCCATTTACGACCTTCCCAGCTGGCTTCTTAAAAGCACAGTCAGTGGGACAAGCCAGATTTGCTTAATAATTGCAAGGATTCGCTTACCAACCATGGCAAAAAAAAAAAGGGTCATACAATTGAGTGTGATTCACTTAACAACCATCTATTAGTAATGGAAAATCCTATCCCAATTGTAGTTGAAAGTCAGGGACTAGCTCTGGCTGATAACTGTTTTTCACACATATGATCTTTGCCGCAATCCATGGACACGTGATCAAAATTCAGATGCATTTGGCACCTGTTCCATATTTATGACGGTTGCAGTGTCCTGGGGTCATGTGATCCCCTTTTGCAACCTTCTGACAAGCAAAGTGAACTGGGAAGCCCAATTCACTTAACAACCGTGTGACTAACTTCACTATTGCAATGATTCACTTTAACACTGTGGCTAGAGAGGTCAGAAAAGGGGTGGGGGGAACTACTTAAGCAAATGTTTCGCTTAGCAACCGAAATGTCGGCCCCCAATTGTGGTCATAAATCGAGGACTACCTATATCCTCAGAAGCCGAGACAATTCAATGTCCCCTCAGTCCATTTCCAAAGCATTTGGTGTCTAGCTCCTGATTTCATAGAAGCCTGCATTTTAAAATGCACGAGTCAAAAAGAGGGCTGTGAAAATATTTACAGACCCCTCACATCCTGGACATAAACTGTTTCAACTCCTACCCTCAAAACGACGCTATAGAGCACTGCACACCAGGACAACTAGACACAAGAACAGTTTTTCCCCAAACGCCATCACTCTGCTAAACAAATAATTCCCTCAACACTGTCAAACTATTTACTAAATCTGGACTATTATTAGTCTTCTCATCATTCCCATCACCCTTCTCCTTCCACTTATGACTGTATGACTGTATCTTTGTTGCTTGTATCCTTACGATTTATATTGATATTGTTTCCTGATTGCTTACATACACTGAGAGCATTTGCACCAAGACAAATTCCTTGTGTGTCCAAACACACTTGGCTAATAAAAAATTCTATTCTATTCTATTCTATTCTATTCTATTCTATTCTATTCTATTCTGAAAAGAAGATTTAATGAAAAGAAAAGACATGATAGCAATGTTCCAATATCTCAGGAGCTGCCACAAAGAAGAGAGAGTCAAGCTATTCTCCAAAGCACCTGAGGGTTGGGCAAGAAGCAATGGGTGGAAACTAATCAAGAAAAGATAGAACTAAGGAGAAATTTCCTGACAGTCAGAACAATTAATGAGTGGAACAACTTGCCTTCAGAAGTTGTGAATGCTCCAACACTGGAAGTTTTTAAGAAGATGTAAGATAACCATTTGTGATGTAGGGTTTCCTGCCTGGGCAGGGGATTGGACTAGAAGATCTCCAAGGTCCCTTCCAACTCTGTTGTTGTTGTTGTTGTTGTTGTTGTTAGAAACCAAGGAACCAAAAGAATTATTGACGAATCTTAAAGATGCGAAGTTTAGAGAAGGAAGAAAACTTTCAAAAAACCTGAAGGGCTTGAAAATGCATGCAACGGTTTGAAACTCAGCAAAGCTGGCTGGTGAATAATTGTACATCGGATCAGGCAGCACAAGGCAATCTGAGCTTTCATTATGAAAAGTCTCCCCCTTGGCAGGCAGATTAAGACAGGATGAGGCAGGGAAGGGTAAGGTTTAATTTAAAATCTTCTTGAAAGTGGAAGAATGTCTTCGTTCAGACACCTTTGGGGGCTGATTAATGAAGCTATGCTGCAGGTTGGTGTCAGCGTACTTTTCAATTGTATTGCTTTCTAGTGATAGGGACTTTTCCTGGTGCTTTTAAATGAATCCAAGTCAAATTATTTGCTGATACACTGCAAGTTCTGGGCTGCATAAACAGAGGGATAGAATCAAGACCGTGTGAAGTGTTAATACCTCTTTATAATGCCTTGGTAAGGCCACACTTGGAATACTGCATCCAGCTTTGGTCGCCACAATATACAAAAGATGTTGCAGAATGCAGAGAAGAGCAACAAAGATGATTAGGGGACTGGAGGCTAAAACACATCAAGGATGGTTGCAGGAATTGGGTTTGTCTAGCTGGGTCTCCTGCTTGAGTGGAGGGTTGGACTAGATGACCTACAAGGTCCCTTCCAACTCTGTTAATCTGTTAAATGCTCGATCTATTAAGACGGATCCTTCCTAAGCTGCTGTTGCTGACAGTTTAAGCCATGGGGCTGCCACAAAGAAGAGGGGGTCAAATTGTTCTACACAAAGCACCAGAAGGCAGGACAAGAAACAATGGTTGGAAGCTGATCAAAGAGTGAAGCAACTTGGAATTAAGGAGAAACTTCCTAACAGTGAGGATACTTAACCAGTGGAACAGCTTGTCTTCAGAAATAGTGGGTACTCCATCACTGGAGGTTTTTAAGAAGAGACTGGACAGTCACTTGTCTGAGATTGTATAGGTTCCCCAGCTTGAGTAGGGGGCTGGACTGGAAGACCTCCAAGGTCCCTTCCAGCTCTATTCTTGTTGTGACTCGTCCTCCCTCCTCTCCTGGCCGGGCCCCTCCCGTCTCCAACCGGGCCTGTTATCAGACTCCGAGTCTGATAATGAAGACGAAGGGCCTGTCATGCCTCCAACCCCCCGCCCTGGCCCCATGCCTGGAGAGGATTCCAGGAGTGAACAAACAAGCCCGATAAACCTCACTCATACGGCGTGTGTTCCTTTGGCTCAGCCGTCAGAGGAAGCCAGCCAGGTATTGGAATTGCTCGGGCCTACTCCTTCTGACCCCTCCCTTTCCCAGACAGCAGAAGACAATTCAAAGTGGGAGGATCCTCGCTTCCGGAGATCTGAGAGGCGATGCCAGCAGAAGGAAGGGAGGGGCAGGCCTGGATAAATGCTGAGTCATGGAGCCACACCCCACAGCCTATATAAAGGACCTGCTTTTAGTATTCCAACCTTGAGTCAAGCAAAGTCTTATCGAGTTTGCTGATACTGGACCCTATCGCTGAAGTCACAACTTGGATTCTTGCCTGCCCTGATAAACCTCGAAGGGACTTGGCAAGCTGCAGAGGCTTCATTGCCAAGTTTGCCACGGACTACCTTGACTTGTTCATCAGAGTGGGGGGTGGGACATGACAATTCTATTCTATTCTATTCTATTCTATTCTATTCTATTCTATTCTATTCTATTCTATTCTATTCTATTCTACTCTACTCCACTCCACTCTACTCTACTCTACTCTACTCTACTTCTATTCTATTCTACTCTACTCTACTCTACTTCTATTCTATTCTATTCTATTCTATTCTATTCTATTCTATTCTACTCTACTCTACTCTACTTCTTTTCTGTCCTATCCTATCCTATCCTGTCCTATCCTATCCTATCCTATCCTATCCAAGGTCCCTTCCGACTCTATGTTCTATTCCAAAACTCCACAGAAAGGCCACCCTAGATCATTGTAGAGATCATGAAGCTTTGTAACTCAAAAACTGCTTACTGTATAAAAGGGATTTGTGCAAAATAACACGTAGATTGGGAGAGCACACATAGAGGTAATCTTTGCCCCACAAGGGTTTATTTAGTGACTGTTCAAAGTTACAATGGCAAATGAAAAAAGGGACTTACGAGATCGTTGCAGCATCCCCATGGTCACATGCTCAACCTTCAGATGCTTGGCAGCTGACTCAAACCTGTGATGCTTGCAGTGTCTTGGAGTCCTGTGATCACCTTTTGCAAACTTTTGGGCTCCATTGAGGTCGTAACTCTAATTGAGGTCTTAAGGAAATGGGACACGTATCCTGAGAGAATGGTGCATCTTCTACACAACGACACATGCCGGCTGGGGAATTCTGTGAGTTAAAGTCTACAATCAATCACCCAACATTCAATCCTCCATCACCCAAAACATCCAACCATCCTTCATCCAAAACTAGGTACAGACACCCCTTACTTCCTCAATACCAACCACTACTGACCTTAAATGCAAACTAATAAATGCAAGAAGCATCGTAAACAAAATTCCCAAACTCCTCCTCTTATTAAATACTGCCACATTTGAATTACCTACAATAGAAGAATGGATATTGAAAGTTACTAACTTGGCTGAAATGGCTAAAATCTCAGTCTTTTTGAAAGACAATACGCAGGAAAGATATTTAATTGAATGGAAAAAATGGATTGATTATTTACAAAACAGATATCAGACTAAGAGATATCAGATTGCCTTTGAATAATTAGGAGGTAGTATTTTATATAATGGGGCGGGGGTTAGGAAATGAAAAGATTTGGATGAGGTTAATTGGATTAGAAGGGAAAATTTTATTCTATGTTTGGTTTATGTATAACAATACCTTGTGATTGACCCAGGAAGCCGGGGGTGTGTGTGTGAAGGGAGGGGGGAAGGGGGTTTTGCAGGGGGGAGGGGGGGAAGGGGGAAAAATGTTTTTGTTTGTTAAAACTTTTTCAATTAAAAAAAAAATACTGCCACATTTGACGTTATATTTATCTGTGAAACATGGCTAAACTCATCCCTCCCTGACTCCATTATCACAGTAAGAGAATATCACGTTTACCGGTCTGACCGTGAAACCCGCAGAGGTGGTGGAATAGCTATCTTCTTGTTGTTGTTAGTTGCGAAGTTGTGCCCGATCCATCGCGACCCCATGGACAATGTTCCTCCAGGCCTTCCTGTCATCTACCATCCTCTGGAATCCATTTAAGCTCACACCTACTGCTTCAGTGACTCCATCACAGCCACCTCATTCTCTGTCGTCCCCTTCTTCTTTTGCCCTCAATCTTTCCCAGCATTAGGCTCTTCTCCAGCGAGTCCTTCCTTCTCATTAGGTGACCAAAGTATTTGAGTTTCATCTTCAGGATCTGGTTTTCTAAAGAGCAGCCAGGGTTGATCTCCTCTAGGACTGACTTGTTTGATTGTCTTGCAGTCCAAGGGACTCACAGGAGTCTTCTCCAGCACCAGAGTTCAAAGGCCTCAATTCTTTGGCGCTCAGCCTTCCTTATGGTCCAATTTTCATTGCAACTGGGAAAACCATAGCCTTGACTATATGCACTTTTGTTGGCAGGGTGATGTCTCTGCTTTTTAGTCTTCTACAAACCTAAAACAAACCTAAATCTAAAACATATTCAAGCTGCACATGAACTCACTCTTCCAGAAACTATCGTCTGTGAACTGTCCTTAAACACCACACTTCGCTTTTTACTATGTTACAGAGCCCCTGACTACGACATCGCACACGCGAACAAGTTATCCACACTACTAACATGGATAGCCTCTTGCCCATCTCATCTTTCTGGGTGACCTCAACCTACATCTTATTAATTGGACAACAAACGAATGTACGACTGAATCCATCCATGCAACCCTATATAATGCTGTTACTAATCTAGGTCTAGATCAACTAGTAACTAGCAACACTAGACTCAACAACTGCCTCGAACTCATCTTCTGCAACAGCTTAAACTCAATTTATGGACTACAAATAAAAGAAAAAAAGAAAAGAATCTTAAAGTTGCCAAGTTCTAGAGCACGTTGGCTGGAGAATTCTGGAAGTTAAAGTCCATTTCGCTTTTTAAAGTTGCCAACGTTGAGAAGAATTCCTCTATGTGATATCATTTGGAAACCTGATAGTCGTGGTGGGTTTTTTTGACCAACATTGTAGTATTATAACTAGGCGAGCCTAAGATGGCTATGAGAATGCACTAATAAAAAAAATGAGAGCAGGCCAGCTGCATTTCCCATTAACTTGATTCAGCCACGAAGTTCTGCGCCAGCAAATGTCCAATTTGAGTTTAATTTTGAAGAGTTTCCTTTCCACACTTCAGTCATAAACCTAATTTACAAGATGCAATATTCAGCGGATGCGTCTGCAAATAGTTTTAGCCTACCTGATGGTTTGAACTGGGTCACTTGCTATGGATTTGTATAGGAAGGGGTGGGGCAAATTTATGCTGGTTTCCCCCCCCAAAAAAATTATATTTAGATATGGAAAACCAAGGCTCGGGTTTTGGAATGAACCCACTGGGGTTTAATCTGACTCATCAGTTGTCATTTCTGTATCGCATCCTGTTGATGTAATTTTAAATATATATATTCTGAATTCCCTAAAAAGAACCAAATTTGCACAATATAGTCTCTTCTGCTTCTGACCTCAATGGGGATATTTTCATACCAGTAAACATGCTTCTTTGATAAACATTTCATGAATACAAGAGTTGCAACATTAACCTGATATAATTGGAAGGAATCTGCATACCATTCATTTTGGGAGCCACGTTTTCTTGAAAAGGTGGCCTATTTATTTAAATAGGTATTCAGTGAAGGACTTTGACATTTCTTATTTTCAGACATTTATAAAATTCCTGAGGGAGTCAATAAGATAGTCATAAGAGGTTATACAAATATTTCTGATATACACTCCTTTCAGTCTTCACCACCTGCAATAAGCATGTACAAAAACATGTGAGAGAAAAAGGCACATAGTGTTAATAAAGCTACTGATTTTTTTACCCTTTTCAGAAGGGTAAATGCATACATAAAAAGAAGCAAGTGCCTATTTTCAAAGGAATAACTGTTGTGCCTTTTTTAAAAAAAAAAATATGCAGACTGATGAATAAACTGGTTGGAATGAATTTATGGCAGGAAAATTGAATAAAATGGATTTTGGCAAATTCGCTCATTCCGACGAGCGATTTCCATTATAAAATAACTAAAGCAACATCCTCAGGGATTAATTGTCATGACTTTCAGTATACAATATGGGGTTTCTGCCTCCTAGGCCTTCCACAGAGTTTTGAATAGATGAGCAAATCAGGAACTTTCCTGCATAAGGAATCAGCTGCTCAAATTATCAACCAGAATCCAGTACATACCAAGAACCAATCAGGAATAGTCATTTCAAAATGACCGATCAGAAGCTAGCAGTAAGAGAAGAGGAGGCAGAGGTAGGAAGACAGAATTAAGTAAATCGTCATTACATCCCCACAAATGGCCTAAATCTGTTGATCCTTAACTGGCGCCAATTTAATATTGCATGCAGGATCTTGTGTGATCCTGGTCCTTTGTGCCTGATGTTGTGCCTTATGTTAATCGAGTCAACTAACCCAGGGGTCTCCAACCTTGGCAACTTTAAGACTTGTGGACTTCAACTCCCAGAGTTCAACACTGGGAGTTGAAGCCCACAAGTCTTAAAGTTGCTAAGGTTGGAGACCCCTGAACTAACCTACAATACTGAATTGGCACCAGATAAGGCTCAAACAACATTCAAGAGAAGTTAGACTCAAACCGTTTGTGGGAACGTAACGACTCTAGGCTGATCACTTGCTTAACTCTGCCGCAGCTCTTTCTGTTCTTCATCTACACTAGCATAAACAAAGGACTGATCAGAAACCAACACCAACAAGATGACCAGTCGGGACTGGGCATTAAAAAAAAAAACCAATCGCAAACCAGCCTTCATCCACCTGAACCAATTGATTTTGATTAGGCAGAAGACCCCGTGAGGATAGATTTTCTGAAGGTATTATTATATTTTCTCTTTGGTTGACATGATATATGAGGAAGCATGACAGAACAGCCACAGGAAGAAGATGGTATATTGTATATTCCTTAGATTCCTGTAAATCAGGGGTGTCCAAACTTGGCCCCTTGAAGAGCGGTGGACTTCAACTCCCAGAATTCCTCAGCTGGCATGAGCTACAAATATGAGCAAGTTGCTGGCTGGGGAATTCTGGGAGTTGAAGTCCACCACAATTCAAGGAGCCAGGTTTGGACATCCCTGCTGTAAATCATTCATAAAGGAGTTTAAATTCATAGCCATCCGCAAATTCCATAGACTCTGTGAAAAAATGCTTCCTCCAGGTTTTTTTTGGGGGGGGGGAAGCTGTTTTAGGGAACATGAAAGAGAGCCAATTTGCTCCACTGCTTAAAGTACTAGACTAGAAACCAGGAGATTATGAGTTCTATTAGGCATGTCAGTCAGCTGGGTGACTTTGTGCCAATTACCAGGAGGCTGTGAGTTCTAGTCCTGCCTTTAGGCATGAAAGCCATCTGGTTGGACCAATCACCAGGAGATTGTGAGTTCTACTCCAGCCTTTAGCCATAAAAGCCATCTGGGTGGACCAATCATCAGGAGACTGTGAGTTCTAGTCCTGCCTTTAGGCATGAAAGCCATCTGGGTGGACAAATCACCAGGAGACTGTGAGTTCTACTCCAGCCGTTAGGCATGAAAGCCATCACTCAGCCCACAACATTAAGCCTGAGTGACAATCTTGTTGGTCAATTCCTGTTGCAACTAATGCATTTGGTTGAAAATGGAATAAAATAGTGGACTCTACAAGGTCATGAATAAGCTTCAGAATAATGTTTTAAGGCTGTAGAGTTTTATTTATTTATTTATTTATTTATTTATTAAATTTTTATACCGCCCTTCTCCCGAAGGACTCAGGGCGGTTTACAGCCATAGTAAAAAACAACAGCAATATACACGTAAAACCATAATTAAAAAACTTATTACACAAATGGCCAAATTAAAACATTTAGAATAAAACCCCATAAATTATAAAATGTTAAAACATTAAAACTAATTAAAATCCTATGCCAGTCCTACAAATAGGTCTTCAGCTCACGGCGGAAAGTCCGAAGGTCCGGCAGTTGCCGAAGTCCAGGGGGAAGTTCGTTCCAAAGGGTGGGAGCACCCATAGAGAAGGCCCTCCCCCTGGGGGCCGCCAGCCAACATTGCTTGGCAGACGGCACCCTAAGGAGTCCCTCTCTGTGCGAGCGTACAGGTCGGTGGGAGGTATTCGGTAACAGCAGGCGGTCCCGTAAGTACCCTGGCCCTAAGCCATGGAGCGCTTTAAAGGTAGTCACCAACACCTTGAAGTGTACCCGAAAGACCACAGGTAGCCAGTGCAGATTGCGCAGGAGTGGTGTTACATGGGAGCAACGTGTGGCTCCCACTATCACCCGCGCAGCTGCATTCTGAACCAACTGGAGCCTCTGGGTACTCTTCAAGGGGAGCCCTATGTAGAGAGCATTACAGTAGTCCAAGCGAGAGGTAATCAGAGCATGAGTGACTGTGCATAAGGCATCCTGGTCAAGGAAGGGGCGCAACTGGCTAACCAGGCAAATCTGGTAAAAAGCCCTCCTGGCGACGGTTGTCAAATGATCTTCAAAAGACAACCGTCCATCCAGGAGGACGCCCAAGTTGCACACCCTTTCCACTGGGGCCAATGATTCGCCCCCAACAGTCAGCCGCGGCTGCAGCTGACTGTACCGGGGTGCCGGCATCCACAGCCACTCCGTCTTGGAGGGATTGAGTTTGAGCCTGTTTCTCCCCATCCAGACCCATACGGCTTCCAAACACCGGGACAGCACTTCGATAGCTTCGTTGGGGTGGCCTGGGGTGGAAAAGTACAGCTGAGTATCATCAGCGTACAGTTGGTACCTCACCCCAAAACCACTGATGATCTCACCCAGCAGCTTCATATGGATGTTGAACAGGAGAGGCACAAGTGAGGTGCCTCGGGGTCGATCTCTGCCCCCCGTCAACACCGTCTGTGACCGATCAGAGAGATAGGAGGAGAACCACCGATAAACGGTGCCTCCCACTCCCAATCCCTCCAACCGGTGCAGCAGGATACCATGGTCGATGGTATCAAAAGCCGCTGAGAGGTCTAATAGGACCAAGGCAGAGGAATAACCCCTATCCCTGGCCCTCCAGAGATCATCAACCAACGCGACCAAAGCCGTCTCCGTGCTGTATCCGGGGCAAAAGCCGGACTGGAATGGGTCTAGATACCATCCAAGTACCGGGGTAATTGACATGCCACCACACTCTCTACAACCTTCACCACAAAGCGAAGGTTGGAGACCGGCCGATAATTTCCTAAAACAGCAGGGTCCAGGGAAGGCTTCTTGAGGAGGGGTCTCACTACCGCCTCTTTCAAGACGGCAGGGACAACCCCTTCCAGCAAAGAAGCATTCGTAATCCCCTGGAGCCAGCCTTGTGTCACCTCCTGTGTGGCCAGCACCAACCAGAAGGGGCATGGGTCCAGTAAACATGTGGTGGCATTCAACCTCCCCAGTAACCTGTCCATGTCCTCAGGAGCCACAGGCTCAAATCCATCCCAAACAGTCTCAACAAGACGAGTCTCCGACATCTCACCTGGATCCACCCAATTTTGATCCAAACCATCCCGAAGCTGAGCGATTTTATCGTATAGATAACCACTAAACTCCTCGGCATGCCCTTGTAACGGGTCATCCCGCACCCCCTGTTGAAGAAGGGAGCGGGTCACCGAAACAGGGCAGCTGGGAGGTTATCTGCCGACGCAATGAGGGAGGAGACGTAGAAACGCCTCGCTTCCATCAATGTCACTAGGTAGGTCCTATTATAAGACCTAACTAGTGTCCGATCAGCCTCCGAACGGCTGGATCTCCAGGCACTCTCTAGGTGTCTTCTCCGGCGATTCATCTCCCTCAGCTCCTCAGAGAACCAAGGAGCTGGTTGAGACCTACGCCGGGTCAGAGGCCGCAAAGGCACGACACGGTCTAGAGCCCCAGCCGCTGCCAGTTCCCAACCCGCGACTAGTTCTTCAGCCGTGCCATGGGCAAGATCCTCAGGAAATGGCCCAAGCTCCGTCAGGAACCTCTCTGGGTCCATCAGGCACCTGGGACGGAACCAACGTATTGGTCCCGTCTTCCTGCAGTGTTGAGTGGCGGTCCGAAAGTCCAGACGAAGGAGAGAGTGATCTGACCATGACAATGGCTCAGTGACTACATCTCCCAAAACCAGATCACTCATCCACTGTCCAGAGATAAAAATCAGGTCCAGTGTGCCTCCCCCAATGTGAGTAGGGCCATCAACTACTTGCGTCAGGTCCAAGGCCGTCATGGAGGCCATGAACTCCCGAGCCGATGTCGATGACATGCCGATGGATGGCAGGTTAAAGTCCCCCATGACCATAAGTCTAGGGGTCTCAACCGCCACCCCAGCAATCACCTCCAACAACTCGGGCAGGGCTGTTGTCACGCAGCAAGGAGCCAGGTACGTGACCAACAAACCCAACTGACCTCTATTTTTCCCCCTCCCTGTCCCTTCTTCTGCCTTGTGGCAACCCTGAAGCCTTCAAGATGGCCTCAGCCAGGCTCACTTCAGGGTTGTCACCCTGCTCACTATCCTGGCCCTGCCTATTTTTTCCAGTATGAAGGGCTGAGCATGTATGATCTTACTTGACAACAGCCTGAACGATTCACAGGTGGGCTTAAAATTTTTTAACAAGGGGTTCTCTGCCTGGTTGCTGGGTGGGTGTGGCAATGGTGGGCGTGACCTAGTTAGCCTCCTGCACCACAGCAGGGGGGGAGGTGTGTTTGCCCTTCCTGGGCTCTGGAGGCTTTCCTTGCCCCTCTGGGAGGGCAAAAACAGACTCCCCAGGGAGACTGTTTCCGGCCTTCCTGAACTTCCAGTAGGCCCATTTTTCACCCTCCCCAAGCCTCCATGTGTGCTTTGCACCTGCACTCCAAAATGGGCAGCATGGGGACTCCTGGGAGGGGTGGAATGGTGTGGGCGGGGCCAGCCAGGAGTGGGATTTGGAGGTTCTCCGAACTCCACAGAATCTTAGCTAGAGGTTCTCCCGAACCCTTAGCAGCCCACTCCTGGAATGATTCCTATAAATGTTATGGTACCCCACAGAAAGAAAGGAAGAAAGGAAGGAAGGAAGGAAGGAAGGAAGGAAGGAAGGAAGGAAGGAAGGAAGGAAGGAAGGAAGGAAGGAAGGAAAACAATTTTCGGTTTACATGAAGACTTCCCCTACTTGGTTCCTAGCGTGCACCATTTTTGTCATTCATTTTTGTCCTTGACAAAATATAGATCAAATAATTCCCCAAAGAGCAGAAGCTTCACAGGCTTATCTTAGAAATACAGAATTTTAATCTGGAGAGGGGAATGTTCCCCAGCTGGTCAATTGTGATAACCATCCCCTTGTCATAGACGTTAGAAGATCCTCAAACCAAATCGGTGGTCTCGTTTCCCTAAATGAAAAAGGCTGCAATGCTTGTACATTCAAGACCTTCAAATACCCATGGAAAACTATGGAGCCCAAGAGGAAATTACTCATAGAAAGGAAGCTCTGAACTTCTTATTTTGCTTATAATGCTGCTGCATGGAATGGGGAGGTGACTGATGAATCAGAGAGGGTCACGTTTCCTCCATCTGGTTTTTCTTCCTTAAAAATGCATCCTTCTTGTCCATTTTGCTTTCCCTAACTGGACAATAAAAAAATTGGACTGGAGGCTAAAACATATGAAGAACGGTTGCAGGAACTGGGTCTGTCTAGTTTAATGAAAAGAAGGACTAGGGGAGACAGGATAGCAGTGTTCCAATATCTCAGGGGTTGCCACAAAGAAGAGGGAGTCAAGCTATTCTCCAAAGCACCTGAGGGTAGAACAAGAAGCAATGGGTGGAAACTAATCAAGGAGAGAAGCAACCTAGAACTAAGGAGAAATTTCCTGACAGTTAGAACAATTAACCAGTGGAACAACTTGCCTCCAGAAGTTGTGAATGCTCCAACATTGGAAGTTTTTAAGAAGATGTTGGATAACCATTTGTCTGAAATGGTGTAGGGTTTCCTGCCTGGGTAGGGGGTTGGACTAGAAGACCTCCAAGGTCCCTTCCAACTCTGTTATTAGGACAAAATGGAACTGAGTCCAGCTGGGAGAATGAAAGAAAGATCATATGAGGAATATATCCAGGAAATACAGGTAATCCTTGAATTACGACCACAGTTGGAGCCCAACAATTTTCTGTTGCTGAGCCAGACAGTTGTTAAGTGAGTTTTGCCCCATTTTGCGACCTTTCTTGCCACAGCCATTAAGTGAATCACTACAGTTATAATTAGTGGTGTTATAGTAGTTTCACAATTAGTAGGTGACTCTGGCTTCCCCATTGGCAGGAAGTCCCAAAGGGTGATCACGTGACCCCAAAATAATGCAACCACCATAAATATTGGTCAGTTGCCAAGCACACCTGCATTTTGATGACGCTACCAGGGGTGGTAGTCACTTACTTTCATTACCAGTTTGCAAATGTGAGCGCATGCGCCCCATCCACACATGTGCTCGGACTTCCGCGCATGCTCTTTGCTGCTGCGCATACCTTCCACACATATACCTGGCCTCAAAAATATGCCTAAATAGCATGACTTGGAGCCAGGGCGGAAGGGGGGGGGACCTGCAATTTCCACTACCGGTTCAGGCAAACCGGTCCTAACCGGCTGAATGCCACCTCTGCACATGACCATGAGGATGCTACAAGAGTTGTAACCATCATAAGTCCCTTTTTTCTCTCCTGTTGTAACTTAAAACAGTCACCAAGTGATAGTCCTTGTAAGCCCTTGTAAGTCGACGAGTACATATAATCAGCTACAGCACAGGATGAATGAAATGTCTTTTCTTGGTTGTTGTTTTTAATCCTTCTTGGTTAATAAATACTTTACCTATCTTCTCTATCACCTTGATAAAGGATGAATCTTAGGAAGAGGAGAGAAATTTAATTTTATTGCAATAAGTATCGTTTTCTGGAATAAATGAAAAGTGTCAAACCTATCATGGGAAAGCTGTACTTTTCCAATCGAGTTAGTTGTTGAAATTGTTTCTCCCAAAGATATGATTCTTGCACTCGAAATATGCCTGGAATTCCTTTATTTCTTAACCCAACTTTTCACAATTATAATTCCCAATAAATTCAGGAATTACTGGAGTTATAGACTGATATATGTAAAGTACAGTACAATGGAGAAGGTTGCCTCTTGCATCTTAGGTGACTGACTGCTTGAATGAATTAATGAATGAATAATTGAAAGAATAGAATAGAATAGAATAGAATAGAATAGAATAGAATAGAATAGAATAGAATAGAATAGAATAGAATAGAATAACAGAGTTGGAAGGGACCTTGGAGGTCTTCTAGTCCAACCCCCTGCTTAGGCAGGAAACCCTACACCACTTCAGACAAAAGTACCTTCGGCTATCCTTTACCTAAAAAAGAACAGCCTATATAAAAATATCTAATAAGACAATTCAAGCTTTAAATATGAAAAGAAAGGAATTGCAAATAAAAAGAAGAAAATAATGGACAAGGAAGGAAATTTAGGCAGTTGTTGATGGCTGCAACACGGTAGGTTTTTTTTCCCTTGCATTAAATCCCCAACACCTGCTTTTTCACTAGTAAACAAATAATCCCCTGCTTAATGAGGAAAGCCTATACCCTTGATGGTGAACCTATGGCCACAAATGGCACGTGGAGCCATATCTTTGGGCACGTGAGCATTGCCCTAGCTCAGCTCCAGCACGCATGCGTGTGTGGCCAGCTGATTTTCGGGCCTTCTGGGCCCACCGGAAGTTGGGAAACAGGCCATTTCCTGCCTCCGGAGGATCTCCGGCAGAGGGCGGAAGGCCATTTTCACCCTCCCCAGGCTCCAAGAAAGTCTCTAGGCCCACCGTGCCATCACGTGCCAAAAGCAGGGGGAGGTTGCACGCCTATGCAGGGGGGTCAGGGCGCATTGAATTATGGGTGTGGGCACACGATCTCCCGCACTCCCCCTGCTTTTGGCACACAATTGCAAAAAGGTTAGCCATTACTGGCCTATACCAATTCAGACAAGTGGCTGTCCAATCTTGCCTTTAAAGCCTCCAGTGAAGACGCACCCACAACTTCAAAAACATTTCCCTGGCCATTCTAGCCCTGTAATCTACTGAGGCAAAAGTTCACATTCTTAAAAAATATACAGTATAATAAATACTTTTAAAATGCTGGGAAATTCAAGGTCATTTTTATTTGCTAATCTCTTCTTAAAGCCCTTTAAGCTACTGGAGATCACCATATATTAAAATCCCAGGGATCGGGATTATACTAAATATTGCATAAAAAGTTACGGTCCTTCCTTGAATTTCCCATTATTTAAAAGGATGCTGAATTTCTACCTTATAATTTCTCAATTTTTTCCCCCCACACTTCCACATTATCAGGGCTCTTCAGAATCTTTCATATTTTTTTTTATATGGTGGTGATTTTGAGTTTGTTTGACGATGAGAAGATTGTCTCTTGGCCTTCCAATTCTCAGTTAATGAAAAAAATAACTCTGGGAAATAGAATCGTCCATTTTGAAAAGAAACGCAGGAAGGCAAGGATAGGATAGGATAGGATAGGATAGGATAGGATAGGATAGGATAGGATAGGATAGGATAGGATAGAATAGAATAGAATAGAATAGAATAGAATAGAATTTTTTATTGGCCAAGTGTGATTGGACACACAAGGAATTTGTCTTGGTGCATATGCTCTCAGTGTACATAAAAGAAAAGATACGTTCATCAAGGTACAACATTTACAACACAATTGATGGTCAATATATCAATATAAATCATAAGGATTGCCAGCAACAAGTTATAGTCATACAGTCATAAGTGGAAAGAGATGGGTGATGGGAATGATGAGAAGATTAATAGTAGTGCAGATTTAGTAAATAGTTTGACAGTGTTGAAGGAATTATTTGTTTAGCAGAGTGATGGCCTTCGGGAAAAAACTGTTCTTGTGTCTAGTTGTTTTGGTGTGCAGTGCTCTATAGCGTCATTTTGAGGGTAGGAGTTGAAACAGTTTATGTCCTGGATGTGAAGGATCTGTAAATATTTTCACGGCTCTCTTCTTGATTCATGCAGTATACAGGTCCTCAATGGAAGGCAGGTTGGTAGCCATTGTTTTTTCTGCAGTTCCAATTATCCTCTGAAGTCTGTGTCTTTCTTGTTGGGTTGCAGAACCGAACCAGACAGTTATAGAGGTGCAGATGGGAGACTCAATAATTCCTCTGTAGAACTGAATCAGCAGCTCCTTGGGCAGTTTGAGCTTTCTGAGTTGGCGCAGAAAGAACATTCTTTGTTGTTCTTTTTTGATGATGTTTTTGATGTCAGCTGTCTTCAGAATCTTTCTTTTTTTTTTTTAACATGGTGGTGATTTTGAGCTTGTTTGACAATGAGAAGATTGTCTCTTGGCCTTCCAATTCTCATTTGGTGAAAAAAAAAATAACTCCGGGAAATAGAATCGCCCATTTTGAGAAGAAATGCGGGAAGGCAAGGATGTTACAATTGAAAGAAAAATGATTAGATTTACACGATGTACCCTTTGTAACTTATTTAGTTCAAGAACTTTGTCCATGAAAATTTCACTTGAGTTGGCTTTTCTTTTTGAAAAAAATAAAAAAGTAAATATTTTATCAAACCGAATGAAAAGCAGGGGGAAAGCACAACATGATTTTTCCATACAGCATCAATCCAGAGGTAGGAATTCAGCCGGTTCGGACCGATTCAGGCGAACCGGTAGCTCCGACGATCAGCTGGCCCCACCCACCCACCCCACCCTATCCTGTCCTTTATTTCCTGCTTTCTAGCTCATCTCAATCGCGCGGCACAGCTGATTTCCCCCCCCCTCACTGTTCTACTTACCGTTGCTGACTTGGAAGATAAGCAGCTGAGCTTCTAAATGCTCCATTTTAGCATTTTAGGCACTCGCATGTTCATCAAACCAGTTGTTAAGCCCACAGCAACCCACCACTTCGTCACCGGAATATTAATTTTACAAGAAGAGGACAAATGTGTCTACTTGTATAAATCTTTAGTGCATTGTCCTTCCTGTTTAACAAAAGTAAACACTCCCAAATATGAAAAGTCTTCATGGCTTGCTTTAAAACTTCTCAGAAACATTGGCTGGTCTTTGTGGAAAAAGAGATACTGGATTGACCAAACAACTTAATCCTGCAGAGACCCCTTATAAAAGTCACTACTTACCAATGGTGAATGAAAGAACTCCTAGCTTTCTGGGTCATGTCAAACTTTACTCGTCCCGGGATAAATGCAGTATCTTGTAAACTGCAAGAAGAATTTTCACTTTGTTATAATGAAGTGTCTTTGAGTAATTTGAAACGTTTATTTCCAGGTTTCTCAGCACCTGGGCCGACTTGCAGTTTATCATATAAGGTGCCAATATATACCTTCTACCTCTTCTTTGTTCATAAATAACTCTCTGTTCCTTTCCTTTGTTTTGGACGCCACACTGTAAAAAAGATGTGGAGACTCTAGAAAGAGTGCAGAGAAGAGCAACAAAGATGATTAGGGGACTGGAGGCTAAAACATATGAAGACTTCTTCTAAAACTAAAATCCTACGGCATCTCCGGACCCCTCCATAATTGGATAACAGCTTTCCTGTCAAACAGACAACAAGTGGTCAAAATAGGCAGTGCTCTATCAAATCCTGTTCCTGTCAATAGTGGTGTCCCCCACGGCAGCGTTCTAGGACCAACACTCTTCATATTATACATTAACGACCTCTATGACCATATTATAAGTAATTGTGTTCTCTTCGCCGATGATGTTAAACTATTTAACATTACCAGCAATGCGGTTACCCTTCAAAAAGACTTTGACTTTGTGTCGGAATGGTCAAAAATTTGACAACTCCAAATCTCAACCAGCAAATGCTCTGTCTTACACATTGGAAAAAAGAATCAGAACACTAAATACAAGCTCAATGGACATTACCTTGTAGATGACCCTGACCCCGTCAAAGACCTTGGAGTTTTCATAGCAAACGATCTAAGTGCCAAAGCCCACTGCAACTACATTGCCAAAAAGGCTCTAAGAGTTTTAAACTTAATCTTGCATAGCTTCTTCTCCAGAAAAATTACACTACTAACCAGAGCATACAAAACATTTGCTAGACCAATTCTCAAATACAGTTCGCCTGTCTGGAACCCACACCTCATTTCAGACATTAATACAATTGAACGTGTCCAGAAATATTTTACAAGAAGAGTTCTCCACTCCTCTGATCACAACAAAATACCTTATGCCACCAGACTTGAAATCCTGGGTTTAGAAAATTTAGAACACCGCCACCTTCAGCGTGACCTGAGTATAACTCATAAAATCATCTACTACAATGTCCTTCCTGTCAAAGACTACTTCAGCTTCAATCGCAACAATACACGAGCACACAATATATTTAAACTTAATGTGAACCACTCCAATCTTGATTGTAGAAAATATGACTTCAGTAACAGATTTGTTAATGCCTGGAATGCACTGCCTGACTCTGTGGTCTCATCCCAAAATCCCCAAAGATTTAACCAAAGACTATCTACTATTGACCTCACCCCATTCCTAAGAGGTCTGTAAGGGGTGTGCATAAGAGCACCAGCGTGCCTACAGTTCCTGTCCTAATGTTCCCTTTGATTGTATCCAATTCGTATGGTGATTTCATGCTTATACTTATATATACTGTTGAGTTTGACAAATAAATAAATAAAAAGAAAGAAAGAAAGAACTGTTGCAGGAATAGGGTATGTCTAGTCTGATGAAAAGAAGAACTAGGGGAGACATGATAGCAGTGTTCCAATATCTCAGGGGTTGCCACAAAGAAGAGGGAGTCAAGCTATTCTCCAAAGCACCTGAGGGTAGAACAAGAAGCAATGGGTGGAAACTAATCAAGGAGAAAAGCAACTTAGAACTAAGGAGAAATTTCCTAACAGTTAGAACAATTAATCAGTGAAACTACTTGCCTCCAGAGTTGTGGGTGCTTCATCACTGGAAGTTTTTAAGAAGAGATTTGCTAACCATTTGTCTGAAGTGGTGTAGGGTTTCCTACCTAAGCAGGAAACTGGGGCTGGTTTCTGCCTCCTTTAAAGTTTCCCCCCCCCCAATTTCTCCTTTAAGGGAAATAGTTTATCCTGCCTTTTTAATATTCTCCAAAATATTTCATTTTTCGGGGGGGGGGGTCCTTCACACACACACACACACACACACACACACACACACACACACACACACACACACACACACCAGGGATGCTATTCAGCAGATTCTGACAGGTTCTGGAGAACCGGTAGCGGACATTTTGAGTAGTTCGGAAAACTGGCAAATGCCACCTCTGTCTGGCCCCAGAGTGGGATGGGAATGGAGATTTTGCAATATCCTTCCCCCAGGAGTGAGGAGGGAATGGGGATTTTGCAGTATCCTTCCCCCAGGAGTGGGGAGAGAATGGAGAGTTTGAAGTATCTTTTCCCTGCCACACCCACCAAGCCACACCACGCCCACAGAACCTGTAGTAAAAAAAAATTTAATTCCACCACTGATACATATATACATACATACATACTTCTAAGATATCAAAACACAATTCTTGCTGTCTCCTATATAACATCTCTTTGAAAAGTTGCATCACCATTTTTTTTATTTGCATTTATATCCCGCCCTTCTCCGAAGACTCAGGGCGGCTCACACTGTGTTAAGCAATAGTCTTCATCCATTTGTATATTATATACAAAGTCAACTCATTGCCCCCAACAATCTGGGTCCTCATTTTACCTACCTTATAAAGGATGGAAGGCTGAGTCAACCTTGGGCCTGGTAGGACTTGAACCTGCAGTAATTGCAAGCAGCTGTGTTAATAACAGACTGTCTTAGCAGTCTGAGCCACCAGAGGCCCTTATCCAATCCTTCTCATGTCCTTCTCATCCAATCTCATCATCTTGCTGCAGGATAAAACTTTTTCTAGCTTCTCTAAAGTTTGCCTGTAGAATAGATCATTTAAAAAAAAACCTGTCATTTGCATTAACAATATTTCCCCCCACCCCACCCCGAACTAATTTCAATTGGATTAGAGTGCAATACGGCAGATGACTGTAAGAACAGAGGTACCCTGGTAGGAGGTGAATTGGGAACTAACCACCACTCTTTTCTTAAGATGTGGCTCGTAAGCTACTTTTGAAAAAAAACCAAAACCAAAACCCGGCTTCTTAAGTATTTGCAGACTGCACAACTCCCTGGATGGGAAAAAGCTTTTCTTTTTGTTGGCAAAACAGACACAGGAAACAGAGCGCATTCCACTGAGGTCTCCTGGCAAAAGGATGTGCCATTTTTATCATTTGGCACAAAAGTCCCAATCCTCGCAACAAAAAAAGAATTCACTGTTATCCCCACATAAGATTGAATCTCTTTGTCATTCTTGGTCGGTTTGAGTGGGGAGCAAAGGATGGCTTTAGTTGTTTCCTTCCCCACCCCACCTCCTCTTTTTTTTTTCCTTTTCCTTTCTGGGTGTGAAAAATAAACATGAAGTATTAGAACAGGGGTCTGCAAACTTGGCTCTTTTAAGACTTGTGGACTTCAACTCCCAGGGTTGAAGTTTGCAGACCCCTGGATTAGAAGACTATGATTGTTCTCTCCCCCCCGCCACCGCAGTCCGCGAGGCACAAGAAATGACTTAATTAGCTGGCAATTGAGTCCACGGCAGCTACCAGCTCTGGCAGCAACCCAGTGAGCGTTTTTCTGTTATCTTTCTTGATGCCAGCGTGTCAACCAGGAAGTCAGGAATAAACAGCACTTCAGCTCAAGTTCTCTCTAGGCAGTTTGATTTGTTCGTCACGAAGCAGTATAGCAGCCCCTCCTGCTTTTATACCCTGTGGGGTGTGGCTCCATGACTCAGCACTTTCTAGGCCTGCCCCACCCCTGCTTCTGTTGTTCCCGCCTCTCCTTTCTACGAAATCTGGGATCTAACCAGGACTGATTGTCCTCAGCTGGGTCTGGAAGCGTTTCCTGGGCGGGGGGGATACAGGAGTCGGAGGCCTCGTCACCTCTTCCATCTGGCCTGCCTTTGGCTCCTGGAGCTGAGCCAGGGAAGCCGGCCCTGAAGAAGGGAGCCCTGATGGCCCTTCCCCCTCACTCTCTGAGTCACTCTCTGGCAGGGGGCCAGGCCTGGGGGGGGGCTGGAGCCACAGCAATGATACACTCTTTTTCTGCATGCTACTAGTCCCTGTTGGATTCTCTTTCTTTCAGCTGCTTCTTCTTGACCCTGTGGGATTCAAAATATGTACCTGAAAAATCAAAATCACTGACATTTCCCCCCCGAGTATTAGCAACATTATCGGAGGAACAGAATGAGAAAGAAAGACAGAAGTATTTTTGTTCCCCCTGTCCTAAACTGGGATGTGGCAGCCACGATTTTTCAGTGGTGACCATTTTGAACATATGATGCTAGTTGTCAAAATATCTTCACTCTGAGTTTGGTCTTCTTCGTTTATAAAACCCCAGGTGCGCTTCCTGAATCTCTTCTTCCTAAGATTTTCCTGGGCTTTACATTTATCTTCTAAACATAAGCAGTGAGGAGTAAAAGTTAACAGGAAATTAAAAAGCTGCTGAAACAACCTCATAACGGTTAATGTATAGGGATGGGAAAATCAACAGTTCTTCCTTTTAAGAAAATATAGGCAATGGTGGTTTTCAAATTTTTTTACTACCAGTTCTGTGGGTGTGGCTTGGTGGGCGTGGTGTGGCTTGGTGGGTGTGGCATGGCTTGGTGGGCATGGCTTGGTGGGCATGGCAGGGGAAGGATACTGCAAAATCCCCATTCCCTCCCCATCAGCTGGGACTCAGGAGGCAGAGAATAGATGGGGGCGGGGGCAGTCAGAATTTTTACTACCGGTTCTCCAAACTACTCAAACTTTCCACTACCGGTTCTCCAGAACTGGTCAGAACCTGCTGAAAGCCAACTCTGAATACAGGTAGTCCTGAACTTACGACCACAACTCAGCCCAAAATTTCCATTGCTACTTATGTGAATTGCGCCCCGTTTTACAACCTTTCTTCCCACAGTTGTTAAATGAATTGCTGCAGCTGTTAAGTTAGTAACACGGTTGTTAAGTGAATCCGGCTTCCCCATTGACTTTGCTTGTCAGACGGTCACAAGAGGGGATCACATGACACACACACACCCGGGGGCACTGCAACCATTATTAATACATGCCAGTTGTCAACCGTCTGAATTTTGAGCAGGTGACCATGGGGATGCTGCAACGGTTGTAAGTGTGAAAAAACAGTCATAGCCATTTTTTTTTCAGAGCAGAAAGTTTGGGCTGAATTGTGGTTGTAAGCAGTGGTGGGATTCAAATAATTTAACAACCGGTTCTCTGCCCTAATGACCAGCTGCAGTAGGTGTGGCTCGGTGGTCATGTGACCGTGTAGGCATGGCCAACTCAACGTTACTCACGTTGATGGGTGCTTCGCCTTAGCTGTTACAATGTAATAGGGGTTAACAGAGAGGCAGTTTCTTTCTGGACTTTCTAGACTTTCTGACCGCTACCCACCACCGCAGGGAGACGGAACCAATGCGTTGGTTCCGTCCCAGGCGCCTGATGGACCCGGAGAGGTTCCTGACGGAGCTTGGGCGTTCCCGAACACCTGGCCCACGACTCGACTGAAGAGCTAGTTGCGGCCTGGGAGCGGGCGCGGCTGGAGCTTTGGACCGTGTCGTGCCTTTGCGGCCTCTGACCCGGTCGGTCTCAACCAGCTCCTTGGTTCTCCGAGGAGCTGAGGAGATGGCGCTGGAGAAGGCGCCTAGAGTGCCTGGAGATCCAGCCGCTCTGAGGTTGACGGACACTAGTTAGGTCCTATAGTAGGACCTACCTAGTGGCAATGAGGGCTGGCGTTCCTCGTTCCTCCCTCATTGCGTCGGCAGATAACCGCCCGGCCGCCCTGTTTCGGGTGACCCGCTCGCTCCTTCAACAGGAGGGGCGGGAGGACCCCCTACAAGGGCGTGCCGAGGAGTTTAATGGTTATCTATACGACAAAATCGTTCAGCTTCGGGACGGATTGGATCAAAATTGGGTAGATCCAGGCGAGGGTTCTGAGGCCCGTCTTGTTGAGGTGGTTTGGGATGACTTTGACCCTGTAACATGGACAGGTTGCTGGGTAGGCTGAACGCCACCACATGTTTACTGGATCCGTGCCCCTCCTGGTTAGTACTGGCTACTCAGGAGGTGACACGAGGCTGGCTCCAGGGGATTACAAATGCTTCTTTGCGGGAGGGGGTCTTTCCTGCGGCCTTGAAAGAGGCGGTGGTGAGACCCCTCCTCAAGAAGCCTTCCCTGGACCCAGCTGTTTTAGGGAACTACCGGCCAGTCTCCAATCTTCGCTTTACGGCGAAGGTTGTAGAGAGTGTGGTGGCGTGTCAGCTACCCCAGTACCTGGATGAAGCTGTCTATCTAGACCCGTTCCAGTCCGGCTTCCGGCCCGGATACAGTACGGAGACAGCTTTGGTCGCACTGGTGGATGATCTCTGGAGGGCCAGGGATAGGGGTTACTCCTCTGCCCTGGTCCTATTAGACCTCTCAGCGGCTTTTGATACCATCGACCATGGTATCCTGCTGCGCCCGGTGGGGGGGGTGGGGAGTGGGAGGCACCGTTTATCGGTGGTTCTCCTCCTACCTCTCTGATCGGACGCAGACGGTGTTGACAGGGGGGCAGAGATCGACTCCAAGGTGCCTCATGTGTGGGGTGCCGCAGGGGTCGATTCTCTCACCCCTCCTGTTCAACATCTATATGAAGCCGCTGGGTGAGATCATCAGTGGCTTTGGGGTGAGATACCAACTGTACGCTGATGACACCCAGCTGTACTTTTCCACCCCGGGCCACCCCAGTGAAGCTGTCGAAGTGCTGTCCCGGTGTCTGGAGGCCGTGCGGGTCTGGATGGGGAGGAACAGGCTCAAACTTAATCCCTCCAAGACGGAGTGGCTGTGGATGCCGGCACCTCGGTACAGTCAGCTGCAGATGCGGCTGTCTGTCGGGGGTGAATCATTGGCCCCGATGGAGAAGGTACACAACTTGGGCGTGCTCCTGGATGGTCGGTTGTCCTTTGAAAACCATTTGGCGACCGTCTCCAGGAGAGCATTTTATCAGGTTCGCCTGATCCGCCAGTTGCGTCCCTTCCTGGAACGGGATGCCTTATGCACAGTCACTCATGCTCTCGTTACCTCTCGCCTCGACTACTGCAATCCTCTCTACATGGGGCTCCCCCTGAAGAGCACCCGGAGACTTCAGCTAGTTCAGAATGCGACTGCGCGGGTTATTGAGGGAGCATCTCGGAGCTCCCACATAACACCTATCCTGCGCAGACTGCACTGGCTACCTGTTGTTTTCCGGGTGCGCTTCAAGGTATTGGTTACCACCTTTAAAGCGCTCCATGGCTTAGGACCGGGCTATCTACGGTCTTCTATCTCCCATCGTCCGGTACGCTCCCACAGAGAGGGACTCCTCAGGGTGCCGTCAGCCAAACAGTGTCGACTGGCGGCCCCCAGGGGGAGGGCCTTCTCTGTGGGGGCTCCCGCCCTGTGGGACGAACTTCCCCTCGGGCTTCGGCAATTACCTGACCTTAGGACCTTTCGCCGCAAACTTAAAACTTATTTATTTCGTATGGCTGGACTAGCCTGATTTTTATTTTTATTGGATGGGTTTTTAAAATTTTGTTATTTTACGGGGGAGTACGTTTTTTAACATTTTTGGGCATTTGAATTAGTTTTTTAAGGGATGTTTTTAATTACTGTGTGTATTTATATTTTATCTGCCTGTTCACCGCCCTGAGTCCTTCGGGAGAAGGGCGGTATACAAATTAAAATATTATTATTATTATTATTATTATTATTATTATTATTATTATTATTATTATTATTATTATTATTATTATTATTATTATTATTATTATTATTATTATTATTATTATTATTATTATTATTATTATTATTATTATTATTATTATTATTATTATTATTATTATTATTATTATTATTATTGTAAGTAGGGCAATGAAGATTAGGCTAGAAATGCCACCAGAATGTTTCCTTCCTGCCTTCCTTACAGGATTAGCCCTCTAAAGTGAAAAAACAACAACAAAAGATTTCTTCCAACAACCGGTTCTCTGAAGTGCTTAGAAAGTTAACAACCGGTTCTCCCGAATAGGTGCGAACTGGCTGAATCCCACCACTGGGTGTAAGTCAAAGACTACCTGTAATAGTAAAATAGAGTTCCAGCTCTGTTTCTTATTACAGATACTCTTTGCTTAGTGACCACAATCGGGAATGGTAGCTCCGTTGCTATTGCAGTTGATAAGTGAGAACTCACATGCCCAGGGCTTCTGACTTTACTGTTGCCTCCTCCATTGTGTACGCTTGTCGCAAGCCAAAGCACGCAACTGGTGATCACATGACCATGGGACATTGCGATGGTCACAAATGCCAGCATTGGTCGTAAAGTTACTTTTTCCAGTGACTTTGTAGTTTCCAATGGTTGTGAAATGAAACAGTTGTAAGGGAGATCTACTTGTAACTGTTTCTTGACCTGAACCTATCTTGAAGGGATTACTTAGTTTTACTCTCTGTGGCTCTTAGTATGGGAAATCTAGGACAGGGATTAGAAGGGGGAGTGGGTGTTGTGTGAAGGGGCATGGATATCGCTAGAAAGAAGTGTGCCAAATGAGGATCAAGCCATCCTAAAATAATCCAGACGACTAGATGAACTAATTCTAATTTATGGTAAGTCTACGTTAACAGAATTTTGCAAGTCTGAAGCTACAAAACTTCCCAAAACCAAAAAGACACGTATAGACTGGGTGAAACCAGGCTTAAAAGCAGTAACCGTGAGAAGAATCTTGGCGTCTTAGTAGACAATCATTTAAATATGAGCTAACAGTGTGCAGCGGCAGCCAAAAAAGCCAACACAATCCTAAATTGCTTTAACAAAGGGATACAATCAAGATCAAGTGAGGTACTCATACCACTCTATAAAGCCTTAGTAAGACCACACCTAGAATACTGCATCCAGTTTTGGTCACCACACTATAAAAAAGATGTTGAGACTCTAGAAAGAGTGCAGAGAAGAGCAACCAGGATCATTAGGGGACTGGAGACTAAAACATATGATGAACAGTTGCTGGAACTGGGCCTGGCTAGTCTAGTGAAGAGAAGGACCAGGGGAGACATGATAGCAGTGTTCCAATATTTGAGGGGCTGCCACAGAGAGGAGCTGGTCAAGCTATTTTCCGAAGCCCCTGAAGGCCAGACAAGGAATAATGGGTGGAAACTGAACAAGGAGAGAGTCAACCTGGAAATAAGGAGAAATTTCCTGCCAGTGAGAGCAATCAACCAATGGAACAGAAGTTGCCTTCGGAAGTTATTTTATTTATTTATTTATTTCGTCAAGCATGTATTTTATGACAGATACAAGGGTAAACATAATTATAAATTATAAATACATGTAAAGGATATGAATAAAAGAAAACATTAGGACCAGGATAGTAGGCACACTGGTGCGCTTATGCACACCCCTTACAGACCTCTTAGGAATGGGTCTGAGGTCTACAGCAGACAGTCTAAGGTTAAAGTTTTGAGGATTTGGGGAAGAAACCACAGAGTCAGGTAGTTGTAGGAGCTTCATCACTGGAAGCTTTCATCAAGAAGAGACTGGACTGTCATCTGTCAGAAATGGTGTAGGGTCTCCTGCTTGAGTGGAGGGTTGGACTAGAAGACCTACAAGGTCCCTTCCAACTCTGTTAATCTGTTAGTTGCTTGATCCATTAAGACGGGTCCTTTCTAAGCTTCTTTCTCTGATCGTTTAAGCCATGGAGGGCTCCTGCCTCTCTGATTGTTTCCTAGGCAACATCTCTTCCCCTTTTTCTCCAAGGTCATTCGCGCATTCCACTACAATGAGAGACAGTGGCTATTGTAAATCTGAGGCTGAATCTGGATTTAGAGCACTTCCTTTTCCTTTCCCGTTCCTTCCATGCCCATGGCTTCCTGTCTAACCAACAGGGAGAGGTTGGTGCACCTGGCACGGATCTTCTTCAGCAACTTTGATGTCCAGTCAGAAGATCTGCGGCAGCCATGATCAAGAGTCTCAAAATAGATTTCAGTGACCTGGTTTCGTTTGCTATCCTGATGCCATTGGCCACAATTGGAGATGCCTCTCTGTTGTCCATCATGTTTGGAAAAACTCTGGTGGATCTTGCGCTGAGAATGGTATTGGATTAGAATTTGGATTGGGGTGGGGTGGGGGGAGTACTATTTTTTTCCCCATTTCTATGGTATTCTGTCATGGACATTTGCTAGACTTCACAGGATATCCAGAGGTCCTCAAACAGACAAAAGGATAGGAATCTCAACTCTGGTTATTTTTGATCCAGTTACTTTGAGTCTGAACATGTGGGTAGAACCTCTACTGAGAACATCTGACTGGGCAGAGGGAGATGAGGCCTATCAAGGAATGATTAAGGAAGAAACCTTCACCAAAACTCACAGGGCGAGCTATATAAATAGGCAGCAAACCCCACCCTCCTCCTCCTCCTCTGCCTCCTCTTTCTCCTTCTCCTTCTCCTTCTCCTTCCCCATTCTCCCTCCTCCTCCTCCTCCTCCTCCTTCTCTTCCCCCTCCTCCTCCTCCTCCTCCTTCTCTTTCTTCTCCTTCTCCTCCTCCTCCTTCCTCTTTCTTCTCTTTCTCCTTCTCCTCCTCCCGCTTTCCTTTCCCCCTTCCCTTCCTCCTCCTCCTCCTCCTCTTTCTTCTCTTTCTCCTCCTCCTCCTCCTCCACCTCCTTCTTCTCTTTCTCCTCCTCCTCCTTCTTCTTTTCCTCCTCCTCCTCCTCCCTTTTCTTCTCTTTCTCCTCCTCCTCCTCCTTCCCCTTTTCCTTTCCCCTTCCTCCTCCTCCCCTCTCCTCCTCTTTTCTCCTTCTCCTCCTCCTCCTCTTTCTCCTTCTCCTCTTCCTCCCCTTTCCTTTCCCCTTCCCAGTCCCTCCTCCTCCACCTTCTTCTTCTCTTTCTCCTTCTCTTCTCCTCCTCCTCCTTTCTTCTTCTCTTTCTCCTTCTCCTCATCCTTCCCTTTTCTTTCCCCTTCTCCTTCTCCTCCTCTTCTTCCTCCTCCTCCTCCTCCCTTTTCTTCTCTTCTCCTCCTCCTCCTTCCTTTTCCTTTCCCCTTCCTCCTCCTCCCCTCTCCTCCTCTTTCTCCTTCTCCTCCTCCTCCTCTTTCTCCTTCTCCTCTTCCTCCCCTTTCCTTTCCCCTTCCCAGTCCCTCCTCCTCCACCTTCTTCTTCTCTTTCTCCTTCTCCTTCTCCTCCTCCTCCTTTCTTCTTCTCTTTCTCCTTCTCCTCATCCTTCCCCTTTTCTTTCCCCCTTCTCCTTCTCCTCCTCTTTCTCCCTTTCCTCCTCCTTCTCCTCCTCCTCCTTCTCCTTGTTCTCTTCCTCCTCCACCTCCACCTTCCCTTTTCCCACTTCCTTCCTCCTCCTCTTCTTCTTCTCCTTCTCCTCCTCCTCCTTCCTCTTCTTCTCTTCTCCTCCTCCTCCCGCTTTCCTTTCCCCTTCCCTTCCTCCTCCTCCTCCTCCTCTTTCTTCTCTCCTCCTCCTCCTCCTCCTCCTTCTTCTCTTTCTCCTTCCTCCTCCTTCTTCTTCCTCCTCCTCCTCCTCCCTTTTCTTCTCTTTCTTCTCCTCCTCCTCCTTCCCTTTCCTTTCCCCTTCCTCCTCCTCCCCTCTCCTCCTCTTTTCTCCTTCCTCCTCCTCCTCTTTTCTCTTCTCCTCTTCCTCCCCTTTCCTTTCCCCTTCCCAGTCCCTCCTCCTCCACCTTCTTCTTCTCTTCTCCTTCTCTTCTCCTCCTCCTCCTTTCTTCTTCTCTTTCTCCTTCTCCTCATCCTTCCCTTTTCTTTCCCCTTCTCCTCCTCTCTTTCTTCCTCCTCCTCCTTTGCCTCCTCCTCCTTCTCCTTGTTCTCTTCCTCCTCCACCTCCACCTTCCCTTTTCCCACTTCCCCTTCCCCCCTCCTCCTCTTCTTTCTTCTCCATCAGATGGAGCTTTATAATTGCCTCTCCTTTGACTGGATTGGATTCTTTACATAACACCCTCCTTCTCCTTCTCCTCCTTCCTCGTCTCCTTCCTCCTCCCCCTGTTCCTCCTCCTCTTCCTCCTCTTTCCTCCACCTTCTTCTCTACCAGGTGGGGATTCATAATTGCCTCCCTTTCGACTGCATTGGATTCTTCACATAATAGGGTCTATCCCGACCCTATTAAGAACCTTGTCTAAACTCAACCCATAAATTGTTAAGAGTGGACTGGGCTAATGGTCTCCATGGAATTTAGAAGCTGCCTATTTTTTCTGACTAGTCAAATTGTCAGAGCAGAATTTCAGGCTGAAGTTTTTCTCATCCCTTTCCAAAGTAGAAGATGTCAAAAATTAAATATGGGCTACGTGCGTTTCCATTCTGTCAAAGCAGTGTTGCTTTCTAGCTAGGAAGAGGACAGTATTCATGATTGTTTACTAAAACACAAGCACATTTTTGTGCATAGCAGGGACAAGCGAATACATTTCTCTCTCTCCCTCTCTCTCTCTCTCTCTTATTTTGAAATAACTGTCAGACACCACAATTCCTTTGGGACAGATTGCTTTAGAAATTTTCCAGCTCAGACCTCCTGCCAACAATTGTGTGCACGTGTGTGTACAATACACACACACCATTCTAAGCCCCAGTTATTGGATGCTTTCCCAGTTGTGCTGTTCCGGCCATTTTTCAAGCTTAATAAAACTATAAATGTGACAAGGTTTTCACCGCTGTTTCACAAAATATCAACAAAATGTTTCCGAAAAAATGAAGGAATGCATTATTGTCCAGTTACTTCTAGTTTAATTTTAGTCCCTCGACGTACGACCTCCATTGAGCCCAAAATTTCTGGTGCTAAATGAGACATTTCGTCAGTGAACTTTACCTTATTTTACAACTTTTCTCGCCACAGTCCTTGCGTGGCTCAGACTGCTAAGACAGTCTGTTATTAACAGCAGCTGCCTGCAGTTACTGCAGGTTCAAGCCCCACCAGGCCCAAGGTTGACTCAGCCTTCCATCCTTTATAAGGTGGGTAAAATGAGGACCCAGATTGTTGGGGGCAATAAGTTGACTTTGTATATAATATACAAATGGATGAAGACTATTGCTTGACATAGTGTTAGCCACCCTGAGTCTTCAGAGAAGGGCGGGATATAAATGCAAATTTAAAAAAAAAACAGTTGTCAAGTGATTCATTGCAGTTGCTAAGTAAGCAACACGGTTGGTAAGTCAATCTGGCTTCCCCATTGACTTTGTTTGCCCAGAAGGTCACAAAAGGTGATCACGTGATCCCAGGACACTGTGATCATCCTAAATCACACCAGCTGCCAAGCAGCCAAATTTTGATCACGTGACCATGGGGATGCTGCAACGGTCGTAAGTGTGAAAAATGGTCATAAGTCACTTGTAACTTTGAATGGTCACTAAACAAAATGTTGTAAGTTGTAGCATCGAATAGAATAAAATAACAAACTTGGAAAGGACCTTGGAGATCTTCTAGTCCAACCCCCTCCTCAGGCAGGAAACCCTATAGTATTTCAGACACATGGTTATCCAATCTTTTCTTAAACATTTCCAGTGTTGGAGCATCCACAACTTCTAGAGTCCAAGTTGTTCCACTGATTAATTGTTCTCACTGTCAGGAAATTCCTCCTTAGTTCTAGGTTGCTTCTCTCCTTGATGAGTTTCCACCCATTGCTTCTTGTTCTACCTTCAGGTGCTTTGGAAAATAGTTTGACTCCCTCTTCTTTGTGGCAGCCCCTGAGATATTGGAAGACTGCTATCATGTCACCCCTAGTCCTTCTTTTCATTAAACTAAAAGTTTGAGAAGCATTGAATCATTGCAGCTAAACTGCTCTCTCTTCAGAGTTTCTTATTAGATGGGTATCTCATCTTTATTTTGCATTGCTCACATAATATTCCCCATCTCTTTCTGTTAAGTTGGGTGAACAAAGAGACTGGAAACCTTCAGACGAAAAGCTCTTTATTGAACAACTATGTACAATCCAGCAGCTTGTCTCTCGGACAGCCTGCCTTTACATAGGGAGCTGTCAGGAAGTTCAACCAATCATGTTTGAGTCAAAGACGGGTTTCAGCAGGTTCTGACCAGTTCTGGAGGACCGGTAGCAGAAATTTTGAGTAGTTGGGAGAACCGGTAGTAAAAATTCTGACTGGCCCCGCCCCCATCTATTCTCTGCCACTTGAGTCGCAGCTGATCGGGAGGAAATGGGGATTTTGCAGTAACCTTCCCTTGGATTGGGGTGGGAATGGAGATTTTGCAGTATCCTTCCCCTGCCACGCCCTCCTAGCCACGCCCTCCTAGACATGCCACACCCATAAAGCCACACCCACAGAACCGGTAGTAAAAAAAATTGAAACCCACCACTGGTTTGAGTATTCTTCCTGCTCAAACAACGGCCCTGAGAGAAAACTTGAAGGCTGTCAGTATCTAACATTTTCCTCAACAATAAAAAAGTCATGTTTCACCCTTAGGGTAGGACTAGAACTCACAGTCTCCTGGTTTACTAGAACTGCTGCCTTAACCACTAGACCAAACTGGCTCTCATGTCCCACTGCTGTAAGAAGTGAACTGAAAAAAAGTTCACTCACCGGTTCGATTTTTCTCCACGTTATTCTATCGTTTCCCCTTAGAAAAGGCTCGGTGGCCGATATACCCAGGAATGTATAATTTTAGCTTGAAATGCAAGATAAAAGACCCCAAAGAGATCCTATGGGAATAATATTACCCTACCTCGCTGGGGGGGGAAAAGGGGAACAGTTTCTGCACAACTAAAATGAGAACAGAGGTTCAGTGTTATGAAAGGAACCTTTTTCTGCAGAAAAGCTCAGCTGTATTCTGAAGAGCCATTTGTTCAATTGCCTCTGCTCTCTTTTATGTTTCATTCTGCTCAGGAACTGAAGGGATTGATTCTGTTAGGCAGGAACCAGCCCAACCATGAGAGGTAGTCGCCATCAAAGACATGTTCGGGCTCTGATACTGATCTTAATTACACTCTCTATTAATAATTGAATGGCTCAGTAGGTGCTCTTTGGAGCCCTGCCCAAAAGCAATAATCCCATCCAAAAAGGCAATGCAAAACCTCATGAAGTAGAACCGTGATGATTGAGCGTCTTTGGGCAAGAATACCAACTGGTAGATCTCCCCACCCCACCCCCATTCTCCATTTATGGCAGAGACATCCAAAAGGCTGGATGTCGCCAGGAAAGCAAACAAATGGATCATCAAACGCAAACCAGGTGTTCTTTCTTTAAGAGAATAACAGAGTTGGAAGGGACCTTGGAGGCCTTCTAGTCCAACCCCCTGCCCAGGCAGGAAACCCTACACCATTTCAGACAAATGGTCGTCCAATCCCTTCTTAAAAACTTCCAGTGTTGGAGCATTCACAACTTCTGGAGGCAAGCCGTTCCAGTGATTAATTGTTCTCACTGTCAGAAAATTTCTCCCTAGTTCTAGGTTGCTTTTCTCTCTGATTGGTTTCCCATCCAATGGTGGGTTTCAGATTATGTTACTACCCACACTCGCCTTCTGCACATGCGCCCATCCTTTCGTGCATGTGCTTTGTTTGTGCACATGCTTTTTCAGCATGCACCCGGCCTGAAACACATGCCTAAATAGGATGGCATAGAACTGGGGTGGAGGGCGGGGGGGTGCAGGCTCACCCGCAATTTCTGCTGCCTGTTCAGTTGAACCGGTCCGAACCGCCTGAATACCAATATCTGTAGTTCCATCCATTGCTTCTTCTCCTGCCTTCTGGTGCTTTGGAGAATAGTTTGACCCCTTCTTCTTTTTGGCAGCCCCTCAAATACTGGAACACTGCTATCATGTCAGACCTCATTTGGAATACTGTGTCCGGTTTTTTTTAAATTTGCATTTATATCCCGCCCTTCTCCGAAGACTCAGGGCGGCTTACACTATGTTAGCAATAGTCTTCATCCTATTTGTATATTATATACAAAGTCAACTTTTATTGCCCCCAACAATCTGGGTCCTCATTTTACCTACCTTATAAAGGGTGGAAGGCTGAGTCAACCTTGGGCCTAGTGGGGCTTGAACCTGCAGTAATTGCAAGCAGCTGTGTTAATAACAGACTGTCTTAGCAGTCTGAGCCACCAGAGGCCCTGAGACCTCACTTAAAGAAAAGATATTGATAGGTTTGAGCGAATCCAGAGATGGACAACAAAAATGGTATAAGGTCTGAGGGACAAATCATATCAGGAGAGGTTGGAGGAACTGAATAAGTACAGTTTGGAGGACTGGTGACAAAGTGTGGGAGTGTGATTGAAATCTTTAAATATAATAAGGGTGGGGAAAAGGTTCTATTGTTGTAGTTAGTTGCGAAGTTGTGTCCAACCCATCGTGACCCCACAGACAATGTTCTTCCAGGCCTTCCTGTCCTCTGAGTCCATTTAAACTCATGCCGACTGCTTCAGTGACTCCATCCAGCCACCTCATTCTCTGCTGTCCCTTCTTCTTTTGCCCTCCATCTTTCCCAGCATTAGGCTCTTCTCCAGTGAGTCCTTCCTTCTCATTAAGTGGCCAACGTATTTGAGTTTCATCTTCTAGAAGGCAGTATTTTCAACATTAAGCAAAAAATCAAGAACACAGGGGCATAATCACAAACTGACCAGAGGGAAATTCCAAAGAACTGTTAGAAAGCATTATTTCACAGAAAGGGTAATGAAAACTTGGAGCCAACTTAAGGTTGCCAGTCATTGAGTTTAAACTGGTTTGGGATAAACATATGTCCATCATCTGACAAAAACCAAAAGATGAAGATGATGATGATGATGATGATGATGATGACAAATGCAGTTTTCACCTATCAACTGTGGCAAGAAAGGTCATAAAATGGAGCAAAACTATCTTGCTTAGCAACAGAAACTGTGGTCATAAGTCAAGGACTACCCGTGGTATGGATGGATCCATCCCTGTGTAGTATTTTGGCATTATGCTGAGAGCCCGTCCCCCCAACCCAAATGCCATAATTATGAACCTGGGGAATCCAGCCTGCAAAATATCCACTTTATCCTCTATCAAAAATACCTAAGAGGTTATTTGAAAGGAAATGACAATTTATCCACCGTTTCCTCTGGGTTTGACTTCTGGCCTTTGTCATTTGAGCAGCAACCAAAGTTGATTGAATGTGCTCCGAGAAGACACGGTGACGAATCTGGCAACGGAATCTGAAATGAGGATATCCAGTGAGTTAAATGTGGTGAAATGAAAGAATACGGCATTTTAAAATAAGCAGCTTTCATTGGACTGGAAAGAAGGACATAAATCTTGGGACAGAAGGCTCTGCCAGAAAACACATAAGTTTTGCATTGTCTACAGATGTTGGCCGACGCCCATAGAGAAAAGTGGCAACTTTTGGAGGAAGATATGGTTGAGATTATGAGAAACCAATTTGTTCCCTGCCATGGACATAGGGACTTCAGATTGTCTGAATAGATCAGACAATCTGATCTATTCTGGCTCTGAGCAAGGAACAAAGGAAGGAAAAGTGGCTATGCAACAGCTGGAGCACACTGGCGCAACTCCAGTCTGCAAACATTTGTGAGACTTCCTTTCATGGTGACTGAGTGGAAACAGATAGATTAGAATAGATTGTGCTCTGAAATATCACTGGATGTGGAGGCTGAGTACTCATTAAGAGAAAAAGCTGACAGTGTCTTTTGAGACGGAGAAGACAAATGGGATTTCCAGATCCAGATGAAACATCTCTTGAAATTATTAGTACCGCTGTATAAAGCCTTAGTAAGACCACATCTGGAATATTGCATCCAGGCTTGGTCATCACATTACAAGAAAAGATGTTGAGACTTTGGAAAAAGTGCAGAGAAGAGCAGCTAAGATGATTAAAGGCTTGGAGACTAAAACATACCGTGAACGGTTGCAGGAACTGGGTATGGCTAGTCTAGAGAAAAGAAGGACTAAGGGGGACATGATAGCAGTCTTCCAGTATTTGAAGGGCTGCCCCAAAGGAGAAGGGGTCCACTTATTTTCCAAAGCACCAGAATACAAGACAAAAAAAATGGATGGAAACTAATCAAGGAGAGAAGCAATCTGGAATTGAGGAGATTCAGGAGAAACTTCCTGACAGGGAGGACAATTAACCAGTAGAACAGCTTGCCTCCAGAAATTGTGGATGCTTCATTATTTGAGGTTTTTAAGAAGAGACTGGATAGCCATTTGTCTGAAATGGTATAGGGTTTCCTGCTTGAGTCCCTTGGACTGCAAGGCGATCAAACTGGTCAGTCCTAGAGGAGATCAACCCTGACTGCTCTTTAGAAGGCCAGAGATTGGACCACCATTTGTCAGAAAAGTTATAGGATTTTCTGCTTGACCAGGGGGTTGGACTAGAAGACCTCCAAGGTCCCTTCCAACTCTGTTATTCAAGTTAATTGGACACAGTAAGGATAGACAGAATCTCAGTTCGTAAGCTACCAAAAGTTGCATTTTGGGGAACAGCTCATACTTTACATTGAAGTCTTTATTGTCATATGTCTTTGGGAAGAATCCAAAGGTCAAACATTCCAAGTAAGTAGGTAAGCCAGCAAGCAAATAAATATATAAAGAAGATTGCATTTATTTATTTATTTATTTATTTATTTATTTATTTATTTATTTATTTATTTATTTATTTATTTATTTATTTATTTATTGGTAAGTCTATGTAAGGCCCTGCCTCTCCTCCTTTCCCAAGAAAGTATAGACTCTTGAAACGTGGTGATTCAAAAGGAACCTTTTATTGAGAAGAAGCGATAACAGGACAAAGGCAAAGCAGACTCTAAATTCCCTCTCAAATTATAAAAGTAGAAATAGGACTTTAGAACTCCTCCCTTTAGTCCGATGTGGATTCAGCCAATCCGTGGCCCTCCCTCCTTATTACATTCCACAAAAGGTGAGAATACTTCAGGGAGCTTAGGCACCAGGATAAAGGTTATAAAATACAGCTTGTCCCCATGTTCCCCACCCCTCCCTCCATTTGAATGACAGTATCACTTTAGGGAACTGATGGTCTAATTGACCACTGGGATAAACGGCATGAGAAAGATATAGGGAAGACTCTTTGCAAACTGCCTCTCTTTCTGTTTCTCAGCTGGCTTATTGTTAGCAAAATGAGTCTATTCTTTGAAAGACAAGAGAACTTCCTGTTTCTCTCTCCCTTCTTTCTGTTCAAAATGCAGATAGGAGTGAGCCTTTCCTATGTGTAGGAAGTTAGCACCCACCCCTCTCCTAGGAAAATGAGCTATTTTGGGAAATATTAAAAGGGCAGAATATTTCTCCTAAAAGGGAGGCCGAAACTCAGCCCCCCCTCCACCTTTGTCAATGGGCCATTAAGGTCTGAGATGGTCTGTTCTACATAACAAAGTTCTACCTCCTTCAGGCAGAGCCATAATAGGAATTGCCCAAAGCCCTTTCATTACATCATCACCCAGCAAGAGTCAACCAAGCCTGGGACTCAAAAGACAACCTACAAAGTTACCCCTGCATGACCCCATAGGAGCCTTACAACCAATCAGAACACAAGCTCAAATTCAAAAGCCCAACAGAGGGCATAAAACCCAGGCACTCTCAGCATCTCTGCCCTTTTTCTGGCCAGGATCTTAAGCCATCTGATCCCGTTCATCAATAAACCTTCTTTCTAAGCAACTTCCATGAATCCAGTGTCTTTCCCCCCACACTTGAAACTGAACCCAGATGGACATTTCTTCCAATACTATCTTACACATTCTTCAAGAACTCTAGTTTTTCCCCCCTCATATATAATGTATGTCCGTCAACATTCTGGACTAAGCCCCTATTCAAGACATTTAAATATATGTTTTTACTTTATTTCCTAACATTTCCATGCTGCTCTATCCCCAACAGTTCAAAGCTAAGTAGATTTTTTTTAAAAAAGTCAGCAGATTAAAAACAGCACTTTTGAAATGGGATTGTTCTGCTATTTCATTTGTCTGCGCTCTTTTGCCACTGTGCTTAGGTTCAGGCACGTAAGTGCTCACAAGAATTCAAATCTCCAATAAAGAGAAATAAGCAGTGGAAACTGGCAAGGGGATTCTGATCAAAGGGTTAAGAAGAAAGATGGCAATTTTTTTTTCTTTTCCTCCTGGATTATTACAACCTTTCAATCGTTCTCATAAAACATACAGCCTGCAATTTGGCGTCCACTTAAGTTCAAGAGCACTGATCAAAGCAGTCGATGTAGAAAAATATTTGTTTTGAGAACGAAGCCAACTTACAGACTGAAAAAGGAATAGTCCCTGTGTCGTGTCCCACTCCTCCGCTGATGGCTGGGTCAGGGAAATCCGAATCAGGCGTGCCTCTGCAGCTCTGCCAAAGTCCTAGCAAAGTCCTCAAGGCAGGCAGGAGACCAGAAAGTGACTTCAGCAAGATATGTTTAGACTTTGCCTGACTCAGAGAATGCCAGAAAGCAGATCCTTTATATAGGCCATGGGGTGTGGCTCCATGACTCAGCACTTGATAGGCCTGCCCCTCCCTTCCTTCTGTTGCCTCCGCCTATCAAGTCGTCTGACGAGAGGGTCACTCCAGTCGGCAGCTGTTGGTAATAAACCTCCCTCAGGCTCACATGCTGTGGAGGAGGGGGAGGGGTCTAGTTGCTCCGTTTTCCTGGGCATGGAGCCAGAGCTGGGGGCTGGAGGTATTTCTTCTTCTTCAGCCTGTCTGGGCATGGAGCCAGGGCTGGGGGCTGGAGGTATTTCTTCTTCTTCAGCCTGTCTGGGCATGGAGCCAGGGCTGGGGGCTGGAGGTATTTCTTCTTCCGTGTTCGGAAGCAGATAAGAAGACCCCGGCTGAGGTGAGATTGGACGAGACACAACACCCTGTGCTGGTAACTAACTAGTTTGTGAAATATCCATTAGATACAGTACATTTGATGCACCCTCATATCTCATTTGTACAACGACAATTTATTTGTTTGTTTGTTTATATCCCCTCTTTATTAGTTTTACAATTAACTCAAGGTGGCAAACATATCCAATACAACTTCCTCCTCCTATTTTCCCCGCAATGACAACCCTGTGAGGTGGGTTGGGCTGAAAGAGAGTGACTGGCTCAAAATCAACCAACCAGCTTTCTTGCCTAAAGCAGGACTAGAACTCAGGGGGTCTCCTCCTTTCTAAGATGGTGCTTTAACCACTGGAACAAAATGTCTCACTTAGATTACATAACTGAAAGACAGAACAGTCAACAAAGCTTGGGAAAATGTAAATACGTTTTGCCAAGGGGTCCTCTTAGAGTCCCAGCACTGAGCCACAGCCTTGCCAAAAACTGGGCCACGCAAACAGCTTATACCTTGTGACTTGAGATGGAATTGGGTCAGTGGTGGGATTCAAATTTTTATATGACTGACAGCAGAAAGACTGTTGATTGGACAATATTGGAAGAAAAAAGAATTACCCACAATAGAAGAATGGGATATTGAAAGTTTCCAATTTGGCTGAGATGGCTAAAATCTCAGCCTTCTTGAAAGACAGTACTCAAGAAAAATATCTAAATGAATGGAAGAATTGGATTGATTATATTCAAAATAGATATCAGATTAAGAAATTTCTGATTGCCTTTGAATGAAGGACGTTGTTTTTGATTTTAATGGAAGAAGTCAGGTTATATGAGAGAGAAGGATTATAATTGTGTTAGATTTTAAAAATTTAATGTATGACGGTTTGTTTATTGAACTATACCTTGTGTTTGCTCCGGGAAGTCAGGGGGGGTGGTTTGGAGGGAGGGGGGAAGGAGGGGAAGGGGGAGGGGAGGGGAAAAATTTAATTGTTGTTGTAAAACTTTTTCAATAAAAAAAAATTTATATGACTGGTTCTGTGGGTGTGACTTAGTGGGGTGGCACCTTGCTATGAGTGACATTGAGTTGGCCATGCCCACTCAGTCACATGACCCCACCAAGCCACACCCACCAAGCCACACATGACCGGGAAGGCAGAGGCGAGGCCAGCCAGAGGTGGTATCTGCCGGTTTGGTGAACCAGTTAAAATGTCCACTACTGGTTCCCCTGAACCAGTCCGAACCGGCTAAATACCACCTGTGAATCAGGTGTGCACTTCTGGCATTGCTAAAAGAGAGCTTAAGATGAACCAGAATTCTAGTGTTAATGTCCATTTGGCTACTAATTCCATAGAACAAATATAAAGCAATTGTGGAGTCTTTAGTATATCTACGCATTAAAAATAGCTACTGCTCTACAAGTGAGTCTCAAATGGCTTTCTAATCATGCAGTCACTGCAGAATTCTTAAAGACAGTCCTACTCCCACTTCTTTCTACTTTTAAGAAAATAAAGATAGATACGTCCATCTTTCAAACACCTCGTCGGTATTATTTCTTTGGAGCTCTGTAGATCCTGGCTGATTTGTACAAAATAACTTCTTCTGAAATCATTTTTTTAAAATTTTTCAGTGCCCTTTACTATGCTTTTCAAAGGTTCTTCATTCACAATTTCTTTTCCTTCTACATCCACTCCTGCCCCAATGGTCATGTCACCAATTCAGGCAGTGCCATTAAAAAAGGCAAACTCTAGATTTCAAGGGTGACAAAACCCTGGATATTTTTTTCATAGTGGAACATTTGAGTTTCCTCAGGCAACCAGTTGCAAACCACAGGAGCATCAGCACTACGGGCATTTGTTGGCTGTAAGCCACCTAGGGTAAGCAAGAGTCTTTTGCCAAAGAAAATCTCAGCAAGAGACAAATCATAAATCAAAGAAATTGTTCTGGCATCCAAACCTATCCAGAAGGAATCATCTCTTCAAAGACTTGATTATTATTTTTTTGGAGGGATTGTTTGACAATTCTATTTACTACAAAACAGATTATAAGGATCCTTGGCTAGATGTTATATGGGATTAGTTCCATATAACTGCTTAGTTATATGGTTGCTTAAAAGCCACAGTGGTGGCTATGGAGATTCTCAGACATCCAGGTCATGGTTGTCCCAAAGGTACTTTTTCAAGTGGCAACTGAACTTTCTGGGTTTTATTTTGTTTTTTTGGAAGATGTTTCGCTTCTCATCCAAGCTTTTTCAGCTCTGAAGAAAGTCACAGTGGTGGCTTTCTTAACTCATTGATGGACGGATTATGTGCCATCAAGTTGGCGTGACCACATAGGCGGATTTTTCTCCATGATGATCTATCCCTGACCTTCTCTTTCAGGTCTTCTAATGGTGCACTCATCATCTCTGTCATTGAATCCATCCCAACAGAAGAGAATATTTGCAGCTCAGGGTTGAGCTATGGGGTCCTTGATGTTTTCTGAGCTTGGTTGTTTTCTAGCAGAGGTTTCATACCCAAGTTGGGTAATGAAACATCTGCAAGAGAGCATTGTTGTCCCTTCCTCTTTCTGCAGGTTGTCCTCTTCTTCTCTTTCCTATCTTCTCCACAGAGGTCCTTCTCCACAGAGATCAGTCTTTGCATAGATGTCCAAGGTGCACTAACTTGAGTCTGGTCACTTGTGCGTCAAGAAAGAACTTCTGGTTTGTGTGTGTGTGTGTGTGTGTTTTTAATTTGCATTTATATCCCGCCTTCTCCGAAGACTCAGGGCGTCTTACACTATGTTAGCAATAGTCTTCATCCATTTGTATATTATATACAAAGTCAACTTATTGCCCCCAACAATCTGGGTCCTCATTTTACCTACCTTATAAAGGATGGAAGACTGAGTCAACCTTGGGCCTGGTGGGACTTGAACCTGCCGTAATTGCAAGCAGTTGTGTTAATAACAGACTGTCTTAGCAGTCTGAGCCACCAGAGGCCCAATGATCCATTTGTTTGTTTTCTTGGCTACAATCTTTTGCATGTCTCCACAATAAAGGAGACAGTTGACTGAAGAGCTGCCAACTGATAGTCTTGCCCAAAGCCAATGGTCATCATTATCATGAACTTCGTGATATTGCACTGCATTTTGATTTGCAGCAGAGATCGAATGATTGCTCTATGGCAAGGATCCAGTGAACATCTACTGAACCATTCAATTATTAATAGAATCTGTAGTGGTCTTTATTGTAGCGTTCCTTCCTCCCTCTGTCCCATTAACCTAGAAGAGTGCTTGAATTCCACACTTCTTCAAGTTGCCAAGGTTGAGAAGCACTGACCTGCAAATATCTCCAAGCTACTGTTGGTTTCACTGACACCGTCAAATCCTTCCCTGATTTGGAAGTTATTTTTTTTCCCTCCTCTGTCCCTATATGCCTCTCTGTTCATTTTTTTTTTTTGTTGTTTACATTTATACCCCGCCCTTCTCCGAAGACTCAGGGCGGCTTACAGTGTATAAGGCAATAGTCCCATTCTATTTGTCTGTCTGTGTGTCCTTCTCTCTGTCTCTCTATCCATCAGAGGTCATGTGACTGGGTAGAACAGGGGTAGCCATAGAACCGCACAATCATTCATGGAGAGAAGAGCAACAAAGAAAATTAGGGGACTGGAGGATAAAACATATGAAGAACTGGGTATGTCTAGTTTAATGAAAAGAAGGACTAAGGGTGACATGATAGCACTGTTCCAATATCTCAGGGGCTGCCACAAAGAAGAGGGAGTCAAGCTATTCTCCAAGGCACTTGAGGGTAGAACAAGAAGCAATGGGTGGAGACTAATTCATTAGAACTGCAGAAAAAATAATGGCTACCAACCTGCCTTCCATTGAGGACCTGTAAACTGCACGAGTCAAAAAGAGGGCTGTGAAAATATTTACAGACCCCTCACATCCTGGACATAACCTGTTTCAACTCCTACCCTCAAAACGACGCTATAGAGCACTGCACACCAGAACAACTAGACACAAGAACAGTTTTTTCCCAAAGGCCATCACTCTGCTAAACAAATAATTCCCTCAAGATTGTCAAACTATTTACTAAATCTGCACTACTGTTAATCTTCTCATCGTTCCCACCACCCATCTCCTCCCACTTATGACTGTATGACTATAACTTTGTTGCTTGTGTCCTTACGATTTATATTGATATTGTTTCCTGATTGCCTATTTGTACCCTATGACTATCATTACGTGTTGTACCTTATGATTCTTGGTGAACGTATCTCTTCTTTTATGTACGCTGAGAGCATATGCACCAAGACAAATTCCAATCACATTGGCCAATAAAAAAATTCTATTCTATTCTATTCTAATCATGGAGAGAAGCAACATAGAACTAAGGGGAAATTTCCTGACAGTGAGAACAATTAACCAGTGGAACAAATTGCCTGCAGAAGTTGTAAATGCTCTAACACTGGAGCATTTAAGAAGAGATTAGACAACCATTTATCTGAAATGGTATAGGGTTTCCTGCCTGAGCAGGGGGTTGGACTAGAAGACCTCTAAGGTTCCTTCCAACTCTGTTTATTCTATTCTATTCTATTCTATTCTATTCTATTCTATTCTATTCTATTCTATTCTATTCTATTCCATCCCATCCCATTGATATTTAAACAACCAGGAGCTGTCAATCCTTGCTTTTTCTGACATTAAATATATAAAAACTTGCCACTGGCCAATGAACATTCTTCTAAGGATGGGGCTCAGCCTCTCCCTTCCTCCCCTAAATATTCTCCCGTTTTCCATTTTCTACAAAAATATGCCGTGATTGACACTTCTGATACCTCATGATACCAGGGAAGCTTGGGCGATGTTGCAGAAGGGAACCAAAAGTTTGTGAAATTGGTTCATTTTCTCAGTCAAGATCTCAGAGTGAAATTGTAGAAGATGTGCCAATCTCAAGATTTTTAAGCCAAGTTGGAGAAGCTTTGTTGGCAGGCCATCCGGTGAGATCACACCTGTTGTGCCTCGCCCGCCCTCCTCTCCTCAGCCGGGCCCCTCCAATCTCCTGCTATCTGAGCCAGAGACTGATAGTGAAGAAGAATGGCCTGGCATGCCTCCAGCCCCCAGCCCTGGCACCATGCCCGGACAGACTGAGCAAACAAACCTCCCTCCTACAGCGTGTGAGCATGAAGCCAGCCACGAGCTAGAATTGCCGGCAGCTGAGGACAAAAAGACACAGTGGACGGATCCCCGCTTCTGGAGAATGGAGAGGCGACGTCAGCAAAAGGAAGGGAGGGGCAGGCCTGGATAAGTGCTGAGTCATGGAGCCACACCCCATGGCCTATATAAAGGATCTGCTTTTTGGCATTCCTTGAGTCAGGCAAAGTTTAATCTGGTTGCTGAAGTCACACCTTGGATTCCTGCCTGCCCTGAGAACTCTGACAGGAATTTGGCAAAGCTGCAGAGGCTTCATGGCCACGCTTGATACAGACTTCCCAGACCCGGCCGTCAGAGGAGGAGTGGGACACGACAACACCATAGTGCCCGGTGTTTCAAAAGTTACCAAATCTTATGGAAACCATAAACACACCCACATCCATTCCTCGCTGATTTATAACTTGCTTTGTCATCATACTGATGAATGCCATTGATATAATGCTGGTAGCTTCTGTTACTGAGTTATTTCCCCCTAAAAGTTCCCACTAAAATGTTGTCCTGTTTTCTGAGGTAATGCAACGTGATCTCTTTTCCCCTAGTTTTCCCCTTTTGTTGGTGGGGAGGGGGAATGTAGTGTTTGAACCAGCCTCTCTCAAATCTTTCATCAGTTTGCTAAGGCAGAAAGAAGAACTATAATTATGTTTTGCTTGCATTATAACTCAAGGTCAAAAACTCTGTGATTTAAGCTACCGTTGAGCGACAGCGGCTACAGCAACAAAATTAACATGGATTTGGTAACATTTCTTTCTTTTCTTTCTTTTTGCCGCTAACTCCAATCCAGTTTTTATCAGGGATTTTGATACTAATATTCACAATTAACCTTCACGGATGAGAAAACTGCTCTTTCGGGTTCCAACGAGCATAAATGAGTGCCAGTATATTAGTTCGTAAATAACACATGAGATAAGAGGTCTGAAGGCTCTCCCGAATCTGCAGAAATGCAGCAAACCTTTAAGAAAAAAATTCAGGAAAGGGAACATTTTCCTATTCTCTAAATTAGGGGTGTCAAACTCGATTTCATTGAGGGTCGCATCAGCGTTGGGTTTGAATTTGGGGAGCTGGGGTGGGTGTGGCCAGAGTGGGCATGGCCAGAGGCGGCCCACGGGCAGCCCTCCCGAGCTGGCAGAGGCATCACAGGCCGGTCCTTCACTGCTTCCAGGGTGGCTCCATGGGCCAGATCTAAGCACACTGCAGCCCGGATGCAGCCCGCAGGCCTTGAGTTTTACACTCCTGCCCTAAAGGAATAAATGGAGACCTCTTTTCCAACTGCAGCCTGCCTTCAATCCATTTCTCCTGTGTCTTTCTCCCAGCTTGGAATAAGATTTTACTTCCAACAAAGGCATAAGCAACAGAAGTCTACAAATACAATGCCTACAAAAAATATATATCTGAATATTAAGGCAGAAGGGACTGAACGCCGTGCTTGAGGGCTTCCTGTTGGTACCTGTGTCACAATTATAATGCAGAATCCTGACCTGATTGGCCCTCAGTTTGGTACAAGAGGGTTGTATTTCTATTCTTAAAGGGTTTTTTTTTCCCCTGTTTTCTCTTGGCAATGAAAAGAAATACATGACATCATGGCTTGGATTAAAGAAATAGACTAAGCAGTAATTCAGTTTTTCTGGTTTTGACGTACACTGACATATGAACCTAGACTTTGACAAAAAGAAAATGAAATGAAATGTAATCCATCTTTATTACCTAGACCGGGAAGGGACATGGTGGCTTAGTGGGTAAGACGCTGAGCTTGTCAATCAAAAGGTCGGCAGTTCAGCAGTTCGAATCCCTAGTGCCGCGTAACGGGGTGAGCTCCCATTACTTGTCCCAGCTTCTGCCAACCTAGCAGTTCGAAAGCACGTTAAAAATGCAAGTAGAAAAATAGGGACCACCTTTGGTGGGAAGGTAACAGTGTTCCGTGTGCCTTTGGTGTTGAGTCATGCCGGCCACATGACCACGGAGACGTCTTTGGACAGCGCTGGCTCTTCGGCTTTGAAAAGGAGATGAGCACCGCCCCCTAGAGTCGGGAATGACTAGCACGTATGTGCGAGGGGAACTTTTACCTTTACCTTACCTAGACCAGCATAGGGCATGGTGGAAGAATGCAGTCCATTAAATAAGGCATGGGTATATAAGAGTTATAAAAAGCTGTAGAGAGATATAAAGAGTTACATAAAAGACATATACAATATATATGGCTTTATTTTTGATTATATACGAATAATGTAAATTAAAAGATTGTACACTATTAGGTTATAAACTACTCTGCGGTGGCCAAACAAAATTTAATGCAATTTATGATTTAGCATTATGTGTGAATCAGATCTTAAAGATGTTGTGGTGGTATCAACACTCACCTCAAATTTACTAGCAATTTATTTACTTATTTATCTTTATCCTGATTTTATTATTTCTATAAATGACTCAAGGCAACAAATGGTTGTAAGCTGAGAGCTACTTTTATTCACAAAACCTTTATGAGGTGATTTTATTAACGTTTTCTCATTATATTTCTTCTGCGCGTGCGCGTTATGGCGGCGTTTTGAATACTCACGGAGAGTGCGGCTGGTGAATCCCTGGGTCGTGATGCCTTCCCATCGCCTGCCTAGCTGCTGGTACTCCGGCCCGGCTTTGTCATCTTCTCGGCAGCCGGGAACGAGGTCTTTGGGCCTCATTGGACTCTCGGTTGCCGAGTACGGGGCCGGAGTATGCTAATAAGCAGCGAACGGCAGCGAATGGCGGCCGCCATGTTGGGGGGGGCGCGAGAAGACGCCCGGCGCGACTCAGCTGTTCTCCAGCCGTTTCGGCTGGGGAAGGACATCAACACCAAAGGACACCAACGAGGCTGAGCAGCGTCCCACCATGTAGGGGGGGGCGCGAGAAGACGCCCGACGTGACTCAGCTGTTCCCCAGCCGTTCTGGCCGGGGAAGGATACCAACGAGGCTGAGCAGCGTCCCGAACATTGTTTGGGGCGTTGTTAGCCACGATTGCCGGTTTGGGGCGTCGCTAGCCACGACTGCCGGGATGGGACTTGTACGGCTTGGACATCCCCCCCCCTTTTTCTCCCTCCTTTTTCCCTCCTTGGGGACCGGAACATCGTTTGCTCCCCATTGTTCCCCATTGCTGGTTCTTGCCACAGCTTGCCATAATCACCGCAATTGCTATCTGCGGTCGATTTCTTTTTTCCTCAGTCGCTTCTCCATCTGGAACTGAGAGATGGCTTCCACAACTTCATCATTGGCTCTGTGGCTTGTTAGGGCCATAAATGGGCCCAGGACTAAGTGGGCCCAGGACTAAGACCATAAATGGGCCCAGGACTAAGACCATAATCGGCTGGCCTTAAGGAGGAGACATGGATGGCATGAGGGCATGGACGTCGTTATCTCAATTTGCGTACTGTACGGGGCTTTGTCCCGTAACGGTGCGCAGCCGGGAGAGTGTGGGAGACCTTTTCATTCTTGTGGTCCCACGGACTCCTACGGACTTGGACCCATATGGTTGGCCATCTTTTATGGGCCCTTGGTGATCTTTGTTTACGACGGATACATCTCTGAACGGCCTAGGATGGACACTTTTACCGCGACTATCTGGACTATCGCTCCATGAGATATACACCCGCCGAACTACTACGATTGCGAGGTTCCCCCGCCTCGCAAGAATGGCCCTCCAAGTTATCGGGGGCCTACCTCAACGAAGGGTCTTGGGACCCAGAGAGGTGGCACGCGAGCAAGAAGAACTTATGGGGTTTTTTAAATAGATTTTTTAATAAGGGGTTTTTAAGGGGAGGGAGGGATTTGACGGGTGGGGGTGAAAACCCGTCGGGGAGGGATCCAGCCCCTGTGCTAGTTCGCGGCACTTTGCTATCTTGTCCGAAGGCGGCGGGGGAGGGCGATGTTCCAGGTTCAGAGGGCTTTTCGATCTGTACGGTAAGTGGGAGGGGCAGATATGGCGGGGGGGGGAGGCCGTATCGAGAGTTGGGAGCACGTGTTCGATGTCTAAATGCGATCGCGTGCTCCGGCCCCCCAGCCCCACCCGTTCCTCAGGTGGCCATGATCCTCAGAGCTTGGACCTTCGGCTGATGTTGTGTAATGCCCGGTCCGTGGTTAACAAGGCCCCCCTGATCTGCGATCTTATTCAGGCGGGGTCCGCGGACCTTATGGGCATCACGGAGACCTGGTTGGGCCCAGAGGGGGGGGGTCCCCTCGTTGAGATGTGTCCTCCAGGTTTCCGAGCATTTCATCAGCCGAGGGCCCAAGGTAGGGGTGGGGGGGTGGCGGTTGTCATTAAGGAAGATCTAGAGCCGAGGGAGGCCACTGTTCCTCAGATTGCCGGCTGTGAATCCCTCTATGTGCGGTGGGGCCATAGGAGCCAGTTGGGCTTGTTGGTCGCGTACCTGGCTCCTTGCTGCGTGACCACAGCCCTGCCAGAGCTGTTGGAGGTGCTTGCCGCTGTGGCGGTTGAGACCCCCAGACTTATTGTTATGGGGGACTTCAACCTGCCGTCAGTTGGCTTGTCATCAACGGCAGCTCGGGAGTTTGAGGCTTCCATGACGGCCTTAGACCTGACTCGAATAAATGATGGCCCCACGCACATGGGGAGGCACGCTGGACTTGATTTATATCTCTGGTCAGTGGTTAAATGATCTGGTACTAGATGATTTAGTAACAGAACCAATGTCATGGTCCGATCATTTTCCTTCGCCTTGACTTCCGAACCGCCATTCACCATCGCAGGGAGACGGAACCTATCGTTGGTTCCGTCCCAGGCGCCTGATGGACCCTGAGAGGTTCCTGACGGAGCTTGGGCCTTTCCTGAGGATCTGGCCCACGGCACGACTGAGGAACTCGTCGCGGCCTGGGAACAGGCGCGGCGGGGCCTGGACCGTGTCGTGCCTTTGCGACCTCTGACCCGGCGTGGGTCTCGTTTGGCCCCTTGGTTCTCCGAGGCTGAGGGAGATGAAACGCGGCGAAGACGCCTAGAGAGCACTTGGAGGTCCAGTCGCTCCGAGCTGATCGGACACTAGTTAGGTCCTATACTAGGACCTACCTAGTGGCAATGGGGAGGCGAGGCGATTCACGCCCACCCTCATTGCGTCGGCAGATAACCGCCCGGCCGCCCTGTTTCGGGTGACCCGCTCCCTCCTTCATCAGGAGGTGCGGGATGACCCTTTGCAGGGACGTGCCGAGGAGTTTAGTGGTTATCTATACGATAAAATCGCTCAGCTCCGGGACGATCTGGACCGAATTTGGGATGATCCAAGCGGGGGAGAGGAGGCACGCCTTGTTGAGTCTGTTTGGGATCAGTTTGATCCTGTGGCTCCCGAGGACGTGGACAGGTTATTGGGGAGGCTCCATGCCACGACATGTTTACTGGACCCGTGCCCTTCCTGGCTGGTACTGGCTACTCAGGAAGTGACACGAGGCTGGCTCCAGAGGATTATCAATGCTTCTTTGTTGGAGGGAGTTTTCCCCGCCGCCTTGAAAGAGGCGGTGGTGAGACCCCTCCTTAAGAAGCCTTCTCTGGACCCAGCTATTTTAAGTAACTATCGTCCGATCTCAATCTTCGCTTTGTTGCGAAGGTTGTAGAGAGTGCTGTGGCTCGACAGCTACCCCAGTACCTGGATGAAGATGTCTATCTGGACCCGTTCCAGTCCGGTTTCCGACCCGGATACAGCACAGAGACGGCTTTGGTCGCATTGGTGGATGATCTCTGGAGGGCCAGGGACAGGGGTTATTCCTCTGCTCTGGTCCTGTTAGACCTCTCAGCGGCTTTTGATACCATCGACCATGGTATCCTGCTGCGCCGGTTGGAGGGATTGGGAGTGGGAGGCACCGTATATCGGTGGTTCTCCTCCTATCTCTGACCGGTCGCAGACGGTGTTGACGGGGGGGCAGAGGTCGACCGCGAGGGGCCTCACTTGTGGGGTCCCGCAGGGGTCGATCCTCTCGCCCCTGCTGTTCAACATCTATATGAAGCCGCTGGGTGAGATCATCAGTGGCTTTGGGGTGAGATACCAGCAGTACGCTGACGACACCCAGCTGTACTTTTCCACCCCGGGCCACCCCAATGAAGCTGTTGAAGTGCTGTCCCGGTGTTTGGAGGCCGTACGGGTCTGGATGGGGAGAAACAGGCTCAAGCTTAATCCCTCCAAGACGGAGTGGCTGTGGATGCCGGCATCCCGATTCAGCCAGCTGCAACCGCGGCTGGCTGTTGGGGGCGAGTTATTGGCCCCAAAGGATAGGGTGCGCAACTTGGGTGTCCTCCTGGATGACCGGCTGTCGTTTGAAGATCATTTGACGGCCGTCTCCAGGAGGGCCTTCCACCAGGTTCGCCTGGTTCGGCAGTTGCGCCCCTTCCTTGATCGGGATTCCTTATGCACGGTCACTCATGCGCTCGTTACCTCTCGCTTGGATTATTGTAATGCTCTCTACATGGGGCTCCCCTTGAAGTGCGTCCGGAGGCTTCAGTTAGTCCAGAACGCAGCCGCGCGGGTGATAGAGGGAGCTGCACGCAGCTCCCATGTAACACCTCTCCTGCGCAGGCTGCACTGGCTACCTGTGGCCTCTCGGGTGCACTTAAGGTGTTAGTCACGACCTTTAAGGCGCCCATGGCTTAGGACCTGGGTACTTACGGGACCGCCTACTGCTACCACATGCCTCCCACCGACCCGCACGCTCTCACAGAGAGGACTCCTCAGGGTGCCATCCGCCAAACAATGTCGGCTGGTGGCCCCAGGGACGGCCTTCTCTGTGGGGCCCCACACTCTGGAACGAACTCCCCGGGCTTACGCCAGATATCTGACCTTGGACATTCCGTCGCGAACTGAAAACATATCTTTTATTCGCTGGGCTGGCTTGAATGAAATTTTAAACTTAAATTTTTAGCAATTTTAATGGGGTTATTGGTTTTATGGTAAATTTCTTAAATTTTTCAGGCTCATTTAATAAGTTTTTAACTGATTTTAATTTTGTATATTGTATATTGTTTTTTGTTGGTTTTATTCTGCCTGTACACCGCCCTGAGTCCTTCGGGAGAAGGGCGGTATAAAAATCAAATAAATATAAATATAAATATATATTGCAGTCCCTAGAACTGTCTAGTGTTTTCAATCACTTGAAGAAAAACTGATTTATTATAATATGGTGGATTATGCAGAACATTTTGAAAAAGAAGATCAAGTTTGTTCCACAGTTCTTTTTATTAGGAATAATTCCAGATTGCACTGTTATAGAGACAAAACTGATTTTGAATTTAATAACTGCTGCAAGACTATTGATTGCACAATACTGGAAGAAAGAAGACTTACCTACAATTGGAGAATGGATTAGTAAAGTATCAAATTTAGCAGAAATGGCAAAAATTTCTGCCTACTTGAAAGACTGTACACAAGAAAAATATATTTTGGAATGGAGAAAGTGGATTGATTATATTCAAAATAAGTATCAGATTAAAAAATATCAATTAGTTTTTGAGTGAAATTAGGTGATAGAAGGAGCTCCGCGTAGCTCCCATATAACACCGCTCCTGCGCAGACTGCACTGGCTACCTGTGGCCTTTCGAGTGCACTTTAAGGTGTTGGTTACTACCTTTAAAGCGCTCCATGGCTTAGGGCCTGGGTACTTACGGGACCGCCTGCTGTTACCACATGCCTCCCACCGACCCGTACGCTCTCACAGAGAGGGACTTCTCAGGGTGCCGTCCGCCAAGCAATGTCGGCTGGCGGCCCCAGGAAGGTCCTTCTGTGGGGCTCCACACTCTGAACGAACTTCCCCGGGTTTACGCCAAATACCTGACCTTCGGACATTCCGTCGCGAACTGAAGACACATCTTTTTATTCGCGCGGGGCTGGCTTAAATTGATTTTAACAAATTTTTAAATTCTTAGTAATTAATTTTAAATGGGGTTTTTAGCTTATTATATATTTTACTTCTCAGGCCAATTTTAAAATAAGTTTTTTAACTGCATTTTAAATTTGTATATTGTACCGTCTGTTTTATTCTTGCCTGTACACCGCCCTGAGTCCTTCGGGAGAAGGGCGGTATAGAAATCAAATAAATAAATAAATAAATAAATAAATTGCTATGTATTAGTTTAAGAAAGAAGGGAATTGATAGTGTGATGGTGTGAAATGGAATATGTTTTATGTTATATTTTAGATTATGTTTGTTAGTTACAATACCCTGTATTCTGTTCTGGGAAGTCTCGGGGAAATGGGGGAAGGGAAGATTATAAATTGATTGATTGCCATTGTACAGGAATGATGGTAGAATTAAACAAGTTGGAATGGTGTAAAGTCGGGACTGCTCGGTAACCACTCCCGAAGGAAAAGGGTAAGGAAAGAGGAGTAAAGAAGGAAGAAAGTAGGTAGGCAGGTAGGTAGGTAGGAAAGAAGGGAGGGAGAAGAAAGGATAGGAGGAGGAGAAGAAGGAGAAGATAGAGGGTTAGAAAGGATGGTAGTGAGAAGTGGGAAAGAGGAGGGGAAGTAGGAAAGCGAGGAGAAGGATGGTGGGGAAAGTCGAAGAAGGATGAGAAGGGTAGAAAGGATTAAGGGAGGGAGTGGCGGTCGAGCAGCCCTGATTGAGTATAATTTGAGTATAGGATCGATTGTTAGATAAGTGATTGTATTGTACACTAGTCAAATTGTGGGAATTATTATGGAAAATAAAAAAATTTGCCCTGAAAAAAAAACCTGATTTGGATCAAGCAAAATAACCACAATAGATTAAAAAGAGAGTGTTCATTTCTGGTTCTTTATATTTTAAGAACTCCGTCACTGCCTTAGCCAGGTCATTGCATTAAGATGTAATAAGAGTTTATTTATTTAGTCAAGCTATATTATGGAAATGCAGGAGCAAAGATTTTAATAATCTGGATTTACAGTAAGCGTTTAGCGCACATTTCTGTTTTTTCTCAAGGGATCGTTGCAGGAAGAATTTCCTTAATCATCTGGGATGAAATGGTTATAATTTGAGCAGTTTCTGCCACACAGAGATAAAAAAAATTTTTTTGCTGTGTCAACTACAGTACAAGAAGTTTAATTGTTTACTTCAAAATAGTTTTTTTTTTATGTCAAATGACTTGGCGGCAGTTCCTGTGGGAATTATATCTTGTAACTGTAGACATTGTTCTTGCTTGTTCGAGTATGAAGTGAGCCATTGAGAAAAAGAGTGCATAGGTGTGCTTAATAAGTATGCCTTTTCATGGATATATTCTCTTTGATTTTAATTAGCGTGTGCCTCTCTTCCCTCCCTCGCCCCTCAAATTTCTGCAGGTAATTTCCTTGTGTTGAGACATGAGATCTTCAGCTTCCAGATTGTCCAGCTTCTCCTCAAGGGATTCATTATGGAATCGGTAAGGAACAGTATTTTAAGCCAAAATAACAGCCTGGTGAACTCTTCTGATGTGTAACATTGCATTGAAGACTCCCGTCTGTTGTTAGGAGTTACAAAATTGTGGCCTTTCGAGGAATGGCTCTGCGATTTTGGCAATTCTGCCTCTTCCCTTGCTCTATCTTTGGAGATTTTAATATCCCTTTTTTTAAAAAAAAATCAACTTGGTATTTTATTAATGCTCAACTTGATGTTTGATAGAATAGAATAGAATAGAATAGAATAGAATAGAATAGAATAGAATAGAATAGAATAGAATAGAATAGGAATTCTTTATTGGCCAAGTGTGATTGGACACACAAGGAATTTGTCTTGGTGCATACGCTCTCAGTGTACATAAAAGAAAAGATACCTTCATCAAGGTACAACATTTACAACACAAATGATGGTCAATATATCAGTATAAATCATAAGGAAATCATAAGGATTACCAGCAACAAAGTTACAGTCATACAGTCATAAGTGGAAAGAGATTGGCAATGGGATAGAATAGAATAGAATAGAATAGAATAGAATAGAATAGAATAGAATAGAATAACAGAGTTGGAAGGGACCTTGGAGGTCTTCTAGTCCAATCCCCCTGCTTAGACAGGAAACCCTACATCACTTCAGACAAATGTTTATCCAACATCTTCTTAAAAATTTTCAGTGTTGGAGCATTCACAACTTTTGGAGGCAAGTTGTTCCACTGATTAATTGATCTAACTGTCAGGAAATTTCGACTAAGTTGCTTCTCTCCTTGATTAGTTTCCACCCATTGCTTCTTGTCCTACCCTCAAGTGATTTGGAGAATAGCTTGACTCCCTCTTCTTTGTGGCAACCCCTGAGATATCGGAACACTGCCATCATGTCTCCCCTAGATCTTCTTTTCATTAAACTTGACATACCCAGTTCCAGCAACCGTCCTTCATATGTTTTAGCCTCCAGTCCCCTAATCATCTTGGTTGCTCTTCTCTGCACTCTTTCTAGAATCTCAACATGATGCTCAACATGATCCTTGCTGCTGTCATTGTTAAAACACTAGTCTTGTTTTGGTTGAGATAATACAGAATAAGCACCATGACCCCTGCACAGAGAAAAGAAACACACACACACACACACACACACACACACACACACACACACACACTTATGCAGCCAATGCCATTTGAACAGAGAAAGACGGGACGCAAATACAATTTTTTTTTAAAAAGAGTGATTTTTCCCCCCTGATCTCTGTAAAAGTGGCTATTATGGCCATTTAATGAGCAGGGAAATAAAGATTGAAATACTTGACAATGAGTGAGGTCGATATTCACGGCCTTTTCACATGTAGGTTAATTTCGACTTACAATCATTTGTTTAACAACCATTCAAAGTTATGATGGCACTGAAAAAAAAATGTGACTTATGACCAGTTTTATGGACATTGCAGCATCCTGTAGCCATGACCAAAATTCAGGTGGTTGGCAAACCAGGATGTACTTACGACAGTTGCAATGTCCCAGAGGGTCATGTAATCACTATTTGCAACCTTTCCAGTTCACTTCCAAGAAGCAAAGTCAATGGAGGTAAAGTCGGATTTGCTTTCACTTAATATCCATGAAGATTTGCTTAACAATGACAGCAAAAAAGGGTGGAAAATTGGGCACAACTTAATGACCACCTCGCTTATGAAAGTTCTGGTCTCAATTTTGGTCATAAACCAAGGACTACCTGTATATAATACCGTGCACAGTGGTGGGATTCAAATAATTTAACAACCGGTTCTCTGCTTTAATGATTTCTTCCAACAGCCAGTTTGCCAAACTGCTCAAAAAGTTAACAACTGGTTCTCCCGAAGTGGTGCGAACTGGCTGAATCCCACCACTGACCGTGCAGTAGTGGCCAAAATTGTGGAAACCTTTTGGGAAAAGTGTGTTTTTGAGGTTTGTTGGCTAATGACACCCCTTTTTTTTTTTTTTTTAGTTTCAAGATAATCATATTCCATTCCTGGAATGGCCTGGGAATAGCCCAGACCTTCACCCAATTGAAAATCTATGGAGCCGATTAAAGAAACTTGTTAGTCAGAAGCGACCCAGCAATAAAACCCAGTTAATAGAAGCAATCCTTCAATCTTGGTTTCACATTATAACAGCTGCAGAACTAAAAGACTTGGTTCACTCCATGGGAAGATGTTGTAAGGCCGTAGTTCATGCTAAAGGTGACCCAACTAAGTATTAACTGACATGGTGGTAATTTTTGTATATCTTGTTTTTTTGGTGTTTTTTTTTTGGTGTTTCACTTTTCTTCTTTATACTGTAACTGCTATTCTAATAGCAAATCCTTCATAAAAAGTATTGTATTACATTCTTGATTCAATCATCTTTCCATTGATATATAATTTTATGGTACTACCCCCCAAAAAAGTGGAGTTATTAGCTAGTTTTAGAAAATACACTTTTCCCAAAAGGTTTCCACAATTTTGGCCACTACTGTATATTGGAGCAATAAGTTGTGGCCCAATTGATATGGCTGATCCTGCTCTGTTCTTTCTCCAGAATCTTACTGAAGGTTTTCTGTATGTGGATATTATTATTATTATTATTATTATTAATCATATTTATATACCGCCCTATCTCCCGAAGGACTCAGGGCGGTTCACAGGCATTTAAAAACATATAAATATAAATACAGAATAAAAACAATTAAGAAACTTATTTTAAAGCCCGTTAATTAAAATATACAAATAAAACCCAATTAAAACCCATGAATTTAAAACCTAGCTCAGTCCTGCACAATTAAATAAGTATGTTTTAAGCCCGCGGCGGAAGGTCCGAAGGTCCGGAAGCTGGCGGAGTCCGGGGAAGTTCGTCCAAAGGGTGGAGCCCCCACAGAGAAGGCCCTTCCCTGGGCGCCGCCAGACGACATTGCCTGCTGGCGGCACCCTGAGGAGACCCTCTGTGAGAGCGCACGGTCGGTGAGAGGTATTCGGTAGCAGTAGGCGGTCCCGTAAGTAACCCGGCCCAATGCCATGGAGCGCTTTAAAGGTGGTCACCAAGACCTTGAAGCGCACCCGGAAGGCCACAGGTAGCTAGTGTAGTCTGCGGAGGATGGGTGTTATACGGAAGCCACGAGGGCTCCATCTATCACCCGCGCAGCCGCATTCTGGACTAACTGCAGCCTCCGGATGCCCTTCAAGGGGAGCCCCATGTAGAGAGCATTGCAGTAATCCAGGCGAGACGTCACGAGTGCGGTGACCGTGCATAGGGCATCCCGGTCCAGAAAGGCGCAACTGGCGTACCAGGCGAACCTGGTAGAACGCTCTCCTGGACGGCCGTCAAATGGTCTTCTAGAGACAGCCGCTCATCCAGGAGGACGCCTGTTGCGGACCCTTTCCATCGGGGCCAATGACTCGCCACCGATGGTCAGCCGCGATTGCTGACTGTACCGGGATGCCGCATCCACAACCACTCTGTCTTGGCGGGATTGAGCTTGAGCCTGTTTCTCCCCATCCAGACCCGACGGCCTCCAGACACCGGGACAGCACTTCGATAGTTGGGTGGTCCGTGTAGAAAAGTACAGCTGGGTGTCATCCGCATACAGCTGATACTTCACACCGAAACCACTGATGATCTCACCCAGCGGCTTCATGTAGATAAAGAACAGGAGGCGAGAGAATCGACCCCGCGGCACCCCACAAGTGAGGCGCCTCGGGTGACCTCTGCCCCTGTCAACACTGATGCATCGTCGGAGAGATAGGAGGAGAACCACCGATAAACGGTGCCTCCCACTCCCAATCCCTCCAACCGGCGCAGCAGGATACCATGGTCGATGGTATCGAAAGCCGCTGAGAGGTCTAATAGGACCAGGGCAGAGGAGCAACCCCTATCCCTGGCCCTCCAGAGATCATCCACCAACGCGACCAAAGCCGTCTCCGTGCTGTAACCGGGCCGGAAACCGGACTGGAACGGGTCTAGATAGACAGTTTCATCCAGGTGCAAGGGAAACTGATATGCCACCATACTCTCTACAACCTTCGCCGCAAAGCGAAGGTTGGAGACCGGACGATAGTTACCTAAAACAGCCGGGTCCAGGGAAGGCTTCTTGGGGAGGGGTCTCACCACCGCCTCTTTCAAGGCGGCCGGGAAGACACCCTCCACCAAAGAAGCGGTCGAATCGCCTGAGCCAGCCTCGTGACCTCCCGAGTGGCCAGCACCAGCCAGGAGGGCACGGGTCCAGTAAACATGTGGTGGCATTCAGCCTACCCAGCAACCTGTCCATGTCCTCAGGAGCCACAGGGTCAAACTCATCCCAAACAATATCGCCAAGACCACCGAGCATCTCACCCGCATCACCGCAATCTTGGTCCAACCCATCCCGGTTGAACGATTTTATCGTATAGATAACCGTTAAACTCCTCAGCACGTCCCTGCATCGGGTCATCCCGCCTCCTGATGTAGGAGGGAGCGGTCACCAAACAGGGCGGCTGGGCGGTTATCTGCCGATGCAATGAGGGAGGAGGCGAGCTACGCCTCGCTTCCTCAATGCCACTAGGTAAGTCCTAGTATAGGACTTCACTAGTGTCCGATCAGCTCCGAACGGCTAGACCTCCAGGAACTCTCTAGGCGCTTCTCCGCGCTTCATCCTCTCAGCTCCTCGGAGAACCAAGGAGCCGGTTGGGACCTGCGCGGGTCAGAGGCCGCAGGCACGACACGGTCTAAGGCCCCCGCCGCGCCCGCTCCCAGGCCGCCACAAGTTCCTCAGCCGAGCCGTGAGCCAGACCCTCAGGAAACGCCCAAGCTCCGTCCGGAACCCATCAGGGTCCATCAGGCGCCTGGGGCGGAACCAGCGTGTCGGCTCCGCCTCCCTGCGGTGGTGAATGGCGGTCAGAAAGTCTAGGCGAAGAGAGTGATCTGACCATGACAAAGGTTCGATGACTATTTCCTTTAAGTCCAGATCTCTCAACCACTGTCCAGAGAGAAAAATCAGGTCCAGAGTGCCACCCCCAATGTGAGTGGGGCCATCAACTACTTGGGTCAGGTCCAAGGCCGTCATGGAAGCCGTGAACTCCCGAGCTGCCGTCGATGATGAGCTGGAAGATGGCAAGTTAAAGTCCCCCATGACTAAGAGTCTGGGGGTCTCAACTGCCACCCCAGCCAGCATCTCCAGGAGCTCGGGCAGGGCAGCTGTCACGCAGCAAGGAGCCAGGTACGTGATCAGCAAGCCCATCTGACACCTACGACCCCATCTCACAAAGAGGGATTCGCACCCGGCAATCTGAGGTACAGTGGTCTCCCTCGGCTCTAGACTCTCTCTAATCACAACCGCCACCCCCCCACCCCTACCCTGGGCCCTCGGCTGATGGAATGCACGGAAACCCGGCGGGCACATCTCTACAAGGGGCACGCCCCCTTCAGTGCCCAACCAGGTCTCCGTAATGCCCATAAGGTCCGCGGAACCCCCCTGTATAAGATCACAAACAAGGGGGGCTTTGTTCACCACAGACCGAGCATTGCACAACATCAATATGTAATGCTTCTGCATGTAAGCCACCCAGAATTGCCTCATAGTAAGAAGGACGGCCTATAAATTTTATAAATAAATAAATGTGAATAAGATAAGGAGGAAGACACTGCAGGGGGAGTGGGGATTTGGGGCACATCTGCTTTCAGTCATAATGAAAATCCGATACACATTGGTTGAATAGTGTAATAATAATGCTGGTAGTATCTTACAGCATGAATTGTACAGCAGTGATGGGTGTCAATTTTTTTTTACTACCGGTTCTGTGGGCGTGGCTTGGTGGGCATGGCATGGCTTGGTGGGCGTAGCTTGATGGGCGTGGCAGGGGAAGGATACTGCAAAATCCCCATTTCTTCCCGATCAGCTGGGACTTGGGAGGCAGAGAATAGATGGGGGCGGGGCCAGTCAGAATTTCCACTACCAGTTTTGCAGAACTGGTCAGAACCTGCTGAAACCGACCTCTGTTGTACAGGGAGTTCTCGACTTACAACAGTTCGTTTAGTGACCATTCAAAGTTACGACGGCACTAAAAAAAGCGACTAATGACCGTTTTTCACACTTATGACCATCACACTTATGTTGGCATCCTCATGGCCATGTGATCAAAATTCAGATGCCTGCCAACTGATTCATATTTATGACGGTTGCAGTGTCCTGGGGTCATGGGAACCGCTTTCGCGACCTTCTGACAAGCAAAGTCTATGGGGAAGCCAGATTCACTTAACAACCGTGTTACTAACTTAACAATTGAAATAATTCACTTAACTATCGTGGCAAGAAAGGTTGTAAGGTGGGGCAAAACAAATGTCTCACTTAGCAACCTAAATTTTGGGCTCAGTTGTGAGCGTAAGTTGAGGACTACCTGTATAGAATGACAGGAGGTTATTTTATTTTATTTTTCACATTTCCGTTCCACCGTGTTACTAACCTTGCAACTGCAGTGATTCGCTTAACAACTATGGTACGAAAGGTTGTAAAATGGGGCAACATTCACTCAGCCAAATGTTTCACTTAGCAACAAATATTGCGGGCTCAATGGTGGTCGTAAACCAAGCTTTCTAATGCTGGAGAAATTGATGGGGCATTTTATCCTGACAGTATTTACTTCCATCTCTAAATTCTATATGTGTTGTGTCTTGCCCGCCCTCAGAGCAGCCGGGGCCTTCTTACCTGCTCCCCAACACTGAGGAATGTATGCCTTCCGGCCCAAGTCCTGGCTCCATGCCCCCACAAACTGCAGAAGAAGGAGCATCTCCCTGCCCCAGCCCTGACTCCATGCCCAGGCAAACGGAGCAGCTAGACCCCTCCCCCTCCTCCACAGCAGGTGAGCCTGAGGAGGGTTTACTCCCAAGAACAGCTGATTGGAGGGACCCTCGCATCAGAAGATTGGAGAGGCGGAGGCAACAGAGGGAAGGGAGGGGCAGGCCTTAATGAGTGCTGAGTCATGGAGCCACACCCCATGGCCTATATAAAGGAGCTACTTTCTGGCAGTCTCTGAGTCAGGCAAAAGTCAAACTTATCTTGCTGAAGTCACTTACTGGTCTCCTGCCTGCTCTGAGGACTTTGCTAGGACTTTGGGCAGAGCTGCAGAGGCAAGCCTGATTCGGATTTCCCGGACCCAGCCGTCAGCGGAGGAGTGGGACACGACATCATGGATAGCCGCTATTGATACCGGTGCTTAATTTTATGCAGAGTAGCTTGGATGATCAAAGCACTTAATCCAAATTAGTTTTGTAGCAACTTCCTTTGATAAGCTGATAATATTATCCCAAGGTTACATCAAGTGAAACAAGCTAGATTAAAGCTTGAAAGGTAACTTCTCCTTTTTTACTAAGAATTATAAAAATTGAAAGCAAAACAGCTGTTGGGCTTCGGGTTTAATAAGTGGGAGATGCTTGTTTTTATAAGATCATTTAATTGTTGGCAATTTTCTGGCTGATGGCCAAACCTGGCCCTAGAGCCCGTGCAATTGTACTACAAAAACCATATTGCAACTATTAGGACCCAAATTGTTGGGGGTAATATGCTGACTCTGTAAACCGCTTAGAGAATATATAGTGCTTACTGTAAGGCACTGTGAAAATATATAAGTCTAAGTGCTATTGGTATTATAACAAGGAGCTGTGGTGGCGCAGTGGTTAGAGTGCAGTACTGCAGGATACTTCTGCGGATCACCGGCTCCCAGCAATTTGGCAGATCAAATTTCATCAGGCTCAAGGCTGACTCAGCCTTCCATCCTTCCCAGGTGAGTAAAATGAGGACCCAGATTGTTGGGGGCAATATGTTGACTCTGTAAACCGCTTAGAGAAGGCTGTAAAGCACTATGAAGCGGTATATAAGTCTAAGTGCTATTGCTGTAAAGTCCATCCTACAGGACCCTCAGTCGGCACCAATGAACTGGGTTGTCAATATTAATCAAGCAACTGTACAATCACTGCATGGCTTGTCCTAGTAACTATGTAGGACAGAGTGGGGAGGAAGGTGCGATGAGGAGATCCAAACTCATTGGTAAACTCACTTTGCAATGAACAAGGACATATATTCAATCTTGCAGCAACTAAGATTGTTGGATGAGCAGGTACAAAAACAGCCAGGGAAATGACTGAAGCCTGGGAAATGGGCCCTTGTCATTCAACAGGAGTGGTGATTTACTACAACCTTATCTGATATTTAGGAGCAGAAGACTTGACAGCACAAGGACACAACAGCCAGTGATTTAGTAGCTGGCTGTCAACACCCCAATCAACCAGTAAGAAGCCACACCAAACCAGGCACCACATAAATAGGATGCATAAAAGGTAAAGGTAAAGGTTCCCCTCGCACATATGTGCTAGTCGTTCCCGACTCTAGGGGGCGGTGCTCATCTCCGTTTCAAAGCCGAAGAGCCAGCGCTGTCCAAAGACATCTCAGTGGTCATGTGGCCAGCATGACTAAACACCGAAGGCGTACAGAACACTATTACCTTCCCACCAAAGGTGGTCCCTATTTTTCTACTTGCATTTTTTACGTGCTTTTGAACTGCTAGGTTGACAAATAATGGGAGCTCACCCCATTATGCGGCACTAGGGATTCGAACTGCTGAGCTGCCGACTTTTTGATTGACAAGCTCGGTGTCTGAGCCACTGAGCCTAAACAACTAACTCCCTCATACATAAACTGAGAAAGTTGGACAACTCGAAGTAGGATGCGTTAATAACTTAGCATCCCGGAAGTGTAAAATCAGCAATGCTGTCAAGTTATGGAGACACCACAAGACTTACAATTTCTTGACATAACGGAATACTGAAAGGAAGTTTGTACTGTGGGCTTATCTTAAGTTCACAGCAGAGAGTTGGAGAAGGCAAAGACCTCATTAGTCCATCCACTTCCTAATTCTAAAAGATCAGAGAAGCATACGTGTTTCCTCTCTTTTATTCTCACAGTAATCTTTGGAGGTAGGCTAGGATAACTGAGGATTTCATCATTGAATAGTAAATCAGGCATGGGTTTTGCAGACCTTATTCTCATGTTTCCCCCAATCTAATGCTCCCCAACCATATTGGCTTCCACAAATGGTAGATTATCGACAATCAGATCAGGGCTGCCATTCAAATTTTTTCCCTACCAGTTCTATGGGCATGGCTTGGTGTGTGTGTGTCATGTGACTGAGTGGGCATGGCCAACTCGCTGTCACTTATGGCCACACCCACTCAGTATTAGTATTTAATATTAGTATTTATTGGATTTTTATACCGCCCTTCTCCCGAAGGACTCAGGGCGGTTCACAGCCACAATAAAAACAATGACAATATACAGATAAAAACAAAGATTAAAAAACTTATTATATGTTTGGCAAAAATTTAAAACATTATACCGTTAAAAACCCCATAAAATTTGTATCAGATATAAATATTAAAATTAAAGGTCTTTAAAATTTTAAAAATTCAAATTTCTAAGCCAGTCCCGCGCGAATAAACAAATACGTCTTCAGCTCGCGGCGAAAGGTCCGAAGGTCAGGCAGTTGATGCAGTCCAGGGGGAAGTTCGTTCCAGAGGGTGGGAGCCACCACAGAGAAGGACCTTCCCCTGGGGGCCACCAGCCGACATTGCTTGGCGGACGGCACCCTGAGAAGTCCTTCTCTGTGTGAGCGTACGGGTCGGTGGGAGGCATTCGGTAGCAGTAGGCGGTCCCGTAAGTACATGGAGCGCTTTAAAGGTAGTAACCAAAACCTTAAAGTGCACCCTGTGCAGGAGTGGTGTTACATGGGAGCCACGTGCGGCTCCCTCTATCACCCGCGCAGCTGCATTCTGAACTAACTGGAGCCTCCAGGTGCTCTTCAAGGGGAGCCCCATGTAGAGAGCATTGCAATAATCCAAGCGAGAGGTAACAAGAGCATGAGTGACCGTGCATAGGGCATCCCGGTCAAGGAAGGGGCGCAACTGGCGGATCAGGCGGACCTGATAAAAAGTTCTCCTGGAGACGGCCGTCAAGTGATCTTCAAACGATAACCGTCCATCCAGGAGAACGCCCAAGTTGCACACCCTTTCCATTGGGGGTTGCGCACCCTTTCCATGACATCCCCCCACCAGGCCACGCCCACAGAACGCGGTAGGAAAAAAATGTGTGTATGACTACAAGAAGGGCTCATAGTGAATGCTGTGGCAGAGAGAAGCCGAAATTTTCTCCCTCCATTCACAGCGGAACTGCTGCTCCCTTTATGTCCCCCGCAGCCCCCTCCCTCCCAGGGGTTGAAGTACCTTAGAGCAGGGGTCTGCAAACTTGGCTGCAAAGCTGGCTGAGGAACTCTGGGAGTTGAAGTCCACAAGTCTTAAAAAAGCCAAGTTTGCAGACCCCTGCCTTAGAGGGACAGGCTGCATTTAACCTTAAATTCTGTGGCAGAGAGAATGGGTCCCGGCACCCATAATGCAATGCACCCATCTGCGTCTGCGTGCATGACCCCCATGCTCCCTCCGCCCCCTACGCATGCGCACATGACCTCCCCCCACTTCCCCCACACATGTGCTCATGACTCCGTACCCCCTGCTTTGGGCCTAGTATGCCTCCCTGCAGCCCAAAAACAGGCCATGGGGGGTGCTGCACCCCTCCACTCCCTACACCCCCCATGCTTGCACGTGTGAGCCCCGCCCCCACATGCATGCACCCGTCCCCCTGCACATCCCAAAATCAACTGGCCAGCAGGAGGCGCGTGTGTGTATAGGTGCGATGGAGCTGAGCTGGGCGACGGCTTGCGTGCCCTCAGAGAGAGCTCTGTATGCCATAGGTTCACCAGCACAGGTCTAGGGCTTCAGATCTTTTTTGGATCATCTTTTTTTTTATACTTTAGAGCCCAAGACAGCCATTAAAAATGTTCAACTGACCCTTTGAGGCTAGAATTAGACATTACTTTTTTTGATAGAGGTCCTGAAAACTTTAGTCGTTCACGTCAAAGCAAATGAACACGATCAGTAACTGAGATTCCATTTTTGGGGATTGATACCTTGGATAATTGTTCTGAATATAGATAGGGAATAAGACTGAAAATATTGCAATATTTGCAATATAGCTTGATGAGCTTTCTCAGGGGTTTTTTTCCCCCGCCTCTGCAAGATATTTGTGCATCGTCTGTTTTACCAAAAAGCTGTGGTGGCGCAGTAGTTAGAAGGCAGTACTGCAAGCTATTTCTGCAGACTGCCGACTGCTTTTAAATTGCCAGTTTGAATCTCACCAGGCTCGAGGTTGACTCAGCCTTCTATCCTTCCGAGATGGGTAAAATGAGGGCCCAGATTGTTGGGGGCAATAGGCTGACTCTGGAAACTGCTTAGAGAGGGCTGTAAAAGCACCTACTGCTGTCGCTATTTACAGCACTGCCAATTTTAACAATCTCTTCTACAGTTTCTGAGGTTGAACAGAAGTATTCTTCCTCAATTTTTTTCTAATTAAAAAAGAGCGAGCAATCCAAGTTTGCGAGAATATTAATTGAAATACTCATTTATCCCCAAGCTCAGATAGTTACAACTGATAGTTGCTACAAAACCATGGGATTAACCTTTTAGTATTTTTGGACTATTTTAAAGCTCAGTTGCTGGGGGTCAAAGGGAATGCGGGGGGATTTTACTAGTGTAGATTTCTGCCTACTGTCCAGTATCTGATTCCCTCACCCAACCTGTTTTAATCTCTAGCTAAGCCAGACTAGGATCCCCATTCCTGACCTAGATTTTTCTTTTTTTACATGATTGAAAAATGTTAGGGCACATATATATATAATCATAAGGTCTGGAAAGGACTGTTTTATTATACTGTTCTCTGCTGCTTTACCGTAGCTATTCATAACCTCTGGAATTATTGTTTTCATTAATTTTTCCTCCGCCTTAAATAAATAATGCAATGCTTTTCATTTTCCCGGTAATAAAATGAATTTGCTCAGTATGAAAAGAGTCTGTGAAGCAATAGCATCAGAAATTAAAAAAAACAAAACACCAAACTGGGAGGGTGCTTAAATGGGAAAAATTAAAAATAAATAGATTAAAATACAGGTAGCCCTCGAGTTACAACCCCAATGGAGCTTGTTCAATACAGTTGTAAGTCGTAACGGCTGTAAAACGGGTCAGTCATGTGACTGGCCCAATTTCACAAACTTTTCTGAGGAGGTTGTTAGGCAAATGCGGCAGTTGTGAAATTTTGCCGAAAACCAGAACTAAATGGCAGTTTTGGACAAAACTGTTGTAAAACCCAGTCATGTTTACCGCAGGACACCACAAACAGCAATAAATGTAGCTGTGCTGCCAAGTGCCAGAAGTGTGGTCATATGACCACAAGGGGGCATCATAACTTTGGATCCGGGTCAGTGGTGAAATTCAATTTTTTTTACCGGTTCTGTGGGCGTGGCTTGGTGGGCATGGTGTGGCTTGGTGGGCGTGGCAGGGAAAGTATACTGCAAAATCTCCATTCCCACCCTACTCTGGGGCCAGCCAGAGGTGGTATTTGCCGGTTCTCCAAACTACTTAGAGCTACCAAAATACTTTCAGCATGTCAATTGTCCCACCAGAGGCAAGAATACTCTAGACCATTGCTACATAACACTAAAAGATGCTTATCGGTCTTTAACACAAGCAGCTGTAGGACACTCTGATCATTGCATGATTCACCTTGTACCTGCTTACAGGCAAAGACTTAAAACCACAAAACCAATAATTAAATCAGTGAAGACCTGGATGGAGGAATCAAAATTAAAGCTACAGGCATGTTTTGACTGCACTGATTGGAATATTTTTAAAGATACCTCTGCAGACCTGGATGAACTCACAGATACTGTAACATCATATGTCAGCTTCTGTGAAGACCTATGTGTACCTACAAGGAACTTGCGAATATACATTAACAACAAACCTTGGTTCACACCTAAACTTAAGCAGCTACGACATTCCAAAGAGGAAGCCTACAGAAAAGGTGATAAAATGCTGTACAATCAGGCCAGAAAGGCACTAACAAGGGAGATCAGAGCAGCAAAAAGAAGCTACTCTGAAAAGCTAAAGAATCAGTTTTCAGCAAATGAACCAGCAAACATGTGGAAAACTCTTAAAAATATCACCGGCTATGGCAAACCTCCTTCCCAGGCTGAAGGTAATCAACAACTGGCAGATGACCTGAATGAGTTTTACTGCAGGTTTGAAAGGAAACTACAGCCACCTATCTCCACAACCCCCATCTCAGACACACCAACAACAGCCAAGCCTCCTACAACTGACCCCATTTCATTGGGTTCACAACCCCAGTGATCACAGAAAAGGAAGTGCAGGACCTATTTCACAGACAAAAGCCAGGAAAAGCTCCAGGCCCAGACAAGATAACTCCTTCTTGCTTAAAAGTCTGTGCTGACCAATTGGCCCCATCTTCACCCATATTTTCAATAAATCACTAGAGATGTGCTATGTTCCTTCTTGCTTCAAATGCTCTACCATCATCCCAGTGCCAAGAAGCCCACCATCAAGGAACTGAATGACTACAGACCAGTTGCTTTAACATCTGTAGTCATGAAAACCTTTGAAAGGCTAGTGCTTTCCTACTTGAAAACCATCACGGATCCGCTGTTAGACCCCTTGCAATTTGCATACCGAGCAAATAGATCAACAGATGATGCTGTTAATATGGCTCTGCACTACATCCTATAACATCTTGAGTCTCCAAAGACCTATGCAAGGGTTCTTTTGTAGACTTTAGTTCAGCATTCAATACCATCATTCCAGACATTCTTCTAACTAAGCTAAACCAGCTACAGGTACCGGAACAGACTTGTAAGTGGATCACAAGCTTCCTAACAAACAGGAAGCAGCAGGTGAAGCTAAGCAAGATCACATCAAATACCTGTACAATTAGCACAGGGGCCCCCAAGGCTGTGTGCTCTCCCACTTCTCTCTCTGTATACCAATGACTGCATCTCCAATGATCCATCTGTTAAGCTACTGAAGTTCGCAGATGACACAACAGTGATTGGTCTCATTCGAGACAATGACGAATCCGCATATAGACGAGAGGTCGAACGACTAGCCTTGTGGTGCAACCAAAACAATCTGGAACTGAACACACTCAAAACCGTAGAAATGGTGGTAGACTTTAGGAGAAACCCTTCCATACTTCCACCTCTCACAATACTAGACAACACAGTATCAACAGTAGAAACCTTCAAATTTCTAGGTTCTATCATATTGCAAGATCTAAAATGGACAGCTAACATCAAAAACATCATTAAAAAAGGACAACAAAGAATGTTCTTTCTGCGCCAACTCAGTAAGCTCAAACTGCCCAAGGAGCTGCTGATTCAGTTCTACAGAGGAATTATTGAGTCTGTCATTTGCACCTCTATAATTGTCTGGTTTGGTTCTGCAACCCAACAAGAAAAACACAGACTTCAGAGGAAATTAGAACTGCAGAAAAAATAATTGCTACCAACCTGCCTTCCATTGAGGACCTGTATACTGCACGAATCAAGAAGAGAGTCGTGAAAATATTTACAGACCCCTCACATCCTGGACATAAACTGTTTCAACTCCTACCCTCAAAACGACGCTATAGAGCACTGCACACCAGAACAACTAGACACAAGAAAAGTTTTTTCCTGAAGGCCATCACTCTGCTAAACAAATAATTCCATCAACACTGTCAAACTATTTACTGAATCTGCACTACTATTAATTTTTTCATAGTTCCCATCACCAATCTCTTTCCACTTATGACTGTATGACTGTAACTTGTTGCTGGCAATCCTTATGGTTTATATTGATATACTGACCATCAATTGTGTTGTAAATGTTGTACCTTGATGAACGTATCTTTTCTTTTATGTACACTAAGAGCATATGCGCCAAGACAAATTCCTTGTGTGTCCAATCACACTTGGCCAATAAATTCTATTCTATTCTATTCTATTCTATTCTATTCAAAATTTCCGCTACCGGTTCTCCAGAACCTGTCAGAACCTGCTGGATTTCACCCCTGATCCGGGTTGTGAGTCTCCTTTTTTCCTCTCTTCTTTAACTTCAAATGGTCATCAACCAACCATAGCCTGCAGGACCTATGCTAAATTACATACCTGTTGTGTCTTGCCCGCCCTCAGAGCAGCCGGGGCCTTCTTACCTGCTCCCGAACACTGAGGAATGTATGCCTCCCGGCCCAAGTCCTGGCTCCATGCCCACACAAACTGCAGAAGAAGGAGCATCTCCCTGCCCCAGCCCTGACTCCATGCCCAGGCAAACGGAGCAGCTAGACCCCTCCCCCTCCTCCACAGCAGGTGAGCCTGAGGAGGGTTTACTCCCAACAACAGCTGATTGGAGTAATCCTCGCATCAGAAGATTGGAGAGGCAGAGGCAACAGAAGGAAGGGAGGGGCAGGCCTTAATGAGTGCTGAGTCATGGAGCCACACCCCATGGCCTATATAAAAGATCTACTTTCTGGCAGTCTCTGAGTCAGGCAAAAGTCGAACTTATCTTGCTGAAGTCACTTACTGGTCTCCTGCCTGCTCTGAGGACTTTGCTAGGACTTTGGGCAGAGCTGCAGAGGCAAGCCTGATTCGGATTTCCCTGACCCAGCCATCAGCGGAGGAGTGGGACACGACAATACCTTTGTAATTGTTCTTCAATAGCTTCCAGTTCTCCAAGAAATTTCAGCAAGGCAGTGGATTTTTGATAACTCAACTACCTGTACAGTAGCCAGTTTATGAAGTTTTACTGCAGCCGCTGATCATATTTCAGTATCTGAAGGGCTGCCACAAAGAAGAAAGAGTCAAGCTATTCTCCAAAGCACCAGAAGGCAGGACAAGAAGCAATGGGTGGAAACTAATCAGAAGAGAGAAGCAACCTAGAACTAAGGAGAAATTTCCTGACAGTGAGAACAATTAATCAGTGGAATAACTTGCCTCCAGAAGTTGTGGATGTTCCAACACTGGAGATTTTTAAGAAGAGACTGGAACGGACAAATGGTATAGAATTTTCTGCTCGGGCAGTGGGTTGAACTGGAAGATCTTCAAAGTCCCTTCCAACTCTGTTAATTTGTTATATTGGTCAACGATTTCATCCTATTATTGTTCTTTACACTTGACAATTTATTTATTTATTTATTTATTTATTTATTTATTTTTGTTGCACAGTATATATAAGCATAAGCATGAAACAACCATACAACACATAAGCATGTATATGAGTATGATATGTAATAACTATATTAATTGGATATAACGAAGGAAAACAATAGAACAGGAATGGTAGGCACGTTTGTGCTCTTATGCACACCCCTTACAGACTTCTTAGGAATGGGGTGAGGTCAATGGTAGATAGTTTTTGGTTGAAGCTTTTGGGATTTTGGGAAGAGACCACAGAGTCTGGTAGTGCATTCCAGGCATTAACAACTCTGTTACTGAAGTCATATTTTCTGCAATCAAGATTGGAGCGGTTAACATTAAGTTTAGATCTATTGTGTGCTCGTGTATTGTTGCGATTGAAGCTGAAGTAGTCTTGGACAGGAAGGACATTGTAATAGATGATTCTATGAATTAAACTCCAGTCATGTCGAAGGCGGCGTAGTTCTAAATTTTCTAAACCCAGGATTTTAGCAATCGCCAACGGCTTTTTCAGTCGCCAACGGCCTTTTGCCTTTTGCGTCAAGGAAGTACACTACTAACACTACTACACTACTAACCAGAGCATACAAAACATTTGCTAAACCAATTCTAGAATACAGCTCGCCTGTTTGGAACCCTCAACACATCTCTGACATCAATACAATTGAACGTGTCCAGAAATATTTCACAAGAAGAGTTCTCCATTCCTCTGTAAACAACAAAATACCTTATCCCACCAGACTTGAAATCCTAGGCTTAGAAAACTTGGAACTCCGTCACCTTCGACAAGACCTAAGCTTAACTCACAAAATCATCTATTGTAATGTCCTTCCTGTTAAAGACTACTTCAGCTTTAATTGCAATAATACTAGAGCAACTAATAGATTTAAACTTAATGTCAACCGCTTTAATCTAGATTGCAGAAAATATGACTTCTGTAACAGAATCATCAGTGCTTGGAATACTTTACCTGACTCTGTGGTCTCTTCCCATAATCCTAAAAGCTTTATCCAAAAACTTTCCACTATTGATCTCACCCCATTCCTAAGAGGACCATAAGGGGCGTGCATAAGCGCACAAACGTGCCTACCGTTCCTGTCCTATTGTTTTTCTTTTCTTCTTCCTATATATATATATATGCTTATACCTCCCAATATTTACTCATATATATGTTTATATACTATAAAATCTTTTTATATGATGTTGTGACAAAATAAATAAATAAATAAAGTAGAACAGAAAAGTGACTCAATTCCAGCAATCCCATTATCTTCCTTCCACCCCCTGCCAAGCATGCCACTTTTCCCTCTCCGGCTCTTTACGCATTTCCCATTTGTTGCATTTTCCGTTTCTTCCCTGAATGCCGCCATTGCAAAGTATAGGGCTTTATTGCTTATTGTTCTTGCAAATCTCGAATGCCTTAAATGCCTTTGTTATGCATAACTTGCTGTGGCATGACAGCTTCAAAACACAAAGGCAAAACTGAATCAGCAAGAAAATCAGCTTATCATCTGCGGCTCTGGGTTCAGCTTCACTTCAACTTCTGAGGATTTTTTTTTTATTTTTTTTGAGACGGATGGTTGAAAGCAGCTTTGGAAATGGGAGGCTCACCTGCTAAGAGAGTCAACTTTCAGATTTTCATAGCCCTTTAATCTCGCCACTTAAATACAAAACATCAAGTTTCCTTTAATACATTTGAGGGGCAGCGGAGAATGCAAAGAGATAAAGACATTTCTCGCAGGGACTACACTAGGCGACGTTCCTTTGATCCTTCGGTAGCTCCCAGTCCTCCCAAGAAATTTCAGCGAGACGTTTTAATAAACTCTCTGAAAATCATAGAACATAGAATAATAGAACCGGAAGCAACCTTGGAGGTCTTCTAGTCCAGGGGTCACCAACCTTCAGGGACCACTAAATTCATAATTTTAAATCCCATGGACCACTAATATGATCTGCGTAATGACCGGCTGGGTGGGCGTGGCTAGGTGGTCATGTGACTGGGTGGGTTGTGGCCAACTCGCTGTCACTCACATCAAGGGGTGCCTCGCCAGCCTCTATTCGCCCCTCCCCTTCCAGCCACTCCTCCCCTCCCTGCCCAGGCTTCTTAGGGCCTCAACAGGAAGCAGTTGCTGGAGTTAGCAGCCCCATGCGAAAGACTTGGCAAAACAGCGCAGTTCAAATTGGATCTGACCGAGAAGGAGGCTAAGCAGAAGCACCTCACTGAGGACTAGGAGCATAGGCTTTCCAAGCTGAGGGAAGACCTGCGGGAGTGCAAGGCCAGGTACCGGCACCTGGAGGCTCAGCGGCCTGAGATGGCCAGCCAGTTCCAGGCCATGATGCAGTCCCACAAGAGCCCTCCAGCTCTTCGCCCAAAGCCCCGCACCAGGAGGCTGAAGCAGACCCCAAGTCGGAATTTCTGCCCCCCTTCAAATCGCACAAAAAGACCCAGAAGGAGGAGACTCTCTGCAGCAACACAAATGTTCATGGCATGTATCCAGCCCAGGGGCCGTAGTTTGAGGACCCCTGATTTAGTGCCATATAAAAAATGCAAATAATTTTTCTGCAGACCACCAAAATTTTCTCGTGGACCACCAGTGGTCCACAGACCACCAGTTGGTGACCCCCTGTTCTAGTCCAATCCTCAGCTCGAGCAGGAAACCCTATACTCGGGATGGCGAACCTATGAAACGCATGCCAGAGGTGGTACACAGAGCCCTCTCTGTGGGCACACGTACCATTGCCCCAGGTCAGCCAGCTGGTCGTCGGGGCTTCCGACATGCGCATACACGCTAGCCAGCTGGTTGTCAGGTTTCCAAGGCGCGCATGTGCACCGGCCAATTGATCATCAGGCTTCTGGCATTCTGGCACACACACACGTGCAAGCACACTTTCCGGTTCGGGCCCTCTGCAGCACCTAAAAGGTTCGCCATCCCGGCCCTATACCATTTCAGGCAAATGACTGTCCAGTCTCTTCTTAAAAGCCTCCAGTGATGGAGCCCCCACAACTTCTGTAGGCTGTTCCATTGGGTGATTGGTCTCAGCGTTAGGAAATTTCTCCTTAGTTCTAGGTTGCTCCTCTCCTTGGTTAGTTTCTATCCATTGGCTACTGAGATTCTCAGTCATGGTTGTCCCAAAAGGTACTTTTTTTTTTATGAAGGCAATTGGACTTTCTGGCTTTTCTTTGAAGACATTTTGCTTCTCACCCAAGAGGAAGCTTCTCATCCTGACTGTCAGAACTGAAGAAGCTTCTAGGATGAGGAGAAAAATGTCTTCAAAGAAAAACAAAGTTCCAGATGCCTTTTGTAAAAGCACTTATGGAACTTTTTGGGGGGCTATCATTCATTCATCATATTAATGATAATAAGAAGAGGGTCATGAAAATATTTACAGATCCCTCACATCATGGACATAAACTGTTTCAACTCCTACCCTCAAAACGATGCTATAGAGCACTGCACACCAGAACAACTAGATACAAGAACAGTTTTTTCCCCGAACGCCATCACTTTGCTAAACAAATAATTCCCTCAACACTGTCAAATTATTTACTAAATCTGCACTACTATTAAACTTCTCATCATTCCCATCACCCACCTCCTTCCACTTATGACTGTATGACTGTAACTTCGTTGCTGGTAATCCTTATGATTTTTATTGATCTTGTTTCCTGATTGCTTATTTGTACCCTATGATTATCATTAAGTGTTGTATCATTAAGTGTTAAATTTGTACCCTATGACCATCATTAAGTGTTGTAAGTGTTGTACCTTGATGAAAGTATCTTTTCTTTTATGTACACTGAGAGCATATGCACCAAGACAAATTCCTTGTGTGTCCAATCACACTTGGCCAATAAAAAATTCTATTCTATTCTATTCTATTCTATTCTATTCTATTCTATTCTATTCTATTCTATTCTATTCTATTCTATTCTATTCTAATAGCATCATTTATTTTAAAACGAGTCTTTTTTTTTTCCATTTCACATCACAGTTCCTGAAACAGCTTTCTTGTGCCTCTGCTTCTAACTGTAAGCCCAAACCTCTGTTTCGTCACCCCCTTGTCTACCAACACTTCCCTCTTTCAGATTACAGTTGCTGGTTGGTTTTGATATCATATCAACCGATACGTGTATCTAAAATAGGCACTTAATGTCAAGGGGAAAAAAAGATTTTTCTATTGTTCATATATTCAATATTAGGTGCCCCTGGATATGGTTCCTAGAAGCAAGTACCAGAAATGCTTGCTGTTAAAAAATGCTAAAATTAAAAAATGCTTAAATTGACATAGTACTCTACTACTCTTTATAAAAACTACTGGCAGAATTGGCTATATTAAGAGACTCTTTGCCATACCAAAATATGTATATGCGTCTTTTAAGACTATGTTGGCTGTAACAGAACAACAGAGTTGGAAGGGACCTTGGAGGTCTTCTAGTCCAATCCCCTCCTCAATCAGGAAACCTTCTACCATTTCAGACAAACGGTTGTCCAATCTCTTCTTAAAAACTTCCAGTCTTGGAGCATTCACAACTTCTGGAGGCAAATTGTTCCACTGATTAATTGTTCTAATTGTCAGGAAATTTCTTCTTAGTTCTAGGTTGCTTCTCTTCTTGATTAGTTTCCACCCATTGCTTCTTGTCCTGCCCTCAGGTGCTTTGGAGAATAGCTTGACTCTCTCTTTTTTGTGGCAGCCCCTGAGATATTGGAACACTGCTATCATGTCTCCCCTAGTCCTTCTTTTCATTAAACTAGACATACCCAGTTCCTGCAACTGTTCTTTATATGTTTTAGCCTCTAGTCCCCTAATCATCTTTGTTGCTCTTTTCTGCACTCTTTCTAGAGTCTCAGAATCAGAATAGAGCTGGAAGGGGCCTTAGAGGTCTTCTAGTCCAGCTCCCTGCTCAAGCAGGAGATCCTATACCATTTCAGACAAGTGACTGTTCAGTCTCTTCTTAAAAACCTCCAGTGATGAAGCACCCACAATGTTTGAAGGCAAGCTGTTCCATTGGTTAACTGTGCTCACTGTTAGGAAGTTTCTACTGAATTCCATCTAAAATCTAAAATCTAGACAGCGTACTAAAAAGCAGAGACATCACCCTGCCAACAAAAGTGGGTATAGTTAAAGCTTATGGTTTTCCCAGTTGCAATGTATGGCTGTGAAGGTTGGACCATAAGAAAGGCTGAGCGCCAAAGAATGGAGGCCTTTGAACTCTGGTGCTGGAGAAGACTCCTGCGAGTCCTTTGGACTGCAAGGCGAACAAACAAGTCAGTTCTAGAGGAGATCAACCCTGACTGCTCTTTAGGAGGCCAGATCCTGAAGATGAAACTGAAATACTTTGGCCACCTAATGAGAAAGAAGGACTCACTGGAGAAGAGCCTAATGCTGGGAAAGACTGAGGACAAAAGAAGAAGGGGACGACAGAGGTGGCTGCATGGAGTCACTGAAGCAATAGGCATGAGTTTAAATGGACTTCAGAGGATGGTAGAGGACAGGAAGGCCTGGAGGAATGTTGTCCATGGGGTCGCGATGGGTCGGACACGACTTCGCAACTAACAACAACAACTGAATTCCAGGTTGCTTCTCTCCTTGATTAGTTCCTATCCATTGTTTCTTGTCCTGCCCTCTGGTGCATTGGAAAATAAATTGACCCAATTCTCTTTGTGGCAGCCTTTCAAATACTGGAATACTGCTGTCATGTCCCCCCCCCCACCATTTTTCTTTTCTTTAGACTAGCCAAACCCAAATCCTGCAACCGTTCTTCATATGTTTTAGTCTCCAGGCCTTTAATCGTCTTAGCTGCTCTTAATCATCTTAGTTGCTCTTCAACTTTCAATTCCTGGTGATGGTTCTGGAAAAGCAGAGATATTGATATAAATACAAAAAGCAGGCTAGTTAGAGCAATAGTCTTCCCTATAATGATGTGTGGGTGTGAGAGTTGGCTGATCAAAGAAGAATTGATGCCTTTGAACAGTGGTGCTGACTAAATTATTGCAGAATATCATGGACAGCCAGAATAACTAACAGAGAAGTGTTAAGTCGTATAAAACTAGACACGTCACTAGAAGCTAAATATCATAAGACTGCATCTGATTTATTTTGGCCAGGTTAGGTGTGCAAACTCATTGGAGAAGTCAATATGCTAGGAATGGTTAGTGCAAAAGGGGGTAAACAAAGGACAGGCTAGCTTGTGTTGTGTCTTGTCTGCTCTCACCGCAGCCGGGGTCTGCTTATCTGCTCCCGAACACGGAGGAATGTATGCCTCCCAGCCCCAGTCCTGGCTCCATGCCCAGACAAGCTGCAGAGGAGGGGGCACCTCCTGGTCCCAGCCCTGGCTCCATGCCCAAGCAGGCTGCAGAGGAGGGAGCATCCCCCGGCCCCAGCCCTGGCTCCATGCCCAGGCAAACAGAGCAGCTAGACCCCTCCCCCTCCTCCACAGCATGTGAGCCTGAGGAAAGTTTACTTCCAACAGTTGATTGGAGTGACCCTCGCATCAGAAGATTGGATAGGCGGAGGCAACAGAAGGAAGGGAGGGGCAGGCCTTAATGAGTGCTGAGTCATGGAGCCACACCCCATGGCCTATATAGAGGATCTGCTTTCTGGCAGTCTCTGAGTCAGGCAAAGTCGAACTTATCTTGCTGAAGTCACTTACTGGTCTCCTGCCTGCTCTGAGGACTTTGCTAGGACTTTGGGCAGAGCTGCAGAGGCACGCCTGATTCGGATTTCCCTGACCCGGCCGTCAGCGGAGGAGTGGGACACGACAGCTTGATAACATCAAATCTGATGCAAAGTTGAACATCCAACAATTGAAAGAAGCTGTGCTTGTCAGGGTAGCATAGAGAACATTTGCCTATAATGTCGCCAAGAACCGGAAATGACTAAATGGTTAAAAATAACAACAGTGACGTCTGTGGAGATTCTTAGTCATCCAGGTCATGGTTGTCCCAAAGGTGCTTTTTCAAGAGGCAACTGGACTTTCTGGTTTTTCTTTGAAGACATTTCACTTCTCATCCAAGAAGCTTCTTCAGCTTCTTCTCATCCAAAAAGCTTCTTCAGCTCATCCAAAAAGCTTCTTCTGCTTCTTCTCATCCAAGAAGCTTCTTCAGCTTCTTCTCATCCAAGAAGCTTCTTCAGCTTCTTCTCATCCAAGAAGCTTCTTCAGCTTCTTCTCATCCAAGAAGCTTCTTCAGCTCATCCAAGAAGCTTCTTCTGCTTCTTCTCATCCAAGAAGCTTCTTCAGCTTCTTCTCATCCAAGAAGCTTCTTCTGCTTCTTCTCATCCAAGAAGCTTCTTCAGCTTCTTCTCATCCAAGAAGCTTCTTCTGCTTCTTCTCATCCAAGAAGCTTCTTCAGCTTCTTCTCATCCAAGAAGCTTCTTCAGCTCATCCAAGAAGCTTCTTCAGCTTCTTCTCATCCAAGAAGCTTCTTCAGCTTCTTCTTCTTCAGCTGAAGAAGCTTCTAGGATGAGAAGCGAAACATTTTCAAAAAAAACCCGCAGAAAGTTCAAAAAAACAACAACCCAGAAAACCCTATCAAATCCCGCTCCTGTCAATAGCGGTGTCCCCCAAGGCAGCGTTCTAGGACCAACACTCTTCATATTATACATTAACGACCTCTGTGACCATATTATAAGTAATTGTGTTCTCTTCGCTGATGATGTTAAACTATTTAACACTACCAGCAATGCAGCTACCCTTCAAAAAGACCTTGACTTTGTGTCGGAATGGTCAAAAATTTGGCAACTCCAAATCTCAACCAGCAAATGCTCTGTCTTACACATTGGAAAAAAGAATCAGAACACTAAATGCAAGCTCGATGGACATTACCTTGTAGATGACCCTCACCCTGTCAAAGACCTCGGAGTTTTCATAGCAAACGATCTAAGTGCCAAAGGCCACTGCAACTACATCGCCAAAAAGGCTTTAAGAATTGTAAACTTAATCTTGCGTAGCTTCTTCTCCAGAAAGAGTATACTACTAACCAGAGCATACAAAACATTTGCTAGACCAATTCTTGAACCCACACCTCATTTCGGACATTAATACAATTGAGCATGTCCAGAAATATTTCACAAGAAGAGTTCTCCACTCCTCTGATCCCAACAAAATACCTTATGCCACCAGACTTGAAATCCTGGGTTTAGAAAATTTAGAACTCCGTCGCCTTTGGCATGACCTGAGTATAACTCATAAAATCATCTGCTGCAATGTCCTTCCTGTCGAAGACTACTTCAGCTTCAATCGCAACAATACACGAGCACACAATAGATTTAAGCTTAATGTTAACCGCTCCAATCTTGATTGCAGAAAATATGACTTCAGTAACAGAGTTGTTAATGCCTGGAATGCACTACCTGACTCTGTGGTCTCTTCCCAAAATCCCCAAAGCTTTAACCAAAGACTATCTACTATTGACCTCACCCCATTCCTAAGAGGTCTGTAAGGGGCCTACCGTTCCTATCCTAATGTTCCCTTTGATTGTATCCAATTCTTATGGTTATTTCATGCTTATACTTATATATACTGTTGTGTTTGACAAATAAATAAATAAATAAATAAAATAAAATAGAACAACTAATGATGATTAGTTTAGCTCCAACACAAGAGAAACTGATGGGTACAAAAGCTTATGGCAAGTTCTTGAAACACACCTACTAAAAGTTATAACAACATGTTCCAATTAGGGAAGAAATAAAAGACAGCAGTAGATGTCAAGACAACTGCAACATGAAAAACAAAAAGCGAAGATCAAAAAAAACCCAAAACAATTAAGGACATAAAAAGAAGGGACAAGGAGATCAAGGGACAGAAGCTTTTCCCCAAAGCATTTATAGGACTAAATTAGCCAGAATTCTTTGCCCCAAGGGACTGCGTTGATGGCATCTGAAAAACTCCGGGGTTAAGTAGAGATGAAATCTACGGATGGAAGGAGGACACGCTTATGCAAAACAAGTGTCATCTGCTAATGGCAACAAGCGAGTGACCTGCCGGGCAATTGATTTCTTGACCTATCCAAAATGAAATGGATGGCCTCAGCCGAGTCTAAGCGGACAAATGAATTAGGGTTTCTTTCCATAGCCAAAGACAGACGTTAATGAATATTACCGCTACCATCATTTTTATTTCCTGTCTTCTGAAATGGAATTACCTAACACGACGGGGTCAAAGGGACATTTCAAAGAGAGGTAGATAAATAGATCTTGATACGGGACACGCAGCTGCTTGCCTGTTCTTTTTTACTACCAGTAAAATACTCAATTCATGATCCCCTGAGCTTCACAGGGGCCAAAAAAATTGTGCAGCTGAGTTTAAGAAGTCCGGTAGGCCCATTGGACTAGAGGTGGGTCTCAGCAGGTTCTGATCAGTTCTGGAGAACCGGTAGTGGAAATTTTGAGTAGTTCGGAGAACCGGTAGTAAAAATTCTGACTGGACCCGCCCCCATATATTCTCTGCCTCCCAAATCCCAGCTGTTCGGGAGGAAATGGGGATTTTGCAGTAACCTTCCCCTGGAGTGGGGAGGGAATAGAGATTTTGCAGTATCCTTCCCTTGCCATGCCCACTAAGCCATGCCCACCAAGCCACACCCACAGAACTGGTAGTAAAAAAAATTGAAACGCACCACTAGATCGGATAAACATTTGTCTGAATGCTATAGGGCAATGATGGCTAACCTTTTTTTCCTCGGGTGCCAAAAGTGCACGTGTGCACGCAATAACATGCATGTGTGTGCCCACACCCATAATGCAATGCCCCCACGCACACCTCGCCCCCTGCGCATGCATGCACAACACACCCATGCTGCCTTGCCCCCCTGCGCATGTGTGTGCGACTCCCCCCTTTGGTTCCCCATCCCTCTATACATGCATGTGTGACTCCCCATGCCCAGTTTTGGGCCTAACAGGCCTCCCTGAAGCCTCCGGAGCCAGAATCTGCCCATATCTGGACTTCCGGTAGGCCCATTTTTTTGCCCTCCTAGAGCCTCCGTGCGAGCCCTGTACTTACTTGGTATCCAAAATGGGCCGTGTGGAGATTCCTTGGAGGGGAGGGGTGGCATGGGCATGCGCACACGTCTCCCACATGCACGGCAGAGACCCCAAAATCAGTTGATTGGCGGAAGGCACACACACATGCATGGTGGAGCTGACCTAGGGCAACGGCTCATGTGCCCACAGAATGCATGCCATAGGTTCTCCATCACGGCTATAGGGTCCCTGCTTGAGCAGGGGGTTGGACTAGAAGACCTCCAAGGTCCCTTCCAACTCTTTTATTCTGTCAGTATCACTGAGTTACCCTTGGTAATTTCATTGATTTTTGCTCTCCTAGGAAGCTGACGGGCAGTCCTCATTTTAACACCATTGGTTTACTGATCGTTTGAAGTTACAACGGCACTAAAAAATAATATAATAATAATAATAATAATAATATTTTAATTTTTATACCGCCCTTCTCCCGAAGGACTCAGGGCGGTGAACAGCCAAGTAAAACCATACAATATATTACAATAAAAACTATTTAAAAAACTTATTCCATATGGCCTAAATTTAAATATAAAATACATAATATAAAAATAAACCCCATTTAAAACGAATTAAAAAACCCTATTAAGCCAGTCCTGCTCGGAAGAATAGGTACGTCTTCAGCTCGCGGCGAAAAGTCCGGAGGTCAGGAAGTTGTCAAAGTCCTGGGGGAAGCTCGTTCCAGAGGGTAGGTGCCCCCACGGAGAAGGCTCTCCCCCTGGGGGTCGCCAGCCGACACTGTTTGGCTGACGGCACCCTGAGGAGACCCTCTCTATGGGTCTGTTGTAGCGTCTCCAAGGTCTGACTGTTGTAGCGTCTCCAAGGTCACATAATCACAATTGGGACACTTGACAATTGTCATGTATTTATGACACTTGCAGTCTCCCAAGGTCACATGATCCCCTTTTGTGACCTTCTGACAAGCAAGATTCACTTAACAACCGGGTTACTAACTTTAACAATCGCAGCGCTTCATTTAGCAACTGTGAGAAGAAAAGGTCGTACAATGGGGCAAAACTCACTCAACATCTGTCTCGCTTAGCGATGGAAGTGTTGGGCTCCATTGTGGTTGTAAGATGAGGACGACCTGCATATAATTTTATTTATTTATTTTATATCCTGCCTTTATTATTTTGTATAAATAACTCAAGGCAGGTAACACACACGATGTAACTTCCTCCTTCTATTATCACCACAACAGCAGCCCTCTGTGGTGGGTTGGGCTGAGAGAGAGGGACTGGCCCAAAGTCACCCAGTCAAGTGTTCATGTCTAAACACAAAACTAGAACTCACGGCCACCTGGTGTCTTAATTACTAAACCAAACTGGCTCTTTAGCCCACACTTAACCACTAAACCGTTTAACCACTCGAACCAATTGATCATAAACTTCCTATGTGCTGGCCGCCATTTTCGTTATTTTACTTGTTTTCATTTTTAATTTAAAAGTGTGGTTTTATTGTTTTTAATGTGTTTTGCTTTTATGTATTCTTGTTTTATCAGGTATTCTGCCTAGATTCACTATATGAGTTAGACGGCTATGCAAATATGATAAATAAATCATAATTGATTTAATTTATTTGATGTAATACTACGTAAATACAACCCTAACCGAACATGGGAAGCTATGCCCAGTTCAATAGATTATATAACCTTTCCTATACACTGCCACAACAGATGCTATAAATATAATGACCGGCCCATGTATTCTAAGAAAACCTTAAAGAACGTTGATAGATGGATGGATAGATAGATAGATAGATAGATAGATAGATAGATAGATAGATAGATAGATAGATGATAGAGATAGAAATATACTGACCAGCCTAGGAGTTTCACTTTCAGTTTCACTTTCACAACAGGAAGCAGCTTTAATACACAACACTTGAGCTAAGCCACGGCCAGGCTCTTTCCTGTCTCCTTCTTGCTCACACAGCAAATACTGTTTCACTTTCCAAACAGCCCTCTAATGTTAAGGAGTTCTACTCCCCCTCCCCACCTGAAAAGAAATCTGTTCCAAATGCAAAACACAAGCAGAGGAGAGGAGTTTCACTTTCAGTTTTACTTTCAAAGCAGCAAGCAGGGGATAGGATAGGGGAGGCTTCTGTGGGGCAAGGCTGACGGAGAGAAGAGGAGAGGAAAAGCCGATCATAACTACTCATTAATTTTTAAGCTGTAAGTGTCAATTTAACAAGCCCAGTCACATAGTTTTGTAGCGAAGCACAGGTATCTATCTATCTATCTATCTATCTATCTATCTATCTATCTATCTATCTATCTATCTATCTATCTATCGTGTCCCCTTCTTGCATATTGAACTCCAATTGATCCTTGATACCTAGTGTGTAACTTCCCATAAAGTGCCAGAGATAGTGAGTATTATGTTGAAGGTCTATTTTAGCATAGGAAGACTTATTCCAAGTACGATTTCATGAAATCAAAAGCAGCTATCATGCACAATTTCCTATTTGACAGCAGTTTAGAGAGTCTGCAGCAAATAAAGAGAATTTAAAAATGTACAAATACACAAAAATGGGGTATAAAGTATCTGAAAATTTCGTTTCTAAGCTCTATCCCACCTACAGTGATTTTAAATTGATCTGAAAAAGCACTTAGTGAGTTAATCACCAAAGATGTTAACTTCCCTTGTCTCTCAAGAAAATACTGATATACCAGGGTGGATTATAGGTGTGTTGTTTCTTAACATGAATTACTTTATTATAAGAACAGATTATCATAACGAAATTTATTTATTTATTTATTGTTCACATTTTTATACCGCCCTTCTCCGAAGACTCAGGGCGGTGTACAGCATAAATAACACACAGATACAAAAAATTTAAAATACAATATATAATTAAAAATCTAATTCCATAAGCTGAATATTTAAAATACATGGATAAAATTATAAAATAGAATAACCCCATTAAAAATCCCACTAAAAACCCTCGATTAAAATTTATCATTAGGCCAGCCCTGCTTGATGAAAGAAGAAAGTCTTAAGCTCGCGATTAAAGGTCCGAAGATCAGGGAGTAGGTGTAGTCCCACGGGTAGTTCATTCCACAGGGCAGGAGCCCCGACAGAGAACGCTCTTCCCCTGGAGGCCGCCTGCCGACATTGTTTGGCCGACGGCACCCTAAGGAGGCCCTCCCTGTGAGAGAGCACAGGTCGATGGGAGGCTTCTGGTGGCAGCAGGCGGTCCTGTAAATATCCCGGTCCCATGCCATGGAGCCCTTTAAAAGTGATAACCAAAACCTTGAATCGCACCCGGAAGACCACTGTCAACCAATGCAGCCTGCACAGGAGAGGTGTTACATGGGAGCTACAAGATGCTCCCTCTATCCCCTGCGCGGCTGCATTTTGCACTTCCTGGTTGGAGCCTCCTGGTGCTCTTCAAGGGGAGCCCCATGTAGAGAGCATTGCAGTAATCCAGGCAGGAAGTAACGAGGGCATGAGTGACTGTGCATAGAGAGTCCCGATCCAGGAAGGGGTGCAACTGGCGAATCAGGCGAACCTGACCCATCTGCGATCGGTCAGAGAGGAAGGAGAACCACCGGAAAACGGTGCCCCCCACTCCTAACCCCTCCAGCCGTCGCAGCAGGATACCATGGTCGATGGTATCAAAAGCCGCTGAGAGATCTAACAGGACCAGGGCAGAGGAGCAACTCCTGTCCCGTACCCTCCAGAGATCATCAACCAACGCGACCAAAGCCATCTCCGTGCTGTACCCAGGCCGGAAGCCGGACTGGCATGGGTCTAGATAGACAGTTTCCTCCAGGTACCGGGAAAGCTGCCATGCCACAACATTATGCACAACATTAATGTCCTAATTTTACCCATTTTAAATCAAGGTGGAATATTCATAGGGAACCCACTTTCCGGTTAGACTTTATGATTAAGAGTTTAAATAGATCGTTAAAACTTCTGTTCCTTCAAAACATTGTGCAACAACAGAAGCTGAATATCTTAAATCTGTTAAAGCCAGACTGATTTTCCAGACGTAGTGTAAGGTGGTGAGCAGGTTGTTCTACAGGAAGTAAGTCAAAACAAGTCAAAATGTCAGTTACAACCAGGCAGGGGTGAGCTTCAAAAATTTTAGCAAGGGGTTCGCTGCCCCTTTGCTGGGTGGGTGTGGCCATGGCGGGCGTGGCCTAGTCAGCCTCCTGCACCACGGTGGGGGGAGGGGTGTATTTTTGCCCTCCCTGGGCTCCGGAGGCTTTCCTTGAGCCTCCGGGAGGGCGAAAATGGCCCTCCAGCCCCCTAATCAACTCTATTGCTCTACTCTTCACTCTTTCTAGAGCAGCAGTTCTCAACCTGTGGGTCGCGACCCGTTGGGGGTCGAATGACGATTTGCCAGGGGTCGCCTAAGACCATCGGAAATATGGGAAGTATACTTGCGAGTCGAAGAATCGCGCTCCAATGGTTGACTCCACAAGCCAGCTGCAGGCTCTTCAAATCGCTAGCCGAATTCGGCTTCAGGCGCGATGAATTAAAAAAGAGAGAAATCTTTGCTCTGATGTCTCCCTCTGAAGCCAGCTGCAATCGCTAGCCTAATCTGGCTTCAGGCGCAATAAACTTAATAGGGGAGGAGTCTCCGCTTTAATGCCTCTGTCCTCAAGGCAATTGCAAGCAGTTCAGATCGCTAGCCAATACGGCGTCAGGTGCGATAAATTCAAAACGAAAATAATTTTACGGTTGGGGTCACCACATCGTGGGGAATTGTATTAAAGGGGTCGCAGCACTATAAAGGTTGTGTCGTGTCCCACTCCTCCGCTGACGGCCGGGTCAGGGAAATCCGAATCAGGCTTGCCTCTGCAGCTCTGCCCAAAGTCCTAGCAAAGTCCTCAGAGCAGGCAGGAGACCAGTAAGTGACTTCAGCAAGATAAGTTCGACTTTGCCTGACTCAGAGACTGCCAGAAAGCAGATCCTTTATATAGGCCATGGGGTGTGGCTCCATGACTCAGCACTCATTAAGGCCTGCCCCTCCCTTCCTTCTGTTGCCTCCGCCTATCCAATCTTCTGATGCGAGGGTCACTCCAATCAGCTGTTGGAAGTAAACTTTCCTCAGGCTCACATGCTGTGGAGGAGGGGGAGGGGTCTAGCTGCTCCGTTTGCCTGGGCATGGAGCCAGGGCTGGGGCCGGGAGGTGCCCCCTCCTCTGCAGCCTGCTTGGGCATGGAGCCAGGGCTGGGACCAGGAGGTGCCCCCTTCTCTGCAGCTTGTCTGGGCATGGAGCCAGGACTGGGGCCGGGAGGCATACATTCCTCCGTGTTCGGGAGCAGATAAGCAGACCCCGGCTGCGGTGAGAGCGGACAAGACACAACAGGTTGAGAACCACTGTTCTAGAGTCTCAACATCTTGTTTTTTAATTTTGCAGAGGTCTTAATATATGGAGATGAAATGGGCCGAATTTTTTTTTTCTCCCTTCACGCAAAATCACATACCAACAATAGACTGAAATGCGATTGCCTTCCTTTTGCCTTGACAGTTATGCAAAACATCGCCGATGTCATTTTTCTTTCCTGAGGAATTTGGATATGACCTACATAGCATCAGTGCAGATCAGCCAACAGCAGGAAATGTGGGAGAAGTCGGAAACAGCATGGATTTAGCATACAGGAGCTGAAGGGTTATAGGCATTAGTACTGGAGAGACTTGGTAGAGACATGAATGAGTGATGGCTATGATTTTTTTGCTGAGATATGAGAACTCTAGATGAGACTAGACAGCCAGATCATAAAAATGTTCAAAATGATGAAAGCTGACAACTATAAACAGAATGATAAAGAAGCAAAGCACAGTAATATGACGTGCTGGGACCATATGATGCAGTGAACTGCAGACAAGCCAACCAGTTTTTAAGCTAACATGTTTGCCCAAATCTGTTCTGTTTCCCTCCCCCAATACTCCCAACAAAGAGTCAGTCAAAGGCCTCCTCTTCTACTTTATTTACATAGATAAATGTCCTGGCCACGTCTACCCACGGGCCTGCCAAGTTTCTGGAGATAACGAGGAAATTATAGATAAGGCCAGAATTACTCATGAATATATTCTTCCCTCCATTGATACAGTTTGCCCACGCAAATTCATTGCTTTGTCCAAGACAAAAAACCAGGAAGTCCCGCCTCCTATTTATAGTCCCTGCAGATGTCACTGCATGACCATCATTCCTTGGCTTTATCCCAACGCTGCTTCTGCTGCGCGCGCCGGTCACGTCTGCGCAGTCTTGCATCACTCCAAAACTGTTCTTGGGGCGTTGCCAAATCAGAAGAAGGCTCCATGGAATCAGGCTTTGCCGGCCCCTCCTCCTCCCTTTGAGTGGGTGCCAGGGAGGGAGAGGACCCAAAAGAAGCAGGGCTTGCCAGGTCTTCTCCCTCACTTTCTGAATCATCCGAGTCCAGACCTGGGTCACAACAAAATCCTTGTTTAGAGTCAATACAGCTAGTTCTTGACTTACAATAATTTGTTAAGTGACCATTCGAAGTTATGACGGCACTGAAAAATGTGACATGACCATTTTTCACACTTACGACTGTTGCAACATCCTGCGGTCGTGTGATCAAAATTCAGACGCTTGGCAACTGGTTTGTATTTATGACAGTTGCAGGGTCCCAGGGTCATGTGTTCCCCTTTTGCGACCTTCTGACAATTTAAGTCAATGGGGAAGCCAGATTCACTTAACAACAGTGTTGTTAAGTGATTCACTTAACAACAGTGGCAAGAAAGATTGGAAAATGGGGCAAAACTCAATAACTGTATTGCTTAGCAAAGAAATGCTGGGCTCAATTGTGCTCTTAACCTATTTATAGGTTAAGTATGGACATATATGACATGCTAAATTTTAAAAAAGAATTTTAGTTTGAAAAAGAATTATACAAGATCATCCACAATTCAAAAAGGATAACGTGTTGTTGTTTTTTTTTCCAGTGCAACCACTAACCACTTACCCAAATGGACTGAATGGTTTCACTGCCTTCATGTAGAATTCAAGCTTTGTTTACTTTTACACTTGGTTGGTTCATTGTTCAGTGTATTGTGTAAACAGAGAAAATGGGTAGATTCAGTAACCAAATTAACCATGCTGTGTAAACACAGTGGAAGTTTCTCACCACAGAACACCCTAGAAGAATAGTCATAAGACTATGGCTCCCTTTACATGATAAATTAAATTACAAAGAAACCAATCACACTTGTGTTTGTGTTTTATGAGCTTAGCTGAGTTTTAGGGCTCAGCGTGTCAGGCTAAGCAAGAAAATCGGAATAATTGCATAAAGGATGGTTAATTGGTACATATATTTTTGAAAACATGACTCTAAGTAGACTTAACAATTGTATTTTTGCCCACGGTTACAGTTGTAAGTCATGATGGTCATTAAGCAGGTTATCACGTGACCATGCCTGATTTTACCACTTCTTTGGGGCAATTGTTAAGCAAAGCTATTGTTCAGGATGGGTGTTCTTTTGCCGGAAACCAGAAATAAATGTTGGTTTTCAGAAAAAGCAACACAAATTGTCAGTTGACCTCAGAACACTGCAAATGCCCAAAAAATTCACCTAGAATGTGAGCTTTGAGGGAGCTTGGATGTAAAATCTGGGTCATAAGCAGTGGTGAAATGTAAAATTTGTTATTACTGGTTCTGTGGGCATGGCTTGGTAGGGGAGGTAATGTGACTGGGATTTTTGCTACCAGTTCTCCGAACCACCCACCATCGCTACCGGATCGGGAGCATTTCACTCCTGGTCGTAAGTACCATTTTTGGGGTCCGTCATAACTTCAAATGGTTGCTAAGCAATCAATCATAAATTGAGGACTAATTGTATTGATAATGTGCTATGTGTAACAGGAAAGAGGCATTTTCAACAGGGTAAGGCTAGGTAGTTTTGAACACTAATCCAAGACTTTCATTAGGCTTTGCTGGAATCTGCCTACAAAGATTTAAAATTATCATTTCTTTACTGTCCACTCCCCAAACAACAAAAGGGAAAATATATTTTCAAATATATTTTCAAATATAAAAATATATTAACAAAAGGGTCTCCTCAGGGTGCCGTTGGCCAGTCAATGTCGGCTGGCAACCCCCAGGGGGAGGGCCTTCTCTGTGGGGGCACCAACCCTCTGGAATGAGCTACCACCAGGTATCCGCCAACTCCCTGATTTTCGGACCTTTCGACGCGAGCTGAAAACATTTCTGTTCCATCGTGCAGGACTGGCCTAATGGGGTTTTAATAATGGGTTTTTTTATTGGTTTTAAGTCTTCAGCCAACTTTAAATTTTCCTTTTAAACTGGTTTTAATTTTTGTACTAATTGTTTTTACTGAGTCCTTTGGGAGAAGGGCGGTATAGAAATTTAAACAATAAATAAATAAATAAATATTCTTAATGCCACCGAAAGGGCTCTTTACCTGTTCCATCCTAGAGCCACACCCTTCCCAAAAACTACAGAGGATTTTTTTTAAAACATTTTTTTCCTCGGGCTTCCCTTCAGCAGAGTCCATTTTTGATTCATAGCTGTACTATGCTAAGAATCCAATTCAAGCCAAAATAAGGAATGCAAGCCATCTAATGACAAGTTTAATTAAAACCCAGGATCGGAGCCAAATCTTTCCAGAGGAGGTTGAAACAGAAATATGGAGAAAATGCATGGGCAGGGATGCGGTGGCTCAGGGGCTAGGACATTGAGCTTGTCGATCGAAAGGTCGGCAGCTCAACGGTTCGAATCCCTAGTGCTGCCATGTAACGGGGTGAGCTCCCGTTACTTGTCCCAGCTTCTGCCAACCTAGCAGTTTCGAAAGCACATAAAAATGCAAGTAGAAAAAATAGGGACCACCTTTGGTGGGAAGGTAACAGCGTTCCGTGCGCCTTTGGCGTTGAGTCATGCCGGCCACATGACCACGGAGACATCTGCGGACAGCACTGGCTCTTCGGCTTTGAAACGGAGATGAGCACTGCCCCCTAGAGTCGGCAACGAATAGCACATATGTGTGAGGGGAACCTTTACCTTTACCTAGGGATATTAAAGTGGAGGATTCTTATTTGATGGTTGGTTCTACTGTCTTCTCCAAGGAGCATACCGTAGTGAAGTTTCAGTGGAAGTTCTTATCACTTGAACTTTAATTTTTTTTTATTTAATGTTTGTATTTTGCAAGGGGGGGGGAATGGTGAGATGCCTCCCAAAGTCCAAGTCCTCTGCCCAATTATCACAGCTAAATTACAAACGAAACACTAGGAAAGCATTGAAAGCATTAGAGACTCAGTTTAGTCTAGTGACTGAGGCATCAGGCTAGAAATTAGGAGAGTGTGAGTTTTAGTCCCATTTTAGGCACGAAAACCAGCTGGGTGACTTTGGGCCAATCACCAAGAGTCAATGAGTCCTAGTCTTGCTTTAGGCATGAAAACCGGCTGGGTGGCTTGGGCCAGTCACTATCTCTCAGTCCAACTCACTTCACAGGGCTGTTATTGTAGGGAAAATAGGAGGAAGTAATACATACATTGGGAATTTGTCCCATAATAAAGACATTTAAATTTACTTCTGCAAGACACATCAAGTCTCGCATTTGAAATACATACTGTAAGGCTGCTGATGGCAGCATTAAAAAGTGTTTCCAGGATATAATGATGCTAAATTCTCTTGCTGTTGATGGAAATCACTTCCTTCTCATCTGAAAACTGTTTTTAAAATGAAGATGGCCCTTTGCGTTTCACAGTGAAAGGTTCAAAACAGCTAAAACGCCCAATAAATTTCAAGGCTGCTATTGATTACACTTTTGTTTGGTCTTTGTATGGCACTTCAGAATGATATATTGGACTTTCCATGAAGGTACTCTACTGTAGGAATTTAGCACCCACCCCCCTCCTAGAAGAATGAAATATTTTAGAAAATATTTAAAAAGGCAGAATATATTTCCCTGGATGAGAAATGGAGAAACATGTTTTAAAGACAAAGCAGCTTCCTGACTCCCCCCCCCACCTTTGTCAATGGGCCATTAAAGCCTCAGCTAAGCTCACTCATTTCCCCCCACCTGATGCATCATCTGCATCATAATAGAACCCATCTAGCAACTGAAACTCACCACATGGCACCTGGGAAGATTACATCAGCCAGCAAGGCTAGCTAAGACCCCCACCCCCTGGGAGTCTGACAGCCAATCAGGGTACTCTTCCTGTGCCCCAGAAAGTTCAAAGCTCAGAAAAAGCATAAAACCAGGGAGCACACAGGATCTCAGCCCTTTTCTGTTCAGGAACTCAAGCCATGTGATCCTGACCACCATTAAACCATCTTTCCAAGCAGTCTCCATGTTTCCAGTGTCTTTGTCCCCATTTGGAACTGAACCCAGATGGATATTTCTTCCAACATTACAACAGGGGTCTCCAACCTTAGTAACTTTAAGGCTTGTGGACTTCAACTCCCAGAGCTTTGCTGGCTGAGGAACTCTGGGAGTTGAAGTCCACAGGCCTTAAAGTTACTAAGGTTGGAGACCCCATAGTAAATACATGCCAATTGTCAAGTGTTGACAATACCCCGGTATGCTGCAACTGTGGGGGTCCTTGGTGCTCTCTGAGCTTGGTTGTTTTCTTGCAGACATTTCATAACCAAACTAGGTGACATCATCAGTCTTTACCCTAGTTTGGTATTGAAACGTTTGCAAGAAAACTACCAAGCTCAGAGAGTCCACAGTCCAGCCACGAGCTACAAATAGTCTATCAGTAATTTGCAATTGTGGTAAATAGATATTGGTTGCCAAGCGCTCAAATTTTTATCACTATGGTCCTTAGGTACAAGGACTGATAAGTCATTTTTTTCCACTACCATTGTTAACATCCATCATAAATTGGTGCAGTCATGAGGTACCACACCTTATATCTATGTCACTTAGCAATGGAGTTCCCATTGGAGGAACAATGGAGTTCTGGCATTTCGGAATCCAATTTTCCATGCCAGATGCTGTGAGATTGAGTCACACAAAGGTTTGAATAGGGCTTCTACTTAGGGTTTACTATGTGCAAGGTCCCACAGTGGACAACAGTGGATAGTGGCTGCTTTAAGAATGAAGGTCCCCCACTTGAACATCCTCTATTCTGATACAGATTCTGATACAGAGTTGGAAGGGACCTTGTAGGTCATCTAGTCCAACCCCCCACCCAAGCAGACCCCACACCATTTTTGACAGATGGCAGTCCAAGTCTCTTCTTGAAAGCTTCCAGGGATGAAGCTCCCACAACTTCTGAAGGCAACTTTTGTTCTATTGGCTGATTGTTCTCGGTGTCAGAAATTTTCTCCTTATTTCTAAGTTGAATCTCTCCTTGATCAGCTTCCATCCATTATTCCTTGTCTGGCCTTCAGGTGCTTTGGAAAATAGCTTGACCCCCTCCTCTCAAATATTGGCAGCCCCTCAAATATTGGAAGACTGCTATCATGTCTCCCCTGGTCCTTCTCTTCACTAGACCAGCCATGTCCAGTTCCTGCAACCCTTCAGGATAGGATGAGCTGAGTTAGCTGTTACGACAGAAAACATAGCAAAGAATGAGATGGCTAAGACTGGGGTGTGATTAGGGGTGGGCTGCTGGGGGTTCGCAGGGCTTTGGAACAAACTCTAGCTAAGATTCTGTGCAGTTCAGAGAACCCCCAAATCCCTCTCCTGGCTGGCCTCGCCCACCCTACCGCGCCCCTCCCAGTGGTGGGTTTCAAAATTTTTTACTACTGGTTCTGTGGGTGTGGCTTGGTGGGTGTGGCTTAGAAGCCATGGCAGGAGAAGGATACTGTAAAATCTCCATTCCCACCCCACTCCAGGGGAAGGTTATACTGCAAAATCCCCATTTCCTCCCGATCAGCTGGGACTCGGGAGGCAGAGAATAAATGGGGGTGGGGCCGGTCAGAATTTTTACTACCGGTTCTCCAAACTACTCAAAATTTCCGCTACCGGTTCTCCAGAACTGGTCAGAACCTACTGAATCCCACCTCTGCCCCACATGGCCCATTTTGGATGCTGGAAAGTGCAGGGCACACGTGAAGGCCTACTGGAAGTTTGGGAAGGCCGGAAATGGGCTGGTTTCCAGCCTCCAGAGGGCCTCCGGACCCTGGGGACCCCGTTTTCACCCTCCCCAAAACCTGGTGCAGGTGGCCGACTAGGCCACGCCCACCATGGCCACGCCCACCCAGCAACCAGGCAGAGAACCCTTTGCTAAAATTTTTGAAGCCCACCTCTGGGTGTGATGTGCCCTTTGTGGAAGGATCTTCATTTTTCTGCCCATTGTCCTCTTCTATCTTTATCCAATATTCAGAGGCAATCCTCGACTTACAACATTCATTTAGTGACTGTTCAAAGTTACACCGGCACTGCAAAGAGTGACTTACGACTGTTTTTCACACTTCGGTATGACCATTGCAGTATTTACATGATCATGTGATCAAAACTCAGATACTTGGTAACCGATTCATATTTACAACGGCTGCAGTGTCCCGGGGTCATGTGATCCCCTTTTGACAAGCAAAGTCTGTGGAGAAGCCAGATTCACTTAGCAACCATGTTATTAACTTAACTGCACTGATTCACTTAACAATGGTGGCAAGAAAAGTCATAAAATGGGACAAAGTTCACTTAACTGTCTCACTTAGCAACAGAAATTTTGGAATCAATTGGGGTCATAAGTTGAGGACTTATTAGTTTTGGTCACCACACTGTAATAATTTTGGTCGCCACGATATAAAAAAGATGTTGGGACTCTAGAAAGGGTGCAGAGAAGAGCAACAAAGATGATTAGGGGACTGGAGGCTAAAAGATATGAAGAATGGTTGCAGGAACTGGGTATGTCTAGTTTAATGAAAAGAAGGACCAGGGGAGACATGATAGCAGTGTTCCAATATCTCAGGGGTTGCCACAAAGAAGAGGGAGTCAGGCTGTTCTCCAAAGCACCTGAGAGTAGAACAAGAAGCAATGGGTGGAAACTGATCAAGGAAAGAGGCAACTTAGAAATTAGGAGAAATTTCCTGACAGTTAGAACAATTAATCAGTGGAACAAATTGCCTCCAGAAGTTGTGAATGCTCCAACACTGGACGTTTTTAAGATATTGGATAACCATTTGTCTGAAGTGGTGTAGGGTATCCTGCCTAAGCAGGGGGTTGGACTAGAAGACCTCCAATGTCCCTTTCAACTCTGTTATTCTATTCTAGTCTGTTAGTAACTGCCATGAGGTCATTTACATAATAATTTATTTTAGGGCAACTGCTAAACATCTGTATTGTTTACAATGCTAAAGCCATCTGATCTTTCCTGACTTCATACTGGCAAAACAATGACTATAATTCCATCACTTTATACTTGCCTAAATAGTAACTTTTAGGACAGAACCAAAATAACAAAGCAAAACAAAAGTCTTAGCATCCGTCCAGCTCACTGTTGTTTACAACAGAGTGGAGGATTATGAGAGTGGAAACTGAACAGATCCAAAGGTTATTAAGCTAAGAAAGAGTTAGCTGGCCACTTTTCAGTTAGATTTCCCCCAGATCTAGTTACAAACACCAGAGAATGGGACTAAACTTGGAATGCTTGAGTTACAGCCCCTTTTTGAATTTATAATTCTAAAATAAGAATATTTGGCGAGTCTAAATCCCTCTGAAATTTGTGGGATTTCAACAGATGTTTAAATTACAAAGTATTTGTCATTCTCCAGATTCCAATCTTAATGATATTTATGAAAGCATGAAGAAAAGATGCCAGAAAATGGGATTAAACCTCCTTTTGGCTTTATTAAATTTGGAACTATTGAGACGTACACATTTTTCAAAGCATTAAAATGGGGCAGAGAAAAAAAGTTAACCGAAGGCTATGATGAACATAAAGGGGACTCCTATAATTGCAGACAGAACAGGAAGGGTAAAAGGAAAAATAAAACTTTCAATCCTTTCCCTTGCTTCACTAACAGTCTGTATGTAAATTAACGGACATTCCATATTTGATTGAAAATCCACTGGGGAATATAAACTGAAGGATGTGGACAGCTAAATTGCCCAAGGCAATTTGAGGAGACTAAAATAGCAGGAAGGGAAAGAGTTAAGCAATACCTCTCCTAGTTTGTTTTTTTCCCTGTGATTAGGTTGTGAGTAACACAGTTTGGTCCTCAGGCAGTCCAATATGTTTCATAGATTCATGAAGGTACCTTGGAGGTCATCAAGTCTAACCCCCCTCCCCCCCAAGGCAGGAGTCCTTATACCATTTTGGAGAAATGGTTTTTTCCAATCTTTTCTTGAAAAGCTCCAGCAATGTAGCCTCCACAACTCCTGGAGGCAAGCTATTCCATTCGGTTAATTGCGCTCATAGTCTGGAAAATCCTTCATGTTTCCAGTTTCGAACTCCTTCTGAGGAGTTTCCACTCTTGCTTCTTGGTCCTGCCCTGAGATGCTACGGTGAGTAACGGTCAGAGTTTTTTTTTAACCACTTATATTTCAAGTTCACTTTGTCATGTAAAAGGATGTTCAACAGATGGTAGATCATTTTTCACACATACACAAACACACCCATTTCAGGGGGGCAGGGAGGAATTCCCACACATATAAAGAAGCCACATCAAACAGTGCATTTTCACGAGGTGAGAGTAATATAGGGCAGGCTCCCCTCATACTTTGGTATTAACATGCCTCAGTTACACCTTTTTTCCACCCCTGCAGCTTTCCCATGAAGTTGCTTCATCTTGTGGTCAAATTCTTAGCTTTACCAATAAGAGTAACCTTATCCTTTTTTCCCCCATTCCATCAAAAGACAAATGTGCAGAATCTGTGACATTTTCTCTTTAGCTGGAAGTGTGATTTGAATGGGGGTGGGGGACCATCGCACTGAACTTATTTTCTGTTGAATGGATGCAGCGTCTTCTGCCAATTTCAGCATTTCCCTGTCATGCGCCACTGCCTGGCAATTTATACAAATTCATTTCTGCAGCGTACTAAGGTGTGGACTTGGGGAAGTGATGATGTTACCTAGCTACTTAAGCTTTAATTGCAATAATACTAGAGCAACTAATAGATTTAAACTTAATGTCAACCGCTTTAATCTAGATTGCAGAAAATATGACTTCTGTAACAGAATCATCAGTGCTTGGAATACTTTACCTGACTCTGTGGTCTCTTCCCATAATCCTAAAAGTTTTATCCAAAAACTTTCTACTGTTGACCTCACCCCATTCCTAAGAGGACCATAAGGGGCGTGCATAAGCGTACAAACGTGTCTACCGTTCCTGTCCTATTATTTTTCTTTTCTTCTTCCTATATATATGCTTATACCTCCTTATATTTACTCATATATGTGTTTATATACTATAAAAACGACGCTATAGAGCACTGCACACCAGAACAACTAGACACAAGAACAGTTTTTTCCCGAAGGCCATCACTCTGCTAAATAAATAATTCCCTCAACACTGTCAGACTATTTACTGAATCTGCACTACTATTAATCATTTCATAGTTCCCATCACCAATCTCTTTCCACTTATGACTGTATGACTATAACTTGTTGCTGGCAATCCTTATGATTTATATTGATATATTGATCATCAATTGTGTTGTAAATGTTGTACCTTGAGGAACGTATCTTTTCTTTTATGTACACTGAGAGCATATGCACCAAGACAAATTCCTTGTGTGTCCAATCACACTTGGCCAATAAAAATTCTATTCTATTCTATTCTATTCTATTCTATTCTATTCTATTCTATTCTATTCTATTCTATTCTATATAATCTTTTGTATGATACCTACATATATTGTTGTGACAAAATAAATAAATAAATAAATAAATAAATAGCTTGGTAATGAAATGTCTGCAAGAAAACCACCAAGCTCAGAGAGCACCGAGGTCTCAACACTCTTGGGGAAGTAGTGGCACACACACAGTTCCTCCTTTGTCTTGGGTGATCAATGCTGGAGTTGCCCCATTTTTGTAATCTCCTGCAGAGGAATCAGTCCAAGTTTTCAAAACCATTAGTCTAAATGTTCCTATTTGGCTACTTGTGCTCACAGGAACCTGAAAAGACTTTCCATCCTGCAAAGCGAAGCTAATCTCACTTTGACTTTTAGCCTTTGAAATTCTTTGAATTCAGCTGAGCAGGTCCAGCTGAATGCCTCCCCCCACCCAAGCAATAAACAAAGGAACAAGTTTGTAAAGGAAATGTGGGTCAGCCTACTTTTAAGAAAGTGTGGTGTGACAAAGTAGAATTAAGCCGTTTGTGGCCTTTTGTTCCCTCCAAAATTTGCACCAGTTCTCTTTTTAATTCAATTTGCGAGGTTCCATCCTAGAGGAGTATCTGTTTTGCGTCAGTTCCCAAGATTAAAAGTCACAATCTCCAAATGTTGGTCCAAAGTCACCCAGCCAGCTTTCATGGCTAAAGTGGAACTAGAACTCAGTGTCTCCTGTTTCCTAGCTTGATGTCTTAAACCGTTAGACCAAACTTGGTCTTTCGGATAAAAGAATTCGAGTCATTATGTTCAAGAATTTAATCTTTTGAACCAGTCTGTCTCCGCAGGTTTATGCCTTGAACTGGATAACCATTTGTCTGAAATGCTATAGGGTTATCAATCAGTCTGAATAAAGTTGGAAGGGACCTTGGAGGCCTTCTAGTCCAACCCCCTGCTCAAGCAGGAGACCCTACACCAGGGGTTGGGCTAGAAGACCTCCAAGGTCCCTTCCAAGTCTGAACTGGGAAGGTCCTCTTCTTCCTCTTCCTCCTCCTCCTCTCAGCTCTGATATTCTTCTTTCCCAAATAAAAGCAACAAATGAAACACAAAGCCTTCGGGCTTTTCCCAGTCTCTCTATTGACTTTTGCCTTAAGTGTCTGTAGAGATTCTCAGTCATGCAGGTCACAGTTGTCCCAAAAGTGCTTTTTGTGGGAGGCAACTGGATTTGCTTGGGTTTTTTTTTTTCCTTCTGAAGTCGTTTCGCTTCTCATCCAAGAAGCTTCTTCAGTTAAGTGTCAGAATCCTTCCATTCCCCTAACTATCCTGTCAGAGCTGAAGAAGCTTCTTGGATAAGAAGAGAAACGTCTTCAAAAAGAAAAAGAAAAAACAAGAAGCAAGTCCAGTTGCCTCAAAAAAAAAAAAAAAAGCACCTTTGGGGACCTTTCTCCCTAAGCAAAGTCACTAGTCACATTTTTTGTTTGTTTGTTGGATTAGGAGCTAAAACTTTGCCACCATCCAAAAGTCAGGGTGGAGGTGAGAGGGGGGGAGACGCTGGACCACAGCTGGGCTACCGCAGGCACGCGCGCGGGCGGAGGAGGGGGAGCTGCTGCCCCCCCCACACACACACACACGCGCGCCCCCGCTCGCGCCAATGCCAGGGTTCCGCCGCAGGGGGGGGGGAAGGGACGAGGCGCGTGCGCCGGCCACTTCCTTGTTTTCCTCACGTGACCGCGAGGCGCGTCGGCGAAGCAGCAGGAGGAGGAGGAGGAGGAGGAGTGGGCGGGGCGCGTTGGTAAATCATTCTCTCTCTCTCTTTCGCTCGCTAAAACAAAAACCCACCAGAGCGCATGCGTCACTGGGGGTGTCAAGAGAACCCGAGAGAGCGAGAGAGAGCGCCTGCGCATTTACGCCCGCGCTCTTTCTCTCTGATCATCGCTCCGGAGTAGGCGGGGCAGGCGAGTAGGCAGGCAGGCAGGCAGGCAGGCAGGCACGCGCGTGCGTTCTGCTGCCCCCCGCCCGCCCGCTGGCAGAGGCGGCTGCAGCAGGCGGCGCGGGAGCGCGCGCGCGGAGGAGGAGCTGCTGCCCCCCCCACACACGCGCGCCCCCGCTCGCCCCAATGCCAGGGTTCCGCCGCAGGGGGGGGGGGAAGGGACGAGGCGCGTGCGCCGGCCACTTCCTTGTTTTCCTCACGTGACCGCGAGGCGCGTCGGCGAAGCAGGAGGAGGAGGAGGAGGAGGAGTGGGCGGGGCGCGTTGGTAAATCATTCTCTCTCTCTCTCTCTTTCGCTCGCTGAAACAAAAACCCACCAGAGCGCATGCGTCACTGGGGGTGTCAAGAGAACCCGAGAGAGAGCGAGAGCGAGAGAGAGCGCCTGCGCATTTACGCCCGCGCTCTTTCTCTCTGATCATCGCTCCGGAGTAGGCGGGGCAGGCGAGTAGGCAGGCAGGCAGGCAGGCACGCGCGTGCGTCCTGCTGCCCCCCGCCCGCCCGCTGGCAGAGGCGGCTGCAGCAGGCGGCGCGGGAGCGCGCGCGGAGGGAGGGAGGGAGGGAGGGAGGAAGAGGCGCGTCTGGAGAGCGGGCGGGCGGACGGACGGACGGTCGGGCAGGCTCGGCGGTCGTGCTGGGGAGGTTGCAGCCGGGGTCTCCTTTCTCCTCCTCCGCTGCTGTTGCTGATTTCCCCCTCGCCGGGTCCCTCTCCCCCCCCGCTCCATCTTTGGGGGGGCGCAGCGGAGGGGCAGAGGGGGCGCCTGCGCAAGTTAGTAGCTTTGGGGGGGGCAAAAAGGGGAGACCCTCCTGCAGCAACCCCGCCAAGTGGGGGGGGGGTCCGTCCCTTGCAGAGCAGCTTCTTTTCTTCTCTTCCCCCCCCCCAGTTACCAGGGTAGTGGGTGGGGAAGGGGGCGCGACCCGGGCCACGAAGCAAGGGGTGGATTCCCTTAAATTTGGGGGAAGGGGAGATGGCAAAGAACTGGTGTACCCCGTGGGGGGGCTGGAGAGGAGATCTTGGCGGAGCGCCCCTTTCCTCTCCTGCCCATCCCACTCCTCTCCTCTCCCGTTGCTGGGACCAGGAGAGATCCAGTGGCTTTCTGGAGCTGGGAGGGATCACTTTGCATTTTTTGCAAAAAGTGGGTGGTGGTGGTGATGCATGGCTGGACCTGGCACTGGGCTGGCAGCTTGTTGGCAAAGTCTTGGGGCGGGGAGGGGATAGTTGGGGTGAGCCTGGGACCCGCCCCCCTTTAGGGGCTCTGAGACAACCTGAGCAGCTCCTGCTGACTTTGGAGGGTGGAAGAAGAGCTGGTCTTAGTCAGACAGACGTGGCCCAGGGGAGATGGTTCCCCCCCACCCCTAGTTAGTATAATCTCTACCCGGAAGGGCATCCTGCTTCTCTTCTCTTTCCAGCAGGCTCCCACTGCAGTCAGGAGCCCAGCTGATCTCCTCTCCTTGATGCCCTGCCTTAGGTTTAATGCTCTCGCTCTCTCCTTGTCTCCCCTTTCTTCTCCTTGTGGCTTTTCGACTGTCCCCGTGGGGCAGGATCATGCCGGACCAGATCACTGTGTCGGAGTTTATTGTTGAGACCACGGAAGATTACAATTCCCCAACGACGTCCAGTTTTACCACCCGGCTACAGAACTGCAGGAACACCGTCACGCTGCTAGAAGAGGTACAGTACATCAGTGCTTGTCCTCTCCTTTTTCGGTTGCGGGTGAGGGGGGGCGCTGCCTTGTGTTCGTCATGATTGTGATATGTGTGCTCTGGCCGATAAGGGGCTTCGGGGCTCCTGCACCCTTTTGAAAAGCTCGGGAGGCAGGCAAAGCTGCGTGCTCTCTCTTCCATATCCTGCTATTTATTTTGCATTCATGATGACACTAGGGGCAACAGAGGCAGGATTGTTTGTCCATATAATTACGCAGAGGAAATGGTTGTATGGAATGAATGAAGCTTGGTGTATCTTTGGCACAGGTGAAACAGTAAATAATTAGTGGCAAGGACAAGGAGTGGAGGAAATTGCTCACAAATGCAGAACCCCGGCAAAAGGCACTGATGAGAAGTTGGAAGATGATGAAAGTAAGGGAGGATGCGGTGTGGTGGATTATTTTGTGGCAGTAGTAACATGCTCAGTCTAATCCAGTGATTCCCAAACTGTGAGCCGCGGCTCCCCAGGGAGCCGCGCTATCGTCATGGGGGCGCCATGAATACCTGCGCCGCTGGGTCCGGCGCTGATGCGCCATTTCTGGGGCGTCTGGTGCGCATGCGCAGTTGCAGGTCGGATTTCCGGGGGAGCCGCGGGCGCGTCTGGTGCGCATGCGCAGTTGCAGGTCGGATTTCCGGGGGAGCCGCGGGCGAAAAAGATTGGGAACCTCTGGTCTAATCCATTTCCCCAAAATTAAAAGTCATGATTAACAAAGATATACGTGTCAGTCTTCACATTTGCAAATGTGTGGCATGGACTGGACTGTGTTTTTCAAGAATGCATAGTAGAAGACATTTCTGCAAAATGACGCAAAACTAATCTCTCTTATTTTTCTATCATGTCATTATCCGCATCATTCCTTAAATCGTTATCCAAGCATCTTACGGCCATTGGTTAAAAGGCTATCGAATTAACCTAGTGTTTTTTTCTGGCATCCATCACCCGGCAGAAAATGTTTTCTGGCCTTGAAAGAGCTTTAATTCCCTGACACCGAGATTGCGCTGATAATGCTTTTGCTTGAGGGAAGATAAAATGACAATCTGAAAGATTGGTGATAATTGTGTCTATTCAAAGAAGTTTTGCTTAAAGCCGTTTTAATGTTGTTAACCAATTGGGTAATACAACCAAAGGATAAGATCAATTGCTTATGAATGTCTTGTTGGAGGAATGGCATTGTTTCAGAATTGCAACTTTCTACTGTGCTGTGGCAGCTTGGTAGTTTTTGCTGTGTAAGTACAGTTTTCCCAAATAATGAGTGTAGCCAATCAAATGCTCCTATCGGCTGTTCATTCAGCTTAAGAGTCTGTTATGGGGGGGGTGGGGTCGGTGGGTTTGGTCCTGAATCCCACTTACTCTTCCAAGGTTTGAATCGACAATCTTCACAGCTTCTTTTAAATCTCCTTATGTCATCTTTCAAGCTTTCTTCTGAAAGGAGTTTAGCACGATAAAGGAAAATCGGAGCTTTGCTTGCTCTTCGACAAAAAATAATCACCCTTGCTACTACCGTGGATCTTTGGGTTTCTGATCCCCAAAAGATGTAGACGGGAGGAATTTACAAGTCATCTTGCCTGGATGGGGTGGAGTTGCATCTGGAATCTGACAATTCAGGACTTTTTTTTCTGGGTGACCTTCAAGCTTTAATAAAGTGCCTTTGAGGGTTGTTGTTGTTCAGTAAGCGATTTTAAATCCAGTTGCAACTGTGAAATACTAAAAGACAGTATGTTACTCAAATAAACACTTTTGCCAGACAAAATCGCAGTGGCCTTCTCTGTTGGCTGCATATACTTAGTGTATCAATCTATGAAAAGTTACGCTTAGTGTGTGACTAGATTTTTTTTCTCATTAGTTTTGTACTGAGCGGAAGAAAGAAACTGCTACATTTTGGCTAAAATGTGTTAGGAACGTATTTTTTTTAAGGCTGCGGTTTTAAGCATCTTGGGTAAAGTAAATTCTTGAAATAAATTGGATACAATTATTACCTCAGCATGTGTTCAAATCCTTGGGAATGTTCAGAATTTAGAGATATTTTATTCTTTTTGAGAATGCTCAGAAATATTGTTGGACTAAGCCGGGGTTTAGGCAACTTCAAGATGTGTGGACTACAATTCCTGGAATTCCTCATGCTGGCTGGGGAATTCTGGGAATTGAAATCCATGTACCTTAAAGTAAGGATCAGGCCATTAAACCATCCTTTCCTAAAGTAATTTACTACATTTCTTTGATTAATCATTGAATCTGTGTTCTTTCCCTTACTAAGAAAATAACAAATATCAGGATTTTTTTTAAAAAATATATCATTTTCCCCACTAACAAGAAAGCAAAGAGATGCATTTTCTTGTTTCTCTGTCATAATAAATCGAATAAAGGGAGAAAGAAAAGGAAATAATGAAATTCAGTGGTTTTATTGATTGTCATTTTTGTTGTTGTCGTCGTTTGAGTAGCAAGCCAGATTGTTGATTGCTTGGTTATATAAAAACTTAATGATTTTCTGTAACATTTTAAGGACTTAATTTTTCTCTGCTGGAGAAAAAAACCCTCAAAATGGCCAATTGAAAACTATTTTGTGAAATGTTTGAAGCAAAAATGGTTGCAGTTGATAAAATCCCTACTCTACCTATGAATTATATTTTTAAGGATAATTACCAGTACTTTTTTCCCCCGAACTAGTTCTAAATCACTTGCTGAAAGATATTGGAGTAAAAAAAACCATTTGGTAGTACTATATTTATTTATTTATTAAATGTATATGTCACTCATCTTAACTATCAAGTGACTCCGGGCAGCTTACAGCTTCATAAAACAGCAATATAAAATATTAAAATTATTAAGTGATTATACACCAATAATCATACACGTAATTAAGCCTGGCAAAGATGGGTTTGTTTTTTCCTCAGGTGCCCCATGTTTATGCTCCAACACTGGAAATTTTTAAGAAAATGTTGGATAACCATCTGTCTGAGATGGTGTAGGGTTTCCTGCCTGGGCAGGGGGTTGGACTAGAAGGCCTCCAAGGTCCCTTCCAACTCTGTTGTTATTTATTTATTTTATTTATATTATATTCTGATATCACCAACATTGTTTGGCCATACTTCTCAAATACCAAAAATTTTACCATGAATAAAGACAATGTTAAGTTTGAATGGCAGACAGTGATGGTCTATTCCACTATAGTTCTGCATTTTGAATACTATTTACTCAGATGATACAACATGGAGAAATGTAATGAGCATTTATTGGAAACCTTTCTGTATGATTCATTGAGATGTCTCAAAAAAACAAAAAATTCCTATTGTCTCTAGTTTTCTCTTTTATTATGCTGGCAGCATTGACTTATTGGAAATACAGGTAGTTGTCGACTTACAACAGTTCATTTAGTGACGGTTCAGAGTTATAACTAGTATTAAAAAAGTGACTTATGAACTTTTTTCACACTTACAACCATTGCAGCATCTCTATGGTCACGTGCTCAAACTTCAGATGCTTGGCAACTGACTCATATTTATGAAGGTTGCAGTGTCCCACAATCATGTGATCTTCTTTTACGACCTTCTGACAAGAAAATACAATGAGAAAACCAGTTTCACTTAACAACCGTGTTACTAATTTACCAACCACAGTGATTCACTTAACAACAGTGGCAAGAAAAATTGTCAAATGAGGTAAAACTCACTTAACAAATGTTTCATTTAGCAACAGAAATTTATTTTATTTTTTATTTATTTATATTATATTCTGATATCACCAACATTGTTTGGCCATACTTCTCAAATACCAAAAATTTTACCATGAATAAAGACAATGTTAAGTTTGAATGGCAGACAGTGATGGTCTATTCCACTATAGTTCTGCATTTTGAATACTATTTACTCAGATGATACAACATGGAGAAATGTAATGAGCATTTATTGGAAACCTTTCTGTATGATTCATTGAGATGTCTCAAAAAAACAAAAAATTCCTATTGTCTCTAGTTTTCTCTTTTATTATGCTGGCAGCATTGACTTATTAGAAATACAGGTAGTTGTCGACTTACAACAGTTCATTTAGTGACGGTTCAGAGTTATAACTAGTATTTAAAAAGTGACTTATGAACTTTTTTCACACTTACAACCATTGCAGCATCTCTATGGTCACGTGCTCAAACTTCAGATGCTTGGCAACTGACTCATATTTATGAAGGTTGCAGTGTCCCACAATCATGTGATCTTCTTTTACGACCTTCTGACAAGAAAATTCAATGAGAAAACCAGTTTCACTTAACAACCGTGTTACTAATTTACCAACCACAGTGATTCACTTAACAACAGTGGCAAGAAAAATTGTCAAATGAGGTAAAACTCACTTAACAAATGTTTCATTTAGCAACAGAAATTTATTTTATTTTTTATTTATTTATTTTGTCACAACAGTATATATAAGCATTGACATGTAACAACTATATAATATATAAGCATATATATGAGCGTAAGTATGTAATAACTATATTAATTAGATATAATGAAAAGGAATAATAGGACAGGAACGGTAGGCACGTTTGTCCATTGTGGTTGCAAGTTGAGGACTACCTGTATTTTGATGCTACTCTGACCTTGAGCTAGAAATGAAGCATTTCAGAGCTTTAAGGAAAAAAACTAGCATTTGGAATGGAACTGGATCCAAAATGGCTACCGTTTTTTGTCTGTCTTAAGTGCATTTGAAACCAGTTCTCCAAAGCTTCTTCAGGACTTTGCCAGATAAAAGTTTATTACCCAAGGCAGTAATCCATTGTGTGTAGACCACTGTTTCCAAAGTTGGCAACTTAATGGTGGGTGGATTTCAGTTTCCAGAATTCCCCAGCCAGACTAAAACCTGGGATAGACTTTCCATACATCAGGTAACGGGTGACCATATAAATCAGATGAAGGATGGCTACATGAATAATATGACCAGTTTCAGGTTATTGAGAAGGGGTATCCAGAGGACTGCTTTTAAATTGTGGTGTTGGAGAAGTCTCAAGAATCCCTTGGACTGCAACGAGATCAAACCAATCAAGGGATCAACCCTGACCTTTCATTGGAAAGACACATGCTTTGGCCATCAAATGAGAAGATAGGACTCATTGGGAAAGACTCTGATGTTTTGAAAGATGGAAGGCAAAAGGATAAGGTGATAGCAGAAGATGAGATGGTTAAATAGCATTATTGATGCAATGAACATGAATTTGGACAAACTCTTGAGTGGTAATGGAGGACAGGAGGGCTTGGCATGCTGTGGTCCATGGGGTCACTAAGAGTTGGGCATGACCTAGTGACTAAACAACAACAAAATCCAGAAGACCCATCGGTTGTAATTGATAGATTGATAGAGCCAGGGTGGTGCAATGGTTAAAATTGCAGGCTGACTCTGCCCACTGCCAGCAGTTCGATCCTGACCAGCTCAAGGTTGACTCAGCCTTCCATCCTTCCGAGGTCGGTAAAATGAGGACCCAGGTTGTTGAGGGCAACATACTGACTCTGTAAACCTCTTAGAGAGGGCTGTAAAGCACGTTGAAGCGGTATATAAGTCTTAAGTGCTATTGCTATAGCAGGCATGCAGAGTTTGGCACTTTTTTTTTAAAATTTGAATTTATATCCCACCCTTCTCCGAAGACTCAGGGCGGCTTACACTGTGTTAAGCAATAGTCTTCATCCATTTGTATATTATATACAAAGTCAACTTTTATTGCCCCCAGCAATCTGGGTCCTCATTTTACCTACCTTAATAAAGGATGGAAGGCTGAGTCAACCTTGGGCCTGGTGGGACTTGAACTTGCAGTAATTGCAAACAGCTGTGTTAATAACATACAGACTTAGTCTTAGACAGACTTAGTCTGCTGAGCCACCAGAGGCCCTGAACTTGAAAAGTTTTCCATTCCCTTAATGATAATTTAGCTCTGGGTCATGTGACAAGGAAGGATGTATGGAGCAGACACTAATATTCTGAGCCCTTGCTTTGCAAGTGTCTCCAAATGGAATGAATTCGGAGGTTTTTATTTTTCCCCCCTTACAGTCTCTATCCTGATCTAGTTTCTTTTTCTAATCTGATTTTTAAAAAAAAAAAAATTTGCTGGCTTCTAACCCATACCAGATTTGATCCGTTCAGTTATTTTGGAAGTTATGCTACTGATGGACATTTTACTTACATTCTTTCTGGCATTCCATTGGAAAGAAAAATCAAAAAGAATCTCTCCTTGCAGAAACCCAATGCGTAGCATTCAAATTGTCAAAACAGAATAATGTAACATTTGTTTGACTCTATATTCATTCCTGGTAATTACCATTATGTAGTTTGACTATGTGCATATGTATATCTATATATGTATATATTTGATTATATTATAGCTGATTATAGTGTAAATATAATTTGTAGGAATCCTGCTGAATGTGATCAGGTGCCCATTTAAGAGAATATCCTGTTTCATAAAAACATCCAAACAGATGTTTCTGGAAAGTCTTACATATAAGATATAAAGACAGTAAACTTTTTAGCAGTTTTGGATAGCATCTGGTATTCCAAAGGCATCTAAAAATAAAGGTAAAATTCAGGTTATCCTCAATTTATGACCTCAATTGAGCCCAAAATATTTTTGCTAAGTGAGATGGTTGTTAAGTGAGTTTTGCTCAATTTTATGACCTTTCTTGCCACAGTTGTTAAGTTAAAGTTGCGACCTTCTGTCAAGCAAAGTCAATGGGAAAGCCAGATTCACTTAACAACCATCATAAATATGAATCAGTTGCCAACTGTTGGAATTTTGATCACGTGACCAAAAGTTTCCAGGGTTGAGAAATACTAATTTTAAAATGCACTCTCCTATTCTTTCTTGATCAGCATCAGAATCCGGCATTGTATTCTGTAGTAAGTTTAATTTAAAACGATGGGTAGTCTTTGAACCTTCAGATGTTGTAATTTCCACTAACCAATAGCTGTGTTTACCCGGCTCTGTTAAAAACTCTTGTTAGTAATATGTGGAGCAGTTACAAGTTCCTTATCTTAGTTGTAGTGGTTGAGATTCAGCAGACAGCATCAAGAGGTCAGATTTATGCGTTACACTAAACTCCAAAGTAGTGTGGTTTGTGTGATCTGTAAACCGTGGTTAATGAAAGATGAAGGGTCAACTTTAAAACTTGTGGACTTCAACTCCCAGAATTCCTCAGTCAGCCATGATCCCCGATGTAGAGTATCATAGAATATGAATCATTCGGTTATTCCAAATTTGAGAAATGGTTATACAAATCAAGGCCTAATGTAGAATGTGAACTCAGGCATAGTTGTCCTTTTGGAATTCTCTTACCTACACAATGTGGTTTTCTAGGAATTTGTTTGATGAATATCATCTTTTAATCCTGGCTTTAAATTTGCTGTTCTTGTTGATCCTTATTGATTCTTCAAGCTTTCAGCTTCCCCAAACACAAAAACACTGCTGCTTATTGGAGTTTGGGGATTAAAAATAATTATTAACTATTTCTTATCAAAGGGAAGCATGCATGGTAAATTCTAGAACATAGAATAATATGGTTGGAAGGGACCTTGGAGGTCTTCTAGACCAGGGGTCTCCAACCTTGGCAACTTTGAGCCTGGTGGACTTCAACTCCCAGAATCCCCCAGCCAGCAAAGCTGGCTGGGGAATTCTGGGAGCTGAAGTCCACCAGGCTCAAAGTTGCCAAGGTTGAAGACCCCTGTTCTAGACAATCCTCTATCCATGGCAGGAAATCTTAAAACCATTCTGGGCAAATGACTGTCCAGTCTCTTCTTGAAAACCTCCAATGATGGAGCACCCACCACTTCTGGAGGCAAGCTCTTCCATTGGTTGATTGTCCTCACTGTTAGGAATTTTTTCCTTAGTTCTAGGTTGGTTCTCTCTTTAATGTTCTTCCATCTGTTACTTCTTGTCCTACCCTCCGGTGTTTTGGAGAATAGTCTGACCCCCTCTTATGAATGAAGACAAATAGAGGTGTCCCAGGATAATGTTGCAGGATCCAATTTGGGTTGATCACCAGGACCAGAGGTTTAATCTTCTGAGCTTTCGGACTTGTGTTGGAGCCTATCCTCAGGGAACTTCTCTCTCATCAGAATGTGTCATATTCTGGTGAGAGAGAATTTCCCTGAGGATGAGCTCCAACACAAGTCTAAAACCTTGGAAGACTGAACTTCTGGTCCCGGTGACCATCTGTTGTGACTCCCGCCCCCGAACCTGGCCCCATGCCCAAAAGTGACTCAGAGAGTGAGGGGGAAGGGCCGGTAAGGCTTACCTCGGGAGCACCGATTCCTTTGGCTCGGCTCCAGGAGCCAGAACCAGACGAGTCGAAGGACGTAATGAGGCTGTCATCCCCTGATTCCTCCCTTCCCCAGGCTACGCCTTCAGACCCAGCTGATAATAATAATCAAGCTTGGCTTGACCCGCGCTTCAGAAGATTAGAGAGGCGGCGTCATCAAAAGGAAGGGTGGGGCAGGAGCCCCACCCCACAGGATATATAAGGAACTTTGGGACTGCTCTCACTCCACAGGAAGCAAAGTTTAGCTGATCCATTTCATAAAGAGCTGAAAGTCTTGCTACGTGAGTCATTTGAACTTTGGCAGGCAGCTGTGATTTCTCTGCCAGGACTGATAAGAGCTGTGAATCCACTGGCTGAAGGCCAGCTCGTGGGTCTGAAGTGGGGAAGGAGACAGAACACCATCCCAGATTAGATCTTGACCCCCTCTTCTCTGTGACACCCCTCAAGTACTGGGCAATTGCTATCATATCACTCCCAGGCCTTCTCTTCATTAGACTAGACCAGGGATGTCAAGCTCAAGCGATGTGGTCGGATGCAGCCCACAGGGCAGTCCTGGTCTACCTAATGCGAAGAAGAAAGATCGGGCCAGCATGGCTTTGGCCTAGTCTACCTAATGAGAAGAGGAAAGATTGAACCAGCCTGGATTCGGCCTAGTCTACTCAATACGAAGAGGAAATGTGCCAGCAGTTTGGGGAGTGGCATTAAACTAGCCACGCCCACCCAGTTTGCCACACCCACCCAGTTGCCGCCCCCCCCCCAAGGTCAACCACAGCCCCTGATGTGGCCCTCAATGAAATTGAGTTTGACATCCCTGGACTAGACATACCCACTTCCCTCAATCATTCATCATATAGTTTCATGTCCAGACCTCTAATCTTCTTTGTTGCTCTTCTCTGCACCCTTTCTAGAGTCTCAACATCTTTTTTGTATCATGGTGACCAGAATTAGAAGCAGCATTCCAAGTGCTGTTTCACTAGTGCTTAAACATTTAAACAGGCTTTTAACTTGTAAAGAAAACTTGAGAGGAAAAGTTTCCCATAAAATTAAATGTTGATGAAACGCTCCATTCTGTTGACTCCGTAGTTTTCTTTCTTTTCTTTTTTCTTTTGCTTTCTGCAATTTGTGACAAATGAGAGAGGAAACAGGATGTTGTGGAAGTTGAAAACCTACTGTTGGTATAATATCAAACAAACATTTTATACTAATTAAGTAGTTCTTGATTCATTATTCTGGGGTGTGTCAACCATGCATGTACAGTAATATAACCAGTGTTCAATTGCAGCCTAGTTGGAATTACAGTTTTTAGGCAGTGAACAATGCCTATGTGTATTGAAATAAATATCATGTACAATCATTTTCTTTCTGGATAAGCAACAATAGTTAACGCCCCATCATTGAGAGTTCTTCAGTATAAATTATTATTTTTTCATGCACATTAGTATAGTCCTTTTAGTGTGCTAAAAGAAAATGACATATTTCTTAAGCCAGTGTAGTTTGAATGTTTTAAGCGTGCAACTATATGCGACAATGGCTTTAGGAAATAGAATCCAGCAGCAAATGCTACAGAGTAGGTTTACATTGCACAATATTTATATACATTGGTTTTTGTGACTACATTTGGTTGAGACTCGCTCTAAAATTTTGCATTTAGAGGTCTGCTGTGTGCATGGGCCTGGTGCGCACACATGTGCCTTTAATCACTTGACATGCTTGCTGCAAATTTTCGTCTTCAGATTCCATAGCAGTGTGATTACATAATACAAACTGGATTGAAATTCCACATGGAATTTGCTTGAGGATGTTGGCAGATATGATTGTGCAGTTTGTTGTTGTAATTAATACCTTTATCCTACCATTGTAGAAGTGGCAGGAAGTATATCTACTGTAAAGCAAGTCAGCCAATAACAAGTTATGAGTTGGCTCTTTGGCTTGAGACTTGCAAGATTCATAGGAGCAGTGGGTTGATTTTTTTTTCAGAGTTCTGTGTTCATGTGATTCTTTTCAAATAATTAATACCTGAATAATTAGGAGTGGCGCAATAACTCAATGCTTAAAGATGCTGAGGTTGTCATCTGGAAAGCTGACAACCAGAGTTTGAGACCCGAGCGTCACACAGTGGGATGAGCTCCAGTCCCTTGCTGTAGCTCTTACCCAAAAGCATGCAAATGCAAGTAGATAAAAAGTTATTACTTTGGTGGGAAGGTAACACTGTTGTGTGTGCCTCAATGTATAGTCCTGCTGGCCACATGACCATGGAAGTGTCTTCGGATAACGCTGGCTCCCTTGGCCAAGAAGTGGTGATGAGCACTACCCGGTAGCATCAGACACGACTGATAAGGGGAATCTTTACCTTTTTACACAATTAGGAAAACCATACCTTAATCATGGAACTACTAAGAAGAAAACCACACTCTCACCAACACTAGCAGGGCAACCTATTTATGTTAGGCATCATTAACGAAGGGATAGAATCAAGATCACGTGAAGTGTTAATACCACTTTATAATGCCTTGATAAGACCAAACTTAGAATATTGCATCCAGTTTTGGTCAATACAGTGTAAAACAGATGTTGAGACTCTAGAAAGAGTGCAGAGAAGAGCAATAAAGATGATTAGGGAACTGGAGCCTAAAACATAATGCTGAATTGAGTATGTTTAGTTTAATGGAAAAAAAGGGGTGATATGATAGCAATGTTCAAATATTTGAGGGCCGCCACAAAGAAGAGGGAGTCAATCTATTCTCCAAAGCACCAGAGGGTAGCACAAGGAGCAATGGATAGAAACTAATCAAGGAGAGAATAGAACTAAAAAAAAATTTCCTGACAATTGGAACAATTAATCAGTGAAACAACTTGCCTCCAGAAGTTGTGAATGCTCCAACACTGGAAGTTCTTAAGAAGAGATTATCTGAAATGGTATCGAATTTCCAGCCTGAGCAAGGGGTTGGACTAGAAGACCTCCAAGGTCCCTTCCAACTCTGCTTTCTGTTCAGTTGTAAATTGAAAGCAAAAGCCACTCCCTATGAGCACTGAACATGTTACTTAGTAATGAAAAGTCTTCAAGAAAACAGCTAAGCTCAAAGAAGATCAAAGACTTCAATCCTAAACTACATATATTCATTCTTCTCTATTAGCGTTTTCCTTGCATTGTGGCGTTGGAAGCTACAGCCCAAAATGGGATCATAATACTTAGATGATTTTAAAAGGACTGCTTTTGTGTCCCTGAGATTTAAATGCAGCTATTTATAGTTAATTATACATTTTTTGATTATAACTCTTGATTCCAAAACCATAGCTGTGTTTTGAGGATTTGTTTGACGTTTGTTTATTTTTATTTTTTTCCCCAAAATGTAGATGTACAAGAGGTAAAGCATAGCATTACTTGAACACAACATGCCTCCTCCCCACCCATGATCCCGGTTGAAGTCTTAAATGAGGACTGTGAGAAAACACACACATACAGAGTCCTCAGTGTATGACCACTGTTGCTAAGTAAGACAGTTAAGTGTGTTTTGCCCCACTTTACGAACTTCCTTGCCACCGTTGTTAAGTGAATCACTGCAGTTGTTAAGTTAGTAACACGGTTGCTAAGTGAATCTGGCTTCCCCAATGACTTTGCTGGTCAGAAGGTCTCCAAAGGGGATCATATGAACCCAAGGTACTGCAACCATCCTAAATACATGATGGTTGCCAAGCATCTGAATTTTGATCACATGACCCTGGGGATACTGCAGAGGTTGTAAGTGTGAAAAACGGTCGTAAGTCATTTTTTTCAGTGCCATTGTCACTTCGAACAGACACTAAACCAGGGCTCAGCAACCTGCAGCTCTGGAGCCGTCTGTGGCTCTTTCACCCCTCTGCTGCGGCTCCCTGTCACTCAAAATATGTGTCACAACTGCCAAAGTGCAACACCCGCAGGCACACAATTTATTTAGCTTGTCAACCCCCAGTAGGCCAACCATGGATAAATCCAAGAAAAGAAAAGTTTCAGAAAAAAAACCCAGAACATTTAATTCAACTACATATGCTAGTTTTGTGGCCACTTAAGAAATAGTCAGGCACGGGAAAGGTTTTGTGGCTCCCGGCGTTTTCTTTTCTGTGGGAAACGGGGCCAAATGGCTCTTTGAGTGTTTAAGGTTGAAGAGCCCTGCATGAAACATTGCCTGTACAACACACACACACACACACACACACACACACACACACACACACACACACACAGACATGGTAGTATACGAATAGCTTCAAACCCAACCTTTCTTTTCTTGTCTAGGGTAGTGTTTTTATCTTATCCTACTGCTTGTGGTTAAATGCTGAAAGAAAAATGTTACTGTTAATGCTCAGTGAATGTTTAAGCAGAACATCCAGTTATTGTTAGGGACAGAAAACAATTTGCTACAAAATAAAACTCACTGTAACTAGGCCAGCATATCTGTAGTTTTTTGGTTGTTGTTGTTTTTTAAAAGAGAATAATTCATAACAAGGGCAACAAATTAGATGTGGGGGACGATTGCTAAGTCACATTATAGTTATAATTAAGTCCCAGAAGCTGCTTGGACATGAATTTCCAATCTGAGTAGATAGCCACCAGCTGAATATTTTCGCGTTCCTTCTTATCCTACAAACCCCAAATGACCTTTTGGAGAATTACTTTGTTTTTTTCCTCTACACAACTGGAATTTCCCTCTCCTTTTGAGTCTGGCTTTTGGATTTTTTTTTTAAATTTTTATTTAAATGAACACCAGAACCCTCCTGTAATTTGCTTGACAAAGAAAAAAAAAAGTTGCATGATGTATTTCTTAGAACTGAATGGCTTAAGTGGGAGTTTCTCTCTAAGGGTCACTCCGCTGTGACTGTTTTCCAGTGAATTGGTTCAAAATTGGGCTGAGTCAAATAGAAGAAGTAGGAAAAATGTAGGTGGCTGGCTGCAACTTTAATGTCCTTTAGCTCTATGGATTTTAGTTTCAGAATGTCTGGAACTCGCCAAGCCACTGAGATATTTTGGACATTGTTCTAGGGTTGGAATAAGTCAGTGTCATGCTATTTAAGAACTGAACCAGGAACAGCATTATATTGAGTGAAAGGATATTGAGAAAACTTGGTTTGGGTTAGAATATATTTTGTGCAGGTCCTTGGTGTTCTCTTTGAGCTTGGTTGTTTTCTTGCAGACCTTTGGTTGCCCGGCTAGGTAACATTTTCAGGGCACTTCAGAAGGATTCAGTGCATCTTCAATGCACTGAAGCACTGAAGATGTTATATAATAATAATATCAGAGTTGGAAGGGACCTTGGAGGTCTTCTAGTCCAACCCCCTGCCCAGGCAGGAAACCCTACACCATTTCAGACAAATGGCTATCCAACATTTTCTTAAAAATTTCCAGTGTTGGAGCATTTACAACTTTTGCAGGCAAGTTGTTCCACTGATTAATTGTTCTAACTGTCAGGAAATTTCTCCTTAGTTCTAAGTTGCTTCTCTCCTTGATTAGTTTCCACCCATTGCTTCTTGTTCTACCCTCAGGTGCATTGGAGAACAGCTTGACTCCCTCTTCTTTGTGGCAACCCCTGAGATATTGGAACACTGCTATCATGTCTCCCCTAATCCTTCTTTTCATTAAACTAGACATACCCAGTTCCTGCAACCGTTCTTCATATGTTTTAGCCTCCAGTCCCCTAATCATCTTTGTTGCTCTTCTCTGCACTCTTTCTAGAGTCTCAACATCCTTTTTACATCGTGGCGACCAAAACTGGATGCAATATTCCAAGTGTGGCCTTACCAAGGCATTATGAAGTGGCACTAACACTTCACGTGATCTTGATTCTATCCCCCTGTTTATGCAGCCCAGAACTGTGTTGGCTTTTTTGGCAGCTGCTGCACACTGCTGGCTCATATCTAAATGGTTGTCCACTAGGACTCCAAGATCCCTCTCACAGGTACTACTATTGAGCAAGGTACCACATATCCGGTACCTGTGCATTTTGTTTTTTTGGCCTAAATGTAGAACCTTACTTTTTTCGCTTTGAATTTCATTTTGTTAGATAGTGCCCAATGTTCAATGTTACCTAGTTGGGTAATGAAACGTCTGCAAGAAAACATCCAAGCTCAGAGAGCACCAAGGGACCCTCAATTCAACCCTGAGCTACAACAATTCACTTCTATGGGTATACATCTTTTCCATTCCCACTTTTGAAATTCTGAAGCAAATGCTGTAAGACGTAACACTGTGACCAAGGTAGATAAAAATCAATGTTGTTTGTTTATTTATTTATTTATTTATTTATTTATTTATTTATTTATTTATTTATTTATTTATTTATTTATTTATTTGATTTCTATACCGCCCTTCTCCCGAAGGACTCAGGGCGGTGTACAGGCAAAAATAAAACAGACAGTACAATATATAATTTAAAATGCAATTAAAAAACTTATTTTAAAATTGGCCTGAAAATTAAAATATACAGTGAGCTAAAACCCCAATTAAAATTAGTTAATAAGAATTTTAAAAATTTGATGAAATTCAATTTAAGACAGCCCCGCGCGAATAAAAAGATGTGTCTTCAGTTCGCGACGAAATGTCCGAAGGTCAGGTAATTGACTCAAACCAGGGGGAAGTCCGTTCCAGAGTGTGGGAGCCCCCACAGAGAAGGCCCTTCCCCTGGGGGCCGCCAGCCGACATTGCTTGGCGGACGGCACCCTGAGAAGTCCCTCTCTGTGAGAGCGTACGGGTCGGTGGGAGGCATGTGGTAACAGCAGGCGGTCCCGTAAGTACCGTAAGTTGTTGGGTTTTTTTAATCTGATTTTTAAAAAAAATTAAATCTGATTATTTTTTTTTATCAAATTCATTTTAATAAAATGCTTCTGGAGTAAAAAATCTATCTAAAGATAGTTTTCTATTTTAGATAAATTAATAATTCAGTTTATTCAGCATGAAATGGAGCTTAGTTATGTAGCATGAGGTTGTATATTCTGCAATATTGGGACTGTCGGTGAGTCAGCAGCAGGGCAGAGGAGGAGCCGCTGCGAGACAGAGAAGCCAGCTGCTCTTCAAAAATTATGATTTAAATCGAGCTGATTTAAATCAAGCCTTTTTACTAGTGATTTAAATCACGATTTAAATCGCGATTTAAATAGACTTGATATAAAACAAATCCACCCTGAGTGTGACGAACACGAGTCTTTTCTTTCCTTTTCATACCAAACCTACAAAAAAGGAAATTGTTTCTGTTTTCCACTAAACACAGTCTGTTTTGGCTAAGCCAGGGCAAATTGTAATGATATGAAAATGAACACCTCCTGAGCTTGCTGGGGGAAAGGATGGGGAGCATACAGGTGGATAAACTGCAAAATCTTTCACAAAAATCCTCTTTTTCACTACTAGAATGTTATGAGACCTTTTTTTTCTTCCAAGGGGTCTTTAAAAATTTCTACACACACACACACACACACACACCATGGCGGATTCTTGCATTCTAATGTGAACAATAAGTTAATTACTATTGTTACTAAGGGCTGTAATTACGAAGAGCAACATTACAAAATATGTAGTGTGTTGTTGTTTGTTTTTTTTGGAAAAACGATGCTAGAGATTGAAGTTTTTAAGGTTCGGTTTACGGTTGCAGTCTCAATTTCTGCCAGACGAATTCTTCCCACGTCATAGTGGCATGGCTAGCCCAGAATGTGATTCAGAGTGGCTTTGTTTTTAAATCCACGGTGGATGTTTAAAATTTTAGAAAGAGTAAATTGGCCATTGAACCTATGGAAATTGGTTTCAAGTGATGCGAAGCTCCATCCCTTTTAAAAGCCCATGAAATAGATCTCTCAGATCGTGTTCAAATACTGTATTTTTCAAGTGTTGCTATTTTTGATTATGATCTTATATATTGGTTTTATTATTTTATGATTTGGTATATGTGTCTTTTTATTTTTATTTATTTATAATTACATTTCTATACCGCACCATCTCCCGAAGGACTCAGGGCAATGTACAGCCAATATTAAAATACACATACCACAATAATATAAATATAACAAAAAAACACTATTTAAAAACAATTAAAAACAAATATTTAGTGGCCGAATCACTAAAACGGTCAAAGACCGATTAAAACCCATTAAAATTTCGCTAAAATACATTCTTAGGCTAGTCCCGCTCGGTGAAATAATAAAGTCTTCAGTTCATGTTTGAAGGCCCGGAGGTCGGGGAGTTGGCGCAACCCCGGAGGTAACTCGTTCCATAGGGCTGGTGCCGCCACAGAGAAGGCCCTCCCCCTGGGGGCCGCCAACCTACATTGTTTGGTCGACGGCACCCTGAGGAGGCCCGCTCTGTGGGAGCACACAGGTCGTTGGGAGGCAATCGGTGGCAGAAGGCGGTCTTGCAAATACCCCGGTCCTAAGCCATGGAGTGCTTTAAAGGTGGTAACCAGCACCTTTAATTGTACCCGGAAAGCTACCGGCAGCCAGTGCAGGCCGCGCAGGATGGGTGTTATATGGGAGCAACATAGTGCCCCCTCTATCACCCGCGTGGCCGCATTCTGGACTAGCTGGAGCCTCCTGGTGCTCTTCAAGTTTATAGTTTATCTTTGTATTCACTTTTTGTACTAGAACAAAGGAGTGTTTTATAATTGTATCTGTATTGAAGAGAGTTGGCTGTACCTTTTTCTTATATTATTATTTTATTTGTGTCACTTAAATTTTTCTTGCTTCCCTTTTTTCTGAAATCTAACAGAATTTAAATGTTGCTATTTTTGAGGGAACTGTATTTGCTTGAATGAAATGGATAAATATGGGTGCAGCATATTTAACTTATTTTATTGCTCAGGAAAAAAAATATGTTTGTTACTTTCTCACGCTAAAAAGGATAACAAGTAAAGACTATACTATACTATTAGATCTCCTACTTTATAGACTCCTGGATGTTGAAGGTATTGATCAATTGGCAGAAAGGTTTGCAGATATTCAGAATTTTAGGTTTGCTAACAAAATATGCATTATATTTCTCTCCAGTTTTTATTCACACCTCCCAAAATACAGTATCAACAAGTTCCAAAATTATTATATTTCTAGTCTTGGTTTGTCGCTTTTCATAATCAAGCAAAGGTATACTTCAATTTGTCAAATTCAGAGGGGCTGAGAAGCTTCAAATGGAGATTATGTTCATATGGTGCTCTCTGAGCATGGTTGTTTGCTTGCAGACATTCCATTACTAATTAGGTAATCATCATTGCACAATATCCATGCAGTTGTACAGTGTTTGTATATAGCAGGGGTGTCAAAACTCGATTTCATTGAGGGCCACATCAGGGTTGTGTTTGACCTTGGGGGGCCGAGTGGGCGTGGCCGGGGTGAGCATGGTCAGCTCGATGCCCTGCAGTCCTCTGCCAGCGAAAATGGAGCCCAAGAAGGCTGCGAGTGGCCCTCCTGGGCTCCGTTTTTGGCTGTGACGGCCTCCTGCAGCTGTCTGCCAGAGTGGCCCTCCTGCGCTCTGTTTTCAGTGGCAGAGAGCTGCAAGAGGTTGTTGCAGCCGAAAACAGAGCTTGGGAAGGCTGCATGCGGCCCTCCCGAGCTGTGTTTTCACTGGCAGAGGCACTATGAGCCAGTCCTTCACTATTTTCAGGGCAGCCCTGCGGGCCAGATCTAAGCACCCCGTTGGTCGGATCCAGCCCACAGGCCTTGAGTTTGACATCCCTGGTTATACAGCATACACTAATGTGTTACCATCCCTGACTTCGTTTCTTATTCAAGCTACTGCACAAGCAATTATACAGAAGGTGAACGGCATTGTCTATGTTGTTATTTGGCATTTATGTTTAATATTGAATTTATGTTGGTTTGTTTTAATGTAGGTTAAAAGTTCACTGTTCCTTTAATTTATCTTGGTTAAGATAGTAATTTTTTTCCTGAAATACAGGTAGTCCTTTGAATTATGACTTTAATGGAGCCAACCCATTTCAGGCTTAATTTGTGTGACAGTTGTCAATCAGGTAGCCCATGTGACCGACTCAGATTACAGATTAACAATGTGGGAAGGGGCTTTGTAGGTCATCTAGTCCAACCCCCCCCCCACCCAAGCAGGCGATCCTACACCTTTTTTGACAGATGGCAGTCCAATCTCTTCTTGAAAGCCTCCAGTGATGAAGCACACACAACTTCAAAAAGCAAGCTGTTCCATTGGTTGATTGTTCTCACTGTCAGGAAGTGTTCCCTTATTTCCAGGTTGAATCTCTCTTTGTTCAGTTTCCATTCCTTTTTCCTTGTCTGGCCTTCAGGTGCTTTAGAAAATAGCTTGACCCCTCTCCTCTCTGTGGCAGCTCTTCATATGTTTTAGCCTCCAGTCCCCTAATCGAGGGGTCTCCAACCTTAGTAACTTTAAGGTTTGCAACGCTGGCTGAGGAATTCTGGGAGTTGAAGTCCACAAGCCTTAAAGTTACCAAGGTTGGAGACCCCTGCCCTAATCATCTTGGTTGCTCTTCTTTGCACTTTTTCTAGAGTCTCAAAACCATTTTTTATAGTGTGGTGACCAAAACTGGACGCAGTATTCTAGGTGTGGTCTTACTAAGGCTTTATAGAGTGATATTAGTACTTCACTTGATCTTGATCGTATCCGTCTGTTAATGCAATTTAAGATTAAGACTCAATTTTTTAAAGTGAACCAATTGATCCTTTTTGTGGTGGTTTTGGCCAAAACTGAAAGTAAAAGCTTATTCCCTGCAAAATAATTGTAAAATGCAGTCATGTGATTGCAGGACACTGCAAACAGATTTAAATGTGACCGAGTGCCAAGTATCAAAGTGCAGTCATGTGACTGGGGGGACAACAGAACAGCTTTCATAACTTTGAATCTGGGTTGTAAGTAGATTTGGGGGGGGGTGTCTGTCATAACTTTGAATAGTTGCTAAGCGACTGCTTTTAAGCCAAGAACTATCTCTAGATACCATTGCTATGGAATTTTTTGTACATCACTTCCCTAGCACATTGGGACATAAGAGAAGTTGATTTATGCTGCTTCTTATGTTTTTCTGGATGAATGAAATTATATGTTACATCTCAGGTATTTCCAGATCAAATTAGCGATGTCAGTAAATTATTTTTATATATATATATAAAGATACACATGGGTGTTCATTACATGTAATTGAGAAATAACCTTATGAGGAAATTTACTTTAAGGAGCTGCTTTAATAACATATTTACATACCTTTTATCTTGCTGCATTTAAAATTAATATTAAGATTGTATTTATTCCTTTAAAAATAAACTTTTGAAATCTGTTGGTAGAAGATGATGGGACTGTCTTATATTTAAAGAGTTTAGAAAAATATAACTAAGATTGTATTCAGTGGTGATTTTCCTGAGAAGGAAGGAGAAGTTGCTCCTTATATCATTTTTTTTATTGCATTTTGTCATAACAGTATACACAAACATTGTCATAAATAAAACAGCATATCATGAAGATATAAGTATATTTACTTATATATAAGTAAAAAAGATATGCATCAGCTATATTAATTTGATATAATGAAGGGAACAATAGGACAGGAACGGTAGACACTATTGTGCTCTTATGCACGCCCCTTATAGTCCTCTTAGGAATGGGGTGAGGTCAATAGTAGACAGTTTTTGGTTGAAGATTTTGGGATTTTGAGTAGAGACTATGGAGTCAGGTAATGATTTCCAAGCATTAACAACTCTGTTACAGAAGTCATATTTTCTGCAATCAAGTTTGAAGCGGTTGACATTAAGCTTGAATCTATTTTTTGCTCTTGTAATATTGCGACTGAAGCTGAAGTAGTCTTTTACAGGAAGGATATTGCAATAGAAGATTCTGTGTGTTAAACACAGGTCATGTTGAAGTCGACGGAGTTGTAAATTTTCTAATCCCAGGATTTCAAGCCTGGTGGTATAAGGTATTTTGTTGTTTTCGGAGGAGCGAAGAACTCTTCTAGTAAAATATTTCTGGACGCGTTCTATTGTATTTATGTCAGAGATGTGGTATGGGTTCCAGACGGATGAGCTGGATTCAAGAATAGGTTTGAATTTGGAAGAGTCTTGTTATTATTTTTGGATGGATGATGAAATATAATGTTGAAATTAATTTTTAAAAAACCCATCCAACACAAAACCTATATTAAATCAGGTTTGTATGGGCTAGGATACAATTGAACACAAAGGACCCATTGAATAGACTTCAGATCTATATATCTAAACATGTATAGTTTTTAGAATTATAATTATTTCTCTCTTGATGTTGATGATTCCTTAAATCAGTGTTCTCAACCTTGGTCAGATATATGGACTTCAACTCTCAATTTGTTAGGCATAACGGACATCAACTCCCAAAATTCCATAGTCAGCCATGCTAGCTTGGGAATTCTGGGAATTGAAGTCCACACATCTTAAGGTTACCAAGACTGAGAAAGACTCTGCTACATGTTCGTTTTGGTTATTAGCAGATGGTAATTTCTCTTTTTTAAAATCATTTGTCCAACCTTAATATTTAAAAAAATCCTTAGCCTGAACAAGCTGGTCATATTCCTGCAATCTGAACATTGCAGATTGGCCTTATGTGTATTTTTAAGTAACTGGCAAATATGTATCTTAAGGTAGGTGGAATGTTGATCTTCAAAAATAGAAGAACAAAAGAAACAGACTTTTGAAGTATCCAAGATTTCAACCTGTTCCTCCCACATCTTACAGCAATTAATCCATAAGCTAAAATTCTCTTACCTCTGACTAATTATGTTATCAGTGAAGACACCATTTTAAGATAAATCCTTACAGGAAATCTGTTTTTGCTATACCTTTCAGGTAGGGATTGTTATTGATATTTTGTGTGCATATGAAATTTATGTTGTGCAACCGTTTTTTACACAATGTAGGCTGCATATTTTTGCAAACTGTCAAACCAGAAAACTGAGAGCAAGTTTGTTGCAGTGGTGAAGGTACTGGCCTGGAAACCAGGAAACTGGTTCTAGTCCCATTTTAGGCATGAAAGCCAGCTGGGTGACTTTGGCTAATCACCAGGAGGCTGTGCGTTCTAATCCCACTTTAGCCATGAAAACTAGTCAGAGCACCTTGTGCCCATCACTAGGCGACTGTGAGTTCTATACCCACCTTAGCCAGGAAAACCAGCAAATTTGGCAAATTTTTCTTTTTAAGTAGTCCAGTAGTTCTAGACAACAGTTACTGCTCTCTCACGCTTTGTGGTGATGCTGTTTAAACTCTGCTTTCCATGTTTTTGCATTTTTATCTGCTGTAGTTTTTTCCTCAAAGCTTATTGCTACTCATAGATATAAATGAACATAAGTCATTTCCAGTGGTTTCCATCTGCTAACAGAACACAATCTGCCCACTTAATGTTTGTGTGCGCATGCATTTGCACGCCAGCAGGGAGAAGAGCAATGAGCAGTCCCCTTAGGTGAGCAGAAATCTACCCATCTAATATTAGTATGAAAATAGCAGATGAAACTGTTCTTCAGTGTGAGTAATGTTTTAGCTGTCACTGTATACAAGAATTGTTGTTTTTTTTTTTAAAAAAAAGCGTCATGATGGATACAAAACATGGTTGACAATTCTCCAAGTTCATAAACAGTCTGGAAAGAGATGTGGTGACGCATTTTAGAGTCAACCAAGTAGACAGTATGACTGTAAGAACTTAGGGGCAACATGATATCAGCGTTCCAATATTTGAGGGGCTTCCCCCCCCAAAAAAGGGAGGTGAACCTATTTTCCGGAGCACTTGAAGGCAAAACAAGGAAGCAGTGGATGAAAACTAACCTAGAGAAGCAACCTAGAACTAAGGAGGGCATTTCCTGATACTGAGAACAACTAACCAGTGGAATGGGTTGCCTTCAGAGGCAACATTGTGAATGCTCCATCACTGGAAGTTTTAAAGAAAAAATTGGACAGCCATTTGTCTGGATTGGTATAGGACTCCTGCTTGAGCAGGGGGGTTGTATTAGAAAATCTCCAAGGTCCTTCTGACTCTGTTATTCTATTATCTCTGACCAAAATATCTTCATTTTGTGCCACATCATTGGTTTTATGTGATTTGCAAAAAGCTTTCTATGTTTGGGAAAATCCTAATTAGTGTTATGTCTTCTATGGTTACTAGTGATCAAGGAAAGAGTGGGATAGTTGGGCAATTAGAAAAGTAGGTTCAGGTTTTCAAATACCTTCGAGAGCGATTATATCCTTAACTTAACATCTTTTAGAATCATAGCACTCGTTAGTTTTTTTCTTTTGTTCGATAAGCCATGCTTTGGGACATAAGTACTTATCCCTTATAATCAATTTAAATGGAGGTCTGCTGGAAGCAGGGAATACAGATTTTATTTCCAGTTTGTATTTTTAGTACCTCTATAAAGCTACTAAGATTGCATTCTGTGCACACATTTAACTGAGGTTAAGCAACATTTGTTGTTAGTCGTGAAGTTGTGTCCGACCCATCGCAACCCCATGGACAATGTTCTCCAAGGCTTTCCTGTCCTCTACCATCCCCTGGAGTCCATTTAAGCTCATGCCGACTGCTTCAGTGACCCCATCCAGACACCTCATTCTCTGTCATCCCCTTCTTCTTTTGCCCTCAATCTTTCCCAGCATTAGGCTCTTCTCCAGTGAGTCCAGTAACTCCAGTTAAACAGCATAACTGTCCCATAATACTGTCTTATCTTTATTTACCCATGTAGTATGGCTGTTTTACTTTTATAGTAATTGTATTACTATAATCCTTCTCATTTCACTACCATCTCTTATTGTATCATTATTATGATCATTGTTACTTTGTTATTGTGATTATTATTATTTTGTTGTTTTGCATGTACCCTGAGAGCTTATGCACTGGAGACAAAGTCCTTGTATGTCTATCACACATGGCCAATATTCTGTTCTAGTCCTAGTCTAGTCCATCCCATCCCATCCCATCCCATCCCTTTGGGTTCTCTTCTGGTCTACACATAGATTGTGCAATTTGCTGAATTTGAACAAATTATTTTTTGAATTTATGAACTATATAAGTTGCTGATTATGCTCTATTCGCTCTCTACTATACCAAAAAGACCTTAACCCACCTTAAAGTTAATCAAGCTTAGCTAAGTATTTATCTGGTCTGTTTAAACATGTTGTGCAAATATAGCCATTTATATGATGCTGCATTTTCCCAAAGTATAAAGACAATAGCAGTTATTGTTTGAGCCTTATCAGAGCTAAGTAGATTTGATTCATGATCTTGCTACCACCACAGATGATTAAATTAAAAAAAAAGATTGTTTTAAAGAATGGTTTAGATACGATTATAACAGCACAGGTAATAAAGTTAATAGGACAAGTCTGAGATTTGGTGTAATCTGTCAGCCATTATCTTTACTCTCAAATCTTTTTCAGCTTCAGTTGTTTTCTTTGCCAACAACAGTTTAAACTTGGAGTTGTTAGCATTTACAGTAATAGGAATGACTTTGCAACCAAAGTCTTTCCAGAACTGAACAGTGACACATATGCGTGCTTTTGGAGTTGAGTATCTGAATTGATATGTGTGCATTTTTTCCCTTTGATGCTATGAAGGGTTGACCTTACAACTTCTTTATGAATCACAAACAATTTTACAGCATTTTTGATTGCATATTTATGTATTGGGTATGTTCAGCTTCTGGTTTGTTTTTGTTTTTTTCATGAAGCAGATAAGATAGACCTTCCTGTTATTAGTCATTGAATTGTTATACAGCATCATGTAGGTGCATAACTACAAGTAGTTTGAGTGTAGGTACTCCTCAACTTACAACAATTCATTTAGTGATGACATTGAAAAAAGTGACTTATGACTGTTTTTTACAACCATTTCATCCCCGTGGTCACAGGTTCAAAATTTGGATATTTGGCAAAAAAATATTTTTGAACCACTGAACCACTCTAGTATTATCCTGGAATCTGGTGATCGCAACTGGTTCCTATTTATGAACCACTGAATCACTGTTGTGGTTGTCCCAGGATCCTGTGATCACCTTTTGAGTTGTTCTCACAAGCAAAGTCAATGGGGAAGCCTGATTCACTTTTTTTTTTTTTGTATTTGCATTTATATCCCGCCCTTCTCCGAAGACTCAGGGCGGCTTACACTATGTTAGCAATAGTCTTCATCCTATTTGTATATTTATATACAAAGTCAACTTATTGCCCCCAACAATCCGGGTCCTCATTTTACCTACCTTATAAAGGATGGAGGGCTGAGTCAACCTTGGGCCTGGTGGGACTAGAACCTGCAGTAATTGCAAGCAGCTGTGTTAATAACAGACTGTCTTAGCAGTCTGAGCCACAGACTTAACAACAGTGTTAATAATAACAGAATAGAATAACAGAATAACAGAATTGGAAGGGACCTTGGAGGTCTTCTAGGCCAATCCCCTGCTCAAACAGGAAACCCTATACCCCTGATGGTGAATCTATGGCACCCGTGCCACAGGTGGCACGTGTAGCCATATCGGTGGGCACATGAGCTGATGCGCACCGGCCAGCTGATTTTTGGGCCTTCTGGGCCCATCAGAAGTAGGGAAACAGGCTGTTTTCTGCCTCCAGATGGCATCAGGGGATGGTGGGGATCGCTGTCCTCAGGCTCCAGAGCCTTTCTAGGAGTCTGGGGAGGGTGAAAACGGCCTTCCCCACCCCTCTGGAGGCCCTCCGGAGGCCAGAAACAGCCCATTTGTCAACTTCTGGTGGGACCAGAAGTTGGCAAACAGGTCATTTTCGGCCTCCAGGGGGTGGGGTGGGGAAGGCTGTTTTCACCCTCCCCAGATTCCTAGAAAGGCTGTGAAGCCTGGGGACAGCGAAAAACGAGGCTTACAGTCCCACCGGAAGTTGGCAAATGGGCAGTTTCATCCTCTGGAACTTTTGCCCTCCCTAGACTCCTAGAAAGGCTCTTGAGCCTAGGGAGAGAGAAAAACGGGCCTTCACGTGCCAGGAGCGGGGGGAGTGGGCGGGGGGTCGTGCGTTCATGCACGGGGCTGGGGCGCATAGAATTACGGGTGTAGGCATGCACGAGTGTGGTCCCTCCACCCACATTTGGCACGTGATGGCAAAAAGGTTAGCCATCACTGCCCTATTCCATTACAGACAAATGGTTGTCCAATCTATTCTTAAAAATCTTTAGTGATGGAGCACTCACAACTTCTGGAGGCAAGCTATTTCACTGTTCTAACTGTCAAGAAATTTCTCCTTAGTTCTAGGTTGCTTCTCTCCTTGATTAGTTTCCACCCATTGCTTCTTGTTCTACCCTCAGGTGCTTTGGAGAATAGCTGGACTCTATGTTCTTTGTGGCAGCCCCAGAGATATTGGACCACTGCTATCATGTCATCCATAGTCCTTTTTATTAAAATAGACATACCCAATTCCTGCAACCTAACTTAAAAATTGCAGTGATTCACTCTTAAAAACTGTGGCAAGAAAAGTCATAAAATGGAGCGAAACCTACTTAACAACTGTTTCACTTAACAACAGAAATTTTGGGCTCAATTGTGGTGGTAAGTTAAGGTCTACCTATACCAGATTGAGCAGGGGCATTTGTAAACCAGGGCAACTAAACATTGATACTAATTATAATTAGTCCTAGAATTTCAACTGTTACGGAGCCCTGACCATTATGGGCATAACTCATATCGGTTATAAAACTCGATCAACCTGGTTTTACAAAAATCCTTTATGATGGTTGTTAAGCAAAAGCTGCAATTCTTAAGTGAACCAGTGACTCGCTATGAATGCAGTGTTGCTGAAAACCAGAAGTAAATGCCGGTTTTCAGTAAAACTATTGTAAAATGCAGTCATGTGATTATGGGATGCTGCAAACAGCTGTAAATGCAGCTGGGTTGTGCGGTCAGGTGACTGTGAAGAGGTGGGGGACCATTGGAACTCCAAATTTAAGTTGTATATAGCCCCAAAGTAGGTCCGTCAGAAATTCAGATGCTCACTAAGCAACCGATCGTAATTCGAGGAATACCTGAGTGAATGTAGGAGGAGAGCTATGCTACTGCATGGCAGCAAAACATCAGAAGGTGTTTTGTGACATGTTTTCAAGCGAGCAGATTTTATTATTTATGAACTGCAGCTCACAAAATCTTCTGCCTTTTAAATCACATTTGGTGATTTTAAAATCAGATTCTTTCTGATTTTTGACTACTTAATGTAAATAGTGGTACAGAAAATTGGAATGAGTCATGCCCTCATGACTTGGTATGTCTTTACTCAATTTCAGGAAATTGTAGAAGAGTTTTAATCCATTTTACTCCTAATGAATAGGTTGTTAAAGATAATTACAATCTAACGAAGAAGACTTTTCTCAACAAATACCTGTAGGATGAGCAATTTGCTGCTTAACTGCCTTAGTGTACTTAGTGTTACATGGATTTTTTTTTTCAAACTGTATCAGCTGGCTTTAAATTTATATGACTTTTAGAAAGTCGGTTTTTGAATTAATTATCCGTGGTGACAGTTGCTGTAAGAAACCTATGTTCTCTACAATTCAGGAGAAGAAAACGTTTATCATATAAATATGAAAAGTTATCTAGTTTAGGTAGGCTCGACTTAACGACTATGGCAACTGATGTTGATGACTGATGACAGTTGCAATGTCCCGGAGTCACTTGATCACCTTTTGAGACCTTCTCACAACTTAACAACTGCAGTGATTCATTTAACAACCGTAGCAAGAACGATCATAAAATGGGGGCAAAACTCACTTAACAAAAGTGTCACTTAGCCACAAAAATTTTAGAGCTCAATTGTGGTCGTTAGTTGAAGACTACCTGTACATTATAGCAGGGGTCCCCAACCTTGTCAACTTTAAGACTTGTGGACTTCAACTCCTAGAATTCCTCAGCCAGCAAAGCTTTGCTGGCTGAGGAATTCTAGGAGTTGAAGTCCACAAGTCTTAAAGTTGACAAGGTTGGAGACCTTTGCAGTAAAGTCCTTCGGTGGCCAATGTGTGTTTTAAGAAATATATTTTATTGTGGAGAAATCCCTTATATTTTTTGAGTTTAATCAAGGGGTACATTCCAGTTTGTCTAAATTTCTTTCTGGGCAATTCTGTGAATGTTTATGCTTATGCTTCCATTTTTAGGAATGAAAATTAATATTTTATGAAGTAAATACATCTCAGAAAGAACTGTTGGATTCAGAAAGTAATAAACATATTTCTACTTGAACTCTCATGTCCTCAGTTCTCCTATAGTCCCTAGAGCAATATTTCTCAACCTCAGCCATTTTAAGATGTGTGGACTTCAACTCCCAGAATTCCCTAGATAGCTTTGGTATCGGGAATTCTGGGAGTTGTAGTCCACACATATTAAAATGGCTGAGGTTGAGAAACACAGGCCTAGAGAATTCAGTTTTGAAGTTCAGGAACACGTTCAATATTGAGGGAACATTGGTGACATCTGAAGGACCACAATATTCACATTGAAGAAGCTTGGAGAAGCAGAAAACTCTCTATACATTTCCATGCAAATATTCCTTAGGTTGAACTGCATGCTTTTTTTTAGGTTGCAATTCCATACTTCAAAAAATCCTAAAACCAATCACAATGACTCTGGAGAAGGGGTTACTTTTGCAATTGTGCTGTATATATATATTTTTTTTCAACACGATTTTGGATTTTGTGCTTATTTTTAATACTTGTAACTTGTTCTTTGGAAGTAGTGACATGTTACTCAAACTATTTTTGGAGGATTACACAATATTGGATGGCAAGAAATGCAGAGCTATTGACAGGAATGCAAGAAAACTTTGTGCTGATACCTATAGAAGAGAATTACATACTAACTACACTACTAATTCAGAACTACCTAGTAATCTATTTTTAATTTCTTCGGCCGAAATGAATAATCTTCACTATGGGTTAGAAAGAAGAAATAATTTCTAATCGTTGTTCCCATCACTCTTTTGAATTTGCAACTCTAATTTGTGTTTGTTTCGATAATCATTGAGAAAGAATTCAACATAGGTTAAAGTAGAGAGAGTTGTTTTAGAACAGTGATGGCTAATCTTTTCTTGACTTGAGTGCCCAAAATGCATGCGTATGTGCACCCGAACCCCCAAAATGCAATGTGCAAGTACCCCCTGCGCATGTGCCCTGGGCATGCGCCCCCCCCACATTCCGCCCCTGTTCATGCACACACAGACCCCCCCCCACATGCACCAAGCCCCCCACGCATGTGCATGCACCCCACATGCACCCTCACCTCCCACGCATGCATACGTGCCCCCCCTCGCACCCCCCCCCACCCCACCGCAAGTGTGGCAAAGACCCGACCAGCTGACTGGCAGGTGGCACGCACACGTGCATGGCAGAGCTGAACAACTTACCTCTAAATACTAGTAAGACAAAGGAGATGGTGCTAGATTCCCAAAAGCACAGAGAGGAACCTGCCCCACTGTATATTGAGGGGGGTTGTGTGGAGAGGGTTTCCTCTTTTAAATTATTGGGAGTGGTTATTAGTCAAGTCATTCCCTATGCACAGTCACTCACGCCCTCGTCACTTCCCGCCTGGATTACTGCAACGCTCTCTACATGGGGCTCCCCTTGAAGAGTATCCGGAGGCTTCAACTGGTCCAGAATGTGGCCACGCGGGTGATTGAGGGAGCGGCTCGAAGCTCCCATATAACACCTATCCTGCGCAGGCTGCACTGGCATCCGGTTGCCTTCCGGGTGCAATTCAAGGTGTTGGTTATCACCTTTAAAGCGCTCCATGGCTTAGGATCGGGTTACTTACGGGACCGCCTGCTGCTACCAGTGGCCTCCCATCGACAGTGCGCTCCCACAGAGAGGGTCTCCTCAGGGTGCCGTCGGCCAGACAATGTTGACTGGTGACCCCCAGGGGGAGGGCCTTCTCTGTGGGGCTCCAGCCCTCTGGAACGAGCTACCCCCAGGGATACGCCAACTCCCTGACCTCCGGGCCTTCCGGCGTGAGTTGAAGACTCTTTTATTTCATCGTGCAGGATTGGCCTAATAGTTTTTTAATGGGGTTTTTTAATAGTTTTTAGAATTTTCAGCCTATTTAAATTAATCTTTTAAATTTGTTTTTAATTTTTATATTTGTTGTTCTTAGTTGGCTGTAAACCGCCCTGAGTCCTTCGGGAGAAGGGCGGTATAGAAATTGAAATAATAAATAAATAAATAAATAAATAAATAAATAAATAAATAAATAAATAAATAAATAAAAAAAATCTCACCTGGAGAAACAACACGTCCCTGGTGATTGGCAAGGCTCAACAGAGACATCATTTCCTTAGAGTCCTGCGAAAAAATCAGGTGGAACAACGGCTGATGACCTCTTTCTGTCGGTCCATGATAGAAAGTGTTCTCACATACTGCATTACAGTATGGTACGGTGGTTTAACTGCTGCGGACAGGAAGGCACTACAGAGAGTGATCAATTCGGCACAAGAAACCATTGGTTGCCCTCTAACACCACTGGATGACATCGCCAGGTCTCGCTGCTTTAGCAGACTAAGGAAGATACTCAGAGATGGTCACATCCTGGTCAGTGTCTCTTCGCACTTTTACCATCAGGCAGAAGACATCGAAGCGTAGCCAGCCGAACAAATAGGTTTAAAAATAGTTTCTATCCTTGGGCTGTCAGACTCTTAAACCCAACCATAATCACTCCACACACACGTGGAAACGTATGACTATTTTTTCTTTTTCTTTTTCCCCCTAATTACTTGCATAGGGATTATTCTTTATACTATTTATGTTGTTTGTATTTTTTGTCATGGAGTGCACCAGTGAGGTTAAAACCAGTTTTGTTGTATACATGATGTACGATGACAATAAAGGCTACACTACTTGGGTGAAAAGTTGGGATGTAAATGCTGATGCTCTAGTCAGGGAATTTATCATGAAATTGCTTGACTAGAGAAACCTAAGGGTCCTCCAGGAACGGGGAGAGGGGGTTAGGAGAGTGCGTACTGGGCGTTAACCCCTTATTTTGCATTTTCGTCTGTTTTGTTTTCCAGGGTGTGTTTTCTTCTGCGGGGGGAGGGGGGGACGCCCGTCAGCTTTGGAATCCATACTAGGCCGACGGCTTCCACACGCTGCCACTTTCTCCTGTGTGGGAAAGTAGAGGAGGGGGGTGGTAGTACAAGGGATTATTAGACAACAACATTCTTCCCGCCGGTCAAGGTCAGGCTGAGCTCGCATCTGGAGAAGGAGTGGCCGGAGTGATGTCTCGAGATGGGACGGTTGAAGATTGGAGCATGTGATCGGCAGAGGTATCATGAGGGTGGGGATTTTGGAGTTTGTATTACTGAGGGACGAACCCGGATCCCCATATTCGGATTTCCACCAACTGTGCCAGATTACCTACGCTAGTAAAAGAACTTTGAAAGATGTTTGCCTCGGAGTCTTTTCTGCATGGAGGGTTTTCTGGAACGCTGACACATTACTACTATAAATGGGACGATGGCTGGTGTGCCCACAGAGAGGGTGCTGCGTGCCACAGGTTCGCCATCCCGGTTCTAGAGAGAAGAAAATAACCAATTAGTTTTGAATAGCAAGTCAGTGAAAGTCCATGGTAAAGGAAGTCTTTGAAATGTAGAAAAGGAATCAGTTAAGGGTGTTGAAGGGTGATAGATCAACATCGAGCGTTCAAGCTGTTACCAAGAGCTGTTACCATCATGTTACCATGAGGACACGTAGGATTTTTTTGGGAGTTGGGTGGGAGACAATAACATGGACTTTCAAGATTCTTTTTTTAACTTTAACTTGAGACGTTGATGCTGCAAATACCAACAATATCTCAATTCACAAATGAAGGTGAATATACGTGTCCCAGAATAAATTTGCAGGACCCAATCTCTCTAGCACAGTGGTTCCCAACCTTTTCTTGTTTGAGGCACAACCTTTTCTTGTTTGAGGCACCCTTGGAAAGCCTTTCAAAAGTTCCCGGCACCCTTATAAGGAAATAGATATTTAAAATCTCCGTAGCTCAAAAGTTCCCGGCACCCTCAAAAGATCTCACGGCACCCCTTAGTGCCGCGGCACACTGGTTGGGAACCACTGCTCTAGCACATTCTACTAGAGCAGGGGTCTGCAAACTTGGCTCTTTTAAGACTTGTGGACTTCAACTCCCAGAGTTCCTCAGCCAGCTTTGCTGGCTGAGGGACTCTGGGAGTTGAAGTCCACAAGTCTTAAAAGAGCCAAGTTTGCAGACCCCTGTACTAAAGAGAAGTTCCCTGAGGATGGGCTCCAGCACCAGTCCAAAAGCTCAGAACACAAAACCTCTGCTCCCGGTGATCGACCTAGATTGGATCCCTCAAATCACAACTCTTTGTTGTTTTTTTCAAGATAGCCCGCCTCCTTCATTATTTTTACTGAAACCTAACATAAGTCTAATTTGTAAACCTAACTTGAAAAGTTCTTCCTTAGCATTGTTAATTAAAAGAAAATTAAAGTAACTGGACCGTGGAAATATTACTTTGCAAAATATGTTTTGGTAGTTTTCATTACAATGTGTATTTTGTCCTTGATTTTCTGGGCAAATATAAGCTAGTTATTAAGCCAGGTTATTGAACTTGGTTAACTTATTTTGTAGTGGCTGAGTTTACCATAATATTTGCAGGTATAAAATGCGATTATAAAATGTTTTAACCTTACTGGTTAAAGATAATTAACCAACGGTCTCTTATTTTAATTATTGGAGAATGCACTGAAAATATTCTTTATCTTAGATAACAGCATGCTAGAGACCAAACAGATGGTAACATTTGTGAATTGTTGATTAGAGCTGGATTATTTGAGGTCCTCGCAGTGAAAGGCTATCTATCTTATCACTAAATCTTGCAGACCAGATGCTGTATTTCATTTGTAGAACTAATTAAAGGGAATAATCTTGCAGGGAAATGAAGCTTATTCTTTAGTATATTGATAATTATTTTGATTTGATGTTCTTTTTTACAAAAATGTAAATTCTCTCTTTTAAGCAATCGTAAAATACATTTCAGAGGAATACTTTCCATTTAGAAGGCTTGCTTTCTCACATAATTGTTCACCTAATGAACGTGGTATTAATAATTTAGTACGCTTGAAACAAAAATGAAACCCCCATCTTAATTGTCTGAAGCGTTCAGCGCTATGAGCTTTTATTCAGACTGCCTTTCACTATCATTGCTTTGGCTTTTATTAATTGAGTACAAAAACAAACGGCAAAATAAACAATCGGGAAGTTTTAAAAAGGAAAAAACAAAACAAACTAAAGTAATGAAAACAGCATTTATTCGTAGACAGAAATACATAATATAGTCAGCTGCATGCAGGTAACTAAAGTAGAATATTCGTAGCTCAGGATTGAAATGAGCTGGTCTGTGGTGTTCTCTCAGCTTGCAACATGGGGCAAAATTCTCTTAACAATTGTCTCGTTTAGCAACAGAAATTTTAGCTTCCATTGTGGTCGTAAGTGGAGGACTACCTGTATACAATTGAGTTCCTTTTCCCTGACTTGACTTTCTTTCCTTTTCTTCTTTTTCCTTCTAGGCTTTAGATCAGGACAGAACTGCACTACAAAAAGTGAAAAAATCTGTAAAAGCAATATATAATTCTGGACAAGGTAAGCTTAATTTCTCTATATTACTATTTACTGCGTGTTAACAAATAATAAATACATTTGAAATAAATTGTTTTGAACCATAAGGATTAGGGAGAATTTCAAAATATAATGGAGTGGGAAAAATACAGATTTTTATTATAATATTTTTACAAGAGATGAAGCAGACTAAAGAAAGTAACTTTAAACATTTTTTAAAATGTAATTTTTTTTCCCAGTTTATATCCTTTTGTTTATATTCCTAGGGATTATTTAAGGGTTCAGAACCTTTTAAGTGTCTCTATCGTTATATCTGTCTCTACTAAGCAAGAAAACGAAAAAGTTCACTTAACAACCACGTTACTAACTTAGCAACGGCAGTGATTCACTGAACAACCTAAGAAAGGTTGTAAAATGGGGCAAAATTCACTTAACAAATGTCTCTCTTAGTAACAAATTTTGGGCTCAATTGTAGTCATAAGTCAAGGACTACCTCTGTATAGTTCTTTGTATTATCAGTATATTTTTTTAAAAAAATACTCCTAAACTATTGCCTTACACAATGTAAGCCGCCCTGAGTCTTCGGAGAAGGGCAGGATATAAATGTAAAAAAACAAAACAAAAAAAACCCCACCTTCGGAATAGTTATGGTGGTCTTTCAATATATATTTTTGCTTCAAAATGCATTTTTGAATACATATATTTAGCGTACTGATTAAAACCAAGAGAACCAGTATTTGAGAAGGCTTCCTTTTATTTCCACTTGCCAGCCCATATTTATTTAAAATATTTATATGGAATGCTCTTCTTACTCCACACAACTCTGGGTGGCTCACAACAACATTCAAAAGCAGTGATGGGATTCAACCAGTTTGCACCACTTTGGCCAAACCGGTTGTTAAATTGCTGGCTGGGCCCTCCCCTCCCCTCCCCTTCCAGAAGTGCCCCCGCACCCCGTTTTTGCTCCCAGGAGGTTGCAGGGAGGCCTACTAGGCCAAAACGGGCTGCAGGGACTGCAGTGTGCCCCCCTGCACCCCGTTTTTGCTCTGAGGAGGCTGCAGGGAGGCTTACTAGGCCCAAAACGGGGTGCAGGGGGTGCGATGCTCCACCGCGGCCCGCTTTTGATCCTGTCACACCCCCTGGCCACGCCCACCATGGCCACACCCACCCCAGCCGGTCATTAGGGCAGAGAACCATTTGTTAAATTATTTAAATCCCACCACTGCTCAAAAGGTAATAAAATGACAACCAAAGGCTCCATAACATTCCTCAACAGCTCTATCAATCATCATCCAGGTAGTAGCTGAATGATTTTATATGCATGCGCTAATAAACCTTACTGGCGAATATTAACAGTTTTCCTAGAATAACACCTGCTTTTAGCGCTAAAGGTAATAAGTGTGACATTCAGCACAGTGGTAATTCTGCAGCGTTGTTTGCATTCATCATTAATTTTTAATCTCTCTTCCCTGCATTAAGAAAGAAACGTGCTTGCATTTTTCATATGTGAAAAAGACAAATCTGAGAGTTGTTTTCAGTCTGACACCTTAAATGCTGGAATAGTGGTAACCGGGCCTTGAAAATTGACTTACGGAAAGATATAATTAACTGATTTGTTATTTCCTATCCAGATTTAGTCTCAAGAGAGCAAAGGGTTCTGCCAAATAAAATAAATCTAATAAAGGAAGTCCTCGACTTATGACCACAATTGACCCCAAAATTTCTGTTGCTAAATGAAACATTAGTTAAGTGATGCAAGTGAAAAACCCTATCAAAAATCACAGTTAGCTTTCGCGCAGTGTTGGAGAAATACAAACATACCTTCCGAAGGTTTAGTAATTCAAAAAGTATTTGATTGTGCTGAAACAGATAAATTAACAATTGAACTGAAAGGACAAATAGATTCGGAATACTATGCAATGTGGGAGAAGTGGTATAATTGGATTTTGAACAGAAAAAAAAAGAAGAAAAGAAATAGACAAAACAGAAGTAGAATTAAATTGTATGGTTAAAAATGTATAGAGTGTATTTGAATTGGAATGTTATGGTATGTAAATGGTCGCCATTCTGCATAAAATGAGTAAGATTTATTCATTTGTAAAAACGCAATAAAAATATTAATTAAAAAAAAAGAAACATAAAAAAAATCACAGTCGTGTGACTGCAGGAGACTGCAAATAGTTGTACAAGTAGACCAGTTGCCAAGTTTCCAAAATGTCGTCATGTAACTGCAGGGGTATGTGTAGTGATCATAACCTTGATATTAGGTTTAACTGTCACTAAGCGAACAGTTGCAAGTCAAGGACTACCTGTATACATGCCATTCAGAATTGTTTTCTGGTAAATGGGCAGCATGTATATTTATTAACAGACAGACAATTACTGTATTTTTCGGACTATATGACGCACTTCACCCCCCCACCCCACTCAGGTGGATGGAAATATCTGTGCATCTTATACAGTGATGCAGTGGTGCAGTGCCTATCAGCTGTTTAGGCGGTGGGGATCGCCGCCGACTATCGCCGCTGCCCATTCACAGCGGTCGGCGGTGTTTGGGCCATGGTTGCAAACGGCTGGGGCGGCAATTGAGCCTTGGTGGTAAAGGCATTTTTTTTTCCTCCTCTAAAGCTAATGTGCGTCTTATACTCCGAAAAATATTGTATGTATACGTGTGTGTGTGTGTGCGCATACATAAAGTGTTTTATATATATAAAGTGTTTTATATATATAAAGTGTTTTTCTGTTGAAGCACCTGATCTGCCCAATAAAGGGAAGAGAACTTGTGGCTCAGAGGTTAATACAACTGCCTAATATGCAGGCTGCCCAAGTTCGAATCCAAGTAAGGGTATGATTAGCTGATGAGAGCTAAATAGCTTGAAATAGATCTATACTAGTCTCCCTTTATTTCTTTATCTGCAAAACACACACACACACATATATACACACACAAACACACAGAGAGACAGACAGACAGACAGACACACACACGACAAAATATATTGCCACAGGATTGGACCACTAAAATATTTCTTCTTTAGGTTCTTGTCTTTTCTCTAGTATTTCATGGCTGTGATGCACTTATTTAGCACTATTAATATATCCAATACTAATATTAAGAAATACTTGAGTATCATGTCGAATACAGCTTTTGTAGGATGGTGACAGAGCAGAAAAGAGATTTTTAATTACCCTTTAGTTTGTTTGCTGTGATTCATAGCTGTTATTTATGCCGTGCCCTTGGTTGCTCAACCATAGTCAAGGAAACCAAAACTCTTCAGTGAATAATTTGTTACTGACTCAATGTTGAAAGCTTATGTTTTGTTTTAGGAAACGTTCTTTTCTTTTTGCTTGTTTTTCCAATTTCATTCGTAATTCATTTGTTGGACATTACTGCTTTCCTTTCTTTCTTTAATTAATATGCTATTAAAGCATGATGATTTTTTAAATTAATATGCCATGTCTTAATGATTGAAGCAGGGAGCGGACTTTAGTTACACTCTGGTATAGGTAGATCTTGAATTATGATAACAATTGAGCCCAAAATTTCTGTTGCTAAACAAAACATTTGTTAAGTGAGTTTTGCAATAGAATAGAATAGAATAGAATAAAATAGAATAGTTTGAAAGGAGGTCTTCTAGTCCAGCCCCCTGCTTAGCCAGGAAACCCTACACCACTTCAGACAAATGGTCATCCAATCTCTTCTTAAAAACTTCCAGTGTTGGAGCATCCACAACTTCTGGAGGCAAGTTGTTCCACTGGTTAATTGTTCTAACTGTCAGGAAATTTCTCCTTAGTTCTAGGTTGCTTCTCTCCTTGATTAGTTTCCACCCATTGCTTCTTCTCCTGACCTCAGGTGCTTTGGAGAATAGCTTGACTCCCTCTTCTTTGTGGCAACCCCTGAGATATGGGAACACTGCTATCATGTCACTCTATTTTCTGACCTTTCTTGCCACAGTTGTTAAGTGAATCACTGCAGTTCTTAAGTTAGCAACATGATTAGTCACAAAAGGTGATCACATGATCGTGGACACTGCAACTCTCATAAATATGAGTCAGTTGCTAAGCATCCAAATTCTGATCACATGACCATGGGGATGGTGCAGTGGTCATGAATGTGAAAAACAGTCATAAATCCCCTTTTGTTCAGTGCCATTGTAACTTCAAATGGTCACATATGCTACCTGTATATGCTACCACAAGATGTTCCTGGAATGATGATGTACTGTTGATGCTGAATTTCTATTCCTAAGTCATTCTTCAAATACTTTTTTTAATAGTCTCAACTTCGACTTTGTAGGAGAGCAAAACATTATTAGGATAATTTCTCTCTAAAAGTCCAATATTGCTATTGCAGTTAGCATTATTAGCATTAGAGCAGAGTTCCCCAACCTTTCCAGATTCACGGCGGTTATGCATGCACACAAACACCCGTTGATCACATGAGTGGGGCTGCTAGTCCCCATTATGCTCGCGTGAATGGGCCTGTGTGTGTGTTCACACACATGCGCACTGGACTGCTACTCACATGGTCCGGTGGCCAATAGGCCGCAGCTCACAATTTGGGGACCCCTGCTTTAGACCATTCCATTGTCAGGGTTCCAAGTAATACCCCCAATGAAAGAAGACTCCGAGGCTAGAAGTTCCTCAAAGTTCCACTTTATTAGAGATGTCATATTGGCACATCTGGGAAAACCCGAATCTGAAAGCTTCTGGGTTTTCCCCACCCAAAGGAAAGTCAAAGTCCCTTCCCTTGCACCCACATGTCCATCACATGGTCCAATCAATCCACCGTCCCCACTGGAGATGCCTCCCAGTCACCCCACTCCGGGTGCTGGCTAAACGTCCTTGACTCCTAGAGAAAAGAATGTTGGTATGGCTAGATATCTCTCCAACTCCATGCAATCCCTCCTCCTAGTTTCCCACAGCACTAAATGTGGCAGCCCTGAAAATTCAAAGAAAAAGATGGCCTCCAGGGCTGACTCCCATACTATGTATTTGGGGCGAAGACTTAGGTGTCTTCCCATGTGACGTTTAAGGTCTTTAAGTCCTCTATGAATGTTCTTCATCATATATTTCAAGGGCATTCTGTTGGCCGTTTGGCATCATTATCTCATTGCTGTGTTGGGAATTCAATTATTCTGCATACGGAGTTTATGACCTGCAAGTTGGAATCTTCTGCATGTGACAGTTTTATGTAATTTGCAGGAGCACCTCTTCGTTAGTAACATGGTTAAAATAGCAAACCTTTAGGATTCAACGATGGCATCTTTGTTGGAAGATGCTGAGTCTCTTGTTAAAATATTTGCTGACGCCCTCCAGGTTTCACTGGCATAAATAGCTGAAAATAATTACCTTAAATAACATAACTTTTAATATCTTTGAAATGAACAAATGGCCAATTTTAGCATCGTTCTCTTAGAAAAAAAATACTTGTTATTTCTCATTGTGACTGTGTCTTCTTGTAAAGTTGAATTAACTGAACATTTTTCTCTTTCAGAACATAGCCAAAATGAAGAAAGCTATGCACAAGTGCTAGATAAATTTGGAAGTAATTTCTTAAGTAGAGATAATCCAGACCTGGGCACTGCTTTTGTAAAATTTTCCACACTAACTAAGGAATTGTCAACACTGCTTAAAAACCTGGTAAGACGCTTCTAATCTTTTTGTCCTCTAAAATATTTACAATTATTATTATATAAGGGTTGTTATACAAGTTATATAAATGTAGGTTATATTGTTATATAAGTATTGATTGTAATAAACAACCGAACCGTTTACATTTCTGGAGGGAGCTTTATATTTTAAATCCAGTTCGATGCAGCTATGGAAAAAAACGTTGGTGGGGTCTAATGCAATGTTTATAAGCACTTGGTCTACTTTGTGAATGACTGAAGCTATTCAGTCTATGCAGTCATTTGTAATGACATTCACCTTAAATTTGGGTTTTAAAATTAGCTTTCTTGTTTGGTTTTTGCAAACTGTTTCTGGAGAAACAGTTGAAATGATTTTAAGTGAATGCATTTTTCTTCTCTTTCAATCTCTCCCTATTCAGTAGGGTACATTTAATAAATCAGTTCAGTATTAAAATAATAGGTTTTCCATTCCTCAGAACACAAAGCTGTAAAGCTATAAATTTTGTGTTTACTGTCTAGGAGTTATTACCGCAAGGTACACCGTTCGAGTAAGCTTATTTTGAGTGATACAATAGCAATAGCACTTAGACTTATATACCGTTTCACAGTGCCTTAACAGCCCTCTCTAAGCGGTTTACAGAGTCAGCATATGGCCCCCAACAATCTGGGTCCTCATTTTACCGACTTCAGAAGGATGGAAGGCTGAGTCAACCTTGAGCCCGTCAGGATCGAACTCCTGGCTCTGGGCAGAGTCAGCCTGCAATACTGTATTCTCACCACTGTGCCACCATGGCCCACCACAATAGAATGTACGTGACAACAGACCCAACATGTAATCATAATTTGGACTTACGCCCTCCATCTTTCTCAGCTTTCATGCTCTATTCTTTGATTCTTCCTTGTAATTCTAGTTTGGAAGGTTAGTATCTTGAATGGGCTGGCAAGCTACAGCTGCCATAAAGTGAGAAGTAATTAAGAGATGACTAAGGTTCAATATGAAAGCATACAATAGAAATCCTGTTCCTGTAAATGAATTATATTAAATATGGGGTGTGCCTTCAAGCCAGTATAGACATTGGTGACTTCCTAGACAAGTTTAAGCAGTTTTCATAGTAATATTTTTTTAGGAAGTGGTGTCCCCCTTTCTTCTTCCTAGAGCTAAAAAAGAGTTAACTGACCCAAAGTCACCCAGTTGGCTTTGTGTTTAAGGTGGGACTAGAACTTATAGTGCCCTGAGTTCTAGCCTAGTGCCTCTAACCCCTACACCAAACTGGTTCTCCTTCCTTCTCTAATACTGTGTGAAGCCAGTATGTAGTATTTATTATATTCTAAATGTTACATTTGAATTTGTTCCATTGGTGTAATGCAAGGGTCTCCAAACTTGACAACTTTAAGACTTGTGGACTTCAACTCCCAGAATTCCCCAGCCTGCGTGAGGAATTCTGGGAGCCGAAGTCCACTAATTGCCAAGTTCGGACACCCTTGGTATAAGGGAATTTCTAAGCAGTTGTTTCTGTGGAGTCCTGACCTTTCCGATACTTCATTACTCATCAAGCTAATATCACCAGTGCTATTGAGTGTAGGGTTTGCTTCGTGTTAATATACAGTAGCTTGGTCTACAAGTGTTGGTGGGGGTGTGCCTTTTTTTTTGTTAGTTGCTTGATTAGGCTATTGTTTTCTCCTTGATTAGTTGTCTGATGTTAATCCCTGCATTTCCAGGTCTAGGTTGCAGGAAAAAGATGTGTTCTGGTTTTTTTGTTGTCTTCTTAGCTTTCCTATTGCCTCTTTTGAACGCTGTGTAAATGTGGTTTATCTCTGTGGGTCTGTAGATGGCTGATTTGTCTGAATGCAAAGCTTCCAGGAACTTTCTAGCAATTTTGGATTTAGCTTAGTCTAGGCTGTCACAGCTTCCTAGTTGAAGCTATGGCTGAGTCTCTCCAAAGTTGTTTTTGGAAAGTAACCTCAATTATTATGTCAAATCCATCAGCAACAACTTCCGAAGAGGGTCAGCTTGACAAAAGCAGCATTGCACCGTGTAATACAAGCACCACTCATTCTAATGGAATGTGTGGATGAGTTTGGGGAACAAGGGGAAGAGATACTGGCTAGGAAACAATCCAATAAGAGAGGCAAGAGCCCCCAGCGGCTTAACAGACAGAGAAAGAAACTAAAGAAAATTCTGTCCCAATGCATCATGCAATTAAAAGCTGCATCAGGAAGTTTGCACCTTCAGACTTGAAAGATTCTGTTAATGTAGGCTTACCGTAAATTAGAATTAGTTCATTTAGTTGTGTTTCCCTGTCTGGTTTACCTGGGAGCGATGACACCCATTTTTTTTTAATGAGTGTTTTGATGTGGTGCATACATCCAGAAGAGGCAGCATTTTGTTATTTTGAAGAAAGCAGCAGGAGTCTGGGACATTCATGACTATCAAATGAAGACTACCTCCTCGAGCTCTTTACATCAAGATGACAGTATCTTGCACGAACATTAGCTAGTAACTATTGCTATGAGCTACTATCATCTTTAAGACTTTTGGAGCCTTCCAAAATGGTTCTTCTGGCTCGCCAAGGCCTTTACCCCAATTACCTGGAGGTCTTTTCCTACTCTGAAATTTAGGTTTTCCATCATAAAACTCCCAAAGGCATCGAAGTGTTGAATGTCAATACCCAGCAGCTTTGAATTCATGGAATTTGAATATATAAACCTTCAACTTATATAGGGCTTTATATAGGGCCGTGGTGTGGCTCAGGCTGTAAGAAGCCTGTTATTAAACACAACAGCTTGCAATTACTGCAGGTTCAAGCCCCACCAGGCCCAAGGTTGACTCAGCCTTCCATCCTTTATAAGGTAGGTAAAATGAGGACCCAGATTGTTGGGGGGGCAATAAGATGACTTTGTATATAAATATAGAAATAGAATGAGACTATTGCCTTACACAATGTAAGCCGCCCTGAGTCTTCGGAGAAGGGCGGGATATAAATGTAAATAAATAAATAAAAAACTTCCGTATTTAGTGTCAAAGTTGCTACATCTTCAAAAACAATTCGTTCCTCCCTATTCCTCCAAATAAATACATAGATAGAACTCCATTTACAACTATTCCTTTAGTGAGTGTTCAAAGTTACAACATAAAAAGCTTAGCTGATCCTCACACTTATGACTGTCACAGCATTCCTCAGGGTCATATGATCACAATTTGGCCACTTGGCAACTGGCATGTACTTACCACAGTTGCAGTGTCCCGAAGTCACGCGATCTCCTTCTCAATCACAATGAATGAAAATGAAAAGCAAAATGAAGGAAGTTGATTAATTTGACCCATCATCTTGTGGTCTTTTGGATAAATAGTTTTTTTAAGATGAACAGTAAATCTGCTGACAGTTGAGAGTTGCCGAAACAATTTGAAACTGGTTTCCAGGGGTGGGATCTCATATATAGGTAGTATAAATCCTCAAGGTAAATCCTCAACTTACAACCACAATTGAGCCCAAAATTTCTGCTGTTAAATAAGACATCTGATAAGTGAGTTTTGCCCAATTTTACGACATTTCTTGCCACGGTTGCTAAGTGAATCACTGCAGTTATGTTAGTAACATAGTTGTTAAGTGAATGTAGCTTTCCCATTGACTTTGCTGGTCAGAAGGTCACAAAAGGGGATCACATGACCCCACGGGACACTTGCAACCGTCATAAATATGAGTCACTTGCCGGAGCATCTGAATTTTGATTACATGCCCATGAGGATGCTGCAAAAGGTTCATAACTATAAAAAAACCATCATAAGTCCATTTTTTTTCAGTGCTGTTGTAACTTTGAACGGTCCCTAAGTGAACTGTTGTAAGTGGAGGACTACCTGTATATAACTTTTTTTTCAACCTGGGAAGTTTTGTTGACTTTATGCTGGCTGGGGAATTCTGGGAGTTGAAGTCCACCCATCCTGTTTTTTTCCCTTGCGTCTCAAAATTGCGTTGATTTGCCATTGTCCCAGAGGTGGGTTTCAGCAGGTTCTGACCAGTTCTGGAGAACCGGTAGTGGAAATTTTGAGTAGTTCAGAGAACCGATAGTAAAAATTCCGACTGGCCCTTGCCACCATCTATTCTCTGCCTCCCAAGTCCCAGCTGATTGGGAGGAAATGGGGATTTTGCATTATCCTTCCCCTGGAATGGGGAGGGAATGGAGATTTTACAGTATCCTTCCCCTGCCACACCCACCAAGCCACGCCCCGCCCACCAAGCCACACCCACCGAACCGATAGTAAAAAAATAATAATGAATCCCACTAATTGAATCGCATCATCCCTCAAAAAGGTTCACAATTTGACTCAAATCTCAGCGTTCAAAGAATTTTACTTTTCTTTCTTTACAAAAGGCAAAAAGCCTGGGGAACCCAGAGTGGGATGAAGCCCATCCAATGGCTTATCTGATTGATAGTTATTTGCCAGGGGGAAGCATTATTGTTTTTAACTATTTGCCTATTAGGTTTTTATTTTCGTCAGCAGCCCAGGGTCCCAGAGAGCGAGTGGGCGGCCATATAAACCCTCTTAAATAAATAAATAAATTATTTCAACAGAAGAACAGTTTGCCTGCTCTTCACGATATCCCCCCTAGCTGTATTTTAGTTTTGAAAAAAATGAAAATGAAAAAAGGAGAACCTCTTCTCCCTTGGAAACGCGCTCTTAAATTCAAAACACTTCCAGCTGCTTTAAAGAAGTAAGATCTTTTGAACATGGGAAGCCCAATATGATCTTCAACGGTGGTTAAGCTGTGTTGGCTGAATATTGTTGTGCAGTGCTTGAACGGGTTACTCTTTATCTAAAAAACACCTTCTTAAAATCCTTTTCTTCTTGTCACAAGTTGGTGTAGCTTTGTTAACCAGGATAAAACCTGCGCTGTATGAAGTTTGGTCTGCCAGTACGTAGGAATAAGTTACATTTCTGCTTTAGAGTGTAAATGTGTTCTAGAAATGAGGTTACTTTGGTACAGGTAGCCCTTGACTTATTTAGCCCACAATTTCCAATGCTAAGACAGCTTTGGCCACCTAATGAGAAGGAAGGACTCACTGGAGAAGAGCCTAATGCTGGGAAAGATTGAGGGCAAAAGAAGAAGGGGACGACAGAGAGCGAGGTGGCTGGATGGAGTCACTGAAGCAGTCGGCGTGAGCTTAAATGGACTCCAGAGGATGATAGAGGACAGGAAGACCTGAAGGAACGTTGTTCATGGGGTCGCAATGGTTCGGACACGACTTCACAACTAACAACAAAAAAGACAGCTTTTCAATACCTTTTGCCCCATTTTACGACTTCTTGCCACGGTTGTTAAGGGAATCACTGCAGTTGTTAAGTTAGCAACAAGATTGTTGACAAAATCTGGTTTCCTCATTGACTTTGCTCATTAGAAGGTCACAAAGGGGATCAAATCACCCCGGGACATTGCAATGGTCATAAATATGAACCAGTTGCCAAGCATCCAAATTTTGAGTGTGTGACCATGGGGATGCTGCAATGATGGTGAGAAAAACAGTCATAAGTCACTATTCCAATGCTGTTAGAACACTCACTAAATGAATGATTGTAATTTGAGGACTATCTGTACTTAATTATTTTTTGGATGGATGGATGGATGGATATGATAGATAGATAGATAGATAGATAGATAGATAGATAGATGGATGATAGAGAGATAGAGAGGGGTGTCAAGCTGGTGGCAGGCAGGCAGCTATCAGTGAAGTAAGGTGAAGTCTTCAAGGCCTCTGGTGGCTCAGCAGACTAAGTCTGTCTGTTATTAACACAGCTGCTTGCAATTACTGCAAGTTCAAGTCCCCACCAGGCCCAAGGTTGACTCAGCCTTCCATCCTTTATAAGGTAGGTAAAATGAGGACCCAGATTGTTGGGGGCAATAAAAAGTTGACTTTGTATATAATATACAAATGGATGAAGACTATTGCTTGACACAGTGTAAGCCGCCCTGAGTCTTCGGAGAAGGGCGGGATATAAATTCAAATTTTTTTTAAAAAGTTGTAGTAGCATGGCCGTTAAATGAATCTAACTTCCCCATTGACTTTGCCTGTCAGAAGATTGCAAAAGATTATCAAATGACCCCAAGACACTGCATCCGTCATAAATATGAGTCAGTTGCCAAGTGCCTGGATTTTGATCATGTGACTATGGGGATACTGTAACAGTCGTAAGTGTGAAAAATGGTCATAAGCCACTTTTTTTCAGTGCTGCTGTAGCTTCCAACCCCCACTAAATGAATGCTTGTAAGTCGAGGGCTACCTGTAGTTTATTTTAAGTTCACTGTTTTTAAAAACTGAATAATATTCCTTTTCCTTCCTAGCTGCAAGGCTTGAGCCATAATGTTATCTTCACCTTGGACTCCCTGTTGAAAGGGGATTTGAAAGGAATTAAAGGGGTAAGCGTACACATTTAATATGGGCTTTAATAATGGGTGGTGATTTCTGTGCTTTTGCTGTTATCTAATCAATATAGTATAGTCAAGGTTATGGTGTACCCAGTTGCAATGCATGGCTGTGAAAGTTGGACCATAAGAAAGGCTGAGCGCCAAAGAATTGAGGCCTTTGAACTCTGGTGCTGTCAGTCCTAGAGGAGATCAACCCTGACTGCTCTTTAGAAGGTCAGATCCTGAAGATAAAACTCAAATACTTTGGCCACCTAATGAGAAGGAAGGACTCACTGGAGAAGAGCCTAATGCTGGGAACGATTGGGGGCAAAAGAAGAAGGGGACCACAAAGAACGAGGTGGCTGGATGGAGTCACTGAAGCAGTCGGCGTGAGCTTAAATGGACTCCAGGGGATGGTAGAGGACAGGAAGGCCTGGAGGAACATTGTCCATGGGGTTGCGATGGGTCGGACACGACTTTGCGACTAACAACAACAAATCAATATAGTGGGAACATTATCACATTTGCATCTGATTACATCTACTTGTAACTGCATTCTTATCTTTCCTATCGATCTGTTTTTTTTTTAAAAAAAACTTGAGTTATATGAGCTTTTAAGATTCACTAGGAGGTGGGGAGGGAAATACTTAAAGCTTTTAAGTCATTTTATAATCGTGGAACAATACGTTAAGCGTGCATTTTTAAATAGAGCACTGCCATAAACTTATTTTAAGTTAATTTTCTCTCCCTTAAGGATCTCAAAAAGCCTTTTGATAAAGCCTGGAAGGATTATGAGACCAAATTGTAAGTATGGTTAACTTTGTTGAACAAATAATTGTGCTTAAAGTCAAGAAGTTTATGGTGCATGGCTTACAGTCCCTCTTTGAGCGGGACGGATGGGACAGAAATGTGAAAAATAAAATAAAATAACCTCCCCTCTTTCTATACAGGTAGTCCTCAACTTATGACCACAATTGAGCCCAAAATTTAGGTTGCTAAGTGAGACATTTGTTAAGTAAGTTTTGTCCCATTTTACAACCTTTCTTGCCACAGTGGTTAAGTGAATTATTTCAGTTTTTAAGTTACTAACGGGGTTGTTAAGTGAATCTGAGTTCCCCTTAGACTTTCCTTGTCAGAAGGTCACAATAGCGGTTCACATGATCCTAAGACACTGCAACCGTCATAAATATGAGTCAGTTGCCATGCATCTGAAGTTTGATGACGTGGCCATGGGGGCGCTACCATGCTTGTAAGTGTGAAAAATGGTCACGGGTCATTTTTTTCAGTGATGCTGTAATTTTGAACAGCCACTAAACAAACAGTTGTAAGTCGAGGACTACCTAAACTCTTTTCACGTGTCTGTCACTTCATGGTTCGTTGTGTAAAAAATAAATGTATATAACTCGGGGGTGAAATTCACTTACCTTCCCTACCGGTTTGCAAATGTGCACGTGCCATGCTCGCGCTCGTTTCACTCGCATGCACTGTTGTCTGCGCATGTGCAAAGCCTTCTGTGCATGTGCAGAGGCTGAAAATCATCGCAAAAAAAGGGACGTCATGATGCCCGTGCAGGTGGGCGGAGCCTCCCGCAGTCGCCACTACCGGTTCCGCTGAGCCGAATAGAACCGGCTGAATTTCACCCCAATATAACTCAATACCGCTTAGGAATCTTAAAATACCAGTGCATCATGAATCAGTCAATCATGCTACGGTTTTTTAAAGCAATAAGTAAATAAGGATTCAAAACCTATTACAATTCCTTTTTTGGAACAGGATTGCTTCCAAGGTTAATTTCCTTAAAATGAAGCGTAGATTGGAAAAAAAACCTCAAATGCCAAGGTGCTGTAGAACTCAAATCGTCCTTGACGTGTTTATGTTGGATTTTTAAAATAACGGAGTCCTCCTTCTGCTTTTTAGCACTTAACAGCTTGCTCTTAAGGTGGAGAGCTATTTTGGTTTGGAATGTATTGTTTGATGAAGTCTTGATGAAATGGAAAACATGAGAAATGTCATTGTTTCTGTATGAGAGTGGACTCGGCTTGTGGATCCTTGTGATTGTCAGAAAAGTTTAACGGGTTTCGCCTTTTTTGCGGGTTTGTTTTGCAATTTTGACAGCACGAAAATTGAAAAGGAGAAAAGGGAACATGCCAAGCAACATGGGATGATACGGACAGAGATTACTGGGGCTGAGATAGCAGAAGAAATGGAGAAAGAGAGAAGGCTGTTTCAGCTCCAGATGTGTGAAGTAAGTCACGTTTTAAAACTCAAACGATTAAACGTTAATAAAGGAGAATGTTTGTAGCTCAGGGCTGACATGAGGGGTCCTTGGTGCTCTCTGAGCTTGCTTGTTTTCTCACAGACGTTTCATTACCCAAACTAGGTAATATCATCAGTGCTAGCATTGGGTAATGAAACGGCTGCAAGAAAACAAGCAAGCTCAGAGAACACCAAGGACCTCTCATGCTTAAACATTCCATGCTTAAACATTCCATAAATCTATTTATCCTGGCCACAATGTATAAAACAACTTGAAACCTGTGTTCCTGGTGCTGTATAAACTTGGTTATTTGCCTACAGATGTTTCATTACCAAACTAGGTAATATCATCAGGGCACCTGAGTGTTTATATGTAGTAGCTTTTCTGCCAGTTTTTGCAGGCTATAGTTTTCTCCTTCCCAGTTCTTTGATTAGGGTATTGCTTTCTGCCTGATCATTTGTCTGGTATTAATCCCTGCTTATCTGAATATTAGCTGCTGAAGGGGATGTGTTCCAGTCTTTTTGTTTCCTTTCAAGGTTTTTTATTGTCTGTCTGAAGTGGTATGTGAACTGGCATTTTGCTATGTTTTTTGATGGGTGATTTGTTTGAATGCCAAGCTTCCGGAAATTGTCTTGGATGCAAAGATAACAAATACTTCCCCAGCTGAAACTGTGGTTGAGTCTGTCCATGTGCTGAGAAGGACAAGCTACTGTTCATCAACTGGCAGCAAACTCTTGCTTGCACTGAAAATGTTACTTAATTGGGTATTGAAACATCTGCAAGCAAACAACCAAGCTCAGAAAGCCCTAAAATAGCCACAATTTGACCCTGAACTACAGATACCGTGTTTTCCCCAAAATAAGGCCCTGTCTTATATATTTTTTTTGAACCCTGAAATAAGCGCTTGGCCTTATTGCCATGCGCTCAAAAGCCCGACTGGGCTTATTATCAGGGGATGTCTTATTTGGGGGGAAACAGCGTGTTTCTCTATTGGAACTCAAAACTCTCCCCACCCCTTCCCAAATTGACAAGCAGTTACCAATTTTGTATCAAATTCAATAACTGTTTTAGGGTTAATTTACAAAAAGAAGATAAAAGTTGAGTTTGCTCAAACTGTGTGATTACATTGAATCTTCCTGTCAGCATTCCATGTAACACATCCATTACAGTCAGAAGTCCGAGGCAGGTAGATTTCTCAAAGAACATGTTTATTGGACACATCGTATCGGCACAGCTAGTGAAAACCAACTCTGAAAGTTTCCTGCGTTTATGATATAATTAAAAGAGCAATTGTTTCCCTCCCCAAGTGTCACAGGTCACATTGTCCAATTAAGGCATTTGGCGGGTTCCTTGATCACTCCTTTCCTTCTCCAATTTCCATCTGTTGGGATGACCTTGGTTCCCACATGAGAGCTCTTTGTTTTGTCTGCAAGACAGTCTATCTACTTCCCCCACTCAGAGTATGTGGCAACTATAAGGCAGCTAAAGATGGCTTCAGCCAGGTTCGCTTCAGAGTTGAAACACTTTCCTTGGCGCTTCACTGTTTGTGCAAATATAGCCTAGATCAGTAGTGGGTTTCAATTTAGTTTGCTACTGGTTCGCTCATGCGCATGCACGTCTGGGTGGGTGGGTGGAGCCTGCCGCTGCCACTACTGGTTTGCCCGATCTGGGGCGAACTGGTAGCAACCCACCATTGGCCTACTCCCTGGTCCGTCTCCAACTCCCTGGTCCGTGGACTGGCACTGGTCCATGGCATGCAAACAAGCGATGCCCCATCCGTGGGATGCAGGCAGCACACAAAACCACACCCCCTCTGGTCCACAGAAAATCCTTTCTCCACAGAATCAATCCCTGGTGGCAAAAAATGGAAGCCGCTGGCCTAGATAAGTGTTTATCAACCTCAGCAAATGTAAGATGTGTGGACTTCAACTCCCAGTAAATCTTTTAGCAGCATAGAATAGCATATACTATTTTCCTGTTCATTCTCTTTACTATTTCATGTGAATTTTCCCAATAACAACGCAAGATTTTGGACTGGAACTAAATGGGATATTTATTTATTTGTGTCGATCATCCCTACCACAATCCAAAGCGATTCTAGGTGCTTTACAGATAATCAAAATATTAAAAAAAAAATGTGATGCTAGCATAATTCGCAAGCATCATTTATGATGAACTTGGAATTTGCTTTTGATATTGCACCAAATCAAAGAACATGTAAGCCCAAAATTTGCAGGTTTTCGTGCCTCTAAATGTTTTTAGTGCAGTGCCGTACTTTAGAACAGTATTACTACTTTAAAGCACTTAATGTAAATTTAGACCTAGCTATTCAATGTCTAAAAAGGTTAGTAATTGTATTAGGAAGGAAGAAAAAACAATGGCATTAGACAACTTAGAAAGCACTATTCATCACAGTATTGGCTTAATGTAAAATATCCTTGCTATGTTTTACTGTTCTATATACAGCACAATTTTAATCACATATTAGCAGAGTGCCTTCAGATGCAAGCTGTAAACAACTTGCAAGATAATTGTTAAATTTGTTAAAATAGATTTCAAATAGAACCTGCCTTTGAATGCAGCTAGGCCCAAATGTATAATTATCTACTGAGCTTTGATTTTTTTCTCTCTCTCCATAGTATCTCATTAAGGTTAATGAAATCAAGACGAAAAAGGGTGTGGACCTTTTACAAAATCTTATTAAGTATTATCATGCACAATGCAAGTAAGTAAATTTTTTTCATCTCTTCATCTGCAATGTGCTTTTTAAAAAAATATAGAAGGCTTTTTCTCCTCAGGGATGACATCACCTGCTTTTATTGAAATTTCTCGATTTCAAAAATAAAAATAAAAATGGGAACGCCCTTTGTTCAGACTCTTTGTTCAGAGTCGTAGATATTGAATTCCTATTGTTTTCTGCATAGAAGGTTTGATTTGATTATCCTTTCACTGTCATGCAAACTGGTTTGAAAAATGAGTCGAGATATAATCTGGAAAGAGAAGAAAAAGCTACCTTGAATGCAAGATACAATTCACATTGAAGGAAATATGCTATTTCCTGGCCTGTAGTTGTTAAGTGAATCATGCGGTCATTAAGTGAATCTGATTTCCCCCTTGACTTTTGCTTGTCAGAAGGTTGCAAAATGTGATCAGCTGACCCAGGACACTGTAATAGTCATTAATAGATGCCAGTTGCCAAGCACCTAGATTTTGATCATTTGACCATGGGGGAGGCTGCAATGGTCGTAAGTGTGAAAACCGGTCATAAGTCATATTTTTCAGTGACGTTGTAACTCTGAACGGTCACTAAATGAATGGTTGTAGGTTGAGGACTACCTATAATCAAATTTATATGGCTATCCATCTCATATAAAGTCCACAATCAGATAAACAAGAATACACATACACACACAGTCATAAAAAAAAAATCAAAATTCAGTATTAAAAATAAAATATTGTAAGCATCTAGAAACCCCACAAAGAGAATGACTATGTTCACCTAAGAAACAGAGCCATCTATAGATATCTCTGGTTCTCTATTGACATGGGGTTTGTGGAATCGGGCTAACCTATGTATTGAAAAAAAAAATCTGTTAAATTTAAAACCTGATTCCAACACTGCTGATGAATAACATTTTATTTTCATTATAGTTTCTTTCAAGATGGCTTGAAGACAGCTGATAAACTCAAACAGTACATTGAAAAGCTAGCTGCTGATTTATATAATGTAAGTCATCCATTTATTTATTTATTTATTTATTATTATATTTGTATACCGCCCATCTCCCGAAGGACTCAGGGTGGTTCACAGCCAAAAAACAACAGAAAACATATAATACATATAAACAGCTAAAAGAATAGACAGTTAAATTCAATTGATGCCTAAAACTATAAGTATAAATTTTAAAACCTCATTTAAACCCCTTTTTTTAAAAATCCCAATTTAAAAACTACGTTCAAGCTAGTCCTGCTCTTCGAAATAGTAACGTCTTCAGCTCGCGGCGGAAGGACCTGAGATCGGGGAGTTGACGAAGCCCCAGAGGGAGCTCGTTCCAGAGGGTAGGGGCCCCGACAGAGAAGACCCTCCCCCTAGAGGTCACCAGCCGACATTATTTAGCTGACGGTATCCGGAGGAGGCCCTCTCTGTGAGAGCGCACTGGTCGGTGAGAGGCTAATGGTGGCAGTAGGCGGTCCCGTAAATAATCCATAATACAGGGCCTATTTGATAGTTACCTACGGTGGGGTACAAATAGCCAAGAATAAAAAGTGAAGTAGGGTTCACAAAATTGCTTTCACAAATGGACTATCTGGCCTTGCTGACTTTCAGATTTGTTAAACCAGCCACATTTGTTTGCTCACATTGTGAAGAATGAAATGGATTTACAACTGTGACCTCAGGTAGAAGTTTCTGCTATGTTATTATGAGTCCATTCTCCTGTATTGCTCGAAAAATAAAAGTATTTGGCTGGCTACACATTTGAATAGCCCTCTGGTAGATTGGCTCTGCTATGGTACATTATAGAAATAAACAATCTTATTACAATTTTAGAAACTTCTGGGGAACTTTTAAGTCAATCTTTCTCAACCTTAGCAATTTTAGGACGCGTGGACTTCAACTCCCAGAATTCCCCAGCTGAGCTGACTGGGGGAATTCTGGGAGTTGAAGTCCACGCATCTTAAAAGTTGCCACTGCTCTAACCCTATACCTTTTTTGAAACTCCTGTGCCCTGCACTCATTAGGATATTAAGATTTATTTTCAATGTTATTTGGGAATTTGTTTCAGCAATTTTCTTTTTTAGTCCGACTATATTTCTAGAAAAAAGGATAACTAAGCATAAATTCAGTGGCCATTCTAAACTCTTACATAGCTAGGTTTACCCCAGGCCTGCTGTTCTCAGAGTCTTACATGCAGGTAGTTAATGTAAAAAAGGGTTAGTGTTGTAAAATGGTGTTTTGTAGCGTGAGGAATGCCGTTCTTTGTGGTCAAACCATGGGATCAGTGATTTCTTGAAAGTGACTGTGGTTCTTTTAAAAGAGACTGAACACACTTCCTCAATGTAGCTTGTTTTGAATATATATGGGGGTGGAAAAGTGTAAAGAAAATCTGCGTTCTCAAAACTTCCCTTCTGGACTGAGCTCATTATGGTTTTCAGAGAATAAATAATGAAGAGAAGGAAAAAAGCATAGATTTTATTTCCACTGTAGATGATTAAAATTTGAGGCATTAGGCTAGGAACTAGGAGACTGAGTTCTAGTTCTGCCCTAAGCATGAAAGCTGGTTGGGTGACCTTGGACCAATCACCAGGAGGCTCTTGAGTACTAGTCCCACCTTAGGTGTGAAAGCCAGCTTTGGGCCAATAAGCAGGAGACTTGAGTTCTAGTTGCACCTTAGGCATGAAAGCTGGCTGCATGACCTTGGGCTAGTCACACACTCTCAGCCCAAGTTGCCTCACAGATTTGCGGTTGTGGGGAAAATAGGGAGGAGGGAGTATTACATATGTTTGCTGCCTTGGATTACTTACTAATAAAGGTGGGATAAATATTTAACATTATACAAAGACACACACTTAAGTATATTTGTGTTGATCCAAATAATACAGAAATGCACATGGGTAACAAATTGTGGATATTTTTGCTCTAGATAAAACAGACACAAGATGAAGAAAAGAAGCAACTTACTGCATTGAGGGACTTGATAAAATCCTCTTTACAACTTGACCAAAAAGAGGTAAGAATCACAAGCAAAACTAGTGCCAGTCTGAGTTACTTATATACTAAGAGCTTTGGTGGCGCAGTGGTTAGAATGCAGTATTGCAGACTACTTCTGCTGACAGCTTGCTGCCTGCAGTTCGATTCTCACCAGCTTAAGGTTGACTCAGCCTTCCATCCTTCCGAGGTGGGTAAAATGAGGATCCAGATTGTTGGGGACAATAGGCTGACTCTGTAAACTGCTTAGGGCTAGGGCTGTAAAGCACTGTGAAGCAGTGTACATATTAAATGCTGTTGCTATTGCTATGAGCAATGGGTTGAATGCCATTGATGCCATTTTACACTTAGTAAAGTCAGCATTTAAAGTGACATAAAAAGACACTCTAATTGGGATGTTTGCATTATATTTATTATTTACATGCTATTATAGACTATGTGATTTATAATTAGTAGCTCATGGCCAGAGAGTATGGAAAATAAAATAAAAAAAATAAAACACCTGAGTAGATCCTGTGAAAGATTTGTAGTATTATAAGGTCTCCCAATTTATTGCAAGTTACTGTCTGCCATTCTTCAGTGGTATCACAAGTATGACTCAATCATGCTGCCCATCAAACGAACACCACAGCTTTTCTAGCTTATGGTGTATCTCAGCCCTATAAGATAAACCAGACAAAGAAGCCAACTATTTAATCCTTCTAATTGTAAGTCTTTTGCATTATCTTTTGACCTTTTTATTATTCTGCAAACTTTTTATTATTCTGCAAAACTAAACTATAGCAGTGAGATGGGTTGCATATAAATTCAATAAATAAATAAACCAATGCCATGTAAGTCTAGAACTACTTTTATTGGAACAGCTGTAGAGATACAATCTTGAATGGCTGAATATGCTGCTCTCCTTCCTCATTTTTTTGATTTTGTGTCAGAAGCGTTGAGGCATTTCTGGGTTGCAAGGATTAGCTGGTGACATCACCGTTGCCCTGGGGACACCCAGAAGGATGAGAGCTCAACCCGGCTTCGCAGCAGTTCTCGGGTCTCGAACACGAACTTGCTAACCTCCTGCCTCCTCCCACCACTTCAGCCATAGTGCTCCTTTCCCTCCCTCACTTCTTAAGTTAGGGAGGGACCTCTCTGAGGCATTTTGTCAAATTATTTTCTTGGAAAGGAGCTCAAGCTATACTTGTCTGATCATTGCCTTGGTGAAGGGATGTCTCTTCTTATCCTTTAAGGCCTAAGGCATTTTTAGTATAATTCTTGTGGAAAATACCAGAGAATTGTTGCTAGCCATTTAGATCTTCAAGTTCAACTTTTTTGTCATTGCTTGAACCCATTCTTATCATCGGCTGTCCTTTCTCCATGACAGAAAACAACTTGCTTTCTGAGGAATTGGTTGCTCCATGGCTATGACATTTTTCCTCCACTACTCCAGTGGATTATATTTCTTTAATTATTTTAATCCATTGGTTCATGTCCAATCCTCTATAAGGAGAGCAGTCTTCACTTTCTTTGTGTGGCACCATTTCTCCAGACAATTATCATATCTCCTTCAATCATCTTCTGTTAAGACTAATAATAATAATAATAATATTTTAATTTGTATACCGCCCTTCTCCCGAAGGACTCAGGGCGGTGAACAGGCAGGTAAAATACAAATATACACAATAATTAAAACAACCCTTAAAAAACTGATTAAATTAGCCCAAATATTAAAATAACTTACACCCCTATAAAATTATAAAAATTTAAAAGACCCATCGAATTCAATTAAAATCTAAAGATAAAAAATCAAGCTAGTCCAGCCATACGAAATAAATAGGTTTTAAGTTCGCGGCGAAAGGTCCTAAGGTCAGGTAGTACTAGACGTACCTATATCCATTTCCTTCATCTTTTCATAGTAGTGAATTCCCTGATCATCTCTGTTGCCATTTTCTGAATCTGTTCTAGTTTCTTATACTTAACAACCTCAGTTTGGATCAGAATTTCACTTAACAAGGAAGTTGTTAAGGGAGTTGGATTCAATTTTATGATTTTTTTTGCCATGGTTGTTAAGTGAATGACCGCCTTTGTTAAGTGAATCACATTATGAGCCGTGGTGGCGCAGTGGTTAGAGTGCAGTACTGCAGTCTACTTCTGCTGACTGCTAGCTGCCTGCAATTTGGCAGTTCAAATCTCACCAGGCTCAAGGTTGACTCAGCCGTCCATCCTTCCAAGGTGGGTGAAATGAGGACACAGATTGTTGTGGGCCAATAGGCTGATTCTGTAAGCCACTTAGAGAGGGCTGTAAAAGCTCTGTAAAGTGGTATAAAAGTCTAAGTGCTATTGTGCAAAACTGGCTTTCTCCATTGACTTGCTCGTTGGAAGCCAGCTGGGATGGTCATGGGGATCCCTTAATTTTCTGAGGATTTTTCTGTTGACTTCTTTAATCCTCTGTCTTCTACTTCAATCAGGAGTGCCCCCTTCTTAGTTTTTTCATGTGATGGACTTCACAGTTTACGCTTGAGGGACTTCTACCTAGTAAGAGAAGTTGAAAGAATCCCTCATTTATCTATTATCTATTATCTTCTGCCTCTGATTTATGCACATTGTTTTCTTACTATATAGCATTCTTTTTCTTCCTACCATTCTGCTTTCTGGAAGGAAATAGAAAATATTGGTCTTTCCTCTTTTCCATCTGTGGATTCCATTCTTCCCAGCTCCTTGAGGTCAAAAGTACATATGGAATATATTGTGTGTTCCGTCCGTTTCCTTTGAATTGCAAGTTACGTGTGGACAAAGTGTCCATCTCAGGCCTGTATAACACAAGGAGACGGTCACACTTTTTTTTCCTCCCAAATATTTTTTTTTCTCTCTCAGTGCTTTCATACTCCATAAAGGTGACTTTAAAAAAACCTTCTGTTTTGACCCAGCTGCCCAAACACGACAAACCCTCTGTATTTAAATATATGATTCCTGTATTAGGAAGCGCCAGCAGCCCCGGCAACACGTTTCTCTCTCACCACAGGCTAACAAGTTGGTCCAGCAGGGAGATAAATATTATTTATTTATTTATTTATTTGATTTTTATACCGCCCTTCTCCCGAAGGACTCAGGGCGGTGTACAGGCAGCAGTAAAAAATAACAATACAATGTACAATTTAAAATAGAAATTAAGAAACTTATTATAATTAGCCTAGCATTTTAAAAATTTATAAAACTAAACCCCATTTAAAATAAATAACAAATTTAAAATCAATTAAATTTAAAATTTATAAAAATTAAAAAATTTAAGCCAGCCCCGTGCGAATGAAAAGGTGTGTCTAGTTGGCTGCCAAATCTATTCATCTCCGCCCCCTGCCTTTTATCCCCAGAGCTAGGGTGGGGCTTTGCTAGCAGCAGTGGCTCTTCCGTCCCAAGAATTGGCCCATAGATTTCCACTGCCCTCCTCTCCTCTGCCTTCTGCACATCCATGTGCTGGGCACTGGACCCATCTGTTCTTCCTCTTCCTCATCAGCCACCTCCAGATCTGGGGGCTGTTGACTCTCCATCTGAGGGCTGACGGATGGCCCAGGCTCCGCCTATGTCTCTCTCTCTCTCTGACAGCTCCATTCCCTCTTCCCCCTCAGAGCTCTCAGGTTGCCTTGATGCTGGCCCTGACTCCCACGCTGCCTCCTCATCTGATTCGGCTGCTGGTGGCGCCGGCGGCCAATAGAACACAGCCCCTTCATTCTTAACACTTCGATGTAGGTGTATATGTGTGTTCCATAAAGCAGGGGTCCCCAACACCCATTCTGTGGACTGGCACCGGGCCGCAGCATGCCCGAAACCGGTCCGTGCAAGCAAGTGAAGGCCTATCCATGGGATGCAGAAAAACCGTCATAGTCAAGGGCTGCCTACCATGATAACTCTGAATGAAATATTTAATGTTACGTATCCATGGAAGTAAAACACCGACACAAAATAGAGACACAAATCAATGCTACCATTTTTTTTTTTTTAAATAATATTTATTGAAATTCCAAAAATTAAAATACACAATACAAAAAAGCACAATACACAAAAACAAAAAAAATATATAAAACACACAAAGACAAATACGTTGAAATTATATTACTCATAACAGCTTTTCCTACATCAGTATCTCTTATCCTGTTTAACCTCTATATACAGATTCTACTTCTAAGTATCTCTATAATTCAACATAATAATTCAAATTCTTATCTCTATATCTCTATAATTCAACAATATAATTCAAATTCTTATTTAAATTATTTTAACCTCTATTCAGAATTCAGTCTCATGACAGAAATCTCCCTTAAGTTTTATATTTACTCTCCAGCCAGGAATACCATCTATTCCATATTCGATAGCACTCATTATCTTCCCTCTCCTTCATTTCCATCGATAATCTGTCCATTTCTGCACATTCATATGTATTTTTTATTATAATTTGATCCATTGGGATATCCGGATGTTTCCAGTTCTGTGCTATCACAATTCTACATGCCGTCAATATGTGTAATACGATATATTGTATATTTCTTTCCATTTTCCCTTCCAGAATGCCCAATAGGAATAGTTCCATTTTTTTTTCTATTTTCTACTCTGTTATTTCATCCAGCCAGATTTTTATCTTCCCCCAAAATTTCTGTTTTCCAAATAGGTCCCCGAATTGTTGGAGATGGTCACAAACGTTCTACCACATGAACGTTTGTGACCATCTAAGATTAAGAAATGCTTAAGAAATGCCCTAAGATTAAGAAATGCTAGCATTTCTTTTGCTTGCTGGTATCTATGATGATTTTACTAGACTGGGTTGAAATTGAGCATATTTCCTAGATCAGCTCAGATAAATGAAAAATACCATGCAGCAAAACATTAGGTCAATCCGTGCCCTTTCCAAAACCATCCATTCCATTTTCCCCATTACGTACTCAGTATTCTGCCAATAGGTTTTATCTGTTTGTGAAGTGGTTGGCTTTCTCTCAGCATGGAGTCCAGCATGGAGTATTTTATAATCATTTGCTTATCCCGCTATTTTCTATAGCTCTATCCTTCCATCTATCAGCTAGCCTGCCAGCCAACCAGCTCCTTTCACCCATCAGGGGGTGTAACTCTGTGCACCTTACATATGACGATTAATTCAGAAAACAAATAACAGAAACAACAAAAGACAAAAATGCATATCATGCACCAGAGAAGGACTATCAACTCACACCTATTCATACCAATGAGGATGAATTATCAGGGAGCAGATCACCCTACTTTAGATATGTGTTTTTATAGCTTTATGAAAAAACCAACAGCGTATGGGTCATATATACCTTGCGATTTAATCCAGACAGGAAGCACACCCAATGAACTAATTGCACTTCATTGTAAACAGAATCTTGCAAGTCTGAAGGTATCTTTCTTCCCTGTCACCTTTACAGCCCAAGAAACTGGGACGGGCCTCTTCTGAGCTGTTTGCACACCTACATTCCTTCTGTGGGCTAAGCTACCTCTTATCTTATCCAACCATTCCCCTAACTGTGGCTCCTCCCTCTGTGTCCCAAGGTCGTTCGCACATACCATTTCTATCATCCCTTTGGGAGGATATTGTTTTATAGGGTACACACAGCTTAAGAGAAGGCCTATCTGCCCAAGGCCACAGAAGAAATAGGGGTGTGGAAAGCACCTCAACAGATTATGTTGTTATAACCTTATGATAAAAGTATGCCATTTCTTATGACCTTGGTTTCTTGTCTAGACTGCCTTGAAGGACTGATATCAATCTTGCAAGTCTCAAAACACATTGCTGCTTCCTTGCCTTCATTTTCCATGGAACTCCCTTCTGAGATACTTTCCACTCTTCCCTGACCATTGTCCTGTTGGTTGCTCTTCTTCTTCCCAAGGCTGATCCCACAGACAATCAATCAGTGGAATAGCTTGCCTTCGGAAGTTGTAATGCTTCATCACTGGAGGTTTTGAGAAGAGATTGGACAACCACTTGTCTGAAATTGTATAGGGTCTCCTGTTTCAACAGGGGGATGGAGTAGAAGATCTCTAAGGTCCCTTCCATCTAGTCGTACTTCTACTTACACTTACACCCATTCTCTTCTTCTTCAAGAAGACGGTGTTTACAGAGGGGACTTGGACTGCAGAAAGCCTTTCAGATAATATAGGTCAGGCAGAAAGAGAAGGAAGATGGTCCTATAATTAACCAGATAGTCTTAAAGGCTTTATAGTTGACAGCCAATGAATTGTGCCTAGTGTTACTGTAGGGCTCATCTTTAAATTAATATCCTATAGCCCACTGAGTTAAAAAGTGGAATTTGTTGTTAGTTGCGAAGTCGTTTAAAAGAGTTCCAATAAAATAATAGCCATCATCTTCTCAATCCAAGGATCAAGTGGCAATGCTTACTGATTCTCATTTTGCCAAACCCAGCTATGCTCAAAAGAATGTCTAATTGTTGCATGTAAAATTGTTTAATACTGGCTTTCTCCATGCATGCGCAATGGGAAAAATTAACCATAGTCATAGTTTATTTAGCCTAGATAGCATTAAAGTGAGTATGTTTTTTATATGTTTACTAGTTTCTGTTTTGCCCTTCCACATTTTTAAAAATAAAAATGGATTCTGTATTGGTGTATCATACCTCATTTTGAAGAAATATTTATTTCTTAGGGCAAATCAATTTATATTACTTTAAGACTTTATGGCAAAGGAGTAACGAAATCCATCCTTCACAAGATTTTTGTAGGCTAACCTTTAAAACTATTCAAATCCTATCATATTTCTTTGGTGAACAGTTCTAACTCTGACTGAAACGGATTGCTAAATGAATCATTAAAATATTTTTCAGTGAAAAGCTAAGAAACAATACCCTATTTATTTTAACAACTTTTCTGCTACATTTCAGAGCTGAAGCGTCTTTCTCAAAAGGAGACATAATTTAAAATTAGCGATTAAAAGAATGCAAAGTGTATGCTTAGAAAATCACAGAGAAACAAAATTCATTCCAGGATCTGCAATAAAATGACCACAACTTTTACATTCTGCTTTTAAGACCAGCTTTTGCAAAACAGATGCAAAAACAGTTTTTTAGATTCCAGTTGAAAACAGTCTGCGGAGGAAGTAGAAATTATACCTTTGAAAGAGAATTATAAAGCCACAAAACTACACGGAGAAGGTTGTGTCTTTCATGCCTGCCAATTTAATGGCCTGCAAGTAGCACGGTGACCCATATTTTTGTGGCCAATCTCAAAGGCCAGTTACGCTTAAATAGTTGAAAGAAGTACTTTAAAACACCCAGTTACAGGATGCTTAGCATTTTATTGGTACTAGTTTAATTCAGTCATTAGCATGTTTTATTTATCCGATGTTCCACAACCCTGGCTAAATGTATCTCTCCTGGAATCCTTTCATTATGGTGATTACCATAATGATAACTCTTTCTGAAGCTTCCTGTTTTTTTTCCCTTTTCCTAGAATATTGTTTTTGTTTTAGTTTGTTCTCTTTGATTCAACTTTAAATAGCTGAGCTCAGGGGTGTCCAATCCTGGCAACTTTACGACTTGTGGACTTCAAATCCCAGAATTCTCTAGCCAGCATGGCTGGCTGAGGAATTCTGGGAGTTGACGTCCACAAGTCTTAAAGTTGTCAAGTTTGGAGACTCCTGTCTTAAAGAACCTTGTCCAGGCTGCAAGTCTTCCTCCTGTCTTCCAAGGTCATTCCTACATATCATCACACAGGTTGTTGTTCCTCAAGATGCTAAGTCATATCCAACTCTTGGCAACCCCATAGACCAGTGATGTCAAACTCAAGGCCTGGAGTTTGGATTTGGCCAGCAGTGCCCCTGCCAGAGCTCAGGAGGGCCACGGGAGGCCCTCACGAACTCCATTTTCACTAGCAGAGGGTTGCAGGAGGCTGTTGCAGCTGAAAACGGAGCTCAGGACCCCGTTTCCGCTGGCAGAGCACTTGGGGCCCCCACAGGCGCCCCTGACATGATGACATCAAGCTGGCCATACCCACCCCAGCTCCCCGAGGTCAAATGCAAACCTCAATGAAATTGAGTTTGACACCTCTGCCATAGACCATAGCATAGCAGCTGTCTCTCTCCTCCACTGTCTGTTTTAGAGTTTGCCAAAAATCATGTTCATTGCATCACCACCTCATCCTCTGCCTTCCTCTTCTCCTTTTGTCTTCCATCTTTCCCAACTTCAGGATCTTTTCCGAGGAACCCTCTCTTCTCATTTGGTGGCCAAAGCATTTGAGCTTCAGCATCTGTCAGTCAAGGTTGATTTCCTTTAGGATTGACTTGATTTGATCTCCTTCCTTGCAGTCCGAGGGACACTGAAGGATCTTCTCCAACACCACAGTTCGAAAGCATCAATTCTTTGGCGCTCAGTTTTCCCGGTTTTCTCAGTTTTCCCAACTCTCAACAGTCGTACATTATGTCTGGGCAAGCCATTTAATGGAAAGAATGACTGTAGAAATATGAGTAATATATTTCATGATGTCCAATATTTATTTTTCTCCCAGTCCTATTGTTCAACGCTAGCCCTGCCTAATTTTTGCAAATGAAACACCAACACACTCCAAAGGTCATTTTGCTCCCTGGGCATGTAGGATGGGATTAAAAAGTTAGATTTGTTGGTCTGATACATGGGCACGTGCCTGCCCTTCAGACAGCTGTTTAGTGTAGAGCTTTGTGTTAAATCATCTCAGAAATCAAATGCATTTTTTGCATGATGAAGAAAGCAACACAAACGCTGGCATTTTGTGTAGTGTTTTCCGTAATGACTTCATGAAAAGTGTTTCTAGGAAAATAAGTTTATTTACCATGTGTTTCTAATTAGTTCCCCCTTAATAAAAACAGATAAGTTTCTCGAGGCTGCTTTTAAAAGTAGAAGAGGGTAGAGAAAATGCTTAGTTTTAAAATTCTTCACTGCTAACTGGATCATATCCTTTGGTGCTTTGTTCCCTGTAAAAATTGCAAAAAACATCTTTGCCATTCTGGATCTAGGTCAGGAAGTTTGGAGGAGACAAACAGTTTGGGGAAACAGAAGCATGTATGTAGAAGGATGAAGGGGTGTTCTGTCATTACTTTTGGGGGTAGGAAAAAAAATCCCCCTTAACTTAAAGGGAATTTTCTGTGTGTGTGTGTGTTTTATTTGAATTTATATCCCGCCCTTCTCCGAAGACTCAGGGCGGCTTACACTATGTTAAGCAATAGTCTTCATCCATTTGTATATTATATACAAAGTCAACTTATTGCCCCCAACAATCTGGGTCCTCATTTTACCTACCTTATAAAGGATGGAAGGCTGAGTCAACCTTGGGCCTGGTGGGACTTGAACCTGCAGTAATTACAAGCAGCTGTGTTAATAACAGACAGACTTAGTCTGCTGAACCACCAGAGGCCCAAATTTATGCATCCTACCAAAACCGGTATTGTGTTCATTGAGCTAATTGACGGGATGCAAAACAAGGACTCAAATCTTGTAGGAAATCAAGTGCCCTTACTTCACATTCAACAAATCTTAATGACAATGAATAAATTTTGATTAAATTTTAGTGATGTTAATTTCAAATTCAGAATCGGTGGCCATTGAGCAGAATGTATGCTATAGCAGTGTTGGTGAAATGGAGCTGTGTGCGCATGCCGGGAAACAGAAGAACAGCCGCCCGGAGTGCATGCATGTGCCGGGAGGATTATCTTCCGGTTTCCAGCGCGCGCATATGCACCGGCCACCTGGTCTTCCTGTTTCTGCTGCATCTGCGCAGTTTCTGGCACTCCCACATGCATGAAGACCAGCTGTCCGGCACGTGTTGTGACCCAGGCCCAAGTAGGTAGTAATAAACTTAGTCTGTAGGAAACAAAACTTTATTCGAACAGCTGGGAATTACTTCATTCCCAGCGACGTTCAACTCAAAGTAAAACAAATGGTTCCCAACACAAATTCCTCAGTTATCTCACAAACCTTGGTCCAATTAGGCAAACTGCCAAAGGCCCTTCCTGGCAAATGTCCAGAAGCCACAAAAACAAAGATGTAGACAAAGCAGAAGACGCAGCTACAACGTTGCTTTCCAGCAAAGCCCAAACGCCATTGCTGGTCTGTTTTAAGCCTTATGGGAGGGGCCAATCATCTCTTGGCCCTACTCCCGAGTTGTCCTCTCTGCTTGAGCTGCTCTTGCCTTCTGGCAGCTCTTCTCATGCGTGCATTAGGAACAGGCTCCTCCTATTCCTCTGCCTCACTACTATCAGTCTCTGGAGGCTCTGGAGTCCGCACCTCACTTCCCGATGGCCCTGGCCTCACCTCAGCCTTATCGCTGTCCGACTCCGTTGCCAGCTCCGTAGGCTGCTGACGGACCACAACAGCGTGCTGGAACCCAGAATAGCAACAGGTGACAGCTTGCATGCCCAGAGAGATGGCTCTGCGTGCCACTTCTGGCACGGGTGCTATAGGTTCGCCATCACGGTGCTATAGGATGGCGGCAATTAAGTTTTAAGTATTGCTGTTCCATTCTATCTTTAAAAAATCATAGACACATACAGGTGATCCTTGACTTTTGATCACAATTAAGCCTGGAATTACAATCATAGGTTTTGTCCGTTAAGCAGGTCATCATGTGATTGCACCCGATTTTATGACTTTTTTTTTTAAAGCGAACACCGCAGTTGATAAGCGAATCCATTGTTTGCAAGTGGTAAATGCCAGTTTACAACAAAACACATTGTAAATTGTGGCCACATGAGCACAGGATGTTGCAAACAGCCATAAAGGCAGGCCAGTTGCTAAGCACTCAAAATGTAAACACATGACAGAGTGGTGGTGGTGTCAGCCATCAGAATTCTGGAATAGGGTTGTAAGCAGTGGTGGGATTCAGCCAGTTCGCACCACTTCGGGAGAACCGGTTGTTAACTGTCTGAGCAGTTTGGTGAACTGGTTGTTGGAAGAAATCATTAAGGCAGAGAACCGGCTGTTAAATTATTTGAATCCCACCACTGGTTGTAAGTATCTTGGGGGAAGTCCATTGTAACTTTGAATGGTTGCTAAGTGGCCAGGTCGTAAGTTGAGGACTACCTGTGTACACAATTTCCGTGGGGATTTGTGTAACATCTTTCCAACAGCTTTAAGAATTTTATTATGCAAGACAATCCGTGCCCCTTTGTGACTGTTTTTATTACCGCCCTTACTAACTGTGTATTGAAATAGGCTGTAAAGTGTTCGGTATTGTTCTTTTAGAAAAAATAAATTGTCTTACTTTTCTTTTTCTCTTTGTTTCTTTTGCCTTCTCTGATCGAAGTCTAGGAGAGTAAGTCAATGCTTTAATGGCTATTTATATTCACAGTAAATTTGCAGATCTTATCTTCACTGTCGCCACATTTCCATCAGGCTTGTGTATTTGTGTATGTTTGCCGTAGGTATATACAGACATCCCGCACATGTATACCGTATTTTTGGGAGTATAAGACGCTCCCGGACTATAAGACACACCTACCTTTTTTGGGGAGGAGAACTAGAAAAAAAAAATCTGCCTCTGCCTCCCAGCAGTTTGTCGCCTTGCAGCAAACAGCCCGTTTCAGCTTCAGAACAGCCTGATTATCACAAGCAGCTGATTGTCGGTTGGATCGGCTTCCCGAAGATCAGCTGTTTCAGGCTACAGGGATTGCCATAACCTATTGCCGCTTCCGCGCGCCCCATTTTCCAGGGAGAGTGGGTGGGATACATTCAGTCTATAAGACACACCCAAATTTTCACCCACTTTTAGGAGGGAAAAAGTGCGTCTTATACTCCGAAAAGTACGGTACCTTGAATTTCATACTAATTTCAAACCAAGAACAAAAAAACCCGAAATGTTGGAAATACCATTGCACAATCAATATACATGTGGTTTACGTGTATGTATATAGCTTGCTGGCTGCCATCTCTTTCTACATTTCTTACATCGGACATTTTTATTTTATTTTTTAACTAAATGTGCTAAAGTTTTTTCATTCAGAGCTTTTTCAGCACTGTGGAAGTATGCAATAATCCTTTATCTGCTAAGCAAAATAAATAAATAAATAAACATTCTGTCTCAGTCTTCTGTAAACAAAATCATTCTTTCTGCTGTAGCTCTATAAATAAAGGAATTAAGGTGCAACCAAGAAGCCACAGAGCTGATCAGAGGAAAGAAAATATCAATATATTTGTCCCTTTCTTTTTTTTGTCTAGGATTCACAGAGCCGGCAAGGAGGATACAGCATGCATCAACTTCAGGGAAATAAAGAATATGGCAGTGAAAAGAAAGGATACCTTTTAAAGAAAAGCGATGGGTACGGATTTCAGATTCTGATCTTTGACAGATGGAGTGAATTAATACTCTGGAATTTTAAAATGCAAAACTCTCTTTTATATTCCATTTATTACATTCTAAAACTTTCAGGCAGGGGTGAAATGTTCCCGGTTTGGACCGGATCAACCGATCCATTAGCAATGGTGGCGGGTGGTTCGGAGAACCGGTAGCAAAAATCCCTCACCCCTCACCCCCGCCCATGCCCACCCAATCACCCAGTCCCCCGCTTGCCCGCTTGCCGCTTCTTTCCGTCTCACTTGCTTTTCCCGGCCGAATGGTAGGAATTCGTTGCTAAAAAAATGCTTTTAAAAGTTAAAAAAAAAAAAGATCACACGCCACAGCTGATCACACACACGCAGCACGTGGGCGCTGTTCTACTTACCTCCTTTTGGCGTGCACTGCTCACGCACCTTGCATTTTTTGCATTGTGCACACTGCGCATGCGCGCATGCAGTGTGCGTTTGGCGCCCAGCCAGTGAACCGGTAGTAAACCGGTTCAGATTTCACCACAGCTTTCAGGGTTTGATAAATTGGCTTCTGTTAATGTCGGTGAGACCTTTTCCCCCTGATTCTTGTCCAACCAAACATCTCACAGCAATTCACAAGAGGCATGTAGTTGGTTGAGAACTAAGGCATAAAAATGTATACTGTATTTTTCGGAGTATAAGACGCTCCAGATTATAAGACGCTCCTACCTTTTTTGGGGAGGAGAACTAGAAAAAAAAAAATCTGCCTCTGCCTCCCAGCAGTTTGTCGCCTTGCAGCAAACAGCCCGTTTCAGCTTCAGAACAGCCTGATTATCACAAGCAGCTGATTGTCGGTTGGATCGGCTTCCCGAAGATCAGCTGTTTCAGGCTACAGGGATTGCCATAACCTATTGCCGCTTCCGCGCGCCCCATTTTCCAGGGAGAGTGGGTGGGATACATTCAGTCTATAAGACACACCCAAATTTTCACCCACTTTTAGGAGGGAAAAAGTGCGTCTTATACTCCGAAAAGTACGGTACCTTGAATTTCATACTAATTTCAAACCAAGAACAAAAAAACCCGAAATGTTGGAAATACCATTGCACAATCAATATACATGTGGTTTACGTGTATGTATATAGCTTGCTGGCTGCCATCTCTTTCTACATTTCTTACATCGGACATTTTATTTATTTATTTATTTATTTATTTATTTATTTATTTATTTATTTATTTATTTAAAAAATAAATCAGCATGTATTGAAGAAATTTTTTTTTTTTTCCTAAACTGGCACAATGTACATGTTCCTGAAAAATAAAAACACACAATAAAGAAACTCGATGTGCTACCAAGCACTCTTAACCATAATGCCCCATTTCATAGCTGAGCACTGTGGAGTCTCAAGATTATTTGCCCATAAATCAGAAATTATAAAACTGCATAGGAAGGCGGCCTGATTTATTGTGGTTATTGATCAGTCATAAATACCCACCTACAAAAAATAATAATAATCAACCTCTTTCAACCTTCTTCCTAACTCGCATAGAGAGATTAAGGAGTTAAGTATAATTAAAGATTCCGCCCAAACTCCATTTATTATAACCCAGTGGAATGTGATAACTCACTCAGATCTCGGAAAATATGAGTAAACATGTCAATAATTTTAAAGTTCGGTCTTTATCTTTTAATGAGATGCTTGTGGTTTTTGCATTATTCATTGATCGATGTAGTAGAAAGGCTGTCATCCAGCATGAAATTATTGCAGATTGCAATCCCTCTAAAACAGGAATGTCCAACGACTTTAGCAACTTTAAAACTTGGGGACTTCCAACTCCCAGAATCCCCCAGCCAGCCATGCTTCTGGAACTTGGAAGTTGTTTTTTTTTTTTTTTAATTTATATCCCGCCCTTCTTTGAAGACTCAGGGCGGCTTACATTGTGTAAGGCAATAGTCTCATCCTATTTGTATATTTTTTAAGTGTATAATATAAAATGCAAAAAAAAAAGATCACACGCCACAGCTGATCACACACACACACGCAGCGTGGCGCTGTTCTACTTACCTCCTTTTGGCGTGCACTGCTCACGCACCTTGCATTTTGCATTGTGCACACTGCGCATGCGCGCATGCAGTGTGCGTTTGGCGCCCAGCCAGTGAACCGGTAGTAAACCGGTTCAGATTTCACCACAGCTTTCAGGGTTTGATAAATTGGCTTCTGTTAATGTCGGTGAGACCTTTTCCCCCTGATTCTTGTCCAACCAAACATCTCACAGCAATTCACAAGAGGCATGTAGTTGGTTGAGAACTAAGGCATAAAAATGTATACCGTATTTTTGGGAGTATAAGACGCTCCCGGACTATAAGACACACCTACCTTTTTTGGGGAGGAGAACTAGAAAAAAAAAATCTGCCTCTGCCTCCCAGCAGTTTGTCTCCTTGCAGCAAATAGCCCGTTTCAGCTTCAGAACAGCCGATTAGCACAAGCAGCTGATTGTCGGTTGGATCGGCTTCCGAAGATCAGCTGTTTCAGGCTACAGGGATTGCCACAACCTATTGCTGCTTCTGCGCCCCATTTTCCAGGGAGAGTGGGTGGGATACATTCAGTCTATAAGACACACCTACCTTTTTTGGGGAGGAGAACTAGAAAAAAAAAATCTGCCTCTGCCTCCCAGCAGTTTGTCTCCTTGCAGCAAATAGCCCGTTTCAGCTTCAGAACAGCCGATTAGCACAAGCAGCTGATTGTCGGTTGGATCGGCTTCCCGAAAATCAGCTGTTTCAGGCTACAGGGATTGCCACAACCTATTGCTGCTTCTGCGCGCCCCATTTTCCAGGGAGAGTGGGTGGGATACATTCAGTCTATAAGACACACCCAAATTTTCACCCACTTTTAGGAGGGAAAAAGTGCATCTTATACTCCGAAAATTACGGTACCTTGAATTTCATACTAATTTCAAACCAAGAACAAAAAAACCCGAAATGTTGGAAATGCCATTGCACAATCAATATACATGTGGTTTACGTGTATGTATATAGCTTGCTGGCTGCCATCTCTTTCTACATTTCTTACATCGGACATTTTTATTTTATTTTTTAACTAAATGTGCTAAAGTTTTTTCATTCAGAGCTTTTTCAGCACTGTGGAAGTATGCAATAATCCTTTATCTGCTAAGCAAAATAAATAAATAAAACATTCTGTCTCAGTCTTCTGTAAACAAAATCATTCTTTCTGCTGTAGCTCTATAAATAAAGGAATTAACGTGAAACCAAGAAGCCACAGAGCTGATCAGAGGAAAGAAAATATCAATATATTTGTCCCTTTCTTTTTTGTCTAGGATTCACAGAGCCGGCAAGGAGGATACAGCATGCATCAACTTCAGGAAATAAAGAATATGGCAGTGAAAAGAAAGGATACCTTTTAAAGAAAAGCGATGGGTAATGGATTTCAGATTGTGATCTTTGACAGATGGAGTGAATTAATACTCTGGAATGATTTTTTAAAATGCAAAACTCTCTTTTATATTCCATTTATTACATTCTAAAACTTTCAGGCAGGGTGAAATGTTCCCGGTTTGGACGGATCGACCAATCCATTAGCAGTGGTGGGATTCAGCTAGTTCGCACCACTTCGGGAGAACCGACAGTTAACTTTCTGAGCAGTTTGGTGAACTGGTTGTTGGAAGAAATCATTAAGGCAGAGAACCGGCTGTTAAATTACTTGAATCCCACCACTGGTTGTAAGTATCTTGGGGGAAGTCCATTGTAACTTTGAATGGTTGCTAAGTGGCCAGGTCGTAAGTTGAGGACTACCTGTGTACACAATTTCCGTGGGGATTTGTGTAACATCTTTCCAACAGCTTTAAGAATTTTATTATGCAAGACAATCCGTGCCCCTTTGTGACTGTTTTTATTACCGCCCTTACTAACTGTGTATTGAAATAGGCTGTAAAGTGTTCGGTATTGTTCTTTTAGAAAAAATAAATTGTCTTACTTTTCTTTTTCTCTTTGTTTCTTTTGCCTTCTCTGATCGAAGTCTAGGAGAGTAAGTCAATGCTTTAATGGCTATTTATATTCATAGTAAATTTGCAGATCTTGTCTACACTGTCGCCACATTTCCATCAGGCTTGTGTATTTGTGTATGTTTGCCGTAGGTATATACAGGCATCCCGCACATGTATACCGTATTTTTGGGAGTATAAGACGCTCCCGGACTATAAGACACACCCAAATTTTCACCCACTTTTAGGAGGGAAAAAGTGCATCTTATACTCGAAAATTACGGTACCTTGAATTTCATACTAATTTCAAACCAAGAACAAAAAAACCCGAAATGTTGGAAATACCATTGCACAATCAATATACATGTGGTTTACGTGTATGTATATAGCTTGCTGGCTGCCATCTCTTTCTACATTTCTTACATCGGACATTTTTATTTTATTTTTTAACTAAATGTGCTAAAGTTTTTTCATTCAGAGCTTTTTCAGCACTGTGGAAGTATGCAATAATCCTTTATCTGCTAAGCAAAATAAATAAATAAAACATTCTGTCTCAGTCTTCTGTAAACAAAATCATTCTTTCTGCTGTAGCTCTATAAATAAAGGAATTAACGTGAAACCAAGAAGCCACAGAGCTGATCAGAGGAAAGAAAATATCAATATATTTGTCCCTTTCTTTTTTTTGTCTAGGATTCACAGAGCCGGCAAGGAGGATACAGCATGCATCAACTTCAGGGAAATAAAGAATATGGCAGTGAAAAGAAAGGATACCTTTTAAAGAAAAGCGATGGGTACGGATTTCAGATTGTGATCTTTGACAGATGGAGTGAATTAATACTCTGGAATGATTTTTTTAAAAATGCAAATCTCTTTTATATTCCATTTATTACATTCTAAAACTTTCAGGCAGGGGTGAAATGTTCCCGGTTCGGACCGGATCGACCAATCCATTAGCAGTGGTGGCGGGTGGTTCGGAGAACTGATAGGAAAAATCCCTCACCCCCACCCATGCCCACCCAATCACCCGGTCCCCCGCTTGCCCGCTTGCCGCTTCTTTCCGTCTCACTCGCTTTTCCCGGCCGAATGGTAGGAATTCGTTGCTAAAAAAATGCTTTTAAAAGTTTAAAAAAAAAAAAATCACACGCCACAGCTGATCACACACACACACACACGCAGCACGTGGGCGCTGTTCTACTTACCTCCTTTTGGTGTGCACTGTGCACGCACCTTGCATTTTGTGCACACTGCGCATGCGCGGATGCAGTGCGCGTTTGGCACCCAGCCAGCGAACCGGTAGTAAACCAGTTCAGATTTCACCACAGCTTTCAGGGTTTGATAAATTGGCTTCTGTTAATGTCAGTGAGACCTTTTCCCCCGATTCTTGTCCAACCAAACATCTCACAGCAATTCACAAGAGGCATGTAGTTGGTTGAGAACTAAGGCATAAAAATGTATACCGTATTTTTCGGAGTATAAGACGCACCTTTTTTCTCCCTAAAAGTGGGTGAAAATTTAGGTGTTTCTTATAGACTGAATATGGGCATTTTTGGCCACCCAAACCCTCCGTGCGTCGCATTTTTGCCCTCCTTGGCCTCCAGAAGTACTCTGCAAGCCAAAAACAGGTGCGTTTTTGCAAAAACAGGCCATGGGGAGCACTGCAGAGTGCTTTTGGGGGCCTGGGAAGGCGACAACACGATGCACAGAGGGCTTAGGAGCTCAAAAACAGGCCCATTGTTGGCAAAAACAGACCGTGCAGAGCACTGCAGAGTGCTTCTGGGGGCCTGGGAGGGCGAAAACAATTTTTTTCTTGTTTTCCTCCTGTAAATTTTGGTGTGTCTTATAGTCCAAAAAATATGGTAGCTTATAAATAGCTACCGTATTTTTTTAAGTTTATAATATATATTTTTTTAAGTGTGTAATATAAAATGCAAAAAGTACAAAAGCAAATAATAGGAAAAATAGGGGAGGGAAAAGGGAAAAGAAAAGGGAAAAAGGAAAGAAAAGTTATAAGTCTTTTCAACGTTCATGCTTTATTTATTTAAAAAATAAATCAGCATGTATCGAAGGAAAAAAAATTCTTCCTAAACTGGCACAATGTACATGTTCCTGAAAAATATTATTATTATTATTATTATTTATTAGATTTCTAAATAAAAACACACAATAAAGAAACTCGATGTGCTACCAAGCACTCTTAACCATAATGCCCCATTTCATAGCTGAGCACTGTGGAGTCTCAAGATTATTTGCCCATAAATCAGAAATTATAAAACTACATAGGAAGGCGGCCTGATTTATTGTGGTTATTGATCAGTGATAAATCCCCACCTCCAAAAAATAATAATAATCAACCTCTTTCAACCTTCTTCCTAACTCGGATAGAGAGATTAAGGAGTTAAGTATAATTAAAGATTCTGCCCAAACTCCATTTATTATAACCCAATGGAATGTGATAACTCACTCAGACCTCGGAAAATATGAGTAAACATGTCAATAATGTTAAAGTTCGGTCTTTATCTTTTAATGAGATGCTTGTGGTTTTTGCATTATTCATTGATCGATGTAGTAGAAAGGCTGTCATCCAGCATGAAATTATTGCAGATTGCAATCCCTTTAAAACAGGAATGTCCAACGACTTTAGCAACTTTAAAACTTGCGGACTTCCAACTCCCAGAATCTCCCAGCCAGCCATGCTTCTGGAACTCTGAAGTTTTTTGTTTTGTTTTTTGAATTTATATCCCACCCTTCTCTGAAGACTCAGGGCAGCTTACATTGTGTAAAGCAATAGTCTCATCCTATTTGTATATTTATGTATAAAGTCAACTTCTATTGCCCCCCCAACAATCTGGGTCCTCATTTTACCTACCTTATAAAGGATGGAAGGCTGAGTCAACCTTGGGCCTGGTGGGACTCGAACCTGCAGTAATTGTAATTGCAGGCAGCTGTGTTAATAACAGACTGCATTAGCCTGTTGAGCCACAAGAGGTCCGCAGGTCTTAAAGTTGCCAAAAGTTGTGGGAACACTCCTGTTTTAGAGGGATCAGAATACGCAACATTTAACGCAGGATGACAGCCTTTCTACTAAATCAATCCATCAATAATGCAAAAATAACAAGCATCTCATTAAAAGATAAAGACCGGACTTTAAAATTATTGATGAAGTTGGACACCCCTGCTCTAAAACTTTGAACTGAAATTAGTAAGACTTCCAGGTGTGTGCCAGTAGGTGAGCCGATAATTTCTATGAATAAAAGACTAATGATGTGCAAATTAAAACTAATTCACCTCTGCATCAGGAAGGGCAGTTTGTTGATGTTGTTCAGTTGCTAAGTCATGTCCGACTCTTAGTGACCCCATGGACAGTGTTGAAATCCTACTGGTTCACACTGGTTCGGGCGAATCGGTAGTGATAAAAGCTACCGGTTCAGCGAACCGGTCGTAAAAAAAAGCTACCGGTTGATCCGAACCTGTATTTCCGACGATCAGCTGTTTGTTTGGGGTTTTTTTGCATTTATATCCCGCCCTTCTCCGAAGACTCAGGGCGGCTTACACTATGTTAGCAATAGTCTTCATCCTATTTGTATATTTATATACAAAGTCAACTTATTGCCCCCAACAATCTGGGTCCTCATTTTACCTACCTTATAAAGGATGGAAGGCTGAGTCAACCTTGGGCCTGGTGGGACTAGAACCTGCAGTAATTGCAAGCAGCTGTGTTAATAACAGACTGTCTTACCAGTCTGAGCCATAGAGTGGCTTGTGTTCCTTGTGATTTATATTCACTAGAAAGCAGGAAATCCTGCACAGCTGTTCCCCCCTCTCGCTGTTCTACTTACCTTGTTAAGCATCCTTCTTCTGTGTGAAGTGCATGTTTGGATTGCACTGCGCATGCATGTGTGCGCAGTTTGTGTTTGGTGTGCACTGCACATGCGCACTCAGCATGCATTTGGCATGCAGGGAAGTGAACCTGTGGCAAACTGCGGAGGATTTCACCACTGCCAATGGAGCATAGCACACCAGGTCCACCTGTCCTCCATTGTCTTCTAGAGTTTGCCAAAACTCATGTTCATTGCATCAATTGTCACTATCTAACCATCTCATCCTCTGGCGTCCCTTTCTCCTTCTGCCTTCTATTTTTCCCAACATCAGGGACTCTTCTCAATTGGTGGCCAAAGTATTTGGGCTTCAGCTTTAGTCTTTGTCCTTACAAAGGACAGTCAGGGTTGATTTCCTTTAGGATTGGCAGGTTTGACCTCCTGACAGTCCAAGCGGCTCTCCAAAGTTGTGTCTATAACCAGGAATCAGAAGCATCAATTCTTTGGTGCTTGTTCTGTTTCCCTCCCCCCAATACTCCCAGCAAAGAGTCAGTCAAAGGCCTTCTTTTCTAATTTATTTACATAGATAAATGTCCTGGCCACGTCTACCCACGGGCCTGCCAAGTTTCTGGAGATAACGAGGAAATTATAGATAAGTCCAGACTTACTCACAAATATATTCTTCCCTCCATTGATACAGTTTGCCCGCGCAAATTCATTGCTTTGTCCAAGACAAAAAACCAGGAAGTACCGCCTCCTATTTATAGTCTCTGCAGATGTCACTGCATGACAATCATTCCTTGGCTTTATCCCAACGCTGCTTCTGCTGCGCGCGCTGGTCACGTCTGCGCAGTCTTGCATCACTCCAAAACTGTTCTTGGGGTGTTGCCAAATCAGAAGACGGCTCGAGAGAATCAGGCCTTGCCAGCCCCTCCTCCTCCCTTTGAGTGGGTGCCAGGGAGGGAGAGGGCCCAAGAGAAGCAGGGCTTGCCAGGTCTTCTCCCTCACTTTCTGAATCATCCGAGTCCAGGAGTCTGGGTCCAGGAACCTGGGTCACAACAGTGCTCAGCCTTCCTTATCTCCTTTTCTGTCCATCCCTCACAGCCATACATAACTACTGGGAAAACCATAGCTTTGACTATAAAGTACAATTTAGCAGCAGTCACACAAAAAATGGGCAGGTCCAAAATCTGTATGGCATTCGACTAAATGTTAATTTAATTGAATTGATAAATTAATGTAGCTGTTCCTCATATGCTTAGCTATTAAGGCTTTTTTTGAGCCATGTGCAGGCCTGTGGCCTTGAGGTTAAGGGTAAGAAATCTAATAAAAGAGCTTTTGTAAAGAAAAATGTAGATCATGGAATGGGGGAAAAAAAAATAACACAGCCTTTTCTTTTCAGAAAAGTACCTATTGTGCACGAGGAAAAATAAATTGCCTTCTAGCATTATAAAGTAGGAAGAAATAGGATTTACACTGGGGAGAATAATGTGGCTGTTTCAACCCAGTTTTGCTGAATTACAAGTAGAATTACGGTACCTGCACCTTCCCCTTTACAGAATTACAGAATAACTTAGAATAGAATTGAAATACCATGTTTCCCTGAAAATAAGACCCTTTTTGGGGAACATCTTATTACTTTGGGGCACATGAAGCTCTTTTTTTCATTTAAATACACACTGTGTATATTTCTGACAAATGCATGAGGTGTATCAGGTTGTGCCTGTTTGTTCTGCCGCACCAGATGAAAAAAATAATCTTAATTTTGAACAATACCAGATTGATTCATATTGCTTTTTTTTAATCAGCATACGGAAAGTTTGGCAGAGAAGAAAATGCACAGTTAAAAATGGCATCCTGACCATCTCCCATGCAACTGTGAGTAATCTTTTTATATTGTAAATGATTATCCCCACACATGGGAAGGGAAGCTAATATCAAGGCGGTTAGCGATTAGATTAATTTCAATTTTGACTGAATAGCAGTAGAACCAGCGGTGGGATTCAGCCAGTTCGCACCACTTCAGGAGAACCGGTTGTTAAATTTCCGAGCAGTTTTGATGAACTGGTTGTTGGAAGAAATCATTAGGGCAGAGAACCGATTGTTAAATTATTTGAATCCCACCACTGAGTAGAACCATACAGTTGTCTTCAATTTACAATCCCAATTCGGCCTGGCCGTATGTTGAAATGCCCACATGACTGGAAAGTGATTTTAAGACTTTTTTTGCTATGGTCTTTACATGAATGTCATGATTATAAGTGCAAATCCAATATTTCAAATGGGCATTTTTTGCTGGAAACTGGCTTCCCCGTGGACCTTGCTTGCCAGAAAGTGACAAAATGCGAACACGTGACCCACCCCTGGACACTGCAACCGTCTTAAATACATGCCAATTGCCAAGTGTTTGAATTTTGATCACGTGAACACAGGGATGTTGCAGTGGTCATCAGTGTGAAAAAGGGGTCATAGTTCACCCTTCTCAGCGCCGTTACAACTTTGAATGGTCACTAAGCGAAGGATTGTAAGTCAAGGACTACTTATAAAGACAATTTCTGTCTGCAAGGAACAGTGAAAAGAAATATTGTCTACAGCAGGGGTAGTCAACCTTTTTATACCTACCGCCCGCTTTTGTATCTCTGTTAGTAGTAAAATTTTCTAACCACCCACCGGTTCGTGCTCACTCTCACAACTTTAACTCCGTACTGACCAGTTAGAGCCTGCACCGTATATCGTCGTCTGCGCATGCATCTTGCGCGTCGTGGATTGAGTTTGTGGGGGCTCCAGCTACCAGCTCTGTTGTCTGTTACAGCTGGGTGGTGTGGGGGGAGATGCACAAGCTATTCTGGGACGAGGCTCTTTTGTTTGCGGTCGCACTATAGCACCATTTAGTTTCACTTAAGTAACGTGAACTAAACTTATGCGCGGGTGATACAAATAGTATATTTTCAGAAATTTAAATTGTCACGGGGAATTTTATGAAAACCTAATGAAAATGTTTTTAAATAATGCTATGAAAATTTTTTAAAAAGTCAATTAAATTAAAATAAAGGAAAGTGCTTCTGTATCGGACAAAACCCCTATCGCCCACCATGAAAGCTGGAACGACCACTAGTGGGCGGTAGGGACCAGGTTGACAACCACTGGTCTACAGAGTCACATGGAATATTTCTCAAGGGACCATCTTCTATGGAGAAGCTTCTTCTCTGTTATGTTTTTGTGAATTCTTGATACTTCAAGGAGCGTGAGTGAATATTGTATTTCCCGAGTCCCAGTCTGGTTGACTTGTCCTTATATAGGTAGTCCTCGACCTCAGACAATTCATTTAGTGACCGTTCCTAGTTATGTCACCAAAAAAAGTGGACTTATGACTGTTTTTTCCCCATGGTCACATGATCAGAATTCAGACGCTTGACAATTGAGTCACATTTATGACGGTTTCAGTGACCCCTGGTCATGCGATCCTCTTTTGTATTGTGTTGTAAATGTTGTACCTTGATGAACGTATCTTTTCTTTTATGTAAGAGCATATGCACCAAGACAAATTCCTTGTGTGTCCAATCACACTTGGCCAATAAACATTCTATTCTATTCTTTTGCAACCTTCTGACAAGCAAAGTCAATGGAGAAGCCAGATTCACTTAACAACCGTGTTACCAACTTAACAACTGCAGTGATTCACTTAACAACTGTGGCGAGAAAGGTCGTAAAATGGGACTGTTTCACTTGGCAACAAAATTTTTTTGGCTCAATGGTGGTTGTAAGTCGAGGATTATGTATACTTCATAATGCTCTATTTTCTGCTGAGATTCTACAGGCTTCAAAATGCCCTAGTTTGAGTTCTGCTAAATTTCTGGTAACTTATCAAAACTTGGCATAAATATGTACCGTATATACTCGAATATAAGCCGATCCGAGTATAAGCCGAGGTCCCCAATTTTACCCCAAAAACTGGGGTAAACTGGGGACTCGAGTATAAGCCGAGGGTGGGAAATGAGGCACCTACGGTTGAAACCCTCCTCCTCAGCTGAGAAGGCTGGCGGCTCCCCGCCCGCCCTCTCACTGCACCGGCAGGGCTTCAGTCCGAAAATGTGAAAAAGAAAAAAAAAACTCGAGTATAAGCCGTATATACTCGAATATAAGCCGATCCGAGTATAAGCGAGGGCTTAAAAAAAAAAACTTGAGTATAAGCCGTATATACTCGAGTATAAGCGAGGGGCGTTTTCAGCACAAAAATGTGCTGAAAAACTCTTCAGTATACGGTAAATGAAATTCAGTGGTGAAAAAACTGAGGTTCTACATTTAAAAATGTAGAAAAACAAAAATACACAGGTATAGTATATATGGTACCTCGTTTAATAGTAGTAATTGTGAGAGGGATCTTGGAGTCCTAGTGGACAATTACTTAAATATGAGTTCTAGGCTGCATAAACCGAGGGATAGAATCAAGATCACATGAAGTGTTAATACCACTTTATAACACCTTGGTAAGGCCACACTTGGAACATTGCATTCAGTTTTGGTCACCAGATGTAAAACAGATGTGGAGACTCTAGAAAGAGTGCAGAGAAGAGCAACAAAGATGGTTAGGGGACTGGAGGCTAAAACATACAATGAACGGTTGCTGGAACTGGGTATATCTAGTTTAATGAAAAGAATGACTAGGGAGACATGATAGCAGTGTTCCAATATCTCAGGGGCTGCCACAAAGAAGAGGGAGTCAAGCTATTCTCCAAAGCACCTGAAGGTAGAAGAAGAAGCAATGGATGGAAACTAATCAAGGAGAAAAGCAACTTAGAACTAAGGAGAAATTTCCTGACAGTTAGAACAATGAATCAGTGGAACAACTTTCCTCCAGAAGTTGTGAATGTTCCAACACTGGAAGTTTTTAGGAACATATTGGATAACCATTTGTCTGAAGTGGTGTAGGGTTTCCTGCCTAAGCAGGGGGTTGGACTAGAAGACCTCCAAGGTCCCTCCAATTCTGTTATTCTATTCTAAATGCATATTTTTCTTTGCAAACAATCATTCATAACGTAGCTAAAAATGCCCTAGTTTGAGTTCTGCTAAATTTCTGGTAACTTATCAAAACTTGGCATAAATATGTACCGTATATACTCGAATATAAGCCGATCCGAGTATAAGCCGAGGTCCCCAATTTTACCCCAAAAACTGGGGTAAACTGGGGACTCGAGTATAAGCCGAGGGTGGGAAATGAGACACCTACGGTTGAAACCCTCCTCCTCAGCTGAGAAGGCTGGCGGCTCCCCGCCCGCCCTCTCACTGCACCGGCAGGGCTTCAGTCGATAAAATGTGAAAAAAGAAAAAAAACTCGAGTATAAGCCGTATATACTCGAGTATAAGCGAGGGCTTAAAAAAAAAACTTGAGTATAAGCGAGGGGCGTTTTCAGCACAAAAATGTGCTGAAAAACTCTAAATGAAATTCAGTGGTGAAAAAACTAAGGTTCTACATTTAGAAATGTAGAAAAACAAAAATACACAGGTATAGTATATATGGTACCTCGTTTAATAGTAGTAATTGTGAGAGGGATCTTGGAGTCCTAGTGGACAATTACTTAAATATGAGCCAGCAGTGTGCAACAGCTGCCAAAAAAGCGAACACAGTTCTAGGCTGCATAAACCGAGGGATAGAATCAAGATCACATGAAGTGTTAATACCACTTTATAACACCTTGGTAAGGCCACACTTGGAACATTGCATTCAGTTTTGGTCACCAGATGTAAAACAGATGTGGAGACTCTAGAAAGAGTGCAGAGAAGAGCAACAAAGATGGTTAGGGGACTGGAGGCTAAAACATACAATGAACGGTTGCTGGAACTGGGTATATCTAGTTTAATGAAAAGAATGACTAGGGGAGACATGATAGTAGTGTTCCAATATCTCAGGGGCTGCCACAAAGAAGAGGGAGTCAAGCTATTCTCCAAAGCACCTGAAGGTAGAAGAAGAAGCAATGGATGGAAACTAATCAAGGAGAGAAGCAACTTAGAACTAAGGGAAAATTTCCTGACAGTTAGAACAATGAATCAGTGGAACAACTTGCCTCCAGAAGTTGTGAATGCTCCAACACTGGAAGTTGTTAGAAAGAGATAGGATAACCATTTGTCTGAAGTGGTGTAGGGTTTCCTGCCTAAACGGGGTTGGACTAGAAGACCTCCAAGGTCCCTTCCAACTCTGTTATTCTATTCTAAATGCATATTTTTCTTTGCAAACAATCATTCATAACGTAGCTAAAAATGCACATGTGCCTTGCAATGCATGAAATGCTTTGGATTATTAAGGCTGAAGAATAATAGTCTTACGTAGATCAACAAATCTATTGTCCATGCAATTAATTTAAATGTAGTCATTTTAGAGGTTTGGTATTAGGAGTCTTCTTTGTTATTAGCTCACATAATACTTAGTAGTTATCCTACCCAGAAGTTCCCTTCAAGCCCATCAAAGGCAAGCTCCAGGAAAATTTAGCATTTGAAAACATTTTTTTTTTATTTGCATTTATATCCCGCCCTTCTCCGAAGACTCAGGGCGGCTTACACTATGTTAGCAATAGTCTTCATCCTATTTGTATATTTATATACAAAGTCAACTTATTGCCCCCAACAATCTGGGTCCTCATTTTACCTACCTTATAAAGGATGGAAGGCTGAGTCAACCTTGGGCCTGGTGGGACTAGAACCTGCAGTAATTGCAGGCAGCTGTGTTAACAATAGACTGTCTTACCAGTCTGAGCCACAGAGGCCCTTTTGATAGATGTGTTTTATTATATGGAAGAAATTCAAAATTTAGAAGGTTTGCAATTCTGCACGGTCACTCAATGACCATCATTGGGAACAATAACTTCAGTGGTTTCAGAGAGACACCCTGACTTAAAACAGAGCGTTTAAAATGTTAAATCATGTTTGTAGCTTTTGAACCAAAGTGGCTTCAAAGAGGTTAGAAATAGCAAGGGAAAAAATCCAGTCTGATTAATTCTGATTTAATTGTCAGAGTTGAGCAAATATCGCCCCCTTGTGTTCGACCCGTCTCTGGAAAATAATGCTGAATTTTGTACAGGTAGTCCTTGATTTACAACAGTTTGTTTAGTGACCGTTCAAAGTTACAACAGCACTGAAAAATGTGCTTTATGAGCATTTTTCACATTTACGACCTTTGCAGCATTCCCCCCCCCCAATGATCACGTGATCAAAATTCAAATGCTTGGCAACTGGTTCATATTTATGACGGTCGCAGTGTCCCTGGGGTTATGGGATCCCCTTTGGCGACCTTCTGACAAGCAAAGTCAATGGGGAAGCCAGATTCACTTAACGATCGGATTGTTGTTGTTAGTTGCGAAGTCGTGTCAGACCCATTGTGACCTCATGGACAACGTTTCTCCAGGCTTCCTGTCCTCTGGAGTCTATTTAAGCTCATGCCGACTGCTTCAGTGACTCCATCCAGCCACCTCGTTCTCTGTCGTCCCCTTCTTCTTTTGCCCTCAATCTTTCCCAGCATTAGGCTCTTCTCCAGGGAGTCCTTCCTTCTTATTAGGTGGCCAAAGTATTTGAGTTTCATCTTCAGGATCTGGCCTTCTAAAGAGCAGTCAGGGTTGATCTCCTCTAGGACTGACTGGTTGGATCGCGTTGCAGTCCAAAGGGACTCACAGGAATCTTCTCCAGCACCAGAGTTCAAAGGCCTCAATTCTTTAGTGCTCAGCCTTCCTTATGGTCCAACTTTCACAGCCATACATTGCAACTGGGAAAACCAGAGCCTTGACTATACGCACTTTTGTTGGCAGGGTGAAGTCTCTGCTTTTTAATACGCTGTCTAGATTGGATTACTAAGTTATTAACTCTAGTGATTCACTTAATAACTGTAGCAAGAATGGTCGGAAAATGGGGCAAAACTCACGTAACAAATGTCTCGCTTAACAACAGTTAAGCTCAGTTGTGGTCGTAAGCCGAGGACTAGCTCAGTTGTGGTCGTAAGCCGAGGACTAGCTGAATTCAAGAACAAGCTGCCATTAGTTTTCCTAATGGATTTGAGAAGAAATAGTTTCTTCTCAATGCTTCAGCTGAACTGGTGTAACTGTAAAATGATGTATCTCCATCAGGGGTGAAATGCTCCTGGTTCGGACCAGATCAGCTGATCCGATAGCAATGGCAGCGGGTGGTTCGGAGAACCGGTAGGAAAAATCCTTCCCCCCCACCCCACCCCACCCGCCCATGCCCGCCCGGTCACCCACTTGCCGCGTCTTTCCGGCTCACTCGCTTTTCCCGCCCGAATGGTAGGAATAGGTAGTAAAAAAAATGCATTTAAAAAAGTAAAAAAAAGGCTCCGACGATCACAGCTGTGGCCTAGGATCATCAGAATCTTTTTTTTTTTACTTTTTTAAAGCATTTTTTTACTACCTATTTGCCCAAATAGGCAGTTAAAAAATGCTTTAAAAAAAGTTTTTAAAAAAGGCTGTGACGATCCCGCGCCACAGCTGATCATCTCCTCCCACACACACGCTGTTCTACTTACCTTCCTTCCCATGCCTCCTTTTGGCGGGCACACGCACACCTTGTATTTGGTGTGTGGTGCGCACTGTGCATGCGTGCGCACAGCGTGCATTTGGCGCGCAGAGCACATGCGCAGCCACCAAACCGGTAGTAAACCGGTTCAGATTTCACCACTGATCTCCATCCATGTCTGGCCAAATTCATATGTTTTTTTTAAAAAGTAACAGAGAAAGAAACAGTTTTCCTAGAAGGCTTGAAAGAGACTTCCTTTTTCTTTACCAGTTTTGTGTAGAACCTATTTTTAGAAATCATTAATAACCATGCCCATTTTGATTTATTTTTGATTTGTTCCTCTGCGTATTTCTGTTTCCTTTTTCTAACAATGTACTTAGTGTAGCCTTTAGATTATCGTAATCAAGTAATGGAGAGCAAGATTAGTGTAGTGATGAAGACACCAGGCTAGAAACCAGGAGACTGTGATTTCTAGTCCCATCTTAGCCATGAAAGCCAGGTCAGTGAGTTTGGACCAATCACCAGGAGACTGAGAGTTCTAGTCCCACCTTAGTCTTGAAAGCCAGCTGGGTGACTTTGGACCAATCACCAGGAGACTATAAATTCTAATCCTGCCTTAGCCATAAAAGCCAGGTCAGTGAGTTTGGACCAATCACCGGGAGACTGTGAGTTCTAGTCCCGCCTTAGCCATGAAAACCAGGTCTGTGACTTTGGACCAATCACCAGGAGATGGTGAATTCTAGTTCCAGCTTAGGCACAAAGCTAGCTGGGTAACTCAGGGACAGTGTCTCTCTGAGCCCTAGGAAAGAGGCAGTGGCAAATTACTTCTAAAAATTTTTCCCAAGGAAATGACAGAGAATCTGTCCAGGCAATCTCTAAGAATCAGACGCAGTTGATCAGAAGAAAAGAAAATTAATATGCCTCCTGCCATATCATGGGAAAAAAAACAATTTCAATCTCCCAAACATTCTTAACATTTCTCAGTAATGACTTGCAGATAAGATGAAAATGTTTATTTCTGTTAATGCACCACTGATGCAGATGAAAATGTCAATACATTTAGTAATGGACAAGGGGAAAAAAATACAGCATCTGTGCGGGAATGATCTTTAAGTTAAAAATATAACAAAACAAACATTAAGCAAAGTAAAATTGTGTTTTTTCTTATGTTTAAGTCAAACAGGCAACCTGCTAAATTAAATCTGCTTACATGCCAAGTGAAACCAAACGCCGAAGACAAGAAATCATTTGACCTGATATCACGTATGTCTTTATGAAGTTAATTACTTGAATATTAAATTGTTGTTTAGGATTGGGGTTATCTTGAACAGTTGTTGGAAAATATACATATTAAGCTCTGGGGAAATCAAGAGTTTCAGGCAGTTCAAATGAGTATAAAGATTTATCATAAGCTTAAGCTCTCTACAAGAATCTGACCAACTAACAGTCAAGGGAAATGAGCGGGAGATAAGAAAGGCATTCAAGATGGGCTGGACTTAAACTTCTTGCAGGCTTGCCGGGACTTGAGTCTTATGACATGTTTGACTCCTCCCTCGGGTTCAGCCTAGTTATCTCCTACAATATATCTATTTAGAACTGACCTAGGCATTTTATAGCGTCTGGGCCATATCTGGACTGTGGATGGTCCCAATACAGCCCATGGTATTGGCGGTTTGGGTGGGGCATCAGCAGAGTTGGCACCAGAAGTCAAATGCAGTGGTGGCATTGGGGGGTGGGGCAGAGGCAGGAGCGGGGGGGTGGTCAGCCTTCCATAGCAGTCCTAGTTTCTCATGCATCCTGTTGGGAAAATTAATTGCCCACCTCTGATTTAGAACTATTCTTGCCTTGGATATTTTTGTAAGAGCAAGTTAACTCTTTTTTTTTAACGTGAACAAAATGTTTTCTACTGAAAATAGAACTTCTGAAGGTTCCCTGACTCATTTCAGCATATGTCCTTAGTTACTAAATGTTGACTTTTAAGTCTTTAAATATATATTTTTTCCTCTAAGAATGCAATTAATACGTTCATTATTTTGAAGATTTGCATGTTTATGTTCCAGATAACAGAACATACCACTTTCAGGCAGAAGATGAGCAAGATTATGTCGCGTAAGAACATTTTCATTCCTGGAGTTTTTTGAAAAGTTTTTGTTTTTGTCCAATGATAAACAAGAGTAATGTTGGCTGGCAACATGGGTGTATATTTTAGCTACTTCACAACAATGTGAATGCCTGCTCACCTCTTTCCAGGTTATGTTCCTGCTAGCATGTCATTCTAGAGAGTTCTTTAAAATTAAAATGGATGTCAGGGTTCCGACCAATGCCCTAATAAAAGCAGGAGCCTCGAGTCAGTTTTCAACGAAAATCCAATTATTTATTAGGAGCCTCTTGCGAGCTCCTTTTTTTCTGGCACAGCACTCGGGCCATCAAAGGAGCACCAACATGAGTGATGTCGAGCTGGCCGAGCCCTCCCTGGCCACCCACCCACCCTTGAGGTCAAATACCACCCTGATGCGGCCCTCAATGAAATCGAATTTGACACCCCAATCTATTCGCATTTGCATGCTTTCGAATTGCCTGATGGGCAGGAGCTGGAACAAGGAATGGGAGCTCACTCCACTGTGCGGCGCGGGGTCTCCAACCCAGTGTGTCAGCTTTCCAGCTGACTAGTTCAGCATCTTTAACTGCTGAGCCATCGCGCCCCCTCCTTAACCACAACACCATGTTAATTCTCATAAAATTGGAACCGCAACATTGAAATCTTTACACTCTAGTGACAAGTTACATGTTAAAGCAGTAAGTTAGATGGATCACAGTTAAATGAGATCCGTGAAGCATCAGTTCTCCCCTTTATTTTTGTCTTGGTGCATATGCTCTCAGTATACAGAAAAGAAAAGATACATTCATCAAGAATCATAAGATACAACACTTAATGATAGTCATAGGGTTCAAATAAGCAATCAGGAAACAATATCAATATAAATCGTAAGGATACAAGCAACAAAGTTACAGTCATACATAAGTGGAAGGAGATGGGAATGATGAGAAGATTAATAGTGCAGATTTAGTAAATAGTTTGACAGTGTTGAGGGAATTATTTGTTTAGCAGGGTGATTGTGTTCGGGGGAAAAACTGTTCTTGGGGCCTAACAAAATGGGACATAACTCACTTAACAACTGTCTTGCTTAGCCACAGTAATTTTGGGCTCCATTGAGTCATAAGTCAAGGACCTTTGTATTGTCTTCCAAATTTTCTTCTTTCACCTCCTTCAAAGTTTTAAAGAGATGGAATAAAATAAGAATAGGGAGCAATTTTCATAATCTCTTCCTCCCTGTTGTATTTCTTTTATAATTGGGTAAATGTTGCGATCGTTTCTGTCTTATTATAGTTGGATATCAGTATTGACCAACAGCAAAGAAGAAGCTTTAAATATGGCATTCCGGGGAGAACAGAGCACAGGGGAGAACAGTCTTGAAGATCTTACAAAAGCCATCATCGATGACGTTCAGAGATTGGCTGGAAATGATGTCTGTTGTGACTGTGGATCACCAGGTACTTGAGTGTACATTAACAATAACTTACTTAGGAAATGTGTTTCTTTACTGCAAGATCCAATCTGGGTCGGTCATCAGGAGCAGAGATTTCGTCTTCCGAGCTTTCAGACCCATGCTGGAGTCCATCCTCAGGGAACTTCTCTCCCTTCAGAATGTGTCCTTTAGGCTATTCCAGGGGTGTGCAAACTTGGCTCTTTTAAGACTTGTGGACTTCAACTCCCAGAGTTCCTCAGCCAGCTCTGGGAGTTGAAGTCCACAAGTCTTAAAAGAGCCAAGTTTGCAGACCCCTGGGCTATTCCATTGTGTCTGGCTTTTTCTTTTGATTGGGGTGTTGATGGCCAGCTATTAAGTCATTGGCTGTTGTTTCCATGGGCTCCTAGCTAATGATAAATGAGCATTCCTGTTGACTGACAAGGGGCTTCTTTCCCAGGCTGCAATCATTTCCCTGGCTGTTTTTGTACCTGCTCTGCCAACAATCTTAGTACCCTGTTTCCCCGAAAATAAGACCCAACCGGAAAATAAGTCCTAGCATGATTTTTTCAGGATGCTCGTAATATAAGCCCTACCCCCCAAAATAAACCCCAGTTAAGATTGTCAGCCAGATGGGTGCATTTAATACCGTATTTCCCCCCCAAAAAGACCTAATCAGAAAATAAGCCCTAATGCGTCTTTTGGAGCAAAAATTATCTTATTTTGGGAGAAACACGGTAGCTGTGAAATTGAATGTACATCCTTGTTTCATTGCAATGTGAGGCTACCAATCAGTTTGGGTCTCCTCGTCTGACCGCTTGTGTTCTTGCAGTCGGGTGATTAGCTTCCTCCCCATCTGTCCTACATGGTCACAGGGGCAATCCATGAAGGAGATCCTGTAGATCAGGGGTCTCCAACCTTGGCAACTTGAAGACTTGTGGACGTCAACTCCCAGAATTCCTCAGCCAGCAAAGCTGGCTGAGGAATTCTGGGAGTTGACGTCCACAAGTCTTCAAGTTGCCAAGGTTGGAGACCCTTGCTGTGCAATGCCCACTTTCAGCTCTCAGAAGTTGCATTCCACTGCTTCCGAAATATTCCGAAAATGTATGGCAGGGTGTGCCATATAGTTGGTCTTGTACCTTTCTTTCTATTTATTTAAAAAAAAAAAATAGGGCTGCCCAACACAGAGCTGGTAGTTTGTGACTGTGTAGTTTGTTCCTAAGACGTCTTTCAATACACAGTCTAAAGTTTAACAGACGTATCAAGAAGCATTAGGTGTTTGCAATTACAATAAACTACAGATAGTCCTGAACTTACAACCATTCATTTAGTGACCGTTCGAAGTTACAGCAGCAATTTTAAAAAAGTGACTTAGGACCATTTTTCACATTTACGACCGCTGCAGCATTCCCCAGGGTTACATGATCAAAATTTGGCCGCTTGACAACTAGGTCATATTTATGATGGATTGGAAGCGTCCTGGGGTCACGTGATCCCCTTTTGTGACCTTCTGACGAGCAAAGTCAATGGGGTTGGCCAGATTCACTTAACAACTGTTTTACCAACTACAGTGATTCACTTAACAACTCTGTTGAGAAACGGAACAAAACGGGGCGAAACCCACTTAACAACTAGCAATGGAAATTTCATATCCGTTGGTCATAAGTCGAGGACAAACTGTACCCAAAGTTGTCGTCATTATTGAAGATAAAAAAAGATTTGTAACATTGTTCTTATCTATTTTTCATTTTCCTCAGATCCAACTTGGCTTTCTACTAACCTGGGCATCTTAACCTGTATAGAATGTTCCGGAATACATAGAGAAATGGGTGTTCATATTTCTCGAATCCAATCTTTAGAACTGGACAAATTAGGAACATCCGAACTCTTGGTAAACAGCTTTATGAAATAAGTATTATCCACTTGCTGTAATTACGAGGGGGGGAAATCGACAAACTAGCATTTATGTTCCACCTTTATGATTTTTATAAGTAACTTAAGGCAGCAAACATACCTATTACTCTTTCCTCCCTTTTATTTTCCCCGCAACAACAACCCTTATGAGGTGAGTTGGGCTGAGATATAACAGTGATTGGCCCAGAGTCACTCACCCTTTTATACCTAATGCAGGGCTAGAACTCAGGGTCTCCTGGTTTCTAGTCTGATGTCTTAAACCAGGGGTCTCCAACCTTGGTCCCTTTAAGACTTGTGGACTTCAATTCCCAGAGTTCCTCAGCCAGCTTTGCTGGCTGAGGGACTCTGGGAGTCAATCCACATGTCTTAAAATTACCAGGTGGGACATCCTGCACTAGATCGAACTGCCTCTTCCACTAGACCAAACTGTATTGATAATTCTTCAGAAATCTCGTTCAATCTGGAGTTGAGGCAGTTTGAGGTGTTCCAGGAATTCTGGGAGTCAATCCACATGTCTTAAAATTACCAGGTGGGACATCCCTGCACTAGGCCAAGGATATCCAATCTTGACAACTTTTAAGACCTTTGGACTTTTAACTCCCAGAATTCCTCATCTAGCATAGCTGGCTGGAGAATTCTGGGAGTCGAAGTCCACATGTCTTAAAATTACCAAGGTGGGACATCCCTGCACTAGATCGAACTGCCTCTTCCACTAGACCAAACTGTATTGATAATTCTTCAGAAATCTACGTTCAATCTGGAGTTGAGGCAGTTTGAGGTGTTCCAGGGAATTCTGGTCCTGAAACAGATTGATTTTGTCTTGCCACGCCATATCCAAGATACATGGGACCTGTTTTTGCTAGCAGAGGCACCGCGGGCTAGTCCTTTGTTATTTCCAGGCTGGCCCTATGGGCCAGATGTGGCCTGAGGGTCTTGAGTTTGACATCCCTGCACTAGGCCAAGGATATCCAATCTTGACAACTTTTAAGACCTTTGGACTTTTAACTCCCAGAATTCCTCATCTAGCATAGCTGGCTGGAGAATTCTGGGAGTCGAAGTCCACATGTCTTAAAATTACCGAGGTGGGACATCCCTGCACTAGATCGAACTGCCTCTTCCACTAGACCAAACTGACTATGTATTGATAATTCTTCAGAAATCTACGTTCAATCTGGAGTTGAGGCAGTTTGAGGTGTTCCAGGGAATTCTGGTCCTGAAACAGATTGATTTTGTCTTGCCACGCCATATCCAAGATACATGGGGCCTGTTCCTATATCAGCGGTTCTCAACCTGTGGGTCGCGACCCCATTGGGGGTCGAATGACGATTTGCCAGGGGTCGCCTAAGACCATCGGAAATATGGGAAGTATGCTTGCGAGTTGAAGAATCGCGCTCCAATGATTGATGCCATAAGCCAGTTGCAGGCTCTTCAAATCGCTAGCCGAATTGGCTTCAGGCATGATGAATTAAAAAAGAGAGAAATCTTTGCTCTGATGTCTCCCTCTCAAGCCAGCTGCAATCACTCCCAATCGCTAGCCTAATCTGGCTTCAGGTGCGATAAACTTAATAGGGGAGAAGTCTCCGCTTTAATGCCTCCGTCCTCAAGGCAATCGCAAGCAGTTCAGATCGCTAGCCAATATGGCTTCAGGCGCGATAAATTCAAAACGAAAATAATTTTACAGTTGGGGGTGGCCACATCGTGGGGAATTGTATTAAAGGGGTCGCAGCACTATAAAGGTTGAGAACCACTGTCCTATATAGAAGATTTATTTCCAGAAACTAAAGATGGTGTGGTTTTTAAGAGGCTGGGGATTCTCAGGAAGTTTCCATGAGGTTCAGCGTGCTCAGATTGGGAATGGGTTTGAGAAAAGCCTATTGAATTGAATCCGGACAAGACAATGCAAATAACAAATGTGTTATTGCTAAAACATGAAACTAAGACAGGGACTGAGACTAATTCTGTTTTGTTGGAGTTGCATTCCTCCTGACGGAGCAGATTTGCAGTTGAGGATTATTCCATGATCAATTCCTCCTAATTTGCAGGTGGCAGTTAAGATGAGAACTTTGGTGACCGGCAAGCCAGCTGTGACTATTCTTGCACTGATCAGATTTAAGTGTGATTATCCAGGACTTGATTAAATACTGCTTTGACAGTTTGCAACATGCTGTCTGCAGGAAGACTTTAGAAAAGTGACCAGAAGTTGTAATTAGTGTAGGCATGTTAACTCAATTGCCTGACCATATGTCACCTGTACCAAAATATCCTAGCAGTTTCCACTTGTTTTGCAGGTACTGTTTAATGTGCTGAATGTCTGTGGAGATTCTCAGTCATCCAGGTCATGGTTGTCCCAAAGGTGCTTTTTTTCAAGAGGCAGCTGGACTTTCTGGTTTTTCTTTGAAGATGTTTTGCTTCTCATCCAAAGAAACTTCTTCAGCTCTTTTAATTTGCTGCTTTAATTGCTTAGGGCCGGGATGGCGAACCTATGGCACGCATACAACAGGTGGCATGCGTAGCCATATCAGTGGGCACATGAGCTCAGCTCCAGTGCACATGCGCGCAGTGCCCAGCTGATTTTCGGGCCTTCTGGGCCCACCAGAAGTAGGGAAACAGGCTGTTTCCTGCCTCCAAAGGGCCTGGGTGGTGGTGGGGAAGGCCACCCCTCCCCAGGCCCTCCCCAGGCCAGAAATGGCTCGTTTGCCAACTTCTGGTTGGACAGGAAGTGACATTTTTTGCTGTCCCCGGCCCCCAGAGCCTCTCTAGGAGTCTCTGGAGGCTGGGGACAGCAAAAAACGTCACTTCCTGTCCAACCGGAAGTTGGTAAACGGGCCGTTTCTGGCCTCCGGGGGGCCTCCAGGGAAATGAGAAAGACCATTTTCCACCCTCCCAGACTCACAGAGAGGCTCTGGAGACAGGTAAGAGAGAAAAACGGGCCTACCAAGCCATCACGTGTTGTGGGGGGGAGAGTTGTGTGCGCATGTGCGGGGTGTGGGCACACACACGCGTGACACACACACCTGTCTCCCCCACCCACCCCCGGCACGCAATGGCAAAAAGGTTAACCATCACTGGCTTAGGGCATCAACGATGTAAGGGAACACATACATCTCCCTTTACAAATCTTTGAAAAAGGGGTCAAAGAGACCATCTGCATTAAGACTGAATGACCCTCTCTAAATGGAGGGATAAAGTACCTATATCCAGTGGTGGGTTTCACATAGTCTTACCACCAGTTTGCTGCGCATGCACCTTCCGTGTAGCGCCTGGCCTTTCGCACATGCGCTTTGCTCTTGCGTGTACATTATGCGCATGCGCCTGGCCTTGAAAACGTGGCTAAATAGGATGCCATTACATCAGGGCAGGGGTCGGGTCCACCCGCAGTTGCTGCTACCAGTTCGTCTGAAATGGTCCGAACCGGCTGAATACTATCTCTGCCTATATCCTATTTACAATACAGTCTTTTCAGCAGTTCCAAGAAACATTTGCATTATAAAGATCAGGGGTCTCCAACCTTGGCAACTTTTAAGCCTAGCAGACTTTAACTCCCAGAATTCCCCAGCCAGCTTTGCTGGCTGAGGAATTCTGGGAGTTGAAGTCCACCAGGCTTAAAAGTAGCCAAGGTTGGAGACCCCTGATATAGGTGACCCTGAGGGGACAGATAAACCTCCAAGGGTCCTCAACGACTCTCAGAAAGAAAAAAAATCCTTCCATTCTCCATCATTTGATCAGAGCTGAAGAAGCTTCTTGAATGAGAAGCGAAATGTCTTCACGGAAAAAAACAATATCCAGTTGCCTTTTGAAAAAGCACCTTTGGGTTGTCAGAGGCTGAATTTTCTAATCACTAAAGCAGGTCATCTTCTGCACAGCTCCTGGGCTGTCGAACGTAGACAATCAAGTCTTGCATTTGCTTTTCACTCTCATGGTATTTATAAAATTGTGTTGAAGGATAGTTTTTAAACATCAAATAGGCTTAAATTATATCGTGGTTGAAAAGTCTTAGATTAATGGCTTACGTTTAATTGCATACTCTTTTTTGTTTGTTTGTTTCCTTTTTAGCTGGCCAAGAATATAGGAAATAATAGTTTTAATGACATTATGGAGGGAAACTTACCAACTCCATCTCCAAAACCCACTCCATCAAGTGATATGTAAGTAACAAAAAAAAGTGGAATTTACAGCTATTAGGCTTGTGCAAATCATCAAAGACTTCATTTGGGAATAACTTGTTCCTTTGAAAGTTGCAAAATTGGAGGGGAGGCTGCTTCAGGATCCTTCTGTAGGTTTTTTTTGTTTGTTTATTTGATTTCTGTAGCTGCCCATCTCAACTTACTTGGGTGATGTATATCATAATTCATAAAAACAAATTCAGTTTGTATTTAGAACAGAATAGAATTTTTTTTTATTGGGCAAGTGTGATTGGACACACAAGGAATTTGACTTGGTACATACATTCTCAGTGTACATAAAAGAAAGAATACCTTCATCAAGGTACAACACTTACAACACTTAATGATAGTCATAGGGTACAAATTTAACACTTAATCATGCAACACTTAATGATAGTCATAGGCTACAAATAAGCAATCAGGAAACAATATCAGTATAAATCGTAAGGATACAAGCAACAAAGTTACAGTCATACAGTCATAAGTGGAAGGAGATGGGTGATGGGAACAAAGAGAAGATTAATAGTTGGTGACTGCTGGTGTAGATGACTAATTGCTTCTTCATTTTTCTTCATGTTTAATCCGTCAAACTGAAAGGTTGATCTGTGAAATGTAACTTTGAATAAGGTCATTGCTGCAAAAAGCAGTCTGTGGATGTTTTTTGCTTCCTTTGGTTTTTCAGGACTGCCCGCAAAGAATTTATTACTGCTAAATATGTTGATCATAAGTACTCCAGAAAGACCTGTGCGTCGGCAGCAGCTAAACTGAATGAACTACTAGAGGCTGTTAGATCCAAGGATTTACTTGCACTACTTCAAGTCTATGCAGAAGGAGTTGAACTAATGGAACCACTCTTAGAGCCTGGACAGGTGAGATCTAAGACTTGAGATCTGAATTTACATACATTTAAGGGGAAACTCATACGCACACAAAAAAATGCTAAATCAAAAAAGAACAAGCGCATCATAGTCATAATAATATAATAATAACAACAGAGTTGGAAGGGACCTTGGAGGCCTTCTAGTCCAACCCCCTGCCCAGGCAGGAAACCCTACATCATCTCAGACAGATGGTTATCCAACATTTTCTTAAAAATTTCCAGTGTTGGAGCATTCACAACTTCTGCAGGCAAGTCGTTCCACTTATTAATTGTTCTAACTGTCAGGAATTTTCTCCTTAGTTCTAAGTTGCTTCTTTCCTTGATCAGTTTCCACCCATTGCTTCTTGTTCTACCCTCAGGTGCTTTGGAGAACAGCCCAACTCCCACTTCTCTGTGGCAGCCCCTGAGATATTGGAACACTGCTATCATGTCTCCCCTAGTCCTTCTTTTCATTAAACTAGACATACCCAGTTCCTGCAATCGTTCTTCATATGTTTTAGCCTCTAGTCCCCTAATCATCTTTGTTGCTCTTCTCTGTACTCTTTCTAGAATCTCAGCATCTTTTTTACATCGTGGTGACCAAAACTGAATGCAGTATTCCAAGTGTGGCCTTACCAAGGCATTATAAAGTGGCACTAACACTTCACGTGATCTTGATTCTATCCCTCTGTTTATGCAGCCCAGAACTGTGTTGGCTTTTTTAGCAGCAGCTGCACACTGCTGGCTCATATCTAAATGGTTGTCCACTAGGACTCCAAGATCCCTCTCACAGGTACTACTATTGAGCAAGGTACCACATATACGGTACCTGTGCATTTTGGTTTTTTTGCCTAAATGTAGAACCTTACTTTTTTCACTGTTGAATTTCATTTTGTTAGATAGCGCCCAATGTTCAAGTCTGTCAAGATCTTTCTGTAATTTGAGCCTATCTTCTGGAGTGTTGGCTATTCCTGCCAGCTTGGTGTCATCTGCAAATTTGATGAGTTCCCCATCTATCCCCTCGTCCAAGTCATTGATGAAGATGTTGAAGAGTACTGGGCCTAAAACAGAGCCTTCGGGTATTCCGCTGCATACTTCCCTCCATGTGGATGTAGTTCCGTTGAGGACTACACGTTGAGTGCGGTTGGCCAGCCAGTTACGGATCCATCTGGTGGTGGTGCTGTCTAACCCACATTTTTCTACTTTATCTAGTAGTAGGTTATGATCTACTTTATCAAATGCTTTACTGAAGTCCAAGTAAATTATATCAACAGCATTCCTCTGGTCTACTAATCATGATATTTTAATCAGAATAAAGCTGGAAGGTACCTTGGAGAGCTTCTAGTCCAACCTTCTGCTCAAGCAGGAGACCCTATACCATTTCAGACAGGTGGCTATGCAGTCTTTTCTTAAAAACCTCCAGGGATGAAGCACCCATGACTTCTGGAGGCAAGTTGTTCCACTGGTTAATTGTCCTCACTGTTAGGAAGTTTCTCCCAAATTCTAGGTGGTTTCTTGATTAGTTTCCATCCACTGTTTATTGTGCTGTCGTCTGGTGCTTTGGAAATAAGTTGACTTCCTTGTCTTTGTGGCAGCCCTTCAAATACTGGAATACTGCTATCTTGTCCGCCCCCCCCCCCCGTCCTTCTTTTCTCTAGACTGGCCAAACCCAGTTCCTTCAACCGTTCTTCGTATGTTTTTGTCTCTAGGCCTTTAATCATCTTAGTTGCTCTTCTTTGCACTTTTTCCAAAGTCTCAATGTCTTTTTTATAACGTGGTTTTGTAGTGTATAATTTGTAGCAATACACACCTCTCTCGCTCTCGCTCTCCCTCCCTCCCCTCTCAAAATAGATCTATGATTACGTTTTTTGACCATTCTGTGTTAACCAAACACTTCTAGGAGCCATGGTGGTGCAGTGGTTAGAGCAGGGGTCAGCAACCCACAGCTCTAGAGCCGCATATGGCTCTTTCATCCCTCTGCTACAGCTCCACAATGAATAGGGCTTTCGGTTAGGAAAGGACGCCGTGCTAGGAGGAGACTCTGTGGTGGGGGAACCGGACTTCCGGTCGGCAGAGGAAAAAGGATGCCACACTAGGAGGAGACTCTATGGTGGGAAAACCAGACTTCCGGTCAGCTCCAGAATTGAATGGGGGGCTTCCGGTTAGGACCTTTGTGGCTCTTTGAGAGTTTAAGGTTGCCGACCCCTGGGTTAGAGTGCAGTACTGAAGGCTACTTCTGCTGACTGCCAGCTGCCTTCAATTTGGCAGTTCAAATCTCTCCAGGCTCAGGGTTGACTCAGCCTTCCATCCTTCCGAGGTGGGTAAAATGAGGACCCAGATCGTTGGGGGCAATAGGCTGACTCTGTAAACCGCTTAGAGAGGGCTGCAAAGCACTGTAAAGTGGTATATAAGTCTTAAATGCTATTGCTATTGCTGTT